>NC_087362.1:20648489-21289479 GCF_030014295.1 Loxodonta africana
CTTAATTTAGAAAAAAATCAAGATTTTCTAAAGGAAAAATAGGTAGAGAGTAGATACCATGATTACTAAGATTTATAACTGTCTTCATATTCATATTATTTTTATTTGTATTAAATTGTTATTTAGATGGTTTGTGGGGTTACTTATCAAAGCATGACTATATTCTAAACATTACTCATTAGAATTGTAATGATAATGAATTACTCTTCCTTGTCCCATGGGTTTTTAGATGGAAACAGTACAGAAATTATATAAACAGACTATAATAAAAATACTGACTTTTTTTTTTTGTAAATGAATTCCTATTATGTGTGTCGGAATACTGTATAATTAATTACAGATAGTCAAAGAGAATGAATAAACCTAGACAGAAATAAACCTGGCTCTATCTTTGACTCTATCTCACTCTGTTTTTAATCACTTATATCAAGATATAAAATGAAGTTTATTGCAATAGTAAATTTGGAATAATAGAAAATAATTGTTAGACTTTAGCTTAACACACCAAGACAGGTTTTTTTTTTTTTTGTAATCTAAGTTTGTTTGTTCATTGGTTTATTTTCACCCAATTTGAAAAAAGTCAATTGAACAAGAAAAACAGTAATTGACTTGTGTGACTAGTTCTTCACAATGGGGACATGCAGATAGAAAAAAAAAAAATCTTGGAGTTTTTACTTAGCAAACAAAATAGCCTATTAACAAAATGATAAAGTTATTAAGCTGTATTAATAGTATGGTTCACATGACGGAGGTAATAGTTGCACCTACATTGTAGAATTCAACTCAGAGACAGGGTAAGCCATGCAGTTGAAAGCGTGTAATGTGGGGTGACTGACAAACAAGGGAAGATTCAAAGACTGGTGACCAAGAAGATGAAGGCAGGTAACAAGAGTAAACCTCAAATGGGAAAAGCAGACAAACAACAACCTTTGGATGTCTAGTATATAGAGAAAAAGAAATCGAGATTTAAAAGTGTATATGTTTAAATTCTGGTGTAGTTGAAGACAAAAGAGAGGGTATCTAGTAGCCAGACAATGAATAAGGAAGACTGAAGAAGAATTGATGCCTTTGAATTGTGGCGTTGGTGAAGAATATTGAATATACCAAGGACTGCCAGAAGAATCAATAAATCTGTCTTGGAAGAAGTACAGCCAAAATGCTCCTTAGAAGCAGGGATGTGTCTTACATACTTTGGACATGTTGTCAGGAGGGATCAGTCTCTGGAGAAGGACATCATGCCTGGCAGAGTACAGGGTCAGCGGAAAAGAGGAAGACCCTCAACGAGGTGGATTGACATAGAGGCTGCAACAATGGGCTCAAGCATAACAATGATTGTATGGATGGTGCAGGACCGGGCAGTGATTCGTTCTGTTGTGCATAAGGTCCCTATGAGTTGGAGCCAACTCAACAGCACCTAACAACAACAACGACAACAACATCTAGACTTACATTTTGCAAGTTGGATATTCTTCTTTATCTCTTAATATATGCCTACCTAGAACAAGAGTTCAGGTATGTATATAAGTAGCATAAAGAGGTAGAATGAGTTACGGGTTAGAAAAAAAAAGTTGATGTAAAAATAGTGTAAACAACATGGAGTTGTTACAATGATACTAAATGATAAATACAATTTATGAAGTCTGGAAATTCTATCAAATGGTTATGGGCATTGCTATGGATTGAATTGTGTTCCACCAAAATATATGTTATAAATCCTAACATCTATGCCTGTGGTTATAATCCCATTAGGGATGTTCTTTGTTATGTCAATGAGACATGATTAGTGTAGGGTATATTTTGAGTCAATCTCTAAAGAAGTGAGCAGAGGAGAGATGGGGTAAAATTGATACCAAGACACATGGAGATCGCCAAGGAACCAGGAAGCAGAAGCTGAATAGACAAGGGCCTTCCTAAAGAACCGACAGAAAGAAAGATTTCTCCTAGAGCCAGCAGTCTGAATTTGGACTTCTAACCTCCTAAACTGTGAGAAAATAAATTTCTGTTTGTTAAAGCTATCTACTTGTGATATTCCTGCTATAGTAGCACTAGACAACTAAGACAGGCACTGAGAAGAAAAACTTATTATATGGAAGGACAAACATAAAGAAGACAGTGATGGAATTTAAGATATAGAAAATAGATCAAATTGATGATACTTTTGCCAATAGAGTAATAATTGGAAGGATTTTTTGGCTTTACTTTGTTTAGTTGCTTTTATTTATTTATTTTACTAGCTGTTTCTATTCTTTTTTTAATTGTGCTTTAGGTGAAATTTTACAGAACATATTAGTTTCTCATTAAACAATTAATACACATATTATTTTGTGATATTGGTTGCCAACCCCATAATGTGTCAACACTCTCGCCTTCTTGACCTTGGGTTCCGCATTTCCATTAGTCCAGCTTTCCTTGTACCCTCCTGCCTTCTCATCCTGGCCTCTAGGCTGGTGTGCCCATTTAGTCTTCTATACATGGTTGAACTATGCGTGTTATCGTTCGTTTTATAGGCCTGTCTAATCTTTGGCTGAAGGATGAACCTCATAACTGACTTCAGTACTGAGTTAAAAGGGTGTCGAGGGGCCATAATCTCAGGGTTTCTTCACTCTCTGTCAGACCAGTAAGTCTGGTCTTTTCTGTGTGTGAGTTTGAATTTTGTTATGTTTTATTAGAGGACCAGTGTAATTTAATCTATGCTTCACAAAGACATAATTAGGCAATGGTGGTTGAGATAAGAGAAAACAGACAATTGCCATGAGAGCTTGAAGCAAGAAAACAGTGGTTGGAAATGGAGAAGAGGACTTAAAGACATGTGAAGTAGAGTTGGCAGAACTTTGCAACTAAGTGACTACAAAGGAAAGAGACCCCAGGAATGCTCAATGGTATTTCAAAAACAGGGAGTCAGGATCGGTGATGCTGACTGGAGGAAAGCAGTGTCACTAACAGAAAGGGGATGCAGGGAAGGCCAAGTAGATGTCAGAGGAAAGATAGTGACATTTTTCACATGCGAAATTTGATGTACTTCTCATGTATTAAAAAGATGTCTCTTTACCCTGAGGAATACTTCAAATCAGACTGATTTCACAGTTTATTTTATTTTATGCAGCTATGTTTTTGCAATGTAGCATAAAATAAATCAGATGGAATGGTGCAGGACTCTTTGGTTCAGAATGAATAATTACACTACTCATTGGCATTGTCACAAGCTTATTACTTACAGTAAGCAGGATGATGATAAATGCAGTAAGGGTTTATCAAGACCTAAATTCTCCCAAAAGGCTCCCATCCAATGGTGGGAAGTTTTTAATCACTCCCACGTGCAGCCCTTATGCGCCGTGGGCAAGAGAACAAAGAGGGCTCAGGCCTGGGATTTATATAGATAAACAAAAAGGGTTTACATGCTGGACTGAATGGAAGCAACAAGAGGAAGGGGCAGAACAGGAGGGTGCCTTTGTTTTTAGATGCAAACAGGATAACCATCCTGTGGCTAGCTTCTTTCCTAGATACAAGATTAATTACTTTAGTACGATTAGGTAGTCATAGAGACAAAGAAAGTTACTGTGAGCACAAAATGGGGAGAAAGCTTTCTCTAACAAGGAGAATAAACTGGGAGAGAGAGTGAGATCCAATTCTCAGCCTGTCTATCAGAGAATGCTTTGAGTTTAAGGCCTCAGTTTTGGCAGTCTGGATGGGAACCATAAAGGCAGATCGCCCTCCCAGCAATTTCACTTTATACAATATATATTATTCTAAAGTAACATGTCCACATTTCTCTAAATTGCATGTATACTTATACGCTAATAAACTTTAAGAGAATTCCCCCACTTTTTAAAATTGTTTTATAACATATATACAGGAAAAGAGTATAAATCCATGAATACATAGCTTGAGGGATTAAAAAAAACATGAGTTCATTTGTGTAACCAGAATATAGATTAAAAAAAAAAAAAGGTAATAGTAATAGACCACATCTACCACGCCCTCCACTAGACTGAGCCCAGTACAACTAGACGGTGCTCAGCTACCACCACTGACAGCTCACAAGGCTCACAATAGAGGGTCCTGGACAAAGGTGGAGAAAAATGTAGGACAAAATTCTAACTCAAAAGGAATGACCAAACTTACTAGCCTGGTAGAGACTGGAGAAACCCTGAAAGTATGGACCCCAGACAACCTTTCAGCTCAGTAATGAGGCCACTCCTGAGGTTCACCCTTCAGCCAAAGATTAAACAGGCCCATTGAACAAAACAAGACTAAATGGGTGCACCAGCCCTGGGGCGGAGCTGGAAAGTAGGGGGGAACATGAAAGCTGGTAATTGGGAACCCAGGGTTGAGAGGGGAGAATGTTGACATGTTATGGGGCTGCTAACCAATGCCAAACATCAACGTGTGTACTGACTGTTTGACAAGAAACTTGTTTGTTCTGTAAACCTTCATCTAAATTTCAGTAAAAATTAAAAAAAAATAGTAATAAAGCATTATCATCCGCACAGGAGCCTCCCCCAAACCATTTAACTGACGGCACTTTTCAAATGTAACCAATATCCTGAATTCTAACAGCCTACTTTTATATTCTATATAAATGGGTTAATAGTATATTAAGTCTTCTATGCCTTTCTTTTTTTGCTCAAAATCACATTTTTAAGATTGATCCACATTGTCGTGTATAGTTGAAGTACTTTCATTCTCATTGCATAACATTTCACAGTGTGAATATGCCACAATATATTTATCCAATCACTGTTGATGGTCATTTAGGGACTTTCTAGATTTTGCATATTACTAATTATGCTGCTATAAACATTCTTATACATGACTTTTGGTGAACGCATTATGCATTTTTGTCGGGCACGTACCTTATACCTAGGACTGGAAATACTAAGTCAAAATTATGCATACTGTAAGTTTTAGTAAATAGTGCCACTTTTCCGAAGTGGTTGTGTGAATTATACTCTTGCTTGCAGTGTTAGAGTGTTTTGGTTGCTCTACACCTGCACCAAAACTTGGAATTGCCAAGCTCTCTCATTTCAGTGGAAACCCCTGTGATGTAAGTGGTTAAGTGCTATGGCTGCTAACCAAAAGGCTAGCAGTTCAAGTCCACCAGTCGCTCCTTCGAAACTCTATGGGGCAGTTCTACTCTGACCTATAGGGTCGCTATGAGTCAGAATCGGCTCCAGGGCAACTGGTTTGGTTTTTTGGTTCTCATTTCAACTACTCTGCTAAGTGTATGGCGTATCCCTGATTACAAACAAATTTAAGAATGTTTTTACATGTTTAGTGGTCAGTTGTATATTCCATTTTATAAACTGCCTGTGTAAGTTACTTGTCTTTTTTTCTGCAGATTTTTTTCCTCTATGATTTGTAGTTCATTATATAATCTGAATGTGTTCTTTATTAGTTAAATTATTGCATATGTCCATTTCCTGCTTTGTGGATTTGCATTTCATTCATTTTCTGGTCCCTTTAAACTTAAATTTATGATAATAATGTGATTCAATTTTAATAGTTTCTTTCTTTATGCTTTATATTTTTATATTCTGTTTAAAAATATCTTCACATACCCCAGCCCATGAAAATACTATGCTATGTTATCTTCTAGAAACTTTACTGTTTAACTTTTACATTTAGAGCAACAAACCATCTGTAATTTATTTTCTATATGGTGTAAGGTGGATGGTGTGAGGAAGAAGTAAATACAGGTTTTTAAATATTAGCACCCAAAAGACCCAGCCATTTATAGAAAGATTATCTTTTCTCCATTTACTACAATGTCTCTTTAGTCAACTAAATGGCATCTGTATATAAATGGAATTCTTTCTCAAATTCATTCTGTTCCACTAATCTGTTTTCTACCTTTGAGCAAAAACCATGCTGTTTTAATTACTATTGCTTTATATAAGTTTTTATGATTGCCAGTATAAATCCTCCAGTCTTTGTCTTCATCATCCTGATGTGTTTTGGGTGCTTGGGTTTTAATATAATTGTTAGAACCAGCTTGTCAATTAAAACACACACACACACACACACACACACACATCCTTGCTGGGAGTCTGATTGAAATTACGTTGACTATATAGACAAACAGAGCCCTGGTGGCACAGTGGTTAAGAGCTAGGCTGCCAAGCAAAAGGTCAACAGTTTGAATCCACGAGCCACTCCTTGGAAACCCTACGGGGCAGTCCTACTCTGTCCCATAGTGTCCCTATGAGTCAAAATCAACTTCATGGCAAAAGATATTTTTGGCTATATAGATAAAACGGGGAAAATTGATATAGCAATACTGGATGTTTCTATCCATAAATATGTCATATGACTCCATTTCTTAAGATATTCTTCAACTAATCCAAATAAAATTTAAAGCTTTTGTTATATGTGTAGATGTTTTGTGTAGCTTTACTTAGGTTATCCTTAGACATTTCCCAGATCCTCTGTTTTTAAAGAACTTACTGATAACGTATAAAAATACATTGTTGTTTAAAATTTATAATTTTGGATTTCTGCTTGTCCTATTTATGCAACATAGCATTCTGTGAACTGTTACTCTAGGTTTTTCTTCAGTTTTTATTTCTTATTTCTATAAGTCTCCTCTGTGTTTGTGGATGTGTTTGGTTCCTTGCTATTCTTTATGGATGACAAAACATTATGAACTCTACTATTCCCATTATACAGTGAGGTTGCACAATTTTCTAGACTTCATGCTGTTTGACAATCCCTCAGGCAAGTATTTCTGTCATACTAGTCACCTGCAGGAGTGACAATGGTGAAACAAACACCCGTATGTGTTACAGCAAGGTTATGGTAGATGACTTTTCCCATCAGACTCTACTAGTTGTAAACTTAGATAACAGTGAATACTAGCAAGAATATATACTAGCAAATTTCTTTTTAAATATTGGTTCCAGGAAGTGAATGACTTAATAATAATATATAAATAAATAATTTGATGTTATGATAAATATAAAGAGCTCCATAGATAGACATGACATGTTATGTTTTTGTTTTCTATCTCTACCTGAGTCATCCATCATGCTAACAAGGAGTATAAATACAGAGGAGACAATACACAAGAGTAGATGAGAAAGTATGATGTGAATCAAAAGAAAAAATCAAAGCATCTCAAATCCAGCGTCCTACCTATCCATTTTGGACACAAGTCTTAATGGATTTTGTGGTGAATTGATGCCTTTGAGTTTTGGTGTTGGTGAAGAATACTGAATATGCAATGGACTGCCAAAAGAATGAGAAAATCAGCCTTGGAAGAAGTACAGCCACAATGCTCTTAGAAGAAAGGATGGCAAGCCTTCATGTCACATATTTTGGGCATGTTTTCAGGAGGGACCAGTCCCTGGAGAAGGACATCATGCTTGGTAAAGTGGAGGGTCAGCAAAAAATAGGAAGAACCTCAAAAAGATGGATTAACACAGTGACTGTAACAATGGGTTTGACTATAGCATCAGTTATGAGGATGGGACAGGACTGGGCAGTGTTTCATTTTGTTGTACATGGGATGGCTATAAATTGTAATCACCTCGATAGCACCTAACAACAACAATAACCAGGTAAGCACACTTAATTATTTTCAGTTAGTTAGGCATGCAAGCACTGTTATGCTTTGTTTTGCTTTTTTGTATTGAAGGCCCACTGAACTTGAACAAAGCCTTTGTTCAAGTGATAACAGATTCATAATAATCTCTCAGTATGCTGATGAAGAATACATAATAATGGAGTACAGCTGGAAGGGCATAAATCTCTCACCTCTATTATAGGGGTTGGTTTAAACTGGGAACAAATATAATTTGACATAAACCTGGGTTTATGTAGAACCACACGCTATGGAACAGAATTCGCTTATTCATTCTTTGATTTTAGTTTTACTGGTCTTAAAAATTTATCAAGCACCTACTCTGTATAAAAAGAAGATTAGAAAGGAAGGGGAAGGAAAGGAAAAGAAAGAAAAAGCAAAGAAACTATTTTTCTTGTTTTTATGGAGTTTCCCTATGGTATAGATATTAACATTCTGATTTATATAAACAATAAGTTTCTATAGAATACAGATAGTATAATCTTAAAACAAACTACTGATTTACAACAGTGATTATATAATCAGGGTATGATGTACAAATTTCAGTGGGTAAGAGGTAAAAGGCATTAGAAAAGACTGGGAACCTTTCAAAGTTATTGAAGATTCATTGTAAGGATTCATTTCTGACCCTATGGATCCAGTGGCATTGAACATTTGCTTTATATAATTTTGAGTGTCAAAAAATTAACTGAGGCATTTACCTCTTTCCTGCACCTGTTTACTGAGATGATTCAGAGGCTGGGTACGGTGGGCTATTTTCCTAGATACATGAAAGCTTTCTGACCGCTCAGGCATCCTCAGAGAAGCCCATCTTTGGAAATATATATTTGCCAGATTTCTTGTTACATATAATTGTGAAGCTATTGTCTTAGTCATCTAGTGCTGCTATAACAGAGATACCACAAGTGGATGGCTTTAACAAAGAGAAGTTTATTTTCTCATAGTAAATCAGGCTAAAAGTCCAAATTCAAGGTGTCAGCTCCAGGAGAAGGCTTTCTCTCTCTGTGGGCTCTGGAGAAAGGTCCTTGTCATCAATCTTCCCCCGGACTAGGAGCTTCTCAGCGCAGGGACCCTGGGTCTAAAGGTCACTCTCTGCTCCTGGCACTACTTTCTTGGTAGTATGAGGTCCCCTCTGTCTCTCTGCTCAATTCTTTCTTTTATGTCTCAAGGGATTGCCTCAAGACACAATCCAGTCTTGTAGGTTGAGTCCCGCTTGACACAGCTGCTGCCCATTCTCCCTTATTAACATCATAGAGGCAGGATTTACAACATGTAGGAAAATCACACAATACCGGGAATCATGGCCCAGCCCAATTTACACGCACATTTTGGGGGGGACATAATTCAATCCATGACAGCTGGGCTCTTAGTATGCTAATATTGTAATACTAGATAAATAGGACATTTATTCAAAATTGTCGATTTTAAGGATTTTTTTTGTTGTTCTTATATTTCCACATGGAAATAGAGCAATAAAAGATACTCAAGGACACGTTGTTTTCCTCTTACACTCCCCTATATATTGCTGCTTATCGACAGCACTGGGTATCTGTAATATTACTTTATAAATTAGTTTACTAATCTGACGTTCTGTACCACTTTCTTGAGCCCTATCTATGGTTTATTTATATAACTTCATTTTCTAAGTATTGCAGAATAATACTGTTACGGTCTGATGACATCTAAATGATTTTAGTAAAAAAATTTTAGCAGAAGATAATATTTTAATCTGTTTCAGAAAGCAAGATCCAAGACTTGTGAACTCATTGCCCTGAAATTCATTTCCATTGATTAGTTCCCTATGGTCACAGAGAAGAGATTTTTATTTCCTGCTTCCTATTTTTCAGGAGAACATCACCTGAGTTTAAAGTGGGGTAAAATGTTTTCTGAAAAGAACAGACACTCAAAAAGAAGAAAATGAGAGCCAGCAGGAGGCTTAGGCAGTACATTTTCACTATAAAACTACAGGCAGCTTCTGAAGGAAATAAAAAAGGGTAAATCAAGTATTTGCCCTTAACCACGAGCCATTCATTCTGTTTGATAAGTGTTTGTTTTGAACAGCAAGGACGCTGAACAATTAACAATGAAGGCTAGTAGTCTTAAACCAGTAACCAAAGATTCAGTGCCATATACAACCTAAAATCAAAAGGTTCTAATTTTAGCACCAGCATCAATATAGTTACATTTAAATTTTAAAATCTTGTTATCTAGCAAATTAGCCTGCCTGCTTATTGTGAGCTACATGATAAGGAAAATTGCCACACTGATTGCCTTTTCTTAAATTAATATGTAAAGTACTTTATTAAACTTTCAAGTGTTGAAATAAATAATCATAGTATTGTTTGGGTTTTTTTTTTTTGCAACTTTACCTAATCACACCAGTCAAAAGATGCTGCTGGCATATATATGCTTCAAAACTTTCTTTAAAAACTTTCTAGTTCTTTAAAAAATATATTGTACAAAAGAAGTGCTGAAGTGAAAATTTTCTTTAACAGTTTAAATTATTTTAAATTGAGTAAAATAGGTTTTATTAATCTGTGTCGGTTTACACTTCAGGGTCTTCACTAGAATTGTATTCTTATTTAACATAGCTAAATATTCATGTTCACTTTATCACACAATGATATGAAGAATCTTTTCTCGTAGGAGGGTTGCTTTCCTATTTATCTGTAGATACTAAACTTTTCCTAATGGCTAAATAGATCTGACATATGTCAGTAATGCTATATTAATATTAACCACTGTTTTGTTTTTTCCTATATTGGAGGTTTTTGGAGAAGTAGCCTAACTCTAAGCAGAGATTCGGAGTCTTTGTCTCATTTTAACTTCTATGAGTACATAAGGGAAATATGAAAGAAGACCTAGACTTTCTTTGGATCAGATGGATATAAACTTGTTTGCAAATACATAAGTTTCAAGCCTTAATGTAATATTAACCACTGAGTCAGTAGTGTAGTATTGTTAATTCTGACTCATGGTGACCCCATGTGTGCAAAGTAGAACTGCTCCATAGGCTTTTCAAGGCTTTGACCTTTCAGAATTATATTGCCAGGCCTATCTTCCAAGGCACCTCTGGATGGGTTTGAACTGCCAGCCTTTCGGTTGGCAGCTGAGCACTTAACCAATGTACCAGCAACAATCCTTAGTCAAATGTATAGACCCATCTTACGATGGGGTTTCGTTCTAACAACTCCGTAGCAAGTCATTTCTAACGTAAGTTGAATGCCACTTTTTTTTTTTTACTTTTCATTATTATTGCCTTTTATTATCAATAAATCTGATCTTTGTCTTTGAGGGTTGGAAACATTGCACACAAATTTACTGCTTCAACATCCTGCTTCCGGTTATATGTGCATTATAAAAGCCAAAAAAAAAAAAAAAAAAAGAATCGTGTTAAGCCTGAGTCATCATAACTCAAATACGTCCTAAGTAGGGGACTACCTGTAAATTATTCTCAATATCGAAACATATATGATTAAAAGAATATAGTATGTCTTGTCAGCATTACTTCCAGGGCACACTTAATGATTACTTTTTCATTTTTCTCTTTGCGTGTTTCTAGGATATGAAAGCTGCGCACGTAGAAAGAACTCAATAAATAATGTTAATTTGACAATATTATATATAATGTTGTCTGTCTTCTTCCACCCTTATGCTTAATAGATTCATCTGCCATTCTCCCAAAATATATTGTTGTATCTATTAAGCTAATTGCTTCATTTTAGGTAGGAAACCATTTTAAAATAAATTTCATAGAAAAATTAAACACAATGTCCATTTCAAACACAGTATTTCTACCACATAAAAAAAAAGGTGGATAGATGATGTATATGACATAGTGAAACAGTAAATGCTGAGTTGCCTGTCATGAGACAATGAGATGAATGAGAATATCACCAGTGAGCATTTACTGGGTTGACAGTGACCTGTGTTAGCCCTCCTCTTTCTCCCATTCAATAAGAACATGTTTGGTTGAAGGTTTTCAAGTAGGCTTTAGCTGTTACTTCACTAATGATCCCAGTATCAACCAGTGACCCAGAAATGAAACACTACATTTCACAAAACTCCTGGAGTGCACTAAAAACAAGACTTAAAAAATGTCGTGTCCTTGAAAACACGAAATCTGACATGCTGGCATATGTCTTTTACTTGAAATCGAGTTCAAAAATAAAATGTTTTCTGGGCCACAGGATGGTAGGGCCAATTCCAAAAGAAACACGAACCTCTTCTGCTCTATAAGCTAAACATCAGAAAATCTGAGATGTGAAGTTACTATTATAGAAGAGAAACGGCACAACTCCTTTTGTACACTGGTGATGACATTTCACTATATTTATAATTTTAAGGAGACTACACAAGTTATTTTATGATTTTGGGAAGGTGATGATTTAGGAAGTTCTAGAAGATCTGAGTTTGCCCACACATAAAGATTATTAAATCTATTTTATCACTTTAAAACCACCTAACTGATATTCTTTGACCAAAATGATAATTATGTTGAACTGTTTTGTAGGGAAAACAAATCACTCAATAGTTTATATGATTAAATGCAACGTTAATGCTTATTTGTGCTTTACAGCCAGAGAGAAGCAAAAACATGAATCTAATAAATACTCAATTTAAGTACAGTATTAAAATATATGAAGAATGATTTGAGTATCAAACTGCATAGACATTTTCTTGACTATTTATACACCCAGCTAAATTTAGAGAATAATGCTACAATTATGTATCCAAACATTGTGGAGACATAAATACGTATCCAGATGCGGCAGTGATGAAATCATATGGAAGTGAATTATTCTCATTAAGTTTTCCTACACCGTTTTAAAATATTGTAGTTTTTATTTGAATGGTTTTAAAAACTCTCATATCACAACGTTCTCTTACTTTTTTTCCCAGTATGAATTTGAAAATGTTTCTGATATATGTTATTTTCATCTCTCACTTTCCTATCATATATCATTCTGTTTTATTTGATAAGTGTAGAAAACAACTTTTCAAGGACAACTCTATGAAATACAGGTAAACTTCTGCGTGGTTTTGTGTGCAGTAAAAGTCATGGTAATGGTAAATGAATACTTCTTAGGGTGCAGAGACAACTAAGCATTCTTTAGCCCAAATTAGCTTTCAGTTATCAATTTTATATCACTCAACACATGAAAGTAGTCATATTTTACATTTTCATTAAAAACAAATTGAATGCAGCAGAGCTAAACAGAACTTGTAAAATGGATTCAATGTCTGTGGAAAATATATCTTGACTTTTTCCCCACTGGAAATACAACTTATAGTGCCAAATAAATGAAGAAATTACAGCAGCACAAGACGAATGATTCATATTACAGAAATGGACCTCATTTGTATCTTCAACATCAAGATACACGAAAACACTAAGCCTGTTTTAAAATACCACTTGTATGTAGTGTAGGTAGGCTGGAAATGGCACTAAGCTTATCTTTCAATATTAGACATGAGGCTGGAGCGTTTCAAAAAGCAGTTTCTTCACTAATCTTCACCGAAAGACATCACTTCTGTTTAACTCTCTTTAGAGAATAAAGAAGTATTTGATTCATAGACAAATAAATAATTAAAATCAGAAAGCCAATGTTGGATCCATATCAGAAATGAGGAGTCTTGTGCAATGCAGAAAACCCTGGTAGCATAGTGGTTAAGAGTCACAGCTGCTAAACAGGTCAGCAGTTCATAAACCACCAGGCACTCTTTGGAAACCCTTTGGGGCAGTTTTACGCTGTCCTGTAGGGTTGCTAATGAGTTGGAATCAACTCATCAACGATGGCAACGGGCTTGGTTTTTTTGGTTTGGTTTGTGTGATGCATATGGTGAAGTGCTTAGCCACTAAACAAAAAGTTGGCAGTTTAAACCTACCCAGGGAGACCTCGAAAGTAAGACCTGGTGATTTGCTTCTGAAAGGTCACAACCTTGAAATCTCTATGAAGTAAGTGCACGTTTACTCTATGGAGTCAGAATTAAATCAATGGCAACTGGTTAAACGGTTATCAAAAATAAAATTAATTTATGAGAAAAAAGGGATCTACAGTATCCAATTCAATGATCTAGGCTTCTAGGGTGGTGCCACTTTTTAAATGATCATACAGGACTTGAAATAGAAATTGTGCATATGAATTAATCTTCCAATTTTCCTACATTTGTACTTCGTACATTCCAGTTTCCAATTATTAATGGATGTTTGCAGCTGTTTCTTCTCATTTTGAGTCGTGCCACATCAGCGAATGAAGGTCCCGAAAGCTCTACTCCATCCACGTCATTAAGTTCGACTCTACTTTGAGGAGGCAGCTCTTCCTCAGTCATCTTTTGAGTGCCTTCCAACCTGGGGGCTCATCTTCCAGACCTATATCAGACAATGTTCCGCTGCTATTCATAAGGTTTTCAGGGGCTAATGCTTTTCAGAAGTAGACTGCCGGGTCTTTCTTCCTAGTCTGTCTTAGTCTGGAAGCTCAGCTGAAACCTGTCCTCCATGGGTGACCCTGATGGTATCTGAATACCGGTGGCATAGCTTTCAGCATCACAGCAACGCGCAAGCACCCAGAGTAGGACAAACTGACAGACACAAGGGGGAAGCACATTTTAATCAGTGGTAAATATTAATCAGAATGAACTTTATTCATTAATACCAGAAAAGTTTTCCAGTTTTCGTTCTGTCAAAAAAAGATATTAAGAATTCACTTTTTTCCACTAGAAAAGAATTCCACAAGGAAGCTTTGCATTGTAGTCTATATAGGTTTAATGCTTCGTTTTAGGTCATAAACTCAAGAAATTTAGTACTTCATATATCTTCTTAGTCTTAATTTCTTTCACGTTTACTCATTTACCTAGCATTTCAGACACAAAAAATATGTACATATTTTAAAGTCTCCCCCAAATATGATAAAATATATCAATAGTTATCAATAAATGTAATACTCAAGTATAGCAGTTAAAAAATGTATAGTCTATAAAGGAAAAGAATGCTGTTAAATGCAATAATATTTAATAGACTAAACCAGTTATCATTAAATTGATTTCAACTCACAGCTCCCCATGTGTGTTAGAGTAGAGCTATGCTCAAAAGGGTTTTCAATGGTTGATTTTTCAGAAATAGTTTGCCAGACCTTTGTTCTGAGACACTTCTAGCTGGACTTGAGCCTTCAATCCTTTGGTTAACAGTCAAGTGCAATAACTTTGCACACCCAAGGACTCTATTTAACAGAATAGGAATATCTTATTAATTTGTTTTTTTCCTTTAACGATAATATGCCATAGGGTTACGTAGAGACAGCATGCATCTGAAATGAACCCTGTCCTGAAAATAGACCTATATAAGTTAAATGCATAAGGTGAAAATACATATAAAATTATGTTACCTAAAGGGCTGTGAGAAGCCAGAGAAGCATGTCTTGAGGGTCAGGAAGAGGGTGGTGAGTGAGTTTATCAAAGATTTCCCATTAAGCAGATACTAGTTCTAAGCTTTGAAGCTGTAAGAATGAGGGAACTAAGAAGTAAAGTAATGAAATGAGATGGGATAAGGAAGGCTGTGGCAAGGACTAGACAGTGATTGGATTACTATGGCAAGTTGGAGCAGTATAATTAATCGGCTCCAAGATAAACACTTTTTTCTTCATTGTTAATTACGTGTTTAACATTAAAACGTGCATACTTTTTACTTACTTTATTGCTCTTAGTTACGAACGTCATCTTGTTAGAGATCAAGGTCATAATTTCCTTTTCATTTAACTTTTACCTGGCATACCTCCCTGCCACAATCTATCCACTGAATGCTATAAATGAACCTGTAAGTCTGCCTTTAGGTATATCCTATAAATTTTGGTACTAATGTTTTCATTATCGCTAACTTTAAACTCTTCTATTTCCCACTGTGCTTTCATCTTCGACACATGGATTCTCTGGAAGCTTGTTGTTTAATTGCAGTTTTAATTTATTGCACTGTGATCTGACAATACGTGTTTGTGAATTTCAAAATATATAGCATGAACCACTTATAATTCAACAGATTTATAAAAAATTGTATCATTTTTATTTATAGGTACTGATATTCTACTGACAAAAAATGTTAATTTTTGTAACATTTTCAAGTAGCACTACAACTAAGAACAAAATAGTTTCTAATTTTTTTTAAATTAATACATATGTATCATCTCTATTTCAATACCTGTGAGATTCTTGAAATTTTGAGATTATCAGGAACCCAACTATGGCAAATTTTATAAACTGTTCCATAAAATCCAAAAACCAAACCTGCTGCCACCGAGTTGATTCTGACTCATAGCGACCCTATAAGACAGAGTAGGACTGCCCTATAGGGTTTCCAAGGAGCGGCTGGTGGATTTTAATTGCCAACCATGTGGTTAGCAGCCAAGCTCTTAACCACTGTGCCACCAGGGCTCCGACTGTTCTATGGGTATTTTAAAATAGTGTAATTCAGCTATTGTTGGCAGTGGTGTTTTGTATGTTAATGAAGTCAAAACTTAATATTCTTTTTCAAATGTCTATAACCTTATTTTGTTTTTTTGTCTGCTTTCTCTAAGTTACTGTAAGTCAATTTGCATATTTCTTTTTTAAATTCAATAACTTTTTAAAACGTGTATATTGTTACTGTCGTTAGGTGCCATCGAGTCAGTTTAGACTCACAGCAACCCCATGTACGACAGAATAGAACACCACCCGGACCTGTGCCATCTTCACGATCGCTGTTATGCCTGAGCCCACTGTTGCAGCCACTGTGTCAATTCATCTCGTCGAGAGCCTTCCACTTTTTTGTTGACACTCTACCAAGCATGATGTCTTTATCCAGGGACTGGTCCCTTCTGATAAAGTGTGCAAAGTAATGGAAGTCTCACCATCCTGGCTTCCAAGGAGCACTTTGGCTGTATTTCTTCCAAGACAGACTTGTTCATTTTTCTGGCAGTCCGTGATATATTCAATATTCTTTGCCAACACCAAAATTCAAAGGCATCAATTCTTCTTTGGTCTTCCTTATTCATTGTCTAGTTTTTAGCATGCATATGAGGTGATTGAAAATATCATGGATTGGCTCCGGGACACCTTAATCCTCAAAGTGACATCTTTGTTTTTTAGTGATTTCAGGAGATCTTTTACAGTAGATTTGCCCAATGCAATATGTCATTTGATTCCTTGACTGCTGCTTCCATGGGCGTTGATCCAAGTAAAATGAAATCCTTGACAATGTCAATCTTTTCTCCATTTATCAAGATTCTGCTTATTGATCTAGTTGTAAGGATTTTTGTTTTCTTCGTTTTGAGGTATAATCCACACAGAAGGCTGTGGCCTTTGATCTTCATCAGTAAGTGCAAGTTCTCTTTGTTTTCAGCAAGCAAGATTGTGTCATCTGCATAACGCAGGTTGTTAATGAGCCTTCTACCAATCCTGATGTCACATTCTTCTTCATATAGTCTAGCTTCTTGGACTATTAGTTCAGCATACAGATTGAGTAAGCATGGCAAAAGGATACAACTCTTAGGAACACCTTTCTTGATTTTAAACCCCCTTGTTCTGTTTGAATAACTGCATTTTGCTCTATGTACAAGTTACATATGAGCACAATAAAGATTAACACTATAAATTTTTGGCAGTGTGAAAAGCCAAACCCATTGCTATTGAGTCGATTCTAACTCATAGTGACCCCCATAGGGTTTCCAAGGAGCGGCTGGTGGGTTACAACTGCTAACCTTTGGTTAGCAAACTCTTCACCACTTCTTGTGTAGTGAGGCCCTTATTTTAGGAAACCTGGCCTTCCCTTCCTTCAAGGGGTTGTGGGTCTGAAAACTTGCTCAAATATGGGAGTTGATTCAGGGGTTATGATTCTCCGTTTAAGTAATTCACGTTGGACTTTTGTTCACTTGACCTAAACCTCTTCCTCTTGTGTAGATCAAGTATGAATTTAGTGGACTTTCTATCCATTTCACTTTGAAGGAGACCATGATCCTCTAGCCAAAGCTACAGGTCTCTCTGTGAGTCAGATTATTGTGATTACTGTTTTATCTAGGGTAATTTCCACTACTTAGAGTCAATTTATTTAAACACTAATCATGGGTAAATACCTTCATACCAACATTTTGACTGGTATTTGTCCTAACAAATAGGCTGTCTAGCCTAACCAAGTGTAGGCATAAAATTAACACATGCACCCTAAAATATGGACCCTAAAATAGTCAAGTCCTTCAATTGATAAAGAGGAAATTGAAATTCTATACGTTAAAATTACTTTAGAGAGATCAAGTGGTTTTACCAAAGCACTTCAACCAATTTTCAATACTATTTTAATAAAACATACAAAAAGTGCATTATTGTTATACAATTCCTAACATAATCCCAAAGATCAGTTTGATCGAAATGTTCAGTAATGGTAGCTGGGCACCTTCCAGTTCTTCTGGTCTCACAGCAAAGAAGGCAGTTGTTTATGGAGGCGATAATCCACACATTCCATATCCTCTTCCTGTTCCTGACCCTCCTTCTTCCTCTGTTGATCCAGGTGAATAGAGACCAATTTTTAGGCCTTGGATGGCCACTTGCAAGCTTTTAAGACCCCAGGGGCTATGCTATGAACGAGGAGGTAGAACAGAAGATCTAAACACAATATTAGGCCAATTAACTGGGATGTCCCATGAAACCATTACTCTAAACCTCCAAACAAATTCCACTAGGTCTTTTATTGTACATAAATAGCCCCACCAGTTATCTTTTTCTTTTTGTCCCTGTAAATATATCTGTCATATGACTTTTGCCAATTCAACTTTTTACAGGTGTACAACTTTTGACAGTAATTACAATAATTGGCTATGCAACCTATCCTCAAACAATGGGATTTTTCCAACACCATTAACTCCTCTTTTCCCCCTCCCTCCCACCCTTGGTAACCACTAATAAACTTTGGTCTCTATACTTTTGCCGTTTCTTATCTTTTTATATAAGTGAGGTCATATTTTTCCTTTTGCAATTGGCCTATTACACTGAGCATAATGTCTTCAAGCTCCACCCATACCATAGCATGTACTAAGACTTCATTTCTCCTACAGGCTGAGCAGTGTTCTATTGTATGTGTGTATCACGTTTTGCTTATCCATTCTTCTGTTGATGGCATTTAGGTTGTTTTCGCCTTTTGGCTCTTGTGAATGGTGCTTCAGTGAACATTGGTATAAAAGTCTCTTTTTGAGTCTATCGTTTCAAGGCTTTTGGGTATATTCCTAGGAGTGGAATTGTTGGGTCACACAGCAATTCTATTTTTTGTTTTTTGGGGAACCACCACACCACTTTTCACAACAGCTCTACCGTTTTTTATTCCAACCAGCAATGGATAAGGATTCTAATTTCCCCACAACCTCAGCAACATCTGTTCTTTTCTTTTCTTTTCTTTTCTTTTCTTTTCTTTTCTTTTCTTTTCTTTTCTTTTCCTTTTTACCTTAGCCATCAAGTGGCAGTGAAATGGTATCTCATTGTGGTTTTGATTTCCATCTGTCTTAGGCTGGATTCTCTAGAAAAGCGAAATCAGTGAAATACATATATGTGTGTATATACGTCTATATACACATACACATATACATGTACATATACATATGTGTATGTGTGTGTGTGTGTGTATAAAAAAAGAGAGAGAAAGATTTATATCGAGGAGACGGATCACGTGGTTGTAGAGGCTTGCAAGTCCCAAGTCCAGTCCATGGATCAGGCATCAGGCTGGAGGCTTCTCTTGGCTCACGTAGCTGATGAACCCAAGGTCGGCAGGTCAGATGGCAGGCTGCTGGCTCGCAGGCTGTGGAGACTGATGAATCCCAAGATGGGCAGATAAGTTGATATATCAAGTCCCAAGAACTAGAGGTCAGATGAAGAACACAACCTTAACCATTAGAGTATATGTCTTATGGTTAATCAAACCAAGCACCTTTTCACGTGTTTGGTGACTATTAGAATGCCCTCTTTGGTGAAATGTCCTTTCAAGTCCTTAGTCCATTTTATGATTGGGTTATTTGTCTTTTTGTTGTTAAGTTTTTGAAGTTTTATATATATTTTGATTATTAGGTTCTTGTCAAATATGTGATTTCTGAAGATATTCTCCTAGCCAGTAGCTAGTCTTTTCATTTTTTCGATAAAGCCTTTTGTTGAATAAATGTTTTTAATTTTTATGAGGTCTCAGTTATTTATTTTGTCTTTGGCTGTTTGTGCTTTTGTTATTATACTAGATAAACCATTGTCCAAAGCTAGGTCTGACAGTGTTGCTCCTGCTTATTCTTCTAAGAATTTTATGGTGTTAGTTTGACATTTACGTCCTTATTCCATTTCAAATTTGTTTTTGTGTATGGTGTGAGACATGGATCCTGTTTCATTTTTTTGCATATGGAAATGCAATATTCCCAGCACCATTTATTAAAGGAACTCTTCTTTCCCCATTGAGTGGACTTAGTACCATTGTAAAAAATCAGGTTATCATAGATGTGTGGGTTTATTTCTGGACTCTCAATTCTATTCCATTGGTCTTTATGTCTGTTGTTACACAGTATCAGGTTGTTTTCATTACTGTATCTGTATGATACATTTTAAAATCAGGTGAGAGTCCTCCTACTTTATACCCTGCAACTTTGCTAAATTCCTCTGTTAGCTCTAGAAGTTTTCTTGTGGACTCTGGAGTTTTCTATATATGTAGGACCATATTCACATATAAAGGTAATTTTACTTCTTCTTTCCCAATTTGGATACTTTTTATTTCTTTTTCTTGTCTTATTTCTCTGGATAGGACTTTTAACATAATAACTGAATAGAAGTGGTGAGAGAGAGCACCTTTGTCTTATTTTAAATTTCAAGGAGAAAGCTCTCAGTCTTTCTCCATTAAGTATAATGTTGGTTGTTGGCTTTTCATATACACTCTGAATCGTATTAAGGAATGTCCCTTCTATCTCAATCTTCTTGAGGGTTTTCATCAAGTATCCACAAAATTTTTAATGGCTGATTTTTCAGAAGTCAATTGCCAGGTCTTTCTTCCAGGCATCTCTGGGAAGACACAAACCTCCAACGTTTTGGTTAGCAGCAGAGAATGTTAACACTTTGCACTACCCAGGGACTTCTTAACATAGATAACCTGCCAACATTTCTAGCCTAAATAATGCTAACCCTTTGCACTGTCCAGGAACTTCTTAACGTAGATTCAAACCAAAACCAAACCTATTGCCATCAAGTTGATTCCGATTCATAGCAACCCTACCTAGCCTGCTTGTCCTAGAGATTTCAAACTCAAGATGCTCAAGTGTTAAGCCTACCTAGTCTATGGATTTTGGGCTTGCCAGCCCCTACAATTATAGGAGTTAATTACTTAAAATAAATCTCTCTTCCTCTGTTGGTTTTGTTTCTCTGGTGAACTCTGACTAATACAGACAAGGAAAAGTTTCATTTATAACCAGGACAACTTACGTTTAGCTCAATGTAGTATAATTGAATAATGATTCGATGACTACATTTCCTAGAATGCTAAAGTTAGATTATCCAAATTCCCGACAGCAAAGAATTCAGTTTTATTTAGTGATAGGTATGCTTTCTATGTGTACATAATATATGAATCTTTTTCTGACAGTTCTTGGAGTCAAAATGGGAAAGTTTAATAGTTTTCCTGGGCACTGATCAGAATTTTACTGATTTGCTTCTTGGTTCAGTTTAATACATCTATCAAATGGAGTCTTAAATTATATAGTAAGCTGTGAAGGCTAAATTCCGTTGTAAATATTGTTTCAAGATTTATTATGCTGACTATTCCAAATCTCTAAATGGTTTCTTCGTTGTTTATCTGTAAAGCTTGGTCCAGTTGAAAGAGCACTCTGGTCACTTGTTCTCATCAGTTAGGTATTGACTTTTCTCTCAATGCTGGAACTGGTTCTCTTAGTGTTTTTCCTTTCTTTTTTTAATCTCTGTAACATATTTACAAAGTCTATGGTGTATGCTTAGAGTTTGAATGAATGAAGTAGATATATCACAAGTAAAACTAAAACCAAACCCATTGCCATCCAGTTTATTCCAACTCATAGCTACCCTACAGAACAGAAAAGAACTGCTCCATAGGGTTTCCAAGGAGCAGCTGGTGGATTCGAACTCCTGACCTTTTGGCTAGCAGCAGAGCTATTATTCAATGCACCACCAGGGCTCCAAAGTAGGAGAGTGTTAATGATCATTTCTGCAGCCTGCCCTGAGATACAAAAATGTGATTTATTCCTTAGAGATTTTCAGATGAATCCTATCTTTTATTATTTATTAATTGAGTAGAGGGATTAAGTGGGTTTGTTTAATTTTGTTTTATGCTAGAAAACTAAGAATTTTATGAATAATTAAAAGCTTCCCTCTGTCAGTTACTCCTTTGTAAAAATCCATAGAAGTTTCTTAGATACACAGCACCAATCCCTCATAAACTTGAACCATTAAAAAATAAACAAAAAAGCAAAATGTTCTACTTGTTAAAATGTATTGAGAAACATAAATTTTAAGTCTATTTTCATCTTCTTGCTATTCCAAACCTATTTCTTTACTCACAGTGAAAATGGGTCATAGACTTAGCTCTACCAGAAAGAGAAAGAAAAATATAAGTTTTAGCAACCTCCCATATTTAGCACTTAAATTTGCAAAATAAAGTTGTACATAGATAAAGGATTAATGTTTTTCTGGATTGTAGACATCTTTAGAGAAATCTGGAGTAGTATTTTTCAAGGCATAGTCTGTTACCTCCCATATCCTTATAACCCGATTATCTTATTTAAAAGTTAGGTTTCTGGACTCCACCGTAAATATATGAACCAGATTTGGCAAATGGATAGAAAAAAATTTTAGGTAAAAGAATAATGTTAGTATCTGTAAAGCGAGGTTCTTCCTATCACAAACATTCAACTTCAGTGTTTTCTAATGACAAATTTTGAGACGTGAAATACAAAATCTAGCTAAGAAATAATTACAGGTCAGTTAAATTTAAAATTCTAAGTCTAGAGCAGAGTTTCTCAATCTCGGAAGTATTGACATTGTGGGCCACATAAATCTTCGTTGTAGGGGGCTGTCCTAAGTGTTCCAGGATGTTTAGCAGCATCTCTAGATGCCAGTACCAAAAACAATCATAATAATAATATGTTTCCATGGAGTCAGTTTCCAACTCATGGCAACCCTATGTGTGTCAGAGTAAAAATGTGCTCCATAGGGTTTACAAGGGCTACCAAAAAAAGAAAAACCAAACCCACTACCATTAAGTCGATTCCAACTCATAGCTACCCTATAGGACAGACTAGAACTGCCCAATAGTTTCCAAGGAGCACCTGGTGGATTCGAACTGTTGACATTTTGGCTGTCAGCCATAACAACCACTACGCCACCGTGGTTCCCACAACAGCCCCCCCCAAAAAAACAAAACACCTTTTGGTTAGCAGCTGTAGCACTTAACCACTACACCACCAGGGTTTCCACAATGGCTACAGATAATGCCAAATCCCTTGGGGAGAAAATTCTCTATAGTCTTCACTGAGAAATACTACTCTAGAAAAATGCTTATGAGAAACATTTCATTTCTTGTATATTCACCTGTAAGTGCTCTATAGCAGTGAAATCTAGAGAGCTGGAAGAATACTATTTATTTAGTAGTTTATATTTCTAGTTTTATTGCAATTGGCCTACAAAACTGTTCTCTCTTACAAGTTGGCTTTGCCAGAATGGTTGTTGCCCTCATTTATCAGTCAAAGCCCTGGTGGAGCAGTGGTTAAATGCTTGACTGTTCACCGCAAGGTTTGTGGTTGGAAGCCACCAGCGACTCCATGGGAGAAAAATGCGGCCGTCTGCTTCCATGAAGATTACAGCCCTGGAAACCCTGGGAGGCAGCTCTGCTCTGCCCTACAGGGTCACTATGAGTGGGAATCAAGTCGACAGCAATGGATAATTTATCAAGCTCATTTTCATTTTATGGAACCCATATTCTTGTCCTTCAATATTATTTTTAATTTTTTAATTGAGTAATTTGAATGAGAATATTTTTTCATATTTAGAAGTGGGTTTCAGTGTGTAGAGTGTCAAAATTCATTTCAGAGCAAACTATCTTATTGTGTATAAAAGCTCTTTGTTTTTCTTAAAAAGAAGTATGATACACTGACTTTAGTTATATCATTCGTAAATTATTGATTGAGCTAAACAGTGGTAAGATTAGTCTGGTAATTTTGCATAAAATCCCTAGTTTTCTATCAAATTAATTTCCCAATTTCTAGTGATAAAATTTCCCAGTTTCTAGTGATTAAATCATATAGTCTAATGCTACACTGTGGTGTTCTTCAGCGCTTAAGAAGTGCATAAGGAAAAGTCCCCAAGGTCGTGTCATTCTCACTCCCAATGTGAGGTTTGCTATTGTTTTCGATCTACACAACAAGTCCCCCGTTGGTATCACTGGGAGTTCCGCTGAGGACTATGAGGACCGTGTGGCCGTTTCTACTGTGTCCTTGGAGCCCTAGTGGCACAGTGGTTAAGAGCTTGGCTGCTAACCATAACCAAAAGTTCTGCAGTTCAAATCCATCAGCTGCTCCTTGGAAACCGCATGTGGCAGTTCTGCTCTGGCTAGGGGGTCGCTGTGTGTCCGAATCGACTCAACAGCAATGGGATTGTGTCCTCAGGTTCATAATGAAAAACGAGCCCAAAACT
The DNA here is from genome assembly GCF_030014295.1 of Loxodonta africana. Classification (NCBI taxonomy): domain Eukaryota; kingdom Metazoa; phylum Chordata; class Mammalia; order Proboscidea; family Elephantidae; genus Loxodonta; species Loxodonta africana. The sequence goes on from NC_087362.1 coordinate 20,672,764, forward strand.
TGTCAAAATCCTGCCACAGTGTCAGGGAAAATTTAATCATTGTAAGCTCAGTAGCTTTATTCTCTAAACCGTGTTCTGTCTGTAGAGAGCATTTTAGGTGGGCATAAAAATGGGAAATAATAGCGATATACCCATTTCGTTAGTTGTAGCCCTAGAATGGTTAGTGGTTTTCTTAAAACTACTTTCTAATCTAGCTCCATCCCTTATTTTATTGTATTTCCAGTGTAATGAATTTTTAGATTAAAAGGTAAAGTGGTTTCAAGTGCAAAACTAAATTGTTTGATTCTATATTAAAAATGAGAGGTTTTTTGGTTTTGTTTTGTTTTAAGATAATTTCCCCAAGATTAGTAGTCCTTCTTGTTTGTACGAGGTTTCAGAAATCACAAGGGGGCGCTCTTTTACTAAACACACGAGGAAAAAAAAGAGGGCGCTGAATTAAGTGGTTTGCTTTTTTTAAAAAGAGAGTTTTCCAATAATAGGATAGTTATAGTCATACATCTAATACTATTTCGAATGTTAAATTTAGAATATTCTAAAAAAGTACTCTGTCCATTAAAAAAAAAAAAAAGCTTAATTTCCTAACCTAATTGCAGCAAGGTGTTTAGGGAATTGAACTTATTTTAAAATTGTTCTACCAAAAAAAAAAAAAAAGGCTGTGTCTTAAGAGTAGTAAATATTCCTACTGAGAACATAAATTTTAGAATGTTTGCTTTCCTTTGTTATTAAGACATAGGAATTCTTTGAAACAGTGTTTTTTCTGCATATACTAAGAAGTATATTGATGGGGCTGTCATTTGTAAACATTTCTCTTACCAGCTAGTAAACATCTTATCTTTTCAAGAATTTTATATAATTTAGTCACTTTAGTAAAAGTCCTATATTAGAGTGAATTTCCCTTATTTTCTCTATGTGATGGTGGTGAGTTTTTGAGTGTCTTTTTCAGGGATGATGACATTTGAGGACGAGCTCGAGTACGTTATTTATCATTTATAAGCAAAACTGGAACTGTACATATTAGGTGGTGGGAACGGAAACAAGAGAAGTGACCCACATAAAGAGTATAAAGCCAGCCTTGCGTTAAGTAAGAATAAAATCTGTTACTCTAATTAAAAGTCAGAAGCAAAAATAAAAAGCAGAAAAAAGCTATAAAATAACTCTACCAGCTAAAATTTTAATACGTTGTATGTGAAGGGTAAAAAGATATCACAAGACTAGCAATAAATACCAAATTGATTGGTGTGGCATTATCATTGCCAGTTGAGATGATTTATTTAGATTCCAAATGTTCCAAGTGAATGATTCTTATTAAAGTTAAACGAACAGAAAAGTTTATAAATCATAAATACAATCATGTTTTTCCACATAAATTATCTATAATAACTGGAGAAGAGCCTAGAGTAGTTAAAAAATGCTAGAACTACTGAAAAGAACCCTGATTTAGAAAATCTAAATCTATTTCTGGCTTTGCCAATTTATTAGCTATGCAACTGTAGGAAGATCAATTCACCCCTAAGATTCTTCATTTTTTTACATTGCAAAATGAGGGAAACGAACTACATTAACTTTTACGATCCCTTTATCTCTTATATCTGTAATATCTTTAATTGGTAATTTTTGTATCTAATACAATAAACATTCATTGAAGTTTTTCCAACTTATTAAGACCTTCAAAAACCAAAAAACCAAACCCAGTGCTGTTGAGTCAGTTCTGACTCATGGCGACTCTATAGGACAGAGTAGAACTGCCCCATAAAATTTCCAACAAGCGCCTGGCAGATTCGAACTGCCGACCCTTTGGTTAGCAGCCTTAGCACTTGACCACTACACCTTAGCAGTTGGTAAAGACTAAGTACTTATTCATGGAGTTCTCAGTCAAATGCCAAGTCCCATAGTGACACATATTCTAAGATTGCATTAACTCTATGTTAAGATTTAAAAATAATATTTAATAGTGCTTTATATTAATTAAAGTATATTGAAGAAATTTGGAGGATGTATATCAACTCATCCCAGCAAAGTCATATGAGCTTTGAAAATGCCGTTGAACCAAGATACGACAGCCCTCATCATAATGAGCCATCATGAGGGTCTTTTATGTTTTAGCTTTATTTTATTAAGATTTGCCTCATAGAATTTATGCCAGATATAATCATATCCTGTTTCTAGTTCTAGGCATGAATTTGTATTATAGAGATTTTAAAAAAATCTCTTATGCTATTTCTTTAAAAAATGTTTTTATGAAGTACTCACTTTGACTCTAGTTTTAGTTTAAAAATTTCTATAGTATTTGTTTGAGGAGCTTCCATGTTCACAGAAATCAAGCTATATGTAAAATACTACTAGTTTTAGTGGCAGACTTGGAATTGGAACTCAGGTGCTGTGACTCAAATCCCAGTTATTTTCCCCTAATGCCATGTTGTTGTTGTTGAGTGCCACCTACTAGATTTTGACTCATAGCAACCCCATGTGACAGAGTAAAACTGCCTCCATAGGATTTCCTAGGCTGTAATTTTTATTTCATAAATCTATATGAAGAAGAGCACGTCATCAGGATTGGAGGAGACTCATAAGGAACTTTCGATATGCAGATGACGCAACCTTACTTGCTGAAAGTGAAGAGCACTTGAAGCACTTACTGATGAAGATCAAAGACTACAGCCTTCAGTATGAATTGTACCTTAATGTAAAGAAAACAAAAATCCTCACAACTGGACCAATGAGCAACATCATGATAAATGGAGAAAATACTGAAGTTGTCAAGGATTTCATTTGACTTGTATCCACGATCAACACTCATGGAAGCAGCAGTCAAGAAATCAAAAGACGCACTGCAGTGGGCAAATTGGCTACAAAAGACCTCTTTAAAGTATTAAAAAGCAAAGATGTCACTTCGAGGACTAAATTGCTCCTGACCCAAGCCATTGTATTTTCAATTGCCTCATATGCATGGGAGAAGCTGGACAAGGAATAAGGAAGTCTAAACAACTGATGTCTTTGAATTATGGTGTTGACAAAGAACATTAAATATACCATGGACTGCCTGAAGAAGGAACAAATCTGTCTTGGAAGAGATACAGTCAGAATGTTCCCTAGAAGGGAGTCTGGCAAGACTTCATCTCACATACTTTGAATATGTTATCAGGAGGGACCAATCCCTGAAGGACATCATGCTTGGTAAGGTAGAGGGTCAGCAAAAAAGAGGAAGGCTCTCAATGAGATGGATTGACACAGTGGCTGCAACAATGAGTTCAAACAAAGCCAAAAGTTTTGAGAATGCTGCAGGACTGGGCAGTGTTTCATTATGTTGCCCATAGAGTCACCATGAGTTGGAATCAACTAACAGCAACAAATCTTTGTGGAGGTAGATCACCATGTCTTTCTCCCACGGAGCTGCTGGCTGGATTTGACTTGCCAACATTTTGGTTAGCAGTGAGTGGTTAAGTGGTGTGCCAACAAGGCTCCTTACAATGCCATCCAAAAACCAAACCCTTTGCCATCAAGTTGATTATGACTCAAAGCGACCCTACAGGACAGAATAGAACTGCCCCATAGGTTTCTAAGGCTGTAATCTTTATGGAAGCTGACTGCCACATCTTTCTCCCATAGAGGGGCTGTCAGGTTTAAACTGCCGACTTTTTAGTTAGCTGCCAAGCGCTTAACCACTGTGCAACTAGGGCTCCTGTTAGCAAACCATAAAACCAAAAAAACCAAACCCAGTGCCATCGAGTCAATTCTGACTCATAGCGACCCTATAGGACAGAGTAGAACTGCCCCACAGAGTTTCCACGGAGCTCCTGGTGGATTTGAACTGCTGACCCTTTGGTTTGCAGCCGTAGCACTTAACCATTATGCCACCAGGGTTTCCCTAGCAAACCATAGCAGCCAGGAAACGTGTTTTCTGTGTAGGTAACAAATGAACCTCAGACTTTACAATGACCATAATGTTTAAAGTAGTAAGTACTTGAATAAGCTATGTTTATCATGATTTGCTTCTAAACATGATTTGCTTCTAGTAAAATAAAATTGACTTTCATTGCTTGGATGTCTTAGAAAATTGCACCCACCAAAAATAATGTCTATGCTCTTCATTAGTACATTTTACTAATATTGTTGTTGTCATTAGCTGCCATTGAATTGGCTCCCTACTCATGACAACCCAGTGCACAAAAGGATTGGACCATTGTGATCCATAGGGATGTTTGTTGGCTGATTTTTTTTTTTTTTTAATTTTTATTAAGCTTCAAGTGAACATTTACCATTCCAATCAGTCTGTCACATGTAGGTTTACATACATCTTACTCCCTTCTCCCACTTGCTCTCCTCCTATTGAGTCAGCCCTTACAGTCTCTCGTTTCGTGCCAATTTTACCTTCTTCCCTCTCTCTCTATCTTCCCATCCCCCCTCCAGTCAAGAGTTGCCAACACACTCTCCCGTGTCCACCTGATTTAATTAGCTCACTCTTCATCAGTATCTCTCTCCCCCCCACTGACCAGTCCTTTTCATGCCTGATGATTTGTCTTTGGGGATGGTTCCTGTCCTGTGCCATCAGAAGTTCTGGGGAGCATTGTCTCTGGGATTCCTCTAGTCGCAATCATACCATTAGGTGTGGTCTTTTAATGAGAATTTGGGGTCTGTATCCCATTGGTCTCCTGCTCCCTCAGGAGTTGTCTGTTGTGTTCCCTGACAGGGCAGACATCGATTGTGGCCGGGCACCAACTAGTTCTTCTGGTCTCAGGATAATGTAGGTCTCTGGTTCATGTGGCCCTTTCTGTCTCTTGGGTTCTTAGTTGTCGTGTGACCTTGGTGTTCTTCCTTTGCCTTTGCTCCCGGTGGGTTGAGACCAATTAATGTATTTTAGATGGCTGCTTGTTGGCATTTAGGACCCCAGGTGCCACAATTCAAAGTGGGATGCAGAGTGTTTTCATAATAGAATTGTTTTGCCCATTGATTTGGCTGATTTTTTGAGTGTAGATTATCAGGCCTTTCTTCCTAGTCTGTCTTAGCCTGGAAGCTCAGTTTATTAATATTACCATAGGGTATATCCATATTGTTTTTGTTACGTGCCTTCGAGTTGGTTCCAACTCATATTAACCTTATATACTGCAGAATGAAATCCTGCCTAGTCCTGTGCCAGCCTCACAGTAGTTGCTATGTGTGAACACATTGTTGCAGCCACTGTGTCAATCCATCTCGTTGAGGGTCGTCCTCTTTTTTTGCAGACCCTCTACTCTACCAAGCATGATGCCCTTCTCCAAGGATTGGCCTCTCCTGTTAACTTGTCCAAAGTAAATGAGACAAAGTCTTGTCATCCTCACTTCTAAGGATTATTCTGGCTGGACTATACCATGGCCAACAGTGTTCTCTGATAAAAAATAATAACAATAAGATAATAACACTTAACTATATCTAGTAAAATCAAAATTGCCACTATTGGAGAAGTGTTTACAAACTGAAGTTATTAAGAAGAGATAAACTATTAGTTTTCATGATACAGTCTATTGACTCATACCTGAAATTCTGAGTAATACACATGTGTCAGAAATGATAAATTAGTTTGAGAAGGGGAAATGTACTGAGTATGACTATACACAGCCATTTTACAATATGTCAAGATTTGAATCTCAAGTATCATCTCCTTCCTTCCTTCTTCCCTTCTTCTGTTCTTCCTTCATCTAATTCTCTTCTCCCATAAGCCATCCTCACTCTTATTTCCTCCTTTTTTAAGAATATGATTGGCTGTCTAATAAACTTTTCCAAGTCACATCAGTTATCTGCAATATTTAGAAGAGTATTTTCTAGACATGCTAGTGAGAAAAATGCTTGAATTTCTGCCTCCTATGTTTTTTTTTTTTTTCCTAATGGTTCATGTAGAAATTAACCATCAGTTGTGCCGAACTGGATTTTTGTGCCAATGCACAAGCAAACTGAAGGCTTGCTTTTCCAACACACCTTCTAGGAACCAAGTGTCTCAAAATCTTCCCCTAAATTAATGTGCATTGCTCCTTTTTTTTGCTTTCACTAAGCAATAATACTCTTAATAAAAAATGTTAAAATATAGAAAACCAGAGAGAAAAAATGATCATATTCCCATCACCTTTATCCTTAATATTATTTTTGTTGGTTTGTTAGTTTTTTCTTCATGTTCATTTGGATAAATTTGTATCACACAGTGTATATAATTTCTTAATTACTGTTCTTGTTGTTTGTATCATTTAAAAAATTTTTTCCATGTATAATCAGCTCCATGTATCTTTAAGAGCTTTGGAAACAGGATTAAATGTTACATAATATCCCATCAATTAATTATGTGATAATATCATAGTATTTCTGCATTGTTTTTGTTGTACAATGACAAAATAGCCCCTGCATTTTATCTGAAGACCAACTATTGCTGATACTGTTGACTTTTTAAGCTGGTTCCAACTAGTCACAGCTATAAATGATGCTGTAGTAAACATTTTTGTGTGTGACGTTTCAGTGTTACTGCTACATTTTTTTTCCTTTTGATTCCCACAAATAAAAATATAGTCACAAAAGGTACTAAAAGTTTAAGATTATTGGTAATAAAGGCCAATATTTTCCCAAAGACTGTGCTACTTTATTCACCCACTGGTTACATTGGGTCACTAGGAGTCAGAATTGACTTAACGGCAATGGGTTTGGTTTTGGGGTTTACTTACATATGAAACAACCTGTCTAACCACATCGTCTGTCAAACAATTAGTGACTCCCAATTCTATATTACTCCACACCAAGGAACGTAAATGTCATGACTTGCACCAGTGTTCCGTTTGGTATTATTTTCCACACAATACCATATGCAACAAGGGACCCATCCTTCACTAAATTGATGTTTTCTGGAGAATAGATCTTTAATTAATTAAGTAACCCTGCCAATAACAAAGAAGCCAAGAAATTCTACCCATATATTTTTACACCTGTTTTCACAAGCCGTATTGATTAGATGCCTCTTTGAGATTTTCTTTTTGATTGATTTAGGGTGTCACATTTATAATGTCATCAGTGAATGACCTCAAGTGTATTTTTTCTCAGACGTGTAACACCTATTTATACAAGTTAGGAAGAATATTACCTAAGGCTGACATGTTGAGTCATCTGCATTAAAGAGCTCAACTTTGGCAGCTTTAGGAAGCTCGGGCTTTTCTTACTGTTTGCTTCAGGCCGACCATAGTCCGTGTCACCTAGAGTCCCAAACTGATCAGGGTCTTAAGCTAGGTGCATGTAAAATGTCATCATAAAACTACTGGAAATTCTTTCATATGCCATCATCTTGTTTTTATTTATTTAAGAGATGCACTGGGAGTTCCTTAATTAAGAACCAAACACTAGGCACCAAAGATACACAATTAGTAAAGATTCTTCCTGCCCTCAAGCAGTAGAGAGTCCAGTGGGCAAGGAGACAGAGAAGGAAGTAATTAATAAGAACCAATGATCGTTTCATGTAAAATGAACAATGGGAACACAAGAGAGGGAACACCAAAATTGCCTAGAGGAACTTAAGAGGTTTCAGAGGCATTTGAAAAAAAAGAGCAGGGGTTCCAAGGCAAGCAAGTCAAGTCACGAAACCATCTAGGAAGAGAAAATGGCATATGCTAAAAAATGGGAAACTTTTATAGATGATATTTGAAAATGCAGGGAAGGAGAGAGGTATGAAGGAAGGTCTAGTAAAGTCTGTAAACTGCCACAGTGACGTCTGGGATGAAAATGTAGTTTACAGAAGTGCCAGTAAGTAATGTGGTGAAGGGAAATGCTACCAGCTTGTGCTGAGTAGAGAGAGCAGTGAATAGGGGGAGAGAAAGTAGAGACAATGAAATGAAATGAAAGACATAGATTAGGCATGAAAAGGTCTGGTGGAAGAGCGTTCTAAGAAAAAAGTATGTTCAAAGTTCTTGAGATGGTTGTAAGCTTTTCATGCTGGAGGGGCAGGCATTAGACTAGTGTGCAGTAACTGAAGCAGGGAGAGAAGAGATAAGAGGGCAGGAAGAGAAGGTTAGCAGGGACATCACAGAGAAATTAGGAGGTCAGATAAGTATTCTAGTTGCAATGACAATATACACCTACTCCTCAATTATTGGCTATTTCCTTATCCAACATTTCTCATTTATGGCAACTTTGAAAAAATTCCCAGGCAGCATCTCCAGTGGTCCAAGCCACATGCAGGGCCATGGTTGAGCCTGGGGCACCCTCCGCTGGCCTGTCCAAACGAGGAACTGGAGGCCGCGGGAATGGCCTGGCCACATAAGGGATGGCAGTGGACCAGCTGCGGAGCACCTTCTCTCATTTCTGCGCTTTCTCTTGGCCAAGACAAGAAGTGACTATGGGGTGACATGAGGTCAAGGGTGGGCAAGGGGAGGTCAGATGAGGGCCTGATGGTGCCAGGGAGGTTGGTGGAGGAAGGCAAGGAGGAAGGAGAGGGCAGGAGGCCATGTGGGGTTGTGGGACCAGGGCAGATGGAGAATGAGAGGGTCTCTGTCCAGGGATGGCTCCAGGAGGCGATGGGTGGAGGGCAGCACTTGACCACCACCACCCCCAATCCTGAGGACTCTGCAGTGTTGGGGAAGGTGTGGTGGGGAAGAGGGGCCCACTGCACCACATATATCCTGAGACATGTTGGGGTCGCTTGATGTATGATGAGCAACAGGGGAGGAGAATACTGGCACTGAAGACACGGTGTGGCCCCTGACTCTCTCATAATGCTGACTTTGCCTTTTGACATGATTAGGCCTTTGGAACCTAACCATGTCAATAGGTGAGGAGTGGGTGTATTAGATAAGTAAAGAAGCGATGCAATATATACAACCAGTAAAATCGGTTGCCATAGAGTCAATTCTGACTCATGGTGACCCCGTGTGTGTTAGTTTAGAACTGTATTCCACAGGGATTTATATTTCTGGAAATAGATCTCCAGGCCTTTCTTTCAAATCACCTTTGGGTGGACTCATACCTCCAACCTTCTGGTTAGTGACTGAGACCATCAACCATTTGTACCACCCGGGGACTCCAACATAATATATACTTTAGGAAAATTATTCTGGCTGTTCTGTGGACTTTAGGACAGGAGAAAAAATGCATGACGAGAGAAGCCAAAGGGAACTGAGTTTCCTGCTAAGTAAAGCTACTGCATCGGAGTGGAAGCTGTATTTTTTTTTTTAATAGACTTTATTTTCTATAACAATTTTAGGTATACAGAAAAATTGTGCAAAAAGTATAAGGAGTTCCCACAAATTCCATCTCTACCCTGCACACTGTTTCTCTTATTATTAATATCTAGTGCATTTGTGTGGCATGTTTGTTGCCGTTGATGAACCAATATTAATACATTATTATTAATTAAAGTCCAGAGTTTACATTGGAGTTCCATCTTTGTGTTGAATGAGTTTGCGAAATGCATAATGTCCTGCGTGGACCATTACAGTGCCATACGGAATAATTTCACTGCCCTAAAAATCTTCTGGGCTCCACCTCTTCCTCCCTTGCCCCAAGCTGTATCCTTTTTGACAATGGCCATATTTCCCTTAAGTATATTACATGTTGTACATTTGGGCAAGCTACTTGAGCTTTTAACGTCTGTTTCCTTATCTATGAAATGGATTAGCAAAAATAACCTTCCTGCTCCTCCCTGTTTTGTTCTTTGGATTTAATAGGGTCATTTATGTGAGAGACTTGAATAAGCTGTAAAGCATTCGACTTAGTGCTATTATGGTCTGTTCTGTTAAATTGGCATTGGCAAGAACATCTGCTTCCTCGGGATTTATTCTGACACGGAAAAGCATAAAAAGAAATGTAACATATAGCTGTTTCCTTTGCGAAACCCACCAAAGGCACGTGCATTTCTGTAAAATATGACTTAATGGTGTTGTTTTTGATGTTTAGTGACTTATCCAAAATCCACTGCTACTCAGTAGCAGACCTGACATTAGATGGTTTATCATGCTCGAACATATACTCTTCCTTTCAATATTCAGAGACCAAATACGGACATCCAGCCAGAAGGGTTTAATATGAAGGGACTGAGGGACACGCTTAATCAAATCAAGAAATGAGGCAATTTGTTTATTTGTTAATTTTTTGGAGGTTCTTACTCTGATTAGTCCCCAAAAAGACCCAGGGTGACTAAATCACAAGTTACAGATATATACAGGGAAATACACAGGGCTTTTGATGTTCCCATCATAATTGTCTTTATGGTCACTCTAACAAATTTTACTTTTGCATTAAATAATTTTTAATAAAAATAGTCAATAATGAGAGGCATTGGTATGACTTTTGATGTATTGTAAGTACATTCTCTTTCTGCTTATCCATCTCATAGATACAAAAAGCAATTTAACATTTAAACAATGTGATATTTCTTTACTCAGCATTTTCAATTTGTTTTGCCAATTATGAGTAAATTTGAGTATCTGATCTTTGAATTTAATTGACTTCTTGACCTGTAAGTTTCAAATCAACTCAAAACTTATCCAATTTTGCCATTCTACTTCTGATCAGAATTACAGTACTTCCATTATTGAAACTTTTCAAACCTAAATGCTTTCAGATTTTTTAAACCACATAAATTGAACAAGTCTATAGCAAAGTTTATGGCAAAGTTACGTGTCACATGAAATAGATCTGTTATTTTGAATCAAACCTATTTTGAACAAGTAGTCATTTATTTTAAAAAAATTATATATTGGATCTACTATATGTCAGGCACTGTTCTTAGCACTTGGCACACATAGATGGGGAAAACACCTGGCACACATGAAACTAACTTTCTAGTTCTGAGAGACAAGCAAAAAGAAATAAGCATATCATTGAAAAAAATATGTTGATGGAGATAAACAATATGGCAAAAATAGAGCAGATAAGGAGGATGGAGAATTGTGATTGTGAGCAAGATGAAACTAAAAAAAAAAAAAAAAAGCTGGCCATGGTAGACCTCACTGAAAAGGTAATGTCTGATGGATGACGTAAAGGAGACGTGGGTGTTAGCCATGCGGATTATCAGGGCAGTTCAGGCAAGGTCATCAGCCAGTCCAGAGGCCCCATAATGGGAAGGGGTCTGAGACGGCAGTGTGACTAGAGCAGAGTGAGCAAAGTGAGACTAGGCAATGACGTCAGAAAGAATCAGAGCTTTGGGACTACTATGGGGAATTTGACTTTGAATGAAATGGGAAGATATGATTCACATTTTGGTGGGAGGGGATGGGGAGTGGGTAGAGATGATAAATTTGGTTTGGATATACTCGTTTAAGATTATAATGGTCACAGGAAGTCTAAGTGAAAACCCATGCCTCAGGAGGAAAGGCCAGTTATAAGTTTGGAAGCGGCAACATATGTTGTCAGGTGCCCTCAAGTCGGCTCTGACTCACCGCGACCCTATGTACAACAGAAGGAAACACTGCCTTGTCCTGTGCCATCCTCATAATAGATGTTATGCTTGAGCCCATTGTTGCAGCCACTTTGTCAACCCATCTCGTTGAGGGTCTTCCTCTTTTTCACTGACCCTCTGCCTTACCAAGCATGGTGTCCTTTTCCAGGGACATACAAAGGATAGTAAAAGCTTTGAAATTAATAAGATAGATTACGGAAAATGTTCAGAAAGAGAAGCAAAATGGGCCTGGAATGGCAGTAAGAAAGAATGGCCAGCAAAGATAAATGTGATGAATCAGTGTACTAGTCAAGTGTCTTAGCTACATGGATAACTGCTATGGTTTAGGAGCTTGACTCTATAGAGTTTGCAGAAAATCCTATTCTTGCTTTCATTGGCTATAAGAACCCCACTCTGTGAGTTTATTTTTCCTGATCCTTGGATAAAAATTTGAGTACAGCCTATAAATTTTAAGGTTATTAGATACATAAGAGTTCTCTGATCAATTTTAACTCCCAAAACAGAAATTAGAATGCACATTCCAGTATCATCCTCATGTCAGACTTGTTATTCTCCAATTAAAGAATGACTTAGCCGGGGTTGATTTAGGCTGGGGAGCCTGCCATGGGGTAGGGGAGCCATAGTGGTTTCTTCTCTGTTGAACTTCAGTGGTCAGTTGAGAGTGGGAGTAGAGGCAAAGTAAGGAATGTCTTTATCAGACTTGGTTCAGAAGTAATCGGGTTGATGCCCTCTAGATGTGTCAGATTTGACAAGTTGATTCTTTTCCTGGGAGGTGGTGGAGGTGGGTGAGGGTAGAAAATTTCACAGGTAATTCAATTTTAACTTCCTTCTGGTGATTTAACTGGAACTTTGGTCTGGAATCAATGTTTCTCATCACTGTTTGCCACAATGCATGCTGCATGACACACCATCCCCCAATTTAAATAAGCACCCATGTATTTGTTCACAATTCCACGGGGTGGCAGGTTAAGCTGGAGTAAGCTGAGTGATTCTTCTGTTCTCAGTTGGACTGTCTCATGCTTCTGCCTCAGCTGGGCAGATCTGTTTTAGGGGCAAAAGATTTGGTAGGTTATTGGCTGGGGCATTGGGACCAACCAGGTCACATGTGTCTTGTCACCCAGCAGGCCAGCTCAAAGCAGCAACAAGAAAACAGAAATGTACACATCTTCTAGAGGCCTAGACGCAGAGCCAGCACAGAATTACTTCTGTTTAATACTACGGTCAAGATGAGCACAAGAGCACCCCAAGTTCAAGGATTAGGGCATTAGTCCCTACTGCTTGATAGACGTTGCTGCAAAGTTTCATCACAAAGTGGTGTGAGTATGGGGAGGGAAGTCATACTGATAAATTTTGCAAATAATCTAACAAAGTTTGGTCTTTGACCATTTGCTCTCTATAAATTTTGCTGTAAGACATAAAAAAAGGAACAAACAACAAAAAAAAAAACAGTTGCTGTTGAATAAAAAAATGAAAACAGTTGCTGTTGAATAAATTCCAACTCATGGAGACCTCATCTGTGTCAGAGAAGAACTGTGCTCTACAGGGATTTCAATGGCTGACTTTTTAGAAGCGGGTCAACAGGCCTGTCTGCCAAGGCACCTCTGGGTAGGCTTGAACTTCCAACTTCTCCATTAGCAGCCAAGCATGTTCACACTTTGCACTACCCAGGAAATCCTCAGAGAGCATACACCCACTTTACTTCTGCTGAAGTTGCTCCACCCTGTGTAGGACGCTTCTTGGAGTGAGACTTTGTTATGGATTCAATTGTGTCCCCCACCTCCAAAGTTATATAGAAATCCTAATCCCTGTACTTGTAAATATGCCTTCATTTAAAAATAGGGGATTTCTTTTATATATGTTAATGAGGTTATACCTATGAGGTTGGTAGGGTGGGTCCTAAACCTAGTCTCTTCTGAGTGGTGTCTTATAAAAAAGGTAAACAGCTATGGAGACACACACAGGGGGTAGAGACCATGTAAGGAATTATCTACAAGCCAAGGAACGTCTAGAGATACCACAAAGGGAGGGATCCTCCCTTAGAGCTGTTGCCTTGGATTTGGACTTCTATCTTCCAGAACTAAGGAAAATAAAATTATGTTCTTTAAAGCCACACACTTGTGGTGTTTTGTTGTTGCAGTTGTTATGGCAGCACTAGATCACTAAAACAGACTCCTTTTAAAAATATTATCCAAACTAGCTCACTTTCACTTGTCCACTTGGACCTCAGGAAAATAATGGCATTCTTGGCACCTATTAATTTATTAACTTTTGGGTTGTCGACCAAATTATGATGAATAAAGTTGCCTTTTAATATCATACACCAGGAACAGGCACTATTAGGCTTATAACTTCAGCAAAAAGAGTGAATATTAGAAGGATATCAAGCAATCTATTCAAACTAAGGAGCCCTGGTCGGGCAGTGGGCAAAAGCTATGGCTGGAAACCAAAATGTCTGGAGTTCAAATACACCAGTGGCTCAGTGGAAACGCCATGGGACAGCTCTACTCTGTCCTATAGGGTTGCTCTGAGTCGGAATTGGCTTAATGGCAATGGGTTTTGGGCTTTTTCATGCAACCTAAAGGTGGTCAGACCTCATAGAAGACAAGAATGGGTAAAATAAATCCATGGCTTTTTTTTTTTTTAACCTCTTTTCAATGATTTGTGCATCTATTTCTTTTATTCTTTTTTTTCTCTGCCGACCCAGTTTTACTGAATTGGTATCCTTAACATGAAACACCTTATGGTCTCTTCATTTATAGTTTCGTTTTGATATCCAGCCAAGACTACCAGGAATTTCTCAATGCCATCTCCTAATTCCTGTGGGAGAGAATCTTAGTGTTCAGCTTGAGTTATGATTCCAGTCAACTATGGACCTGAGTGAAAACATGTCTTATAAATCTCCAGTTAGAGGTTCACCCCTTGTAGAGAGAAATTATCAGAGAAGAGGGTTAGGGGTTCCCCTTACACAGTGCATTGACTTTGCAACCTCTGGCTCATAATCGTAAAATGATTTCTGCAGACCACATCCTCAGAGGACACGTTCAATGTCACAAATTGGGGACTACTTGGCCAGGGCGTTGAGAGAGAGAACTTTCTTCAGGCATCTTTTTGTTTCAGAAAGGAATGTCTTCTCTAAAAGTCTACCTTTATATTTCTTAGATCTTATCCACCTGGACTAGGTCATTAGGTTTGAAAAGCCAATATCTGGCAATGTGATCCTTTAGTTTAAGAAACAGGCCATGTCAGTATGGAAGAAGTGGTAGAAGATTATGGGAACTCATGGTACCCACTAATATCGGAATATCAGGTGTTTTGACTCCCCACCAATATTTTCATTTATCTTAGTAAGCACATTTTTCTTGTTCTTTGCTCATTAACCCTCTCACTTGTTGAAGGTTAAAAAGAAATGGGTTTTCTAAGATGTTTTATTAAGAACACAAGCTTGATTAAAATTCCCCCAAAACAGGAAATTTGCTACTTAGATATTTTAAATATCCAGAAACCAAGACTTATTTAAATATTTTACTGAACATGTGTAATGTATGAAAAGTATAAGGTATTAAGGCATAATTTAATAAATTTCTATCAACCCTTTTTCTCCAAGTGTCCAATTAAATATCTAAAGTCATGTTGCAATTAATAAAGTCCACTTTAATGAGTAAAAGTCTGTTTTCAACCAAATTCATGGCAGACATATAGAATCTAATAAAAAATTAGGGAGTTTTTGAGATTTTTTTTTATATTGAACACTGAGCAAGAACTCAAAAGGCATTCATGTAAGGGGAGATGTTTTGTCCTCCATTCTTTGTGAAACTCAGGGCCATGTTTCCTACAGCCAGTACTAAAGAAGATGGGAAGCATTCTTCACCTAATAAACGGCTTTGGGTGGACAGTCACTATTCTGGATCTTAGGGTATAACATTAAATTATTCATGTACTCTGGTTTTAGAGAGATCACAGTCTTCTAGTAAAGAAATGAAATGAAAAGAATTAAGATAAAAATGATAAAGGCTAAAATAGAAATATAGACACAAGATGCAATATATTCTGGGAGCATAGAGGAGGAGTATCTAGCCTTGCATAGAAAATGGAGGAAGGTTCCAGAGAAGAGGGCATTTGAGTCAAATGAAATTTATTCTCCCAGACAGTAAAAGTGGGAGAGGTTTTTGTGAAAAGGACTCAGGATACACATTAGCATAAAGACCTGAAAGGGCACTGAGTATTCAGAATAAACTTTAATCCATCTTCTGGAGACAGAACAAGAGTGGGAGTGAGGAAATAGCAGAAGATAAGCCTAGAATAGAAGTATGGACATGAAACAGACTATATTCTGGAAGCACTGTGAAAGTCCCTTTCCGTGATATTGGGGACAGGGATTTTATTTTGTAAGGAAGCAGGAAGTCACCAGAGGTATTGCAGGAGGATGATAGTATGAATTAATTTGATTTTTAAAATATTATTTTGAGAACGCTTATGCACTGCTGGTGGGAATGTAAAATGGTACAACCACTACGGAAAACGATATGATGCCTCCTTAAAAAGCTAGAAATAGAAATATCATATGACCCAGCAATCCCACTCCTAAGAATATATCTTAGAGAAATAAGAACTACCACACAAATAGACCTATGCACACCCATGTTCATTGCAGCATTATCCACAATAGCAAAAAAGATGGAAACAACCTAAGTGCCCATCAGCAGATGAATAGATAAACAAATTATGGTACATACGAGAGACTACTACTCAACAGTAAAGAACAATGATGAATGTGGGAAACATCTCACAACATGGATGAATCTGGACGGCATTATACGGGGTGAAACAAGTCAGTCACGAAAGGACAAATGTTGTATGAGGCCACTATTACAAAAACCCAAAAAAAGGACTTACGTCATAGTCAGTGTATAAAAAAGATTCCTCCAGAATATATTTAGCAACAGAAGATTGATTCTGTTAAGTGGGCTATTAAAACAGGATCCTTTGCAGTATTGATACTTTCTTACAGAATCTCTATTGACTTCTAATCAATGCTCTGTTCTTAAATTTAAGAGGTATATTTCTGAAAAGTATCATTTTTGCTTTAAAATGATGTATTGTTTATGAAAAATGTATTTCTTTTATTAATATTTGATTTCCAAAGACAATGAGATTAATCATAATGATATCAGTCAACATTTAGAAATTCAAATAATGAATCATACTTGCTTTGTATAGTATATTTATGTTTGTCTCCAAAGTTCTTGATTAAAACAATATGACTACTCATATCATTACAGGGATGTTATTAATAAATTAGTGACACCTACTCTCATTTTTTTTTTTTTTTTTAGTTTTTTTTTTTTTTTTTTTTTACTCTCATAGACCCACTTAGAAAAAGTGAAAATTTCAATTATTTATTATCAATTACTTATTATTTTTTTTCTCATATGCTTTTGAATGTTATCATCTGGTTTTTAGGGCTGAGCCTATGTCTACTCAACAGCAACGAGTTTGGTTTTGTCTAAGTTCACAATAAAACAACACAAGAACAATATTTTCTTTTAGGCTAAGAGGATATTCACTACATATTTTGACTGAGAATTTCAAAATGCTGAAGCATATTGTATGAGGTATTAATAAAACAAATACATGTTATCAAATAAATATTCATACTGCTTTAGTTGTGAAATGTACATAAATGCTGCAGTACATCAAAAATGTAAATTGTCCATTTGTATCAGTTCTATGACTTTTGAAGATATTCTATTTAAAGATTAAACATCCTCTTGTCTCTAGCAAATAAGCATGCAAGAGGGTCATGGCATAGTTTGAATCTCTGGTTTGGAGCAATTAAATCAGTCTCATAAGACAACTTGATGATAACTCTAAATATTCTATGGTAATAAGAGCTCCATCAATGAAGTGCTTATCAGTTTGCTCTGGTCAAAGTGATTAAATTAATAGCTGTGCTTGGGATAAAAACAGAATGCTACAGGATAATTATTGAATATTGGTAGAAAATTCAGTACATTTTAAATTTTACCTGGAATAAATAACCATGGAAAAACATACATTACATTAGCGTGGCAAAGACTTTCAAGAATATAAATATGTAACGATAGGTAACTGATTAAATGTAGAGTCATACAGTGTAGTACCATGCAGATATTTGAGATGGTGTGTAGAAAACTATGAAATCATATAAAATAGATTAATAATATATTGATAAGGGGAAAATATCCAATTTCAGTGCCTTTTGGGGAAAGGCTAATTCCTATTCTAGTAACAAGTAAATTTCCTACTGTAACTTTCTGTGACTTGATACCCATCTGACTGAGAAGATGCTGGTTCTCTGGAGCTTTAGTCTGTGCTTAGATCTCAGTTCAGTTCAAGTGGGGAAGAGAAGATCTACCACCATGACAAATATTTTGATCCTTCTCTCTTTAATGTATTTTCCACAATTTGTTCAGCAACTGAGTAAGGGAGTATTGTGAAAAATTGGTCCCCAAAGGTGCTTTAAAGAATTCCACTGCAAATGATAGTCACAGAATATTAGATTTGGAAGAAGCTTTAGAAATTATCTAGTTTCACTCCTTATTTTATTTTAGAAGATGAGGGACGAACCTGTTAACTTAATATGAGTTGCACATTTGCGTCTAGAATTGGTGAAAACATAAACATTATGCAAAACCTATTGTAGCATTTAAAGGCGAAAAACAAAATTCACAGACCTTTAATAAAAAATTGACACAGTCACAATTTCTCGTAGTCACAGTGGGAGACTTTATCACCACTCTCGGAAAACAACAGATGGTTTAGTAAAACACAAGTAAGGATAGGAAGGTTTTGGATAAAAAATTTTAAACAAGATCATAAAGAACACCTACGTAAACACATATCACTCTGTAATTAATAAAGAGGAAGTACATATCATTTCCAAATACACATTGAACATTCATAGAATTTGATCATGTAGTAGGTCATACACACACACACACACAAACTGAACAAATTAAAAAAGAAAAAAAAAAAAAAACAATTCTTCCAGGCCTCACTCTCTGTATACAAGGCAATATAAATTTCTCATTTGCATTTTTAAAAATATGCATCTGAATAACTCTTTGGGTGGATAGATAAGCAACATGCATTTAAAAATTATGGAGAACTAAAATGACAAAATATCATTCTACATTAAAAGCTGTGATGTGACTAAGGTACTATTTAGAGAGAATTTCTTAGTCTTGAAAGCATTCATTAGAAAACAAAAATAAAATTTTATTAGAAAAAATAACATAAGAGCAATACAATATTAATCCCCAAAATACTTTAGAGAAGTAATAAAGACAAACAAATAAATAAGCGTCCCACGTTTGAGTAAAAAACATATGGATTGTATGATTACAAAAGAAAGAGGCAAAGAGACAAGATGAAAAGGGACAAGAGAATACTGAAAATATATTCCAAATTTAAGCACTGCAGAAGAATATTATGTAAAATCTGTAGTTTGGTAAATATAAAAACCCAGAAAAATTTATGCATTCCTTTGAAAGTACAATTTCATAAATTAGATAAACTGAATTGAAGAAAAACCATAAAAGGTGACCTAAAGGCTGTCATCCAAATAGGAATCAAATCTGCAAAAAATAGGCAAATCCAATTGTCTACTATTTTATTCAAGGGCATAGTAAAAGATGAAACTATTTCCACATTCGTTCCACAAGTGAAGTAGAATTCTGACGTAAACTTTAAACATGAGAACACAGAAAAATCTCTCTAGTGAAAATAAAATACCGGGAAATAAAATCCAACCATATATCATTAGATTATAACCAGTTTATCCCCATGGTATACAGAATCCGCTAATTTAACTTACCACATTAAGACTTTGGGGAGAAGAGGAAAAATCAAATGAGGCTAAAAATCTTTTCAGAGAAAAACACTCAGTCCATCAAAATGGTATTGGGAATTCTCAACCCAAAACAAAGCAAAGCAAACAAACAATAGGTTAGGCATAACAAACATTATACTTAGTGAAGAAATAGTTGGTATACTGTCAGTAAATTATACAGGAACAAGGTAACATTGCCTTTCCTCATCAGTAACATTTACTATTTTACTAGCAGGCCTACTCAATTGAAAAAGATTAAAAAAAAAGAAAAATACTGAAAACAGAAATTCAACAAGTATTACTTCTTTTATTCCCTATAGCTACCAATGATGAATTATAAACAATCATTGAAACAGGACTCACAATAATAATAGAAATATCCTGAACCAACATGTAATACGGTATATTTCCAAAGAATAAGAATAATTAAAAGCTGTATAAGAAGAAAACTTTTGCAGGTGTTGTAAAAGAAGACTAATGTTCACTGAGAAACACACTAACATCTTCATTAGGTTTGTAGACAAACCCCTTATTATCACTTTCTTTTTTTGGTGACTGAAAATCTATTTAACAGCCTTGTAAATATTAAAGTGACCCTTAAAAGCACTCACATTTTCTTTCTATGAATTTTGCCAACCTGCATTGAAAACTTACGATCTTTCAATTTTCTGTTTAATATGTGATGTAATAAAGACATTGGATGTACTCATTTAAATTAACTTCTACTTTATGCCTGTCTTAATTTAATTTGCTCATTTTTTAATTGGATTGTAAATTCTTTTTATTGATTTATAACTTCTCTTTGCATAATAAATGAATTAACTCTATATTTTATGTACCAAACGTATTTCCTCCCATACATTATTATTCTTTTGATTTTGTTTTGGCTGTTAATTTTTTTTCTTTTTTAATAACAACTATGTACATTTTAATGTAAGAAAATTTATTGTCATGTGTTTGCTTTCCTTTCTGAATATTTTTTCCTGCTTAATAATACATTCCTCACTCTAAGATTATAATATGAAAGCATATTTTTTTTAAGATTCTGTTTCTAGGATTTAAAAGTTTAAAATATCTAAAATATATTTTAATTTGATCATCAGTGAGGTATTAAATTTTGGAATAAGTGCTCTGCTGGTTGCAGGAAGATTCCTTTCTCTAGCTGTGGTATAATTTGAATAACTTCAGAATTAACTTTTTCTAGAAGATTTAAGGAAAATTCGTTTATGTAAGGATTTGGACCTGACAATTTTATTTGTGATTGCTAGTATTTTTAGAAGAGCCCTGGTGGTACAGTGCTTAGGAGTTCAGCTGCTAACCAGAAGGCTGGTAGTTTGAATCCACCATCCACTCCTTGGAAACCCTATGGGGCAGTTCTACTCCGCCCTACAGGGTCACTATGAGTTGAATTCAACTCTATGGCAATGAGTTTTGCTTTTTTATGAAAAATCATCAATTTCTTCCAGCTATTTTATTTTCCCAGAATTAGGAAAAATACTTTCTAATTGTTAACAGTTATTTAATTCAGAAGATATGGTTATTTCTCCAATCAGAGACTAATATTTCTACATCTTTCTTTTTTGGGAGGTGGGCAGTTCTTGATTAGATTAACTAGTAGTATTTCATTTCCCACAAATTTCTTAAAACTATTTATTAATTCCTTTTTTTCCAAATTCTTAACTGTTATATTCTTCTTAATTGTCCCAATATCTTTCCATGAGTTTCTTTTTTTGTTTCTTGTTTGTTTATAAGTATTTTAAGGTTCCTAGATGGTGCAAATAGTTTGCGCTCAAATACTAGCCAAAAGGTTGGCACTTCCAACCCACCCAGAGGTTCCAAGAAAGAAAAGTCCTGGCAATCTGCCTCCATTATAGCCAAGAAAATCCTATGGAATACAGTTCTAGTGTATAACACATAGAATCTCCATGAGTAAGAATCAACTAGACAACAACAAAATAAGTTTTTCTGAGATGAATACTTAATTTACTATAAATCTTTGTAGTTTTCAAAGACATACATTGAAGACCCTGGATAATTTTCTGACAGTTTTTTACTTATCTCTAAACATTGGTTTTCTAAACATTTTATCCCTCTTGCACCTGTCAGTTTGTGGAACTGTGGGGGCTTGTGTGTTGCTGTCATGCTGGAAGCTATGTCACCAGTATTCAAATGCCAACAGGGTCACCCATGGCAGACAGTTTCAGCTGAGCTTCCAGATTAAGACAGACTAGGAAGAAGGATGCAGCAGTCTACCTCTGAAAAGAATTAGCTGGTGAAAACCTTATGAATAGCAGCGGAACATTGTCTGATACAGTGCCAGAAGATGAGCCCCTCAGATTGGAAGGCGCTCAAAATACGACTGGGGAAGAGCTGCCTTCTCAAAGTGGAGTCAACCTTAATGACGTGGATGGAGTCAAGCTCTCGGGACCTTCATCTGCTGATGTGGCAAGACTCAAAACGAGAAGAAATACCTGCAAACATCCATTAATAATTGGAACATGGAATGTATGAAGTATGAACATAGAAAAATTAGAAATGGAATGCATAGAAGTCAATATCCTAGGCATTAGTGAGCTGAAATGGACTGGTACTGGCTATTTTGAATAGGACAATCATATGGTCTACTATGCCAGGAATGACAATTTGAAGAGAAATGCCATTGCATTCATCATCAAAAAGTACATTTCAAGATTTATCCTGAAGTACAATACTGTCAGTGATGGGATAAAATCCATACGCCTATAAGAAACACCAGTTAATATGACTATTATCCAAATTTACACACCAACTACTAAGGCCAAAGATGAAGAAATCGAAGATCTTTACTAACTTCTGCAGTCTGAAATTCACCAAATACACAATCAGGATGCACTGATAATTACTGGTGATTGGAATGCGAAAGTTGGAAACAAAGGAGGATCGGATGCCAGAGATTGCATGATTGAACCTTGCAAGACCAACGCTTTCATCATTGCAAATACCTTTTTTCACCAACATAAACAGCAATTATACACATGGACCTCACCAGATGGAATACACAGGAATGAAATCAAGTACATCTGTGGAAAGGGACAATGGAAAAGCTCAATATCATCAGTCAGAACAAGTCCAGGGACCAATTGCAGATCAGACCATCAATTACTCATATGCAAGTTCGAGTTGAAACTGAAGAAAATCAGAACAAGTCCACGAGAGCCAAAGTACAACCTTGAGTATATCCCACCTGATTTAGAGACAATCTCAAGCATAGATTTGATCCGCTGAACAGTAATGACTGAAGACCAGATGAATTGTGGAATGACATCAAGGATGTCATACGTAAAGAAAGCAAGAGGTCATTAAAAAGACAAGAAAGAAAGAAAAGACCAATTTGGACGTCAAAAGAGACTCTGAAACTTGCTCTTGATTGTAGAGTAGCTAAAGCAAAAGGAAGAAATGATGAAGTAAAAGAACTGAATAGAAGATTTCAAAAGGTGGCTCGAGAAGACAAAGTAAAGTGTTATAATGACATGTGCAAAGACCTGGAGACAGAAAACCAAAATGGAAGAAAATGCTCAGCATTTTTCAAGCTTAAAGAACTGAAGAAAAAATTCAAGCCTTGAGTTGCAATATTGAAGGATTCTGTGGGAAAATACTAAAGGATGTAGGAAGCATCAAAAGAAGATGGGAGGAATACACAGAGTCACTATACTTTTCTTTGTCTCTTCTTCCAGTTTATTGTTTGCATATGATTTCTGGAACTCCAACAGTCATATTGCACAGCACCGATGAGAGCCACTCCCTGGGAATGCTGTAGAAGCTGGAAGAAGTTTAATTTCTGATTAATATGAAACTACCCTAAGAGACTTTTCTACTTCTGGGTTTTTGCTATGTAGTATTATACTAGTCAGATAAAAACACTGTTAATTTCTACATTATATTGAGTCGAACTATTCCTAATTGATATACTATGTATGTTTTGTTAGCTTCTTTATTTTTTTATTTTTCAGTTACTGTGATTAGTAATATTGCAAGTATGAAAGACACACGATCTTCCCTGCTTGAGAAGTGTAAAACTTCAAACTCCTACCACACTTAAATCCTTCTGGTCTGAATTCACAAATTGTGTAGATTATACTCACCTTCATCTCTTAAGAGTATTAAATGTCCTGCACATTTTATTCACTCATTATGCTTTCAATTTAGTGACTTTTGAAAAAAAATAGAGTGCCTCATGAAATCGTAAATAACTGTTGATTTTCACACACAATATCTGACACAGCTGAAAACTGAACTTATTTAATGTCATGGTTATTTATAGCATAACATTTGTTTAATTTAATGGAGTGTCCTTAGACTATGAAATCAGAAGGCTCTTAGTTGATATTAGAGCCTGACCACTTAATTTAAAGGGTTGAAATCATACATAGTATGTTTTTTGACCATAATGGAATCAAACTAGAAATCAACTACAGAAAGACCACAGGAAAACATCAAATACTTGGAAACTAAACAACTCACTTTGAAACAATCTATGGATCAAAGAGAAAGTTTCAAAAGATATTTTAAAAAGCATAGAATTGAATAAAAATGAGCAAAACAAAAAAGTCAAAATACGTGGGATGTAGTTAAAGCAGTGTTAACAGGAAAATTTATAGCTTTAAAGGCTTGTAGTAGAAAAGAAGAAATGTCCCAAATTATTAATCTAATTTACTATCTCAAGAAATTAGAACAAGAAAATCAAAATAAACCCAAAGCAATTCGAAGAAAGGAAATAATAAAGATGAGAGAAGAAAGCAAGAAAATTGAAAACAGGTAATAGTAGATAAAACCCAAAAAACAAAACAAAAAGCTGTTCTTAAAAAACAATACAATAAAATTGACCCCTAGCTAGACTGACAAAAATAAAAAGAGAGAAGTCATGAATCATATTATTAATAAAAGAGGACATTCCTACAGATCTTACAACCATTAAAAGGATAATAAGGGAATACTACAAATTACACTCATAAACTTAGAAGAAATTGATCAATTCCATAAAAAATACAAGCTACCAAAATTCAACCAAGATGAAGTATTCAGCTTGAGTAGATTGAATAGGAAAGAAATTGAATTTGTAATGAAGAAGTTCCCAAAAGGAAAAAAGAAACCAGAAATGAAAGTCAAGAAAAATACTTCAACTCAAAATATAAATAGATTGAGCTGGGTTGTTGATGGCAATCCTGACAAGTACAGGAAAGCTTTTAAATTCGTGTTGTTTGTTAAAACAAATAAACACAAAGAATAACAAGAAAAAATTTTCCCTATAAAAAAAGAGGAAGGTCCCCCCTTTTTTTTTGAGGGTTGCTTTATTGATCTGCATTATCCCTTGTTTCTTTATGTTCTCAAAAAATAAGGAAGTAATCTGTTTGAATTACAGGGAAAATATCTTAAGATTAGTTTGCACTAGACAACATTTTATGCAGCTAAGTGAGCCACATTATATTGAAAGGCACTTCAAAGATGTGTTTACCGGAGAAATTTTTTGCTTTGATTTTTCTAGATATTCTTGCTCACTCTATTTGTGTCTATATAGTAATGATGTTTTAGATATAGAACAGAAAATTTAAAAATGTGAACACCCTGTTATCCACAGCTCTCTGGTTTTACCCGTGTTCCTTCCTCTACAAGGCATGTGATTCTCACCACCTTTCTCCTAATAATTCTTATTCTTCAAAGATTAGAAGCCTTGTGTCCTAGATGGCCTGCTTTTTCGCTCTAACACTATCCCATGCATAGCTTTAGTGGTAACCTGTCACTTTTGCCAGCCTTGATCCTGCCATTGGTAATGTAATGCCCTGATCTATCCTTTAGGCTATCTCCACTCACAAATCAAAGAATTAGTAGTGACGGCTCCCAATTACTGTCCCGTGTTGGGTCCTGACTGGCTCAGTTCAGTTACATCTCATCTTCCATAACAGAGGGATTTGTTCAATGTTGGATATTTAACCAAAAGCAATGTGATTCAAGCAGTGAACTGCTGAAGCTTCTGTGGTGGGAGGACTCCCCTTGTCTTGTGCAGGAACTGCAGGAGGAGAATCCCTCCCTTCTCCTTGACCACATCTATGGGAATGTGAAATTTTAAGCACCATGGTCACTTTTTTTTTTAACCACCAGGAAAGCACCTGAGTTTGCTTGGGTGGAGTTTCATATCATGGAGCCCATTGATTAAGATGGCTGGTGATGAAGAAGTACAGGTCTTCATATTATGTTATAAAGCCCACAGATTCATTGATTCATATTATAAAGCCCAGTGATAAATCTAGGTCTTCACAATTCCTTTGCTCAAGCCGTTTGTTGGAGGTGAAGTCTACAGCTAAACTTTTCACTTTACATTTGACAATTAATATAGAGCTAAGCTTCTTGGTTTTGGTTCAGGAAAAGACCTGATCAATATAATTTCTATCTTAACAGCCATAATACTGTATTTCAATGACGAAATTATGTGTTTTCTCTTTCACAGGAGTGTGAGCTTTTTGTGGACTGGGATCATGGAGCAGCTTATTCATATTTTTATCCCCAGGGTCAAGCTTGTTGCATATCACATACCCATACAAAAAAAACCATAGCTGTCGAGTGGATTCCAACTCATAGCAACCCTACAGGACAGAGCAGAATGACCCCATAGGGTTTCCAAGCAGCCGCTGGTGGATTTGAATTGCTGACCTTTTGGTAAGCAGCCAAATCCTTAACCACTGCACCACCAGTGTTCCATATCACATAGAGGGCAGTCAATAAATATTTTAAGATAAATAAAAATAAAACAGCCTTTTAACTTTAAGAGGGGCAAAATCGCATTATTCGGGAGTTGTTTCACATTTTTGTTTAAGATTCAGTGAAAAACCTTCTTTACTTGCAGATATCTTGTAGAGTACAGGATTCCTGACATTGAGTGCATAGACAGGAATCATAATCCACTCCCTTTTTTAGTACAACTGCCTCACTTGGAGAAAACTCCTCACTTAACCAAGCTGATATGATAACTGGCAAGAATTTTATCCTCTGAAAATAGTTAGCCAATAATAATTTAATAGAGAATGGTACATGAAGCTGACTTTACAACAGTCAGCCAAAAAAAGCGAACAACAATTCTTTACAGATCTTGATTTAGAAACTCTGTTTATAGCCATGTGTCTTAGTCGTGTAGTGCTGCTATAACAAAATTACCCAAGTGGCAGGCTTTAACAAAGAGAAGTTCATTCTCTCACAGTCGAGCAGGATAGAAGTCCAAATTCAGGGTGCTGGCTCCAGGGGAAGGCTTTCTTTCTCTGTCGCCTCTCGAGGAAGGTCCTTGCCATCACTCTTCATTTGATTTGGGAGCATCTCAGCGCAGGAACCTCAGGTCCAAAGGACGCGCTCTGCTACCGGCGCTACTTTTTTGGTGGTATGATGTCCCACTGTCTCTCGGCTCCCATCTCTCTTTTATATCTCAAAAGAGATTGGCTTAAGACACTACCTAATCTTGTAGACCTCATCGATGTAACTGCCACTAATCCATCTTATTACATCACAGTGATAGGATTTACAACATACAGGGAAATCACATCAGGAGGTAAAATGGTAGACAATCATACCATCATACCAGGGAATCATGACCTAGCCAAGTTGATGGATATTTTTGGGGACACAATTCAATTCATGACATATCTCAATGAGACTGGCTTAAGACACTATCTAATCTAGTCTATCTCATCAATATAACTGCCACTAACCCACCTTGTTTCATCATAGTGGTAGGATTTACAACACATAGGGAAATCACATAAAATGGTGGACAATCATACAATACTGGGACTCATGGCCCAGCTAAGTTGACAGATATTTTTGGGAGACACAATTCAATCCATGGCAACATTAGAATGTAATACCCTATGAGCCAAATAGCATCCTGAGTTAACAAGTAAACTCTTTCTATACACATTCTGATGCTAAATTATTAAAATAGTGTATCTGCAGGTCAAACAAATAAAAATCCACATTCATATGAATCTTGAGGACAGAGGATTTTTTAAATTAAAATATTTTATGTCTTCAGTGAAAGTTTACACTACCAGGATTTTTGTTTTGTTTTATTTTTTTGACCAGTGAATTTGTTAATTTAATAATCTTAATATAATAATATGCATATTTTTGTGTGTATGATGAGTTCATTCTTTTAATATTCTCTGTGCATTTTATTTTATCCATTTTTGTGTCAGTACCACACATCTCTCCAAAAAAAGTGTATTTATCATTAACGCTCTTTAAACCAAAAAAAAAACATTGCCATCGAGTCGATTCCAACCCATATCAACCCTATAGGACAGAGTAGAACTGCCCCATAGAGTTTCCACGGAGGGTCCGGTGGATTTGAACTGCCAACCTTTTGGTTAGCAGCCGTAGCACTTAACCACTATGCCACCAGGGTTTCCAATGTTCTTTGGAATAAAAAAAAAAAAAAAAGTTTTCTTTAAAAAGTCATGAAATGCATCTCAATTTAAAGTGTAATTCAATATTAATTGCCTTGTTGGTCTCTTTCTAATACCATATATTTAGTAAACAATTCATTTAATGAGATTTGCCCTCTGGTTTAAATGTTGAGAACTGTCATTTTAAGAATTATAGTAATTGAACTGATTGACGCGCTTCTTGTATTTACTGCAGCTTTTAAAGTCTGTTTATCTACCGAAGGTTTTAGATTAAGTTAAAGCATAAGAAGACCTGTTTATCAAGTTTGGTGTCTAATATCATCTGAGTTTGCTTGAATGGGATTGATCTCTAAAACAAACAAAACAAATAAACAAAAACAAAGAAAAAATCCTATTCTAGCAATTCATTCTAGTTTTTTGTTTAAATAGAAATAGATTATGTATATGATTTATATAATTTCAGCAAATATAATTCCAAATCAGGACATAAAATATACCTTCTTAAATGTTTTATGATGTGTCAAGAAGCCTTCTAATTTACTACTGAATGTTTAATACCTAGAGTTTTGCTTTATTATTATTATTTTTAGTTTTATATACTGAGTTTAAGGTCATAGATAAATTTGCCTTAAAGTGCCACTGTAGATCGTTGACTTTCATAGGCCAGCTATTGTTTCCCTTGGAAACCCTGGTGGCCTAGTGGTTAAGTGCTACAGCTGCTAACCAAAGGGTCGGCACCAGGCACTCCTTGGAAACTCTTTGGGGCAGTTCTACTGTGTCCCATAGGGTCGCTATGAGTTGGAATTGACTCGATGGCACTAGGTATTGTTTCCCTCACCTTAAAATGATATGTTTCAGAAATGGCCGAACTGTGTTTTTTAGGATAGCTAGTGGGAGTCTATCATTAAGAAGCCCTGGTCGTGCAATAGTTAAAGCTATCAACTGCTAACCAGAAGGTCAGTGGTCTGAACCCACCAGCAGCTCCATGGGAGAAAGACGTGGCAGTCTGCTTCTGTAAAGATTTACAGCCTTGGAAACAGGGCAGATCTACTCTGTCCGGTAGGGTCACTATGAGTCAGAAATGATTGACTGGATAGCAGTGGGCTTTAGTTTTGGTTTGGTCTGTCATTAAATCACAGCTCTAATGAACTCAGACACTCTGAGAAGACCTTTAATGCCCAGCTATTCTTATCTTTTACCAGCTGGGTATAATGGGGAAGCAAACAACATTTGCTTGATTGGCAAACAACATTTTTGCATAAGGAGAGAGAAGCAGGCTTGATGAATTCCCTTTACAGCCAACCAGGTGGATCATTTGCTGGACTCCTAGCTTGATGCTGCTGAGACTGTGGGTCAGAGTAGAGGTCTCATCATTTCAGAAAGGGGCGAAGATCTCAGCATGGAGGTGCACGTGACTTCTGCTATAGCTTATCGGTTCCCCTGACTAGCCATCCCCTTTTCTACTAACTATAGGTACTTTTTTTGGTATAGATGAGTCCTAGCTCTCTCTGAGAATAGAGATAAATAAATGGGGGCATGAACGGGGGATGGAAAGATATGGGGGGAGAAGAATTTAAAAAAAAAAAAAAAGAAGAGGATTCAAACAGATAAGTTTCTATATAAAAACCAAAAACCAAACCCGTTGCCGTCCAGTTGATTCCGACTCATAGCAATCCTACAGGTCAGAGTAGAACTGCCCCATAGGGTTTCCAAGGAGCGCCTGGTAGATCTGAACTGCCGACCTTTTGGTTAGCAGCTGTAGCACTTAACCACTACGCCACCAGGGTTTCCTAAGTTTCTATACAGAAGGGAAAAATCTAGAAACAGTATAGCACGACCATTACTAAGAACTTTGTAGACCATCAAGATCCTTTCCTTGCATTTACTAGCTAATGTATCTTGGGCAAGTTGCCAAGACTAAATGACAGCATGCATGTGAAGTGCCTGGAATTTTGCCCGGCATACAGAAATTATGCAATAATTTGAACCTTTCTTGCATATTTTCATGATGGCTAGAGAAAACATCTAAATGTAGAGATACATTTTATAGTAGCTGAGAAAGAAAAAAAAAACCTATGAAAGACAACTGGATGTGTGCACATGTATGAATTTAAAAAAAAGGAAGTTCTATTTAAGGTGTTCATAGGTCTCAGTCTCAAAGGCAGTTATAATGGAGTCCCTGGCACTGTGTGCTTAGCATTCATTTGTCTGAAATCAAGGAAAATCTGAAATTGTGAAAGGAAAACCTGGAAAAGAAATAGATTTGGTAATGATAAAAAATACCAAGCAAAAATGTCTTGTACATGTTTGATTAGAGATTTTTGTTGATTAACTAACTGAAGTACATCCACAAGGAACTGCCAGAAATTCAAGCCAGCTTTCGAAGAGAACATGGTACAAGGGATATCACTGCTGATGACAAATGGATCTTGGCTGAAATCAGAGAATACCAGAAGGATGTATACTTGTGTTTTATTGACTATGCAAAGGCATTCAACTGTATGGATCATAACAAGTCATGGATAACATTGCAAAACATGTGCATTCCAGAACACTTAGTTGTGCTAATACAGAACTTGTATATAAACTAAAAGGCAGTTGTTCAAGCAGAACAAGAGAATACTGCATGGTTTACAATCAGGAAAGGTGTGCGAAGGGTTGTATCCTTTCACCTGTGCGAAGGGTTGTATCCTTTCACCATACTTGTTCAATCTGTATGCTGAGCAAGTAATCCAAGAAGCTGGATTATACGAAGAAGAACATGGCAACAGGACTGGAGGAAGGCTCATCAACAACCTGAAATACGGAGGCCACACAACTCTGCTTGCTCAAAAAGGACTTGAAGCACTTACTGATGAAGGTCAAAGATTACAGCCTTCAGAATGGATTGTACCTCAGCATAAAAAAAAAACAAAACAAAGCTCCTCACAGTTGGACCAATAAGCAACATCTTGATAAACAGAAAAGAATGAAGTTGTCGAAGATTTCATTTTACTTAGATGCACAATCAATGCCCATGGAAGCGGCAGTCAAGAAATCAAATGATGTATTGCACTAGGAAAATCTGTGCAAAAGACCTCTTTAAAGTGTTAAAAAGTAAAGAAGTCCTTTTGTGTAGTAAGGTGCCCCTGACCCAAGCCATGATATTTTTAATCGTTTCATATGCATGCGAAAGCTGGACAATGAATAAAGGAGACTGAGGAAGAATTGATGCCTTTGCATTATGGTGTTGGCAAAGAATATTGAATATACCATGGACTGCCAGAAGAATAAATAAACCTATTTTGGAAGAAGTATAAACCTATCTTGGAAGAAGTAAAGTCAGAATGCTCCTTGGAAGCAAGGATGCCAAGATTTTGTCTCATGTACTTCGGACATGTTATCAGGAGGGTTCAGTCCCCGGAGAAGGGCATTATGCTTGGTAAAGCAGAGGGTCATGAAAAAACAGGAAGATTAAATGAATTGAATGGACACAATGGCTGCAACGATGGGCTCAAACATAGTAATGGCTGTTGAGTATGGCGCAGGATTGGGCAGTGTTTTGTTCTGTTATACACAGGGTTGCTATGACTCAGAACTGACTTGACAGCACCTAACAACAAAATGTTTAATACAGAAAGTGTTAGAAGGATAAATGACCACAAACATAAAGTTCAAGCTTGGAATAGCTTTTCATTATATGTATAAACTATTATTTTTCATGAAGAGGCTGAAGTGACAGAAAAATGCAACCTGGAAACATTTCTCTTGCCTTGTAAAACATGATTGGGAACACAACATCAAGTTTCAGCCCTGCTACTTAGTTTTCTGGCACCAGGGTCTTATTCTGCCCACACCACACTCCATTCTACTTTTTGATTTCTTAGCATCTCCAGTTCCCTCAACTGGTCCTCAATAAAATTGAGAAGCAGCCAGTGAATAACTCCCTTCTGTGCCTGTCCCCCTTCCACCCGGAACTGCAGGGTTCCTAATTACTCCTCCCATGTTTACCTGCACCTAACATTCTTCAGTATTCTGCCCTGCTGTGATTTGCTCTCAGCAAGCTTTCATTTAGTGTTCACTGAGGTATTAACTGATAACCATGGTGCTAACTGAAGTGTGATCCCAGTCTGAATTATTTACATTTCAAAAGCAGGCTTTTGGAAGACCCAACAATTCAGTGACATAGGATAACTGAGAGGAGACTTTCCCTTTGATTAGTAACACCACACTTAGTAGAACTTTGCTCTCAATCCTAACATTCACAGAAGTTTAATGTTGATAAAGAATGTGGCTTTTGGAAGGAGAGATTTGATGAGTTCTGGGAAAAAAAAAAATTTTTTTTTTTTGGTACTAGTGGTTAAGGGGCTTTTGGGGTACTAGTGGGGAAAGCCTGGTGGCACAGTAGTTAAGAGCTACGGCTGCTAACCAAAAGGTCGGCAGTTTGATTCCACCAGGCGCTCCTTGGAAACCCTATGGAGCAGTTCTACTCTATCCTGTAGGGTCTCTATGAGTCAAAATCGACTTGACAGCAACCGGTTTGGTTTGGTTTTTGGTGCTACTAGGGAGGGATGAGCTGGACCCGTACTAGACCACCATAAGTACACTGATAGGCTCACCTTAACTCTTGCCTCATTGGATTTAAAATGTACAAATTCCTGGTAAATCCTGTGGCACTGAGAGATCTAGAGTTTGATGCCTCTTCAGAGGCTTTACTCCCAAGGTGCACCTGACTGTCATTACAGGTTATTCAACCCATTTTTGCAACTCGGAGCAGTCCACATGGAGTTGCATTTTGGAAAGTTGCCAGTGAAAGCTAAATGTGAAGACATTCTCTGAGCATGTCAGAGTCAGCAATGATATATATGCATCTGGGGAGAAAATAGGGACATAAAAATAAATACACGCGTTTCCATATATGGAAAGGTGATCATATTAGCCCTAGGAGACAAATATCATGCTAAAATATATAACGATCACTAAAGGAAGGAAAAAGAGCATTATTCTTCCTCAAATATCTTATAACAAATAGCATATATCTTTTTTAAAGGCAAGTTACAATTGTTGGAAGGGATATTTTTATTTTAGTAATTACTGATCCCAGCTGTGCCTCAGAGTTGCATTTAAGGCACAATTTCTATGTTTTTCCCATCAAATTTAAAGAAAAGAGTGAGATTTTTAAATATGTTGAAATATTTTTATTGAATTGAGAGGAAAGTGCTTCCTCAAATTTAGAATAGAGGGGTGGGGGGAGGGATTGGAGGCTTGAGGACAAGAAAGCAGGAAGAGGAGATGGTGAAGGATGGCGCTTCTAACCATTACCTTGATGATGTCTAAACAAGAACGAGAACTCACTAAAATACATGACATTGTCGGCTGTGATTAGGCCAAAATAAGTATCTTTGGCAAATCGTTGCACATCAATGTTCTTAAACTGGAGCATGTTTACATCAGTCAGGGGATTTATGAACTGTAATGGCAGATTCTTTTTTTTTTCCTTACTATCATTTATCAGAGTAGAAATGAGGAAAAATTGAGGGGAATAACTTTTTCTGATTTAAAAATAACAGCTTCTTTGTTTTCATTTATTTTACATGTTATACATTAATTTTTAATACCACTGTACATCCATTTTAACCCTACATTTAAAAATTGGAATTAATATCTACTAATCATTGTGTTTTATTCCTACTTTAATATAATTTTGAAAAAAGTTACACAAGTGTCATATAAAATTGAAAGGGAAAATGTGAGCAGAAAAGTATTGCTGCTATTCAAGCAGCTCCTGAGGGTTTGGAAACTACGAGATGTTTTCAGAGGTCGGAGCCAAAATATTTAAAAAGTTAAACAGAGATATACAGGGTCATTTCAGTCTTTTAAGGCTCTATAAATGTCTTGATTTACACTTAACATTCACTTCACCTGAATTCTCTAAGCATGTGAAAGAGATTCCCTTGATCACATTCTGTTTATAGGGGGCTAATTACTTCCTTCCTTCTGCTTTATTTAGGCTGCTTAGAAAAGGCTATGAGAACTTATTATTTTGTCATAAATGGTGTTTTGGAGCTCTAAATTAATGTCAGGATCTCAAAACTGTTTTCTCATGTTGCAGTGGGGAAACATAGATATGGCTTTTAAAGTTTCTGATTCAGATTCTAGAACGTAAAATATAGTTGTGAAGAGGTTTTTATGATGGGAAAACGCATCTACAGTATGTGGGAGATTTATGTGTTCTCAAACATCTTACCTGGTAGTGATTCTCTTAAGAAAAAAAAAAAAAAAAAGGAAGGAAGAAAGAAAAAAATTTCCACCCTTAACATGGAAGTTTGTCCTCTGTAATAATCCTGCAGTTCGTGGAAACAAACCTGAAATTTTCTGAGATTAAACCGTTTTCCCAAGGTCCAACACCTGGGTTTACTTTAGGGCGGAGCTCAGTCCAGGGGGTTTAGAAGAAAGTCCAGGGTGATTCTTGACTGGGTGGTGCATAAAGTTTTCTTCAGAGCTCGTTTCCAAAGTCAGCCCGGCCATCCTCGAAATTGCAGAAGCCAATACGAGAGCTAGTACGCTTTGGTGTTCAAAAAATGCAGGAGCAGGGAGAGACCGGGCTGCCTCGCCAACAGGAGAACCTCTTGGCGAGGGGAGAGCTTAGGTAGAGAGATAAGGAGTCCGAGGCGAGGAGCCACCGCAACGTCTGGCTCCAGCCGAGCGTCGCTTCCGGAGCCCACTGCAGCCTGGATCCAGCGTGAAGGTGGTGGAAGAGGAGGCAGTGGAGGAAGCAGGAAAAAGGAGGCGGGGAGGGAGGGGTGAAGAGAGGGGAGTGAGCGAGAGGGCGGCGCGCGGGGGGAGGTGGCGATGGGGAGAGCGCGCGGGGCGCAGGGAGCTGAGTGGACCGCTCCAGACCGCGGCGCGTGCGGCAGCAGCTCCTGAAGGCAGCGAGTTGGCCGCGCCAGGCTGCGTTTCCAGCGGGAGCTGCGGGCACAGTCAGGGCGCACAACAAGGTGATGTGCCTGGAAGCGTTTTCGCCAGTTCAGGGCGCCGCGGCTGGGGCTTCCTTTGGACCCACATTCCTTCCCCCGGGTTGGCTTGGGTGTGAGTGCGCGGGCTTCGGAGGTAAAGCCTGCGGGGAGGCTGCCTCCCGGTCCCTGCACGTCTCCTCCCTCTACCCGCGTCGTTGCTGATGCATGTTTCCCAGGGTCGCCCTGGTCCTCGTACCCCTCGTTTGACACTGTCCACCCCTCCGGTTGTGTCTCCTTCCCCAGATGCTCAAGCTGTCAGCGGTATTGTGTGTGTGTGCAGCGGCTTGGTGCAGTCAGTTTCTCCCAGCTGCCGCCGCGGTGGCTGCGGCCGGGGGGCGGTCGGACGGCGGTAATTTTCTGGATGATAAACAATGGCTCACCACGATCTCTCAGTATGACAAGGAAGTCGGACAGTGGAACAAATTCCGAGACGTAAGTGCTGCGCACCCCGATCCCCGGGCACGCGCGAGGGCGCGCGCTGCTCTGAGGCCGGGGCCGGGGCCGGGGCGGTCGGGTGGTCGGTCGCTAAAAGGTGGGCCCAGTTCTCCCAGGAGAGGGGTTTTGGCTGACTCGGTGGCGCACAGCTTTTAGAGAAGTTCGCAGTTCCGATGCTCCCATCCCGGCTTGTGCAAGGAGAAGGGTTTGCTTGTTGAATGTTCAAGAGTTCGGGTCTCACCAGGTTCGCACTCTTCTTGCCCCAACCACACTCTTTCGCTGTACCTCCCTCTCCTGCCCCCCCCCCCCCCCACAATGCCAAGGCTTGTAAACTCTGGCTCTACCTCCTCAACTTTCTGAATGGTGTTTTTGGCACTAGTAAACACAGCACAGCAGATGTGCCTTTGCGATGTATCGCTATTAAAGTAACTAGGATCGATGCCGTTACTAATGGTCCATTAAGGAATTTGAGGGAGGAGGTAGAAAGATGTAAGATTTATAAATGCCTGCCCTCCAAGGGTGGGCGGTTGTTTGGCTGCACCAGTCGTCAGAAGTTGAACTGCTCCTGATTACGTAAAATTACTGATCAGATTTATGCTTCGGCAGTAACTTTAATCCAGAACATGTTTGCAGTATCTCGAATACGTTTTATTCTAAAATACATCACTGCCACAAAAACTGCGGACTTCTTGCAGGTGGCAACGAGGAAAGGGTTAATCAGTAGACTCCTTAGGGAGTTTCCTGAAGGGTTATTGAGACCGAGACAGGTTGGGAGACTCCTGACGCTCAAGGTTGTTTGCCTTGGAGCCAGTGGCTGTGACGTGCTAGTTTTTTTTCCCACCTGATCTGAGTGGAGCCTAGTAAGGGCTGCTCGTGTCAAGAGCGCAGTTCATCCCCACGCAGTCAGCTTGGTTGTCCCAGTGAGTGGGCAGCCCTAGCTGCCGCTGACGGACCCCAAGCACCGTTTAAAAGCCAGAAGACCCTTTGAAAGGGAGCAAGTGGTTCACAGACACGTTGCTAACTCTTACTGTGGCATTTAAGAGAATTTCTAGTGGAATCAGTCTGCAGTGTACTGCGTGGAGATCAGCTAACTTCTTTCATCACTTGGCATTATGTCACAATTTGGGAAAATGGAAGCTTAGGCTAGCTTTCCCCCTGGCTGTTCTGCCAGCACCCCTTACATAAAGTTACTGACAAGCCAGATCCAAGGCATAGCTTATTCTGGCTAAGAGATCCCTGCAAAAACGTTAATCTGTACTTTAAAATTAGGTGTACCTAGCTAACCAAAGGGTCAGCAGTTCGAATCTGCCAGGCGCTCCTTGGAAACTCTATGGGGGCAGTTCTACTCTGTCCTATAAGGTCGCTATGAGTCGGAATCGACTCGATGGCACTGGATTAGTTGATACCAGGTGGGTATCTAGGATGAAAAATGATAATATTAATATTTAATAGAGAGCTTTGCCTTACATGCCTTAGGAACAAAACTTCAATATCATTTTATTGCTACATGAATATTCTTTATAAAAGCAAACCCCTTATACATTTGTTTTATGTAAGTTTATACTAGTATTCGATACAATCAAAACAGCAAGCAAGCAGCTGAGATATTTCTAAACTGGAGAGAATTTCTGGTTGTCACGCCTTCATTTGGAAAAACTCAGATCGAGTGTTTTGTCAGAATTTGAACAGTGCTTCCCATTACGGCATTTCATCACTTGATGGCTGCTTTAAAATCTTTTAAAAATTCATTTTAGGTTTTCATCTCTAGAATATATTTTAAATCTAGAATAAATATTCTTTGACTTTATTCAAATAACTTTATTGAATTACTATTAAGAAAGCTAATGTTTTATTGTGTGTGTAATATTATTAGGGGTTTTTATGTCCTTTCCTTTGCCTCCAACATTGCCTTCATCCATAACGCCTGACTGGTTCAGGGTTTATGTGAGCGACAAGTCTACACTGAGACACTTTTAGAATGTGTTTGATCTAAAATATGGAGGCAAGCTGAGTTTCCTACAATGGAAATTAACCATTCTAGAATTCAGCCACCAGCTTCTCTAGAGACAAAGTAAAATAGTTTGTTGCCGTAGTATTTTCAGTTATTTTGATATGATCTCAGGAAAAAGTCCATCGAATTATGTTAAACTTTTTAAATAAAGGATTTACAGAGTACAAGCACTGCATGAAAATGTAATAAAGATTGATTTGGAAAACATAGATCAGGTTTTCACATTGTCATTTTTGTGAGATAATCACGTTTTTGCACAGATGAATTTTGGAAGATGTGGAGAGATGAGAGCTGTCATTTTTCCCCCTTTAGCCACCTGTTGCTTATTGCTAACATGCTAAAATGTGTGCTGACAGTGTGGCTTCCCAGATAATCACCCAGAATGCATAATATAAAATCCTTCTTTAGACCGCCCATTTAATGACTTATTTATCTTGGTAGGGAATCATTAGCATAAATTTTTGATTGGTCCTTCAGGATGTTGTTTATTTTTACTTCGTTTTCAGTTGGAAACACATGATTATGAGGCATATCTTGGAAAAGAATGTATGAATCTACCTTTTAGTGTTCTGCATCGGCATTTGTATCTCAAAAATGGATTTACATATTCAGTTTAGACTAAAGCAAAGAAACAAGGAAATTTAAACCTCTTATTTTAGAAACACTTTAACTGAAGGCCTTTGTTTACTGCTTTGCTTCCTTAACTGTAAATTTCATTTCATTTAGAACAAAACTTTGGGATGCCTTAGTTAGTAATAGAATTAGTCTTTTTTGTAGCCTTATGGGGCAGTTCTGCTCTGTCCTGTAGCGTTGCTGTGAGTCGGAATCGACTCAACAGCAATGGATTTTTTTTTGTTTTGGTTTCCTCTTGTAAGTGCCTAGTTGACACAACCTGTTATTTTCTAGGTAAGTCAGAAATTTTGAACTGTGCCGCCTTTTGAGTAAAAAATAAAACCTGAAAAAATATTTTGAGTAATATTTGAAAAGAAATTCATCATTATGTTTTGATGGAAAGATTTTAAAAACAAATATTACTCTTCATAGATGTTATATATAATTATGAGAATATATTTTATGTATAATAAAGCTTTAGGAATAAGGAGCATGAATTGGAAGTATTATGTGAAACTAGATGAATAAATGAAGTGCTGTTATTAATCACTAATTTTCTCAGTTTCTTCCAACATGAGCCACAGAGAAATAATAAAACCAAAAGCAAGATTAAATAAATAAGTACTAACATAGAAGAAACTTCAAATAATTTTGATCATTCTATATCATCTACACTCATTGAATGAAGCTGGGTTACTTATTTTACCCTCCAAAATGTAAAAAATGAAATTACACAGAGAACTTTTATCCTTTTGAAAATAATATATTTGGTTACTAGTACAAAAATTCTAGTCTAGATTTTAATCCCTATGATTTAGGAAAAATAAAAGTTAAGTTTAATCTATAGAGATATAGCGAAGTCACTACATTTAAATATAACTACATTAAATAGAATCAGTACGCTATTTTCAGAGTGTAATTACGTGATCTTAAAAACAGAACAACAACAACCTGGACACTAGTATATGTTTAGTATATGCACTGGTTGCTTGCTGTTTCCTGCTTTTTTTAGCTCAGTGGGGGAAACGTGGGAGTCTTTATGTAGGCAGACCACCAACCACTCACTACCTTCATCAAGAACCAGGGGTGAAGAATTGCCTGGCTTCATGTTTGCCTGTACATGGATGGGTCTATTAAGAGAATTGGAAATCAGGACATTGTGAGGAAATTGAATCATTAGCTCCAATGGCTCATAGATTGCTTATATCAAACACTGATATTTAATAACTTCAATTAAACCCTATACATTATCATACAATAAATGAGCATGGACTTTGAAAACCAAGAATTAATTGGTGATGCCTGACATAAGGAAACCCTGGTGACGTAGCAGTTAAGTGTTATGGCTTCTAACCAAAGGTCAGCAGTTCGAATCCGCCAGGCGCTCCTTGGAAACTCTATGGGGCAGTTCTACTCTGTCCTGTAGGGTCGCTATGAGTTGGAATCGACTTGATGGCACTGGTTTGGTTTTTTTTTTTGGCTTGCCTGACATAATGCCATCATCAACTTTTATATTTACTGATTCCACTGAAGTGGTTACAGTGATTGAGAATGATGAAAAAGAATATATATAATATATGAGAAGTCCTCAAATACTGTATATTGGAAGTGATATAAAAATATAGCAAAAGTAACAATGATCCCATGTTAATTTTACATAAATCACATAAGAAAGCCGGGATTGTACCTTTACTTCTAAGTTCAAATCGTTTCGGTTAGATTTGTATGTCAGTAAAAATATCTGGGGCTCCTTTTGAACTTTGTTTTAAGAAACGTTTACCGTTTGTGTTGCAGAAACCACAAGCAACTTCAATTTCAATTTATTCCTGAAGTGGTGTTTAATGCCCTTGAGATATATTGAAAACCAATGGTAAAGTCCTACAATTTAACTTTACCAAATTTACCTTAATACAATTTAAAGGACATATAAAATGCTGTGAAAATGTTGAAGTGTCTCAGATGAACACAGGTTTATAAATTGACATTTTTTAAATTTAGGGATACTAAAATAGTAAATAAATCGTTCTTTTGTTTTATTTCCCCTTTTCACTTAAGCTGAGGTTCTTGCATGTACAGATTAGGTAAAAGACGATGTTTGATGCCAAGGAATATTTCCTGTCATGTAGTGGGTACAGAGGAGTAAAGGCCCTGAGAGTCCATCAACCTTTACTGCTGTTAGCCAGTAAGTAAAACAATGGGTTGCTGTGTTTACTGCAAGTAAAGTGCTCAATTGCTTTGTAAAGCATTAAAACAAAACAAAAACAATGAGAATCTTTAAAGACTGCTTTCTCAGTACTCTTCTGGGGTTTTTGACTTGCCATGGTTGTACTTCTTGAATAGCAGGCATACCCTTAGGACTTAAGTAAGGCTCCTCCTAGGTGGTGCCTTAAATAGTAGGCAGCAGAGTTAGAGGCCTTTATTTTTCAACAGTATATGCCAAAAATGAAATGAAAGAACGTTAGTAATTTGGAGAAATATAACAAAGCATATTACTATTCTCCCTTTTCTGGAATACTTTCTTAGTAAATGGATATCCAGTTCTTATAAAGTGTACATTTTTAGTGCTTCTCACTCTGAAACAGTATTTTTTAACTGGGATAACCATATGTATTTCCTCATAGCCAGAAACAGGCTTTCCTTGGGAATTTTTGCCAGGTTATTCGTTACATTATCCTGAATGTTCTTCTTTTTCTTGTACTGTTTGGATGATTGTGGGCACTACATTTAAAAGTTCTTTAAAAACCTTTGTATACAATATACACATTTGCAGATTAGAGCTGGTGAAACTGTGGCATGCAATATTATTTATATTGGATTATTGTTTATATTGTCTAAATCATGAAGAGGCTTAATAATGAGAGATGCAGCTGACTTCTTAAGAGATGCAGGAGGCAGTCTTTGACAATTCCGGGGCCAATGAGGAATTGCAGCAATGTGTGTCCTGACCCCTGTTTTTGTAATCCTGATCCTTGTCAAACCATGGTTGTGGTTCAGCTTCCCCTTTTTCCATTTCTTTACTCCTACTCCACCACTTCCATGTTCACCAGTCAGGATTTAAAATTAGTTCAGGTCAAGGAGCCCAGGTAGCACAGTGGTTGAGAACTTGGCAGCTGACTGAAAGACCAGCAGGTTTGAACCCACCAGCTGCTCTGTGGGAGAAAGATGAGGCAGTGTGCTTCCATAAAGATTACAGCCTTGGAAACCCCATGGGGAAGTTCTCATCTGTCCTATATAGTCGCTATGTTTTGGAATCAACTCAATGCCAATGGGTTTTTAATGGGTTTTGTCAAGTCAGGTGTCCTATGAGGAAGGCAGGTCAGAGAAAGTTCACTGGCCTATTTTCTGAGAGGGAATTTTATGCATAACTGGGGCCAGATTACCAGCTGTCATCAGGAAGTCTGAACTGTTTATAAAGTTTAGTCAATTTGTCAGAGTTCATTCTAACAAATACCAGTCATCAAGAGGCAGACAATGCTTTTTAGCTTTTTAGTCCTCAGTTTCTAGTGAATTATGAGGAAGATGCAAATAAGCAGATTGAGAAAGAAATTACTGTAT
The DNA here is from genome assembly GCF_030014295.1 of Loxodonta africana. Taxonomy (NCBI): domain Eukaryota; kingdom Metazoa; phylum Chordata; class Mammalia; order Proboscidea; family Elephantidae; genus Loxodonta; species Loxodonta africana. The sequence goes on from NC_087362.1 coordinate 20,714,066, forward strand.
GTGTGTGTTTTTTATGTTTGTGTGTTTTGCACATGCTTATATATGTATGTATATGTGCTTATAGGCATAATTTATATATATATGTACGTGTAGACACTGTGTGTATGTGTGTAAAGTCACTATGAGTCAGAATTGACTTCACTGCAACAGGTTTTTGGTTTATGTGAGTATATGTGTGCATGTCTTCAAATAGAAAACAGATGAAATAATCTGAAAATTAAGCAATTATATATTGTATTATAAGCATTATTACATGCCAAGTAGAAAGAAAATACCCCTAAAATGTCGTTGAGACATCATTTTTTTTTTTTTTTTTTTTCTGGTTAGATTTCCTGGATCTCATAATTTGAGGACATGATCTCATTTGCTGTTACTGTACAGTCACAGTGTACCTGCCTGGCTCTTCTGGGAATCCAGCTTGTTTGGGATTTTATGCTTAAACTTTGGGGCTAGATATATAAAGGGAACACTGTGTACTACTCTAAAGCATTTATTTTCCTACTCATACAATCAGTCTCCTGGGTTAAATGTTTCTAGATCTCCTGATTCTGACTCAGGGTGCCATTTTATCTTCTTATATAACTTTAGTTTTCACCATTTCAAGATCTAGGTCAGAATATAATTAATTCATTACGGAATAATACTTTTCTTTGAGTCTTCTACACACACCATGCATCTTCTACAGGTTTCTGGATTTTTAATGCATCTTTCCCTATTTATAGAAATCCTTTGATCTTGACTACTTTTTCCACCTCTAGTAGTTTACAGATTTGGCTATATCCCAGTCAGCTGTGAGCACCCTATAGCAATAGCTTGTAGCTTTCTTCCCCTCAACCTCACAGTTCACCTAGGTGAATTGAAGCTGGAGGTGGCTGTAGGAGCTTGAGGACAAGTAGCAGTGTTCTGGTATTAGCACAAGGACTTGCTCAGAGGCAGAATTAGAAAATATTTACTAAATAAAGGAACACTGTATTCAGTGTGCATTGCCAACTGAACAGCTCTTCATTAAAGACTTTCAGACTGTGTTGTCTTTTATTGGACATTTCTGTTTCTGATGACCTTGAGTCCAGCTTTGGAAATGAAATGAAAAATTTAATTTTCGTAGAAAATAAATTTTCAAGTACTAATTGGTTTAAAAATTTTTTTTTTTTATACTACTTTAGTCCTATGCACCAAAATGGGATTGCAGTGGCCGCTCTGTGATGTGCAATTTCAGAATGGTCACTAATGATATGACTTTTGGCAATCCTGCTATTTCTTCCAATTATTTTCCTAAAGTTCCTCCTTGATCTTATAATTTTATTGCTCTAAAATCTTTAAAGCTTTCTTGCTGCCTACTAACTAACATCCAATACCAGTATCTTCCCTCTCTTCTTGAACTACTGCACTTCAATTAATGTTTCATGAATCAAGATATCTCATAAACAGTCCAGATTAATTTCTTCTACTTCTGCCTCACTTAGAATTGCCAGTGTGTTAGTTAAGAGATAGATAAAGTTCCTGCAACAGAGACCCTGAATCAGAGTGGTTTAACTAAGATACAGTGTTATTTCTCACCCATGTTATTGCCAGTTGCCATAAAGTCTATTCCGACTCATGGCGACCCCGCGTGTGTAGAGTAGAACTGTTCTATAGTGTTTTCAAGGATGTGATCTTTTAGAAGCAGACTGTCAAGCCTGTCTTCTAAGGCACTTCTGGGTGGATTCGAACCGCCAGCCCTTTGGCTGACAGTTGAGTGCTCAACCGTTTGTGTTACCCAGGGACTCCTTTCGCAACCACGTAGCCAACCAGAAATGAACTGTTGAAGGCTGGGGTTTTTGGGATTACTTCTCTATGAGTTGCCATTTTCAATCCAGCAGAAAGCAGCTTAAGAGAAGGTCTAAGACAAGCAGCTTGTGGTAGCAGTGACCTGAAAGTTGTCACATTGACTTCTGCCAGTATCCCATGGACCTGAACTTTGTCACATGGCTACATCTAGCTGCAAAGAAGGCTGGGAAATGTAAACTCTAAAGGGAAAAAAATTGTTACTACAAGAAATAAGAGAATATTGGATATTGGAAGAAAATTATTTATAACTACTCTATCTAATCATGCTGTTCCAACCACCTAAACATATTTTGAATATATTCTTAGTCTCCAGCCCTATGGCCACTGATAGGAATTATTATCTTTGCCTGTTAATTGTACTCCTTGCTTTCAGTCTGTTTCCTTCCTAATTCCAGATAATCTCTATATTCTGTCTGCCATCAGGGATAGGATGAATACTGCTAGCCAGAGTAAAAGTGGAGTACCTTGTACCTATGGTTGTGGGTGTAGGAGCTTCAGGGCAAATCATAATGCTTTAGTTTCTAAAAGGAAAAGTTGAGGGTCAAAACCAAAGAATATCTAGTCATGTTATCACATTAAAGAAAAGCTTCATCTGATGGTGGCTCCTATTTTTCTTTTTTTTAATTTTTATTGTGCTTTAAGTGGAAGTTTACAAATCAAGTCAGTCTCTCATACGAAAATTTATATACACCTTGCTATATACTCCTAATTGCTCTCCCCCAATGAGACAGCCCGCTCCTTCCCTCCACTCTCTGTTTTCGTGTCCATTCTGCCAGTTTCCAATCCCCTCTGCCCTCTTGTTTCCCCTCCAGATAGGAGGTGCCAACATAGTCTCAAGTGTCTACTTGATCCAAGAAGCTCATTCTTGACCAACATCTTTTTCTGTCCCATTATCCAGTCCAATTCCTGTCTGAAGAGTTGGCTTTGGGAATGGTTCCTGTCCTGGGCTAACAGAATGTCTGGGGGCCATGACCACCGGGATCTTTCTAGTCTAAGTCAGACCATTAACTCTGGTCTTTTTACGAGAATTTGGGGTCTACATCCCACTGCTCTCCTGCTCCCTCAGGGGTTCTCTGTTGTGTTCCCTGTCAGGGCAGTCATCAGTTGTAGCTGGGCACCAACTAGTTCTTCTGGTCCCAGGCTGATGTAGTCTCTGGTTTATGTGGCCTTTTCTGTCTCTTGGGCTTGTAATTACCTTGTGTCTTTGGTGTTCTTCATTCTATTTTGGTCTAGGTGGGTTGAGACCAATTGATGCATCTTAGATGGCCGCTTGTTAACGTTTAAGACCCCAGATGCCACTCTCCAAAGTGGGATGCAGAATGTTTTCTTAATAGATTTTATTATGCCAATTGACTTAGATGTTCCCTGAAACCATGGTGGCCAAACCCCTGCCCCTGCTACACTGGCCTTCGAAGCATTCAGTTTATTCAGGAAACTTCTTTGCTTTTGGTTTAGTCCAGTTGTGCTGACCTCTCCTGTATTATGTGTTGTATTTCCCTTCACCTAAAGTAGTTCTTATCTACTATCTAATTAGTGAATACCCCTCTCCCTCCTTCCCTCCCTCCGCCCTGTTGTATAACCATCAAAGAGTATTTTCTTCTCTGTTTAAACTATTTTTCAAGTTCTTTTAATAGTGGTCTTATACAATATTTGTCCTTTTGCAACTGACTAATTTCACTTAGCATAATGCCTTTCAGATTCCTGTGAAATGTTTCACAGGTTCATCACTGTTCTTTACTGATGCATAGTATTCCATTGTGTGAATATACCATAATTTATTTATCCATTCGTCTGTTGATGGGCACCTTGGTTGCTTCCATCTTTTGCTATTATAAACAGTGCTGAAATGAACATGTTTATATACAGGAGTGGGATTGCTGGATCATACAGTAGTTCTATTTCTAGCTCTTTAAGGAAGTGCCAAATCAATTTCCAAAGTGGTGGTACCATTTTACACTCCTACCAGCAGTGTATAATATCCTTTCCCAATTTTTTAATTGGGTTATTTGTCTTTCTGTAGTTGAGTTTTTGCAGAATCATGTAGATTTTAGAGATCAGACACTGATCAGAAATTTCATAGCTAAAAGCTTTTTCCCAGTCTGTAGGTAATCTTTTTAGTGTTTTGGTGAAGTCTTTGGATGAGCATAGGTGTTTGATTTTTAGGAGCTCCCAGTTATCTAGTTTCTCTTCTGCATTGTTAGTAACATTTTGCGTACTGTTCACGCCATGTATTAGGGCTCCTAACGTTGTCCCTATTTTTTCTTCCATGATCTTTATCGTTTTAGATTTTATATTTAGGTCTTTGATCCATTTTGAGTTCATTTTTGTGCATGGTGTAAGGTGTGGGCCTTGTTTCATTTTTTTTTGCACATGGATAGCCAGTTATGCCAGCACCATTTGTTAAAAAGACTGTGTTTTCCCCATTTAACTGATTTGGGGCCTTTGTCAAATATCAGCTGCTCATATGTGGATGGATTTATGTCTGGATTCTCAATTCTGTTCCATTGATCTATGTATCTGTTGTTGCACCAGTACCAGGCTGTTTTGACTACTGTGGTGGTATAATACGTTCTAAAATGAGGTAGAGTGGGGCCTCCCACTTTGTTCTTCTTTTTCAGTATTGCTCCTTTCCATATGAAGTTGGTGTTTTGTTTCTCCATCTCACTAAAGAATGTCATTGGAATTTGGATTGGAATAATATTATATATATAGATGGCTTTTGGTAGAATAGAGATTTTTACAATGTTAAGTCTTCCTATCCATGAGCAAGGTATGTTTTTCCACTTACGTAGGTCTCTCTCGGTTTCTCGCAGAAGTGTTTTGTAGTTTTCTTTGTATAAGTCTTTTACATCGCTGGTAAGATTTATTCCTAAGTATTTTATCTTCTTGGGGGCTACTGTGGATTGTATTGATTTGGTGATTTCCTCTTCGATGTTCTTTTTATTGGTGTAGAGGAATCCAACTGATTTTTGTATGTTTTTCTTGTATCCCCGTACTCTGCTGAACTCTTCTATTAGTTTCAGTAGTTTTCTGGAGGATTCCTTAGGATTTTCTGTGTATAAGATCATGTCGTCTGCAAACAGAGATAATTTTACTTTTTCCTTGCCAATCTGGGTGCCCTTTATTTCTTTATCTGGCCTAATTTCTCTGCCTAGGACCTCCAGCACAATGTTGAATAAGAACGGTGATAAAGGGCATCCTTGTCTGGTTCCCGTTCTCAAGGGGAATGCTTTCAGGCTCTCTCCATTTAGGATGATGTTGGCTGTTGGCTTTGTATAAATGCCCTTTATTGTGTTGACAAATTTCCCTTCTGTTCCTGTTTTGGTGAGAGTTTTTGTCATGAATGGGTGTTGAACTTTGTCAAATGCCTCCTTTTCTGTGTCAATTGGTAAAATCATGTGATTCTTGTCTTTTGTTTTATTTATGTGGTGGATTACATTAATTATTTTTCTAATGTTGAACCATCCCTGCATACCTGGTATGAATCCCACTTAGTCATGGTGAATTATTTTTTTGATATGTTGTTGAATTGCTTAGGCTAGAATTTTGCTGAGGATTTTTGCATCTAAGTTCATGAGGGATATAAGTCTGTAATCTTCTTTTTTTGTGGTGTCTTTACCTGGTTTTGGTATCAGGGATATGCTGGCTTCATAGAATGAGTTTAGGAGTATTCCATCGTTTTCTATGCTCTGAAATACCTTTAGTAGTAGTGGTGTTAACTCTTTTCTGAAAGTTTGATAGAACTCTGCAGTGAAGCTGTCGGGGCCAGGGCCTTTTTTTTGTGGGGAGTTTTTTGATTACCTTTTCAATCTCTTCTTTTGTTATGGGTCTCTTTAGTTGTTCTACCTCTGTTTGTGTTAGTTTGGGTAGGTGGTGTGTTTCTAGGAATTCATCCATTTCTTTTAGGTTTCAAATTTTTTAGAGTACAATTAAGTAATCTGCTATGATTCTTTTAATTTCAGTTGGGTCTGTTGTAACAGCACCAATCTTATTTCTTATTCGGGTTATCTGCTTCCTCTCCTGTTTCTCTTTTGTCATTTTGGCCAATGGTTTATCAGTTCTATTGATTTTTTTCAAAGAATCAGCTTCTGGTCTTCTTTATTCTTTCAATTGTTTTTTTCTGTTTTCTATTTCATTTAATTCTTCTCTAATTTTTATTATTTGCTTTCTTCTGGTGCCTGGGGGTTTCTTTTGTTGTTCTCTTTCTATTTGTTCAAATTGTAGGGATAATTCTTTGATTTTGACCCTTTCTTCTTTTTATATGTGTGCATTTACTGATAGAAATTGACCTCTGAGCACTGCTTTCGCTGTGTCCCAAAGGTTCTGATAGGAAGTGTTTTCATTCCCATTGGGTTCTATGAAGTTCTTTATTCCATCTTTAATGTCTTCTATAATCTAATCTTTTTTGAGTCGGGTATTGTTCAGTTTCCAAGTGTTTGATTTCTTTTCCCTGCTTTTTCTGTTATTGGTTTCTACTTTTATGGCCTTATGGTCAGAGAAGATGCTTTGTAATATTTCAATGTTTTGGATTCTGCTTTAGTCTTGCTTTATGACCTAATATGTGGTCTATTCTAGAGAACATTCCACGTGCACTAGAAAAGAAAGTTTACTTGGCTGCTGTTGGTTGGAGTGTTCTGTATATGTCTACGAGGTCAAGTTGGTTGATTGTGGCATTTAGTTCTTCTGTAACTTTATTGAGCTTCTTTCTGGATGTCCTGTCCTTCACCGAAAGTGGCATGTTAAAGTATCCTACTGTTATTGTGGAGCTGGCTATCTAACTTTTCAATTTTGGTAGAGTTTCTTTTATGTATCTTGGAGCCCTGTCATTGGGTGCATAAATATTTAATATGGTTATATCCTCCTGATATATTGTCCCCTTAATCATTATATAGTGTCTTTCCTTATCCTTTATGATGGCTTTAACTTTACAGTCTATTTTGTCAGAAATTAATATTGCCATTCCTGTTCTTTTTTGATTGTTGTTTGCTTGATATATTTTTTTCCATCCTTTGAGTTTTAGTTTGTTTGTGTCTTTAAGTCAAAGGTGTCTCTCTTGTAGGCAGCATATAGACGAATTATGTTTTTTATTCTACTCCGTCACTCTCTGTCTCTTTATTGGGGCATTTAGTCCATTTACTTCAGCGTAATTGTAGAGAGGTATGAATTTTTTTTTTTATGAATTTAGTGCTATCATTTTGATGTCTTTTTTTGTGTGCTGTTGATGGTTTCTTTTTCCCACTTAATTTTTTGTGCTCAGTAGTTTGTCTTTATATATTCTCTTTTCCCCATATTCGTTGTTGTTGATTTTCTTTCTGCTGGGTCGCTATTTTTTTCTCCTATTTTGATGTGTAGGATAGTTTGTCTCTTTTGTGGTTACCTTATTACTTACCCCTATTTTTCCAAATTTAAACCTAACTTTTATTTCTTTGTATCGCCTTGTCGTCCTCTCCAGATGAAAGATCTATGGCCGTTTGTTTTCTTGACAGCTGTTTCCATATTCATTGATTGTGGAGCCAAGTAAAACAAAATCCTCTACAACTTCAATCTTTTCTCCATTCATCATGATGTTGCTCATTGGTCCAGTTGTGAGGATTTTTCTTCTCTTTATGTTGAGGTCTAATCCATATTAAGGCTGTAGTCTTTGATCGTCGTCAGTAAGTGCTTCAAACCCTCTTCACTTTTAGCAAACAAGGTTGTGTCATCTGTATATTACATGTTGTTAATAAGTGCTCCTCTAATCCTGATGCCTCTATTCTTTGTATAGTCCCTCTACTTGGATTATTTGCTCTACATACAGATTTAATAAGTATGGTGAAGTGATACAACCCTGACACACCTTTTCTGATTTTAAACCATGTAGTATCCTCTTATTCTGTTCCAGTGACTGCCTTTTGATCTATGTACAGGTTTCACATGAGCACAAGTAAGTGTTCTGGAATTCCTGTTCTTTCTGATGTTATCTGTAATTTGTTATGGTTCACACAGCGGAATGCCTTTTCATAGTCACTAATAACACAGGTAAACATCTTTTTGGTATTCTCGACTTTAGCCAGGATCCATCTGACATCAGCAATGATATCCCTTTTTCCACATCCTCTTTTGAATCTGGCTTGAATTTCTGGCAGTGTGCTGTTGCTGCAACCATTTTTGAATTATCTTCAGCAAAATTTTACTTGACTGTGATATTAATGATATTGTTCAATAATTTCTATATTCTGTTGAATCACCTGTCTTTGGAACGGACACAAATATGGATCTCCTCCAGTCAGTTGCCCAGGTAGCTGTCTTCCAAATTTCTTGGCACAGACTAGTGAGTACTTCCAACATTGCACCCGATTGTTGAAACATCTCAATTGGTATTCCGTCAATTCCTGGAACTTTGTTTTTCGCCAATGCCTTCAATGCAGCTTGGATTTCTTCCTTCAATACCTTGGTTCTTGATTATATGCCACCTTATTAAATGGGTGAATGCTGACCAGTTCTTTTTGGTACAGTGACTCTTCGAATTCTTCCCATTTTCCTTTAATACTTCATGCATCGTTCAATATTTTCCCCATAGAATCCTTCAAAATTGCAACTCAAGGACTCAGCTTGAGAAATACCCAGCATATTCTTTCCTTTTGGTTTTCTAACTCCGGTCTCTGCACATTTCATAATAATATTTACTTTGTCTTCTTGGGCCACCCTTTGAAATATTCTGTTCAGATCTTTTATTGCATCATTTCTTCCATTCACTTCAGTCTACATTCAAGAGCAGCTTTCAGCGTTTCTTCTGACATCCATTTTGGTCTTTTCTTTCTTTCCTGTCTTTTTAATGACCTTTGCTTTCTTCATGTACGATGTTCTCGATATCATCCCACAACTCATTTGGTCTTCAGTCATCCATGTTCAATGTGCCAAATCTGTTACTGAGATAGTGTCTAACTTCATGTGGGAAATACTAAAGGTTGTATTTTGGTTTTTTGTAGACTTGTTTTAAATTTCTTCAGCTTCAATTTGAACTTGTACATGAGCAATTGATGGTCTGTTCCTCTGTTGGCCTCTGGCCTTGTTCTGACTGATTATATTGAGCTTCTTCATTGTCTCTTTCCACAAGTATAGTCAGTCTGATTCCTGTGTATTCCATTTGGCAAGGGCCATTTTTATAGTTGCTGATTACGTTGTTGAAAAAGGTAATTTCCAATGACAATGTCATTGGTCTTGCAAAATTCTATCATGTGATCTCTAGAATTGTTTCTATGAACAAGGTCAAATTTGTTAACTGCTGATCCATCTTCTTTGTTTGCAATGTTTGCATTCCAAAAACCAGTCATTATCACTGCATTCATCGTCAGAGCACCTTCTCTATACTTTTGTTTTTTTCCCTGCCCAATTCAAATCATTTCTACTTACAATAATTATATCCTATTACACTAGTTTCTGGTGTTTCTCAGGGCAATTTCAGACTTCAGAAGTTGGTAAAAATCTTCAAATTCGTCATTGTTGGCGTTAAGTGGTTGGTGTGTAAATTTTGAACAATAGTTGTATTAACTGGTCTTCCTTGCAAGTATATGGATATTTTCCTATCATTGACAACTGTACTCCAGGATAGATCTTGAAGTGTTCATTTTGACAACAAAGGAGATGCCATTCTTCTTCAATTTGTCATATGTCATAGTAGGCCATATGATTTTCTGACTCAGAATGGCTAATACCAGTCTGTTTCTGCTCACTAATGCCAAGGATTTATATATTCAAGCATTCCATTTCATTTTTGACAGCTTGCAATTTTCCTAGATGCATACTTCAATACATTCCTTATTCTGGTTATGAATGGAAGTTTGCAGCTGTTTCTTCTCATTTTGAGTCATGCCACATCAGCAAATGAAAGTCTGGAAAGCTTTACTCCATCTATTTCTTTAAGGTTGACTCTTCTTTGAGGAGGCAGCTCTTCTCCAGTGGTATTTTGAGTTCTTCAAACCTGTGAGGCTTATCTTCCGGCACTGTATCAGAGAATGTTCTGCTGCTATTCATAAGTTTTTCACTAGCCAATTTTTTCAGAAGTAGACTACCTGGTCCTTCTTCCTAGTCTGTCTTTGCCTGGAAGCTGCTCTTAAACCTTTCTACCATGAGTGACCTTGCTGGTATATGAAATACGAGTGGCATAGCTTCCAACATCACAGAACAGTATGGCGAACTGACAGATGAGTGATGGATATTGTTTATCTTATCATTTATTTGTAACTATTAATGCTTTCCACAATATCCTTCAACTGGAAGACATCTGGCCTTCAGTGTCTTGCTCACTTGCTGCCTTTGATGGCATGCAGTAAATAAGAGGCAAGGTGGGCATGTCCCACTTTTGTTGCTAACTGCATGGTGAGAATCAACATGAATCCATTTCCCAGTAAATCCAGTCCTTACGTTCCCCACATTTCTACCCTCAAAAAAAAAAAAAACTCAAGCTTTTGCAAAAGACTATTCAACCTCTAGCCATCCAGGGCTGAATTGAAACTCTCAGGTTAAAGTACTCCTTCCTTCAGATTGGCCACCCTGAGCTAAGTCAGATTTCACACAAGGTAGAAAGACTCTGTCCTTCAAACTGCCAAATAGGCAAATGCCAGCCTCTGTTGGCTCTCCCTGCTTCCTGTGGGTTCATTAGTTCCTGGTAAAAGCTCACAAAACTCACTTACAGTTACCCATTTATGAGAACCAGAAAGGATAAAAGCAAAGAGATGCACAGGGCAAGGTCAGGGAGAGGTCTGGTCAGGAAACTTCTGTTATTCCCAGGGACTTGCCACCCCATCTTCCCCACTCCAGAGTAGGTGCTCTTGCCAATCCAAAAAGCCCCTGAATTTCTGCATTCAAATCCTCTTATTGGCTTCATTGCAGAGTTGTGATGGGGCTTCATTGTACTGTCACGATGACCGAATCAGTGAATATGCGTTATCGATTGCATCGTGTCCTCCTGCCTTTCTGAGGTAGGCTGGGCAGGTGTGGTGTGTAGCTCCCATTCATTTGCACATATTATCAGGTGTTGTCTGGAGGCTTTACACAAAAAAGGCGTCTCAATTACTGGGCAATTTCAAGGGCTATCTGTCAGGAACACGAGACAGAGGCCAAATGAAGTTCTTTCTATCACAGCTTTCGTTCCACGCAGAAATGTTGTCTCCCGTTTTGAACACATAGAGCATGTTTTTCTAATCAAAATCTAAGGATAAAAAAAAAAGTATAATGGTCTATAAATTCTTTTTATTCCCTCCTTCAAAAATAACACCACGCTTTTTTTCATTAGGACAAAAAAAATAATCTTTAGAATTTGAGTGACATAAACTTCTTATGTACACTTTGGACACTTTTTATCAATATTATTACTCTTATTGTAAAGTAGAGATAAAATTCAATATTTTCTTCTTATACCTTAAAAAATAACTTTGCAATTTGTTTAATTATGCTATTTAAATATGGAAGCAAGTTTGAATTGCTTGGTACTGCAGCAATCTGTAATCTTATTATTTTTTCAGGTTTAAATATGCTGAGTTATTTGATAGTTTGATTTACTCTTAATGATTTAGAAAATAAATTTAAATGTATGATATATGTATGTTTTGTATACCCAATTGCATATTGAGCGGCACATAGGTGGATCACTCCTTTTTTCATTGCATTCTTTAAGCTCTTTCTATGAATTTAGGAATTAACCATATTCTAATGTGCTTATTTTCATATGGTTGCTGTAGTCTTTGGTCAGTAAAATAATAGGATATTTTTATCTATGTTCTCTGAATATGCAGGAATAATAAATTATATTTAAATTTTCCTTTTTTTAATAATAGATATGCTCTGTTTTTCTTATTTTCATCTCTGAAAGTGCCAATCATCTGTGGCATTTATGCTGAGATAAAAACATCTTTAATTGTGTAATAAAGATATGTTTCACAACCCAAGATGTGAAACATAATAAAAATGAAAAAGCAATGATAGAAGAATTATAGACTCAGAATTTACAGAAATAAATACAACTTTACTAGACACTTGGAAATAATTAGAATATTTTGATCTAATTAATATCACTTACTCTTGTCTAATGACTTTAAAATTAAGTTAAATTGATAAATTTTCTGTATTTTATGTATAAAATAAATTATTCTTAAAGATTGACTCAGTTGGGCTAGATGGGGTGATGGTGGTAAAAATGCCATTCAAAATATCAAGAGAGGTAATTACTAAAAATAAAATAGCAGTGTAATATAACACAATGGCAGAATCCTCCTTGTCCAAATATTAATAATAATAAAATAAAACTAACTGGAATTTAACAGAGCTTACTATTTGCCTCTAGAGGAGCCCTGGTGGCACACCGGTTAAGCACACGGTTGCTAACCAAAAGTTTGGTGGTTGGAGCCCACCAGCCTCTCTGCAGGAGAAAGATGTGACAGTCTGCGTCTGTAAAAGATTTACAGCCTTGGAAACCCTATGGGGGAGTTCTATTCCCTCCTATAAGGTCCCTATGGGTTCGAATCAGCTGGAGGGCAAAATTATTATTATTATTTTTTAAAGCCAGTTTGGAGAAACAGGAACTCCAGGGTCCAACTGGGAGCTGTGTTTTAGAATACATGTCATGTCCTTAATGACTCTGCTTTTACCACTGACTAACCTTGACAGCCTGCATGCGCTCTGACTCTGTCTCCTGAGAAACCAACCCGAAAGGAATTTACGGTAACCCTCAGGAGACTACCCTGCCTGGACACTGCCTATATAACCTGTTTTCACTCTCCCCTCTTTGTAATGCCTTCCGTTGACACTGCCTAATTCAAATCGTATTTATTTGTTACCGAATGCAGTGGGTCCTCTGCATGTATTCTCCTAAAGAATAACTAAGAGTCAAGTGGATTTAAAGCAGGAATAGTTCAATACTTGCAGCAAGTAGGACACAGGGAAATCACACTCAAAGCACTGTCTCTCAGAACAAAGGGCTGGGAGATGTTTTGGTGGTTTTTTAGTAAGAGGGAAGTTATACATATTCATTAAACCTCTGGGAAATAGTATGCATATTTAAAGAAGGGCTGGGCTGAGATTTAGCAAGAAAGTGGGTGTCAGACTTATCGTTTCTAAACTGGGTCCGGCTACTGTCTGGTGATGTGTATCCTGTGTGTGTTTTTAGTTCCCTGACCCAGGTGGCATAGTGGTTAAGTGCTACAGCTGCTAACCAAAGGGTCGGCAGTTCGAATCCACCAGGCGAATCCTTGGAAACTCTATGGGGCAGTTCTACTCTGTCCTGTAGGGTTGCTATGAGTCAGAATGGACTCGAAAGCACGGGGTTTTTTTTTTTTGTTTGTTTTGACATGAGTTTCTTGGTTTCTAGGCAGAACTTATTATGGGATAGGGACATGCAGTGGTCAACCAAATGGTTTCTGCACCTGCGCGTGATTCTGGTTTTAGCTGGTTTGCCTGAAAAACAATCCTAAGGGAAAGCATTAAGGGAAATCTGGTGGCTTATCGTTTAAAATTTAACCACAGGTTGAGATACTGGTTTTCTCATGTCTGGCTTATGCCATATCTTGTTTGCTTAGGAATTTTCTACAGCCTCTGTTCACAAGAGAGTTTTAACTTTACCTCAGAACCCCAGGCCTGTCTTATACTCACAGTAAATATATTCTGCTACACTAATTTCTGGTGTTTCTTGGTGCATTTAGGCTTTTAACATAACCAAAAGGTTGGAGATTTGAGTCCACCCAAAGGCACCTTGGGATAAAGGCCTGGCAATCTACTTCCTGAAAAATCAGCCATTGAAAACCCTGTCAAGTATAGCTCTTCTCTAACACACATGGATTGCCATGAGTTGGAGTTTACTCAGCGACAACTTTTTTTTTTTTTATTTTATTTTGTGCCAGACACTTTAAGTGTATTATACTATTTGCAATTTTTCAACAACATGAAAAAACAGATATTATAGTCCACTTTTATAATGAAGGAACTGACTTCAGCAAGCTTAATCAACCTGCCTAAGATGAGTGAGATTTGAACCTAGGTTTCCCTAACTCTAAAGGTCACGTTTGTTTGTTTTTATTTATTAACAGTCATTAAACGAGTCATTATAGGTTATTCAAATTGGTTTTCTATCTTTTGAAAGATTTTGTTTGGTCCTTTTAAAATGTCGCATTGACTATCTTTTTCTGCTATAACAAAAAGTTTGTGAAGAATTGGAATTTTTGTTAAAGCTTACTGAGGGAAAGTCTTAGAATTGCAGTGATTTACTATAATTTGGTTTATCTTTTTTTTTTTTAATTTGGTTTATCTTGAAGATACACTATCAAAGCCAATAGATGCACATCACATTACTGTTCAAAGAATATCCTTTTGGCCATATTAAATTTTGGCACCAGCATTTAGGATTATTATTAGTGAGTTTTGTTGCCCTCACAATGTAATTCTAAATATCTTAGTTGGAGTAAACCTTCAAAAGAACGCTAATACAGTTTTATAATAGGTGCTGTTTGGCTTGTATCTATTGAATCTTTGGAAACTTAGGTATCACTGTGACTAACTTCCACCTGCCACAATTGTGGATTTTTTTTTTTAATTGAAAGAGAGAATTTGACTTCTTTGCCTCATTTCTGAAGAAGTAGTTAAAGAAGGAAGAGAAAAAGAAATTATTTTTTTGAAGACTTGGAATTCACAAATTATTATTATGTATAACGCATATATATATATGTAATTGAAGTGTTATCAGTGTAGAATGGGGTCTAAGACAGACTAGCAATCTGTCTATAGTAGAATCACTTATATTCTTACACTTGTCACGTTGACTAAGACAAATGTAATGAAGTACTATTGACCTTATTTCTTTTAATGAAATTCTGTCATATATAAGTTGGAGTAGTTCTAGTTTTAAAAATAATTGAATTGCCTACATACGTTTTGAAGTCCCCTTTATCTAGAGTTTCATTGATGTTAAGCATGAATATTTAATGAAACATGGGTTCCCTGTGTTTAGAGCTTTGTAGCAAAGAGCAAAATTAGTTACCGTATTCCAGAATGTATAGTGATTTCTATATTCTGTTTTTATTAAAACTAAGTAATAACTGAACTTATTTGATGCTAAATTTTATACTATGTATTTATATGAGATAAATTGTTATACAGGATATTTTTCTTCAAAATATTAAAACAAATTTATATGGTCAGTTTTGAAATCTTATATTGCATTTTCAAGATAATCCTGCATTTAAAAAAAAAATTCTTAGCGTAAGGAAAAACCCATCCCATAGCAGTGATGCACAAAAAAGGAAAGTAACCAAAAATGCAACAACTTAATTTAATTGTGTCATAAAACATTAGAATGGCACATTCACTCCTGAATGTGGTAAAATGCTTGCTAGATATAGCTCCTAAAAATAGTAATTTGATAGTCCCTTAATCACAGCTCACTTTTACTTTTGTATCACCAGGCTATTTAGTGACTTTCAAAATATTTACATAGGGTACTCTATACAGGGCATTTTGAAACATGAGCTTCTTAATTGCTTTGGCACATGGTATCAGCATCTGCTGAAGGACCAGTTTTAGAATATAAGGAGAATATTTATAGGCCTTTCATGGCATATACAGTATACTATGAAATTATAGTCAACCTTCTAGTCTTTCAGTAAGACTGTCTAAGGTGCCCTTGGCAACATTTGATATTCTCCCTAAATGTCCCTGAGGTAGTCAGCTTCCTCTAAAATGACCATTCCCCCAGGCAAAACTTTTTTAGAAAGTAGTGTCAATGAGTGTTAACCTAGTGCTACCTGAGAAATTGTTCTTTGATATGAAATATAATTGGTGGGAGTTGAGATGTCACATGTTTTATAGATTTAAGGAACCGTTGCTTACTGAAGCTATGAATTAAAGGCATACATACGCCAGGCAGATCACAGGGGAAGTCCTGGTTTGAAAGGTGTGGAATTTGAAAGTAACCCTAGGCAAAGTGATATTTTTACATAGCTCAACACATTGAGCACATCATCCCCCAAATTACTTGTTGATTAAACATTTGAATTTTGCTCAATAATCTTACTGTCATATATATATTCTGTTTTTATTAAAACTAAGTAATACTGAACATATTTAATACTAAATTTTACATTACATATTTATACAAATTAAATGGTTACTACGAATTTGGTACCTGAATTAAACATGTTATTTCCCATTGGCAATTTTCCCATGTTTTTAAAAATTTCACTTAGGCAAACATGTGGACTAAAGAAAAACTATGGATAGTATTTCTTTATATATTTATAATTTATATATATTTATATGGAGACCCTGGTGACGTTCTGGTTAAGTGCTACAGCTGCTAAGAGATTCGGCAGTTTGAATCCACGAGGTGCTCCTTGGAAACTATGGGGCAGTTCTACTCTGTCCTACAGGGTTGCTATGAGTCAGAATCTACTCGATGGCAACAGGTTTTTTTTTATATATATATATATATGTATATATTTTATATATAGTTTATATACATATATAGTTTTTCTTTATGTATATAGTTTTCCTCTCTCTATATATGGTTTCTCTCTCTCTTTATCTCTATGTGTGTGTGTGTAGTTTTTCTTTAGTCCACATATTTGCCTAAGTGAAAAATTCAAAATACGTGAGGAAATTGCCAATGGGAAATGACATGTTTAATTTAAGTAGCAAATTGGTAATAAAGCTAGTAGGAGACATTCTACATCTTTGCAGAATAAGTATTTGAAAAAAAATTTTTTTTTTTTTTTTTAAATGTATGCCATGTATCAAGCATTGACTCGATTGAGAAATGAGATCTGGAAATCTAATTTCAGAATGGCTTTGTTTCCTCTGAGTAGCTGAAAACCACCTGGGCTTTGCTGCTAAAAGTCTTGTGTTTGTTCTTGAATACGAGGCCTTTTATTTGTGTGGAGCCCTGGTGGTGCAGTGGTTAAGAGCTTGGCTGCTAACCAAAAGGTCAGCAGTTTGAATCCACCAGCCTCTCCTTGGAAACCCTGTGGGGCAGTTGTACTCTGAATATTTACACGTGCCATTTGCTGTGGCACGTGGATTCTGGGAAGAACAAGAGGAAGCTTGCCATCATTTGGACTCTGAAAAAAATTCCTTTTAGAAAGTACTCAATGTTAGTAGTAGGCACTCTTGCAATTTCTTAGGTGATGTAACTAATTATTCTCGTTGTGTAAAATAATTTTAATTTTCACTTTTTCGCTATTGGGCTGGAATGATGTTTCTGCTTTGCCTTTGTGGTTGAGTAAGAATCCTTCTAAACTGTGGTTTGTGAGGTTAACTTACTTATTTATTCATTTTTCCATGAGTGAAACTATAAATTTAAATAACTTTTTCCTGGAAGGCATGATCAAAATTTCATAATTTAATTTTTAGAGAGAGGTAACCCATTGCTGTTGAGTTGATTCCGACTTATAGAGACCCTATAGAACAGAGTAGAACTTCCCTGTAGGGTTTCCAGGGACTGGTTGGTGTTTTCTATTGCCAACCTTTTGGTTAGCAGCTGTAGCACTTAACTACCAAGCCTCCAGGGCTCCTAGAGGGGTATGGGAATATTGATACCCACGTATGCTTATCCAATATGTAGTACTATTTGTTTGATTTAAGAAATGCATATAATCTGTATGTTCATTGACAATTTTCTCAGATGAATAAAATATTGGATAAATCACATAGAAACCAAAATAACCTATGCAGAGAACCTAAGATGGTAAAATTATTTGTTATACAAATGCTAAGTAGCAAAATTTCCAAGTTTTGTAATGTGTTTAATACATTATAATTTTTAACTGAAATAGTTCTCACTAAGTACAATTGACTGACTAGTTAAGGAAGTTCAAATTATTTAATGAACCCTTGTTTCCTTTTTGGAAATTCAAGTTCATTAATAACATGCATATGTAATAACACTGCAAATTTTATCTCACATGTTTGACAAATGAAATAAAAAATAAAACCATTAGGTTAAGGCAATTCATTTATGTATTTGTAGCTCAGCATCAAAGTTTTTGTGCTCGGATCTTGTTTATATTTATTTTAGGGTTTTCCTGTAATACTGGTGCTGGATTTTGGGTGTTTATGCAACATAATTAATAAAGAGTTTCTGCATTTACTGTGATGATGTGGAACAGGGTTTAGAGGAGCTTCCAGACTAAGACAGACTAGGAAGAAAGGCCTGACAATCAATTTCCAAAAAATTAACCCGTGAAAACCCTATGGATCACAATGGTCAGATCCTATTGTACACAGGGTTGCCGTGAGTCAGGGGCTGACTCAATGACACCTAATAAAAACACAGAAAACAACACATTTGTTAAACGACTCCTTTTCAAAGCTAATCTTCTGGGTCAAAAATTCTTAGCTGTTTTGGGGTTAAGGAACTCTTTAAGAATTTGAGGACAGCTACGATCATTTCTCCCAGAAAACCTTCAGATGTACATAGATTTACATAAATATTCAGCGAATTCCTATTTCGCTGCTGTGATAAATTATTAAAATTATGGGTATGGATAAATTTTGCAATAATGTCATTTCCACAGAACTTTTGACAGGCTATTTTACTTAATACTGTGCAAAGGTATTTTTAATGTTCTTGCAATCCTAGAAGATGTCTTATTGAAGGTAACTTGGACTTGAGTTTTCCTCTACACTGTTCCTAGTCAAATCACTTGTGAGTTATATTGGGTCTTCTCTGCAGCACTTATCGGATCCATGACTCTTCTTTCTTCTTTGGATAAAATACTTATTAACTCTTACTTAGGCTAGTCTTGTAGATGACCTCCATGTTTTCAAGCTTTTCACTGCCTGAAAGCATCTAATGCTTTATTGATAAACTGATTTTCCTCAAATTATGTTCTTAGGTGCTGTCAAGTTGGTTCCAAATCGTAGCCGCCCAGTCCTGTGCCAAACTCACAATAGTGGGTATGTTTGAGTTCGTCTCGTTGAGAGTTATCCTCGTTTTTGTTGACCCTCTGCTTCACCGAGCCTGATGTCCTTCTTCAAGGATTGATCCCTCCTGATAAAATTTTCAAAGAGAGTGAGATGAAGTCTCTCCATCCTTGCTTCTAAGGAGCATTTTGGCTGTATTTCTTCTAAGATGGATTTGTTTGGTTCTTCTCTCAATCTGTGGTATATTCAGTATTTTTTGCCAACACCATAATTTAATTGTATCAGTTCTTCAGTCTTCATTTTTAATTGTCCGACTTTTTCATGCATATGAGGTGATTGAAAATGCCATGGCTTGGGTCAGGCACACCTTAGTCCTCAAAGTGACATCTTGCATTTTAAGGTTTTAAAGAGGTCTTTTGCAGCAGATTTACCCAGTGCAATATGCTGTTGGATTTCTTGACTGATGCTTCCATGGACATTGATTGTGGATCCAGGCAAAATGAAATCTTTGACAACTTTAGTATTTTCTCATTTTATCATGACGTTGCTTGTTGGTCCTGTTATGAGGATTTTTGTTTTGTGTTGAGGTGTACTCCATCCTGAAGGCTATAGTCTTTGATCTTCATCAGTGTCTTAGTTTTCTAGTACTGCTATAACAGAAATACCACAAGTGGATGGCTTTAACAAAAATAAATTTATTCTCTCACAGTATTGAAAGCTAGAAGTCTGAATTCAGGGTGCCAGCTCCAGGGGAATGCTTTCTCTCTCTTGGCTCTGGGGAAGGTCTAGGGCTGGTGTGTCCCTATAGTCATGCTTTGTTCCATGGGTCCGTTCAGTCTTTGGCCAAAGGGTGAACCTCAGGAGTGGCCTCATTACTGAGCTGAAAGGGTGTCCGGGGACCACACTCTCAGGGTTCTTCTGTCAGGCCAGCAAGTCTGGTCTTTCTTTTTGAGTTAGAATTTTGTTCTACATTTTTCTCCAGCTCTGTCTGGGACCCTCTGTTGTGATCCCTATCAGAGCAGTCAGTGGTGGTAGCCGAGCACCATCTAGTTGTACTTGACTCAGCCTGGTGGAGGCTGTGGTAGATGTGGTCCATTAGTCCTTTGGACTAATCTTTTCCTTGTGTTTTTAGTTTTCTTCATTCTTCCTTGCTCCTGAAGGGGTGAGACCAGTGGAGTATCCTAGATGGCTGCTCACAGGCATTTAAGACCCCAGACGCTACTCACCAAAGTAGAATGTAGAACATTTTCTTTATAAACTCTTGTTACGCCTATTGAGCTAGATGTTCCCTGAGATCATGGTCTCCATAACCCTCAGCCCAGCAATTCGGTCCCTCAGGGAGTTTGTATGTGTCTATGAAGGCACTAGGTTTGGTTTGGTTTTTTTTGGTGGAGATACCGTGGTCTTGCCTTGTATGGGTTGTGGTGGCCTCCCCAGTATTGTGTACTGAGCTACCCTTCACCAAAGTTAGAGAACAGTCACTTTAAAGGCTGTTCTAATGCCCTCCTACATTTGGATGACAAAAAATTTTTTTCTTTTTCGGGTTCCATGCTCACCTAGTGAAATCCTTATATTAGCATCCCTCAGCCTCAGGAAGAGAATGTTCCAGTTATTCTGACATGTGTGTTTTGATGACAGAACCAAAATTTTGAGGCCTGGAGGCTGAAGGCCAGATCCTGAGTGGTAGTAAATTCATCAAGGTAATGCCACTGGGTGAGGTCTATGGTAGGTACTTAGGATCTTCCTGGCAACAGGCCTGTCTCACCAGGAGCTTTCTATTGTAATGTCTGCACCAAATAAAACTCAAATTTCCTGTCCCCAAATCCAAAAGCCCTTCACTACCTGGCCGCAAATCATATTTGCTTTCTCATCTTATTTTCTTTCTCAACCACTCTTCACACTAATAAAATTGAGCTGTCATCTGTTCTTCATATAGTACTGTCTGCTTCCTCTTTTTGTGTGGTTTTCTCACAATGAGTCATTCCTCTGTAATGGAAAGCCCCTTTCCTGATTCTTTGTCTTGTTCCTACTATTTTTCATTTTTCATGGCCGATTTTATATTCTTTTTCCATGATCCCTCCCATGATATCCACAATCAAATATAATCTCTCTCTGCCCAGAACCCCTGAATCATTTTTTAAGAGGCAGTGTTAGCAATGGAAAAATCCATGTCTCCTATGAGAATGGTGGCTTACACCCCAGGAGGAGTGACGAAATACTCCTCAAATGAGTTAACATATAGATGAATGAATGAGGATGTAACCAGTTCTCTTCAGATCAAGTACAGGAGTTAGTATTAATATAGATATCAAGTTAATACTATTAGTTGTTAAAGCAACCTATCATCTTATTTTATCCCTAAGGGTTTTATTGAACATGTTATTTATGGAAGAGACATTCTTTTCCAATTTCTAGAAAATCTTTCTCAAATATATGGCTTCTGAATGTAAGTTCTCTCTCTCTCTCTTTTTTTTTTTTTTTTAACAACAACAGTGTTGTTTTTGGCACTAAATTTGAACTATTTAATAAGAAGGGAAGAGAATATTAGCAAGGGTTTGCCATGTCACATTTTTGCTCTTACAAGCAGACAACTTCTGATCTATAATTGCTATGAAAATGTCAACAGTAGGCTGCTGGATTTCTGCCATAAGTCATCACGTGTGGATTATCCACCCCAAGGCAAAATTGCAAATCTCTGAAAAGGACTTCTGCTGCCTTTTTTCTTTTAAACTCAAACTTTCTATAAAGAGAGTCCTTAGTGAGAAGAAACACTGGTAAACTTCTGTCTAGATTGAAATGATTCATTATCTCTATGTAACATTATAGAAGAGTGAAACTTAGGGAAACCCTCCTTGTCTTCTCGAAGAGCATCTTTTGAATGGTAATTCTTAACCTGGATTTAGAATAAAAATATAATATTAGTTAAGAACAGTCATTTTGAAAAATACCTGTACGAAAAGACACAGGTGCTCTGAGACTTTACTTCTGTAGCCTCAGATTTTAAAATATGCATTAAAAAAATTACAGTTTTTTGATTACCTACAAACATAAACTTTTATTTTTTTCTTTTTTGCATTTAATCTCAAAGTGCTGTGCTTTCAACTGTGGAGAACCTAAAACTATCAATGAAAGATAGCCAAAATCATAATCTATAATACAGGTAAAGGTTGTTTAAGAAAGGTGATGGTTCCTGTTTGTAGATATTTTGCTATTTATATTTAAACTATATAAAAACAGTGTTATGGAATGACATGTGTTCTCCCAAAATATGTGTGTATATAATCTGTGTACATGTGGAAAGGAGCCCTGTTGGTGCAGTGATTAAAGTGCTTAGCTGCTAACCAAAAGGTCAGCAGTTCAAATTCACCAGCCACTCCGCCGGAAAAAGATGTGGCAGTCTGCTTCCGTAAGTATCATGGCCTTGGAAACCCAGTGGGGCACTATGAGGAGGAATTGACTCAACAGCAGCGGGCTTGGTTTGGCTTTGGTTATACATGTGGATATAACCCTATCTTGGAATTGGGTTTTGCCTGTTATGTTAATGAGGGTGTGTCAGGGTAGGGTATGTCTTAAGCCAATCACTTTTGATATATAAAAGGAACACTTTAGGCAGAGAAGCAAGCAAGGACAAACTGGAGAAGACTGATGCCCTATGGTGATTGCCAAGGAACCAAAAAACCAAAGCTGAAAAGAGGCCATGACCTTTCCCCAGAGCCAATAGAGAGAAAAGGCCTTCACCTAGAGCTGCTGTCCTGAATTCAGACCTCTATCCTGGGAAAATAAATTTCTGTTCATTAAAGCCACCTGCTTATGGTATTTCTGTTATAGCAGCACGAGATAACTAAGACAGGTAGTAAGAACAACTATAATACCAAAACCTAAAATAATAACTGCAGTCTATTGAGTGGTTTCTAACTATACTGTGTTATGCTTTGCTAGTTTCTTCAGTTTCTAAATTATATCTTAGACCAATTATGCAGATGTATCTATACTGTAAAATCAAAACCAGAAATGAGAACAAAATAAATCAAAACCAGAAATGAGAACAAAATTTGAGAACAAATCATGGCCTCCTGTTGCTTGAATATTACTGTAACATCTTTATAGTGTATGATTAAAGTGTTTTAATTGTCTTCTTACTAAAAATTCAAAGTATTTATCCTACAGTCTTATGACAGTGTAATAAATGAGCAAACCCACGTGATGAAACGCCATCCTGAAGTTTATAATTTCTTATGCTGACTACTTCTTGGTATTATAATTTGGTATTTTATATTAAGTGCACTTTTGGAACATTTCTAAAAATGTAAGAGTTAAATGCATAATTTCTTATGATTTCACGGTCTGAGGTTAGTAAATACCAGTAGTCTAAATTACTTATATTAAAACATGATTTTTTTTAAATAATATTTTACTGCATGGAAGGTGAAAGTTTACCCAGCAAATTAGGTCCCCATGTAACAGTTTCTACACAAATTATTCAGTGGTATTAGTTACATTTTTCACAGTGTGTCATCATTCTTATTCATTCTGTTCTGGTTGTACCATTCCCAGTACTCTAGTTTCCCTGCCTTCTTACCTTCTCATCTTTGTTTTAGAGTAACTGTTGACCCTTTAGTCTCTTAAAGATGATTTTCTAAAGGAGTTTATTACTCACAGGTGACATTCTTTATTTTATGAGCCAGTCTGTTATTTTGCTAAAAGGTGACCTCAAGGGATTTTCGGTTAAGGTTTAAAGAGCATCTCAGGATGATAGTTTGGGGGAGTCCTTTATTCTCAGTTAGTCCAGTAAATCTGAACTTTTTAAGAATTTGAGTTATGTTCCACGTTTTTCTCCCATCCTATAAAGATCCACCTCTCATGGCCCTGATCAGAATGGTCGGTAGTGGTAGCTGGGCACCATCTATCGTATTTTTTGCATATAATGCGCCCATAAGAATAAAATTGTTCATAGATGTAACACATGGCATAGCACAATTGTAAAAATAGTGCAGAGCAGGGGTGCTGGGTTGGAGTTGCTTGGTTGGCATATAAAATATAAAACGCGTGTGTTATTTGCGTTATACGGTAGTTCTTCTGGTCTCAGGGTAGTTGAGGCCATGGTTTCTGTAGCTTATGAGTCCCTGTAGACTGCTTTCCTCTCTGAATCTTTGAATTCTAACTTTCTTTTATAGTAGTAACTTAGATGTCTGCTTTTAAGAATGCAGACACTACTTACCACCTTGGGAGTAGAGAATACACTTTATCAGCTATGTTATGCCAGTTAACCGAGTTGTCTCATGACACTATGGTCCTAAGCCTTCAAATTCAGAAAACTAATCTCACAAGGTATTTGGTTATATCTAAGAAGTGTCTGTACCTGTGTCCTCTCTGTAGTTTACTTTATATTTTTTTTATATATATATATATATGGATATACATGTGGGCATTCACGTATTTGTGCATACATAAGACAAGAATATTTACAGGGACCAATGCTTGTTTGTGTAAAACCATGGTGTTCTGATTTATAGTTATCACTGAAATTCATTATGGAGGAAGGAAGAAGGTCTGTATTTTCTTCATTATACTTAGATCGATAGTTCTGGCCATAGTGTTTGTGTTTTCAAACTGGAGCTCTGTTTTCTTGCTTAACATTAAATTGTGGTTGTTACTGGTGAAAAGACAGAATGAAAAACCAAGACAATGTGAGCGTAATACTGCTGTTAAATATATAAGTTTCCTAAGTTTCGGAAAAATTAGTTTTGCAATATCACTTGGATATATTATTCACTTTTAAATGATGACATTAATGCAGCTCAATGGCATGAAGAAGAAAGAATATCTTCATATTAACAGAAGAAAAGTTTTAGTGATAATTTAATAACTCCTGAATAAATTATGATATATATCTATGACAGCAATATCCATACGTGGTTATTTCAAATGCTGTTTAAAACAAAATTTTAATTCCATGAAAAATACTCAAATTATAGTAGAAAAAAGGGAACAATTGTAAAAGTATGTGCTCTCAATATTGTTCAGAAAACAATATTCATAAAAAGATATATTTCACTATCTTTCTATAGATATCATTAATATTATACCAAAATAGTAGGAAAATGATCATTTTATTTAAGTCCTTTTTTTTTTTTAATATGAAAATACTCAGCCACTTACTCTTTTCCCTTACTCCTGAACTTAAACTTAATTAAAAAAAATGACTATACACGGGGCTAAAAATAAGCCTTTATTATTGTTATATCAATTGATGAAGCTATACAAGTAACTGGTTAGAATAGTTTTCAATGGATTGTCTTTTTAAAAAAAAATTTTTTTTTCTTTTTTTTTTTTTTTTTTTAGCTTCGGTTTATTTTGGAAGGCTTCAAGTTGTCCTGCTTTCTGTTTTCTTCATGTTATCGTTATAACTCTGAGTGACTCAGAATGACATCTGCCTTTTGCAGAAATTGAACATGTAAGCTGTTCAATATATGCCAAGTAAAAGAAAATACATTCTCACAATTGAGTTTATTTCAAATGGCTGCAGGAGAAGGGCAGGAACTGAGGCCCCCAGGAGCAGCTTTGTCATTTATTTTACCATCACTGAGCACAGACTGATACTGTGTCATCTATACAAAACCTAAATGATTCACGTGCGTAGCGCTGCAGACATTTAAAATTACTCTCAGTGAACATCCGGTATATGCCTAAAGTAGGCTGTGCTCCAGCATCTTCATTATAGGCAGTTGTTGTTGTTGTTAGGGACCTTCGAGTCGGTTCCCACCCACACAGGTGACCCTGTGTACAACAGAATGAAACTTGGTTCAGTCCTGTGCCATCCTCACAATTGTTGTTATGCTCTAGCCCATTGTTGCAGCCACTGTGTCAATCCATCTCGTTGAGAGTTTTCCTCTTTTTCATTGACTTTCTACTTTATCAAGCAGGATGTCCTTCACCAGGGACTTGGTATCTCCTGATAACATGTCCAAAGTACATGAGGTGAAGTCTTGATATCCTCGTTTCTAAGGAACATTCTGGCTGTATTTCTTCCAAGATAGATTTGTTTATTCTTCTGACAGTCCATGGTATATTCAATATTTTTTGCCAACACCACAATGAAAAGGCATCTATTCTTCTTCGGTCTTCTTTATTCATTGTCCAGCTTTTGCATTCCTGTAAGGGGATTGAAAATACCATGGCTTGGGTCAGGTGCATCTTAGTCCTCAAAGTGACACCTTTGCTTTTTGACACTTTAAAGAGGTCTTTTGCAGCAGATTTGTCCAATGCAATATTTTGTTTGATTTCTTGACTCCTGCCTTCATGGACATTGACTGTGGATCCAAGCAAAATGAAACCCTTGAAAACTTCAATCTTTTCTCTGTTTATCATCATGTTGCTTATTGGCCCAGTTGTGAGCATTTTTGTTCTCTTTATGTTGAGTTGTAATTCATACTGAAGGCTGTAGTCTTTGATCTTCATCAGTAAGTGCTTCAAGTCTTTATCTCTTTCAGCAAGCCAGGTTTTTGTCATCTGCATATTGCAGTTTGTTAATTCGTCTTCCTGCAATTCTGAGGCTGTGTTCTTCCTGTAGTCCAGCTTCTCTGATTATTTGTTTGCATACAGACTGAATAAGTATGGTGAAAGAATACAACTCTGACACACACCTTTCCTGACTTTAGACCACGCAGTATCCCCTTGCACTGTTCGAACGACTGCCTCTTGGTCTGTGTACAGGTTCCTCATGAACACAATTAAGTGTTCTAGAATCCCAATTCTTCACAATGTTATCCATAATCTGTTTTGATCCACATAGTCAAATGCCTTTGCATAATCGATAAAACACACATAAACATCTTTCTGGTATTCTCTGCTTTCAGCCAAGATCCATCTGACATCAGCAATGATATCCTTTGTTCCACATCCTCTTTTGAATCTGGCTTGAATTTCTGGCAGTTCCCTGTTGATGTACTGCTGCAACCATCTTTGAATTATCTTCAGCAAAATTTTACTTGCATGTGATATTAATGATATTGTTCGATAATTTACGCATTCTGTTGGACCCCCTTTCTTTGAAATGGACACAAATATGGATCTCTTCCAGTCAGTTGGCCAAGTAGCTGTCTTCCAAATTTCTTGACATAGATGGGTGAGCACCTTCAGTCCTATATCCATTTGTTGAAACATCTCAGTTGGCATTCTGTCAGTTTCTGAAGCCTTGTTTTTCACCGTGCCTTCAGTGCAGCTTGGACTTTTTTCTTCAGTGCCATTGGTTCTTGATCACATACTGCTTTCTGAAATTGTTGAAAGTCAACCAGTTCTTTTTAGAACAGTGACTCCGTGTATTCCTTTAATCTTCTTTTGATGCTTCCTATGTCGTTCAATATTTTCCCCATAGAAACTTTCAATATTTCAACTTGAGGCTTGAACTTGAGAGATGCCGAGTTCTTTCAGCTTGAGAAATGCCGAGCGTGTTCTTCCCTTTTGGTTTTCTAACTCCAGGTCTTTGTACATTTCGTTATAATACTTTATTTTGTCTTCTTGAGCCACTCTTTGAAGTCTTCTTTTTAGCTCTTTTACTTCATTGTTCCTTCTCTTCTATGCTGGGAGTGAAATTATACATAGTGATAGTAGCCAAACCAAACATTGTAAGGTAGTTCTTGAAATCCTTAAATCTAGTGTTCTGCTTAATTTGTTTTGTATTTTGTCATAAATTTTTTTTGTACTTTTTAAAGTACTTTGGCTTGGTGCAAGATTTCTAGTATCTTAATACAAAATTTTTAGTTCCATTATGTAGCAGAAATATGACTTGTATCAAAATTCGAAATGACTCTAAATGGGTTTTGAATTGAATGAGGTTTATATTCTGTACTGTCATCTGGCAGATGAAGAAATGTGTCCCTTGGATGTTGATTCTCTGATTTACATCGAAGGGTTCTCTGATACAGATATAACTTGTGTGATTTTTTTGATGCAGTAGAAAAAGAAGAAAATATGGTTTAAGCAACAATTGTCAGGTTTTTTTTTAATGCAATCATTTGTCCACAGTTGAGAGTTAAAGAATAGATTTTTAAAAAAAAAAATTGAATAAATAAAAATGTCAGCTTTACTGAAGATTTGAAGTGAAAATTACCCAGAGTATAGAACCTAAGTGCAGAAAACCATTTTTTGAACCTGGTTTGTTAAACATTATCTGTTTGTTTGAAATAGAATAAGTAATAACAAGTACTGTGAAGTAAGTGTTATCATTATTTTATAAAGACCTTAAGTAATTAGATGAATAGAAAGCAGTGCTCAGAGATTTTTTTAAGAAAGTGGATTTAAAGACAGTGAGTCACAACCAACTAGACAACACCTAACAACAACAAAGCTACATATTGATACTGTAAGTACATTGTCTTTAAATCCACTTTCTTAAAAAATCTATCACCACTTCTTTCTAGGCACAACAGAACATAACACTGCCTGGGCCCGAGCCAGTTGTTGCAGCCATCGTGTTCAATCCATCTCATTGAGGTTCTTCTTTTTTGCCGATTGTCTATTTACCAAGCAGGAAGTCCTTCTCCAGGGACTAATCCCTCCTGAAAACATGTCCAAAGTATGTGACATGAAGTCTGGCCATCGTTGCTTCCAAGGAGCACTCTGACTATATTTCTTCCAAGACAGATTTGTTCATTCTTCTGGCAGTCCATGGTATATTCAGTATTCTTCACCAACATCATAATTCAAAGCATCAACTTGAAAATTTGGTAAATAGTAATTCAAGAGATCTTGAAGATTGTTTTAAATTGCTATATGTTTAGCCCGGCACAGAGAAACTATTTGATTTAGAACACTGACTACAAGTATGCTGATACCTGTTTTTAAAATGAAAAATACCATTTTTACTGGGTTCTATTATATGCATTTTATCACTTTTTAAATGACATTTCTGAAATTGAAATGCATTTTTAAATTGGTGTGTAGGTTTAATGTGACAGTGGTATATGTTTTGTTATTGTTTCTAAGAACTGTTATTACATATGTAGAAAGATACAGATTGAAGAAAGACAAATATTTATCTATCGTAACTATATACAAAACTGATTCGATTAGCTCCATAAAGTTGCCTCTTAAGACTAATAGTTAAATTCCACTAACTCTGAAAGTACTTTTAAGGCAGTCAGAAATGCAGTGGTTTCGACATGTGATATTAGCAATTGGCTCATTAGATTATAATGGACAAATATTTATATTTTACAAAGATAAGATTTGAAATTAACCATCCCATCTAGGAAAAGCAGAGGCGATCTTATTTCCTAAGATGGGTATCCATTTCATGTGAAGAGATGACTGGCCTCAGTAGGTATGTATTCTCTATAGTTGGAGGGGTTATGCATAGTAGATAACATGGGTCTTGGACTCTCTGGACTAAAAATAACACTATATAAGATAAACATTTTTGTAAAGTTATAGAAAAAAGAAATAATTTATGAGTAAAAGCAGATTTTTACTATGTGCGATTCCCTGAAATACTGCTCAAACATGAATGAGTCTATTATTCAGTAATGCCTAGATTCTATTATTCAGAGAATTCTAGAGATACAGGCACCTATTTCTGAAAGTTCTTCTTAAGTTCTATATGATTAACATCTTAAGAAAATCGAAGTCTGAATTATTGATCTGATTAAAGACTGGAATGAACTTATTCAACCAGAGTAAGACTAGAATATGCTTCAGTACACAGCAACAGCAATCGACGTTTATACGCCCATAAACATAGTGGGGCTGTTATTAATTTAGTTCATCTTGCTGCTGTCTGCTATTAGGTTAGGTCTGACTGTAGTAATGAATGGACATTATAGCATTGCCATCATCTTGCAGCCAGACTTCCTGAGTTTGGACACTGGGTCTGTCTCTTCCTAAGTAAGTGTGAATTCTAGCCCAGTCACTTAATACCGGGTAACTGTGGGCAAGTTACTCTGTCTAGCCTTTCTGGCTCTGTAAAGAGGGAATGATGTTAGAAGTCCCCCCCTATTGTTGGTGGAGGTTTATGAGTTAATACATATGAAACACTTCATTCACTGTAGCATGTATTAAGTATATAATAAGTATTAATATTAATCATCATGACTATCGATATTTAGATTTGTAACTTAAGTTGAACTTTAAAAGGACCATTCACTGTTCCACAGCTGAACTACATTTAGATGATGCATGGTTTTGCAATATTGACATGAACACACTTTCTTCCCCTCAATTTCAAATAGATTAGAAGGATCTATTCAAGGAACGGCGCCCTGGTGGCACAGTGGTTAAGAGCGCAGCTGCGAACCAGAAGGCCGGCAGTTCAAATCCACCAGTGCTCCTTGGAAGCCCTATGGGGCAGTCCTACTCTGTCCTGTAGGGTGGTTGTGAGTTGGAGTCGACTCGATGGCAACGGGTTTGGTTTTCTGACTTTTTATTCAAATAACTGAGAAATAATGTCAGCAATTATTCTACCCTTCTGTACCTGAAACCTCTGTGCTCTAGGGCTAATCACTTCACATTTGTAAAATGCAGTTACCAAGCCTGTAAAATGAGAACACTTGTTCTTTCAGAATATCAGAGGATTGTTATAAGTATCCAGTGATCAGATGCACCTGAAAACACTTTTGAAAATAGTAAATTGCTAAAGGATGATGTCATTTCAAAAGGAAACATTCATGCATTCGTAAATCGAAGTCCTGTTTTTCTAAGTATACACATTTTTTAATATTTATAAAGTTTACAATTATCACTGAACCTAAAAAACATCGAAACAATGATGAAAAGGCTGCTTTATTTTTAAATGGTGATGTGTGAAACCCTTAGCTGTACACCTAAGGCGGGCCATCTCCTCCTGAAGAACCCTTGAGTCCTTGACGAGACTGACAAGTCGAAGAATGAGTAGAATGCCTTGAGACAAGGGAAGGAAGATAAGTACATGCAAATTACAGCTCTAGGGGAGGCGATTCAATGAAGGAGTCCACGGCACTCAATCTGGGTTTTGATGGATGAGTAAAATTTTTTATTTGGACAAGTGAAAGAAGGCATACTTGACGGGAAGCTGCACGAGAAAAGGTTTGAAAGGACGCGGCATGTTTTGTAACTACATGATATTAAGTGTGGCAGAAATAAAGAGTGAATGATAGGCCATTTTCAGAGATGAGACTCCAAAGTGTAAGGAACGGAACTTGAAGGTATTTCTAAAACCCGCGAAGCAGGTTGTCTTTTACAGAAGATGGAGGGTTGCTACAGTTACCACGACCAGTGGCTGCTTGAGTGGTTTTGTTGCATGTCCCCAGGGTAGCAGTAAGACCTTCGGAGGTTCTAATCCCTGAGCAGGTTGTGATGCCCCCTTTCCTGCCCCCTATGCAATTGAAAATAAAAATGAGAGTGTGAAATTAATACAAGGAATTTCAGGGAAGTTCTGCCTTCCCCTCCCTATGAGGTCTATTTTGACACTTTTTGACAAAGTAAAAATATAAAATCTTCACTGCTTTTACCCCATTGTTTGGCTGTCTCCAGCTTGCTAGTGTTCTAAGCACATGGCTTTCATCAGGTGTTGCAGCGCTGAAGTATTAGTCTTCTCTGTAATGGCTGCTGAGTGCATTCACGGTGCAGAGTGAATAAATGAGTGAGACACTGAGAACTGAGATAATTTGTGTCCCAAATAAATCAACAAGAGATCCCTAAGAAAAGGATTCTTTTGAATATAAGGACTTATAAAGACTTCAAGGTTTAATTTCTAGCCTACAAACACAGAAAATCCATTGCTATGAAGTCGATTCTGACTTATAGCACGCTATAGGACAGAGTAGAATTGCCCCATAGAGTTTCCAAGGAGCACCTGGAGAATTTGAACTGCTAACCTTTTGGTTAGCAGCCAGGGTTTTCACAAACACAGAAAGCACCAGTAATTTCCATGAATTACAAGACTTTTCAATATTTGCACTGTGAAATATCTTTGAGATAATGTTTTCCCCTAAAACTCATATGCTTTTTTCATTCGATTTCACTCTAGTACAAATGACAAACCCTATCAATCCATTAAACTATAGATGAAGCATCATGTTGCCGTTTTTGTAAATATTTTCAAATAATTCCTACTTGGAAAGCTGATGCAGTAAAAATTCAGAGACAAATGACTACTTCTGCAGTGACACTGAGCTTCCCACAGCATGTCACCCAGTACATACACCCCACTGCGAGAAGCACAGTATTGGCCATAGCTAAATCTCCTTTGTCTTGGCTTTATTGAAACTAAACTGCTGATGACTGTCAGGAATGTTTCACTTGTGACTGTTGTAGTTATTTTACAGCAACCAGAAGAGAGTAATCTGAATGTAACACTTTTGTTCCTCCAGTGTTATTTGCATGTAAAGATATGTTAATGTAATTTTTGGATATTAAAGCAATTTTGCAAAAAAGTGGTTGCAACCATATATATTTTAGATAGATACCTGCCATTGAGTCTGACTCATGGTGACCTTATGTGTGACAAAACAAAACATTGTCCAGGCCTATGTCATCCTCACAATCGCCACCAGGGTCGAGTCCACTGTTGCAGCTATGGTGTCAATACTTCTCGCCGAGGGTCTCCTTCGCCCCTGCTGACCCTCTACTTCATGAAACGTGATGGTCTCTCCCAGTGACTGAACCCTCCTGATTACGTGTCTGAAGCTAGTGAGTTGGACAGCATTCTGCTATGATAAATAAGGTTTTCATTGGCTGATTTTTGGAAGTAGATCACCAGCCTTTTTTCCTAGACTGTTTTAGTCTGGAAACCTGTCCATGATGGGTGCTCTTTCTGGTATTTGAAATACCAGTGGCATAGCTTTGAGCCATAGGGTCACTATGAGTCAGAATCAGCTCGATGGCAACGGGTTTTCAGCTTCAAACATCACAGCAACTCATAGTGTGACGATGTGACAGATGGGTGGTGGTTATAATATATATAGGCTGTTGTATGTAACATTTACGAGATTTTAATGTTTTCCTTGTTAGATTACTCTTCCTCAGATTCTTATTACTTGTAACTTGAATAGGAAAGGAAAGTTTCCCAGCAAAATGTCAATATAATTATCAGTATTCATTTTAATATATAAAATCATACTAAGTTTACAGAAATATTTTTCATCTAATCAGTAAAATCTACTTGTCTAAATGAAAATCTAAATTGAACGTTGTTCAATTTGCTGCCATCAAGTAATAAATATATGTTCCCGTTATCAAATAGGAAACCCTGGTGGTGTAGTGGTTAAGTGCTACGGCTGCTAACCAAAGGTCAGCAGTTCAAATCCGCCAGATGCTCCTTGGAAAGTCTATGGGGCAGTTCTACTCTGTTCTATAGGGCCGCTATGAGTCGGAATCGACTCGACGGCACTGGGAGAGAGAGGAGAGATTATCAAATATGTGCTTAGCTCAAAAAGGTATAAAAAGAAAAAAAAATATAAGTGCCAGTTAAATTTGGAATATTAAAATTGAAAATTAAAATATGGATCCAAGGTAACTTAGCTAGTAGATCAAAGAGGTGGCCTGTTTGACTCTGAAGCCTAGGATCTTATTCACTATTCTTTATGGACTCTGCAAATTGGAGTGTATTTTCCTAAAAGTAATTGGCTTGTGTCCATAACTATTTGAAATGAACTAATGGCTCTAAAATAAAATGCTTACATTTCTTCTTATTATTAAGGGTGTCATAAATTGAATTGTGTCCTTCAAAAATATCTGTCAATTTAGCTGGGCCATGAGTCCCAGTATTGTGTGATTGTCCGCCGTTTTATGTGATTTTCCTATATGTTGTAAACCCTGTCACTGTGATGTAATAAGATGGATTAGCAGCAATTATATTGATAAGGCCTACAAGGCTAGATAGTGTCTTAAGCCAGTTACTTTTGAGCTATAAGAGAGAGAAACGAGCAGAGAGACATGGGGACCTCATACCACCAAGAAAATAGGAGAGGAGGAGAGCACGTCCTTTGGACCTGAGGTTCCTGCCCTGAGATGCTCCCAGACCAAGGGAAGAGTGATGCATTACAAAGACCTTCCTCCCGAGCCTACAGAGAGAAAGCCCTTCCCTGGAGCCAATGCCCTGAATTCAGACTTCTAGCCCATTGGACTGTGAAATAATAAGCTTCTCTTTGTTAGAGACATCCACTTGTGGTATTTCTGTTACAGCGGCACTAGATGACCAAGACAGTGGGGAACAACTGTAAATACTGTCTCAGTTGTCTAGTGCCGTTCTAACAGAAATACCACAAGTGGATGGGTTTAACAAAGAGAAATTTATTTCCTCACAGTAAAGTAGGCTAGAAGTCCAAATTCAGGGCGTCAGCTCCAGGGGAAGGCTTTCTCTCTCTGTCGACTCTGGGAGAAGGTTCTTGTCTTCAATCTTCCCTGGTCGCGGAGGTTCAAAGGGTACATTCTGTGCTTGGTGCTGCTTTCTTGGTGTATGAGTCCCCCTGTCTCTCTGCTCGCTTCTCTCTTTTGTATCTCAAAAGAGATTGGCTTAATACATGATCTGATCTTGTAGATCTCAACAACATAACTGTCACTAATCCATCTCATTAACATCATAGTCATAGGATTTACAATACACAGGAAAATCATATCATATGAAAAAATGGTAGACAATCACACAATATTGGGAATCATGGCATAGCCAAATTGATACACATATTTTTGGGGGACACAGTTCAATCCATGGTAAATATAATGCCAAAAGCCCAATCAAACCCACTGCCGTTGAGTTGATTCCAACTCATAGTGACCCTATAGCAAATGGCAAATAATTGAAAACAGTCAGTTACCCTGTTGTTGAACTATAATATTTTTTTTTCTCTTGTTCCTTCAATGAATCTTTGAAATTGCCCTTCCAAAATTATCCCCCCGCTGTGTTAGGCAATGGTGATTCAAAGAGAGATATTTCAAGGGCCCTGCCTTGATATTTTTGGTCAGGAAATGTCTCATTTAAGAGGTGTCCTTGGTGTGAGCACTGAGACATAAGAAGGCATTTGTGAAGTGTTTGGGGAGTAGGAGTGACATTCAAGTCAGAGGCTTGAGTGAAAGCATGAAATCACCAGGAAGGTTCAGGGGCTGTTTACAAGTCGTGTTTTGCTTTGCTTCACATTAAAATGTATCTGGATTTTTTCCACCAAAACTTAAAGCAGCATGGCTCAAAAGTTTAGTGGATACCAGAGGCAATCTGGAATTTAATATTTATTACACAGTTCAAACGGAGCCCTGGTAGTGCAGTGGTTAAGAGCTCGGCTGCTAACCAAAAGGTTGGCAGTTCCAATCCACTAGTCGCTCCTTGGAAACCCTATGGGGCAGTTCTGCTCTGTCCTGTAAGGTCCGCTGTGAGTCTGGACGGTAATGGGTTTTTGTTATGTAGTTCAAAAACTGAGTGATTGAATATTAATTAACTGAAATATGTTCACATTAATATTAAACATGGCTCAAAAAAATCTCGAACTTGCTTTATAATATTTAAAATGGCATACATCAAAATACATATTTTAAACAGGTGACAGTGGGTTTGTATGCAGTACACGAGTAATAGCGTGATTTTACATTGTGCTCAATATTAATTAAAATAATTACACCCAAAATAACAAACCCATTGCCATCAGGTTGATTTTGACTCATAGCAACCCCGTATGTTACAGAGTAGAACTGCTCCATGGGGTGTTCTTGGCTATAATCTTTATGGAAGCAGTTCACGAGGACTTTTTCTGCAGTGCCTCTGAATGGGTTTGAACCCCTCACCTTTAGGTCAGCAGCTGATCATGGACCTTAAAATAATTAAAGGTACATATTAACACAGATTTTATGTACAGTTATAGTGGTTTTACACCATATATAAGACGTGTGGTAATTCAAAAATGACTATTATTTTAATGTTGTTTTCCTATCTTAATTTTATAGCTGTCTTTATTAGAAAGCAAGATAGATTAATATACAGTATTTCTATAATAAAATGGTGATGCTATGACTGTGGTCCCTAACAGATGCAAATGGTTTGCACTTGACTGTTAACCTGAAGGTTGGCAGTTCAAACCGACCCAGGGGTACTGTGGACGAAAAGGCCTGGGGATCTGCTTCCTTTAATATTGTATCCAATAAAACTCTATGGAGCAGTTCTACTCTGTACCACATGGGGACGCCACGAGTCAGGGGCTGACTCGACTGCAGCTAACAACGAAAATGCTATGAATCTGACTGTTAGTACCTGAAAGTTCATTTACCTCTATGATCAGGTCATAATTTCTTTTGTCGATGTAATAGTACCAGTTCATGCTCACAGACTGTAAACAAATAACAGTATGTATTTAAAGAGTAAATCAACAAATCTGTCAAGATTTATCACTTATGCATTCTCAGGTAATTTTATTATAGGCTAATAAAAACAACTTGAAGACAAAATCTATGGAGTATTTTCCTGTTGACAGCTGGCCCCTTAGTTATTTAATTTTGATAGTTTTCAGCCACAAAATTTACTCCCTAGACTAAAAACATGCCAAGAAGTCAAGCCCAGGAACAGAACAAAAGATATTGTGAGTAAAAATAGAAAAGATGGTGTCTGTCAGCAAAAATGTTTGAGTCTTAAAATTGAGTGTTATTATGTTCGGTAGTTACAATATTCCAATTTGCAGCAAAAAGTATCTCTCATTTCTCTGGTAATATTTATTTTTGTTCAAGATACTTTAGTTATGAAAGCCAGCATCTGTATTTATTGAGGAAAGTGCTGTGTCTCACTCCTCTGAGGACTTGTTAAAATAACACGATAATTTGTTTTTTTTAGGTAATATTTCATATATTTAAAATCAGCTATTCTTTTATCAAAGTTATTCATTAATTTTTTTGCAAATACAAATATTATTTTCTCTTAATGAATGCTACATACATAGACTTCTTTTAAAAACCTTTAGAATTATAGGTAAGTAATATAAAAAAAAATGGTATTTTTCATCGTCTGATATGCATGCAGAAGTTGGACAATGAATAAGGAAGACCAAAGAAGAATTGATGCCTTTAGCTGCTACCCTAGTTTAAACCTAGCCCTTCTACTAAACTCCTGCTGTTTTTAGGTAAGGCACAAAATTATCAGGTGCGATATTTGTTTTTAATTTCTAGAATTGGAGAAATAGCTTCACATTAGTAGCCACTTTGGAGAAAAAAAAGTGAAATCTTCTTTTGTTATAATTCAGAAAATGTGTTTGTAATCTTTATGTGAGGATGCATTTTGTATTCAATTTATTACGTGTGTCCAATTGAGGATTGGATTTATGTTGATTCTTATCCATGAAGTACACGTATACGTATATGTCTACTAATTAGATAGCATTATTCCTTTGAAATCAGGCACACAATGATTTTGAGCTATTGATATATAGTAATGGTTTGGAATTTAAATTTAAGAAGTACTTTAGATGCGTTAAGGAAATAGAAGTAGTTTGTAAACATAATTGTATTTGTGTTTCCTTTTCTTTTCTACTCCTATCTATATATTTTGTAGAAGCCCTGGTGGCGTAGTGGTTAAGTGCTATGGCTGCACACCAAAAAGTCAGCAGTTTGAATCCACCAGGCGCTCCTTCCAAACTCTATTTATGGAAACCCTGGTGCGTAATGGTTAAGAGCTATGGCTGCTAACCAAAAGGTTGGCAGTTTGAGTCCATCAGGCACTGCTTGGAAACTCTATGGGACAGTTCTACTCTGTCCTAAAGGATGCTATGAGTCAGAATCGACTTGACGGTAACACTTTTTTTTTTTTGGTTTTATATTTTGTAGACTTTTTGGATGCCTATTATTTACTGTTCATTGCTCTTTTAAATGACCAAACAAGTTGTTATTGTTATTATTATTAATGTGTCTAACAACTTACATCCCACTGAAATGTTATTACAGTGATAAATTTGTTATTACTATTAAAAGAGAGGAATGCATAACATAAAGTGTGGAATTTTAAACCTTTTATGTTTTTACTTAACACTCAAAGGACTGCATTTTTATTTTCCCTCTTCTGATTTGTTTTTGTTAACCTTTCTCTTCTCTGAGCTTCAGCTCTCTCTCTCTTTCCCTTTCTCTCCCTTCTTCTCTATTCATAGTGCCACCTAGGAGAAATGGCCAGTATTCTATGGACAAAATTTTATTCAGCTCCTTTGTCTCGAAGTTTGATAAGAAGCTTTAATGAACTATGCAGCCACAGTTAAAGCTGAGTTGTTTAGTTATCTCTGGTGTGCCAGCAAAGAGCCACAGTGGGGTAGCTTTCGCTAAGGGCTGTTTTCTGGCTGACGTCCTGTACAAAATGCCATGCCAAAAGGATGACTTTTCTTTTTTGTCAATTAAAAGTTTCAGGCATTTTGCTTTTAATAAAATTAACTTTTTTTTTTTTTTTAAATCTGTTAGATTTAAGTGGCTTGTTATAACTGATTAGAATTTCTTATTTGCTTTTCCAGCTTTCAAGCTTAGAAATTCAGAATTGCTGTTGAGGGGTCCCTGGTGATGGTGTAATCAGCAACTTTCAGGCAGATAGTTTGCATTATTTGACCTTCTCTTGTTCCTTAGCATTCACTTATTATCTCATGACTTCGCTCTTTGTAACTGTTATCACTGGAATATTATATGTGTGTTACTGAAGTAAAAGTGCTTAGGTACGAAATATATGAAAAAGATACTTGTCAAGAATGCCCTGTGGCATATCTAGTGACTGATGGTGTCTATTGCCTTTTAATACAGCATCCTTGTTGTATTTTGTAGTTTGTATTCCCACCTATAGATTTAGTGGTTAATGGAATCTTATATGCTATCTTTAAGCAGCATAAAGAGTGTATTTCCTAGTTGGGTTGTACCTGTTTGAGTGAAATTCTTTAAGTTAATTGTTCATACCGTTCATGTGTATTTAGGGAAGGAGTAGATAATAATGTTTTCCTTGAGGACGTAGAGATCTGTAAGCTGGTTATATCTTATTCAAGCAGGATTGCATTATATCAGATAGAAGCATCCTCTTTATGCCTTCTCTTTGCAGCCTGAATTTTAGGGCAAGCAACGGTTATTGGAAAATGTATCCTTGTATGTAGTTAATATCTACCGCACAAATTCATTGTATTAGTTCTGAGTCTGCCTTCTGGAGAAATACAGAAAATATCTACTTCTTCGTTTCTATGGTCAGCATACACATACTTCAAGTCATCTATTATAACTTCTGTTCTCCAAGTCAGCCATTCACTATTGAAGTACCTCTTCCATGGACGCTGCACTATGCACAGATGATGTGCTAAATGACGGCTGTGGTCCCCATACCCCTCAACATAATTGCTCTTTGTGAGATGAACTCATACATCAATTTCTCTTTTTAAATGTTGAACTGAATGGACTATTTCACCATGTTTTGAACAATTGGAATATTGCTACAACTTACATTTCTCATTCTAGAAACACTATAGTAAAATAAGGCAAATTTGCAGATAACAGTCAGAAATTAGCTTTTTTTCTCCACTCAGTTTTGCTCTCAAAGATCAAGTTCTTGATCTTCTGGCAGGGATGGTATTAGTAATGGGTGTGGGGTAACATGAAGGAGAAAGTGAGGCCAGATGGACAAATGGCGTGTTCGGGACATAGTGGACAAGAGACAGCTAAGTGTCCATCCATGAATACCTGGAGAGAAATTAGTTCCATGAACCCAAGCTGCAATGGTCAGTTTTGAAGTACTTAACGATTGGCATTTTAAGAAAACAGCAAAGTCATTTAAGTATTAAAAGTGGGCCCAAATTTAATGTCGAAAAATATTGCAATGACACAGTGGGCATTTTGATAGTTGTTTCACCACCCCAGTATTCATATGAGGTGCTCTAGTATGTTTCATTATAAGTATTGATATAGTGGATATTTTATTGACAGCAGATAGGTAAAGAATCAAATGAACAGCTTGAATTCCTCATCTTCCTCATTCCTTGTGGCAAGATATTAGATAACTCGTATCTTCTTATACTCATATCTTCAGGGTGAATATTTTTCTCCAGCGTTTCTGATTCAATTTGTAAAATGTAACAAACTGAGGTGATGGCTTCTGGTACAATAGCTAATACCAGTATATTCCCCAATTCCCTTTATTCAGAATATCCCCTTTGTGATTTGGGACGGTATCCATTTAAAAGCAAGGCACATGTTTTCATGTTGGCACTTTTATGTTCACCGTTGTTAGATCTACCTAAATGCTCACTAATACATTGCCATAATTTTCTACTTTTCGTTGACTTCACGTCTCCAAAGCTTTTGCTATTTGTTTCATAATTGACAAATTCTATTAAACATAAGATGAGCAACTATTATGAGTATAGTAGTGTTATTGGATGTTGGATTTAGAAACATTAAAACAGAACTTCTTGCCTTAAGAAATTTTCAGTGGAGTAAAAGACAAAACAAAGTACATTTTAAATCAAGATGGAATAGCTTAAGTATAGTAAGAGTGCAATAACATAATGTGATGGCATTTCAGGAAGGATTAGATCACATAACTGGATAAGTTCTAGATAGATGAGGAAAGCATTTTATAAAGAAATGGCATTTGAATTGAAATTTGAAACATGGCTGAGATTTCAACCCATAGATGATGAGTAATGCAGTTTGTACACTGGACATAGTGGTTGAGGGGATTACAATGAACTTTACTGGAAGTATTTGTTTGTTTTGTCCTTGGTTTTCTTGGTTCCTGAGAGATAACCTGTAAAATCTTGGAATTTTCCCAGTGATTGAAGTGTCTTCCTTATCTAAGAAGGCTCCAGACCACACCTACCTAATAGATTATGCTAATGAGATGACTCTTGGGTCAAGAATGGCCAGGCCAGAAAGACCTTCTATGTCATATCAGCCCAACCTCAAAAGAGGGGGGCTTTTGGTTGGGTTACTCCATGTGGGAAATGATTGAGCCTATCATGGATATGTAATAAGACCTGAATATAAAACTCTGGACATGAAACTCATTGAGCTTCCTGGTTGGTGACAGACATTGATACATGGGAGAGGGTAGCTCTGCATTGGGGACCCTCCCAAAACTCACCCTATTTGTCTTTTCATTACTATCCTTTTTGTTACAATAAAGCTTTAATCTTAAGTATAGCACTTTCCTGAATTCTGTGAGTCATTTTAGCGAATTTTCAAACCTGAGGGCATAGTGGGAGACAGCAGGTCAGAAGTGAAGAGGCACCTGGGGTACCCACGAGCTTACAGCTGGCATCCTGAGGGCATACAGGGACCCCTCAAATTTGTAGGTAGCAGATAAGAAGTGAGGGTGTTGTGGGGCCCCTGAGTTTGTTGTTGGTATCTTAAATCTTGGACAGACTTGTCATTCTGGAGGACTGTGCCCTTTAACTTGTGAGCTATGATCTAGCTATGATGGTTAGGGTCAGAGGAAGAACTATTATATTTATAGTTGGTGTCAGAACAGAATTGAATTGATTTCACTTATTAGTACAGTATGGATACAGCATTGAGACACATTCAGGGAAATGGAAGCACATGAACTGGAGCCAACATTGCATATATACACATGCATCTGTATGTCTGCTTAGATAGTGTCTATCCATCTGTCTTTCTGTCAACAAGAGGGGGGATATGAATAAACAGAAAACTTTTAATTCTTTAAATATTCACGAGCTTAAAGTGCTTCTCAAACTTAAAAGTACATGCAAATCAACTTGGACTCTTGCTAAAATTCAGACTCTGATTCAATAGGTCTTCATTTCTAACAAAAATTTAGGTGATACTAAATGATAATAGAGGACTACAACTTTTTGGTAGCAGACGTTATAATTTTATAATTTTGGAATTCACAAATGTAGTCAGAAAAAAGTGAAAAAAAAAATTAAACAATCTCCCGTTCTGTTTAACACAGCAGTGTTTCTTAAAGTGTATAGGTTTCAGAATCAGAAAGAAGGGCTAGAGAAATGAATGATAGAACATTTTCATTGTTATTTAAAAAAAATAATAAAACACTATTTTAAAATAATTTTGACGCCCCCCGAACTCAGTAGGAGTTAATTTTATCTAGATTTACCTTCAGGCAGCACTTAAATTTTTTTCTGAAAATTGTGTTCTCAGGCTGTAAATTCAAATTTGTGTGAAGGGACAGCTGTTTCTAGTGAGGGATGCCCACGCTATTGGTTTACGCTGAAGTGTGGAGAGCTCCAATCTGTTCTGGATTTTCATGTTTCTTGCCATAGACTCCACTGAATACTGTAGTTGCCTAATCAGCTCAAGTATTTGTGGGAGCAGAACCCACACAGCAGATGGCCCTTACACAGGGAACCTTGACTCATGGTCACGGCAGAGCACTGGATAATTAGACTTAGGCTCTGTGGCGGAGAAAGAAAGGGAAGAGAGAGAAGAGAGGAAGGGAAAAAGAACCAAGGGTGAGGACCAGAGAGGAAGAGCCACTGATTGTCGACTCTCTGGGTCCAAGGTGAGAAGCCTGTGCACGAAAGTGCAGGAGCCCTTGGAGGCAGGGATAATATGGCTGTTAGATTTATCAAGGGTGAGGATATTACAATAAAAGATAAGTTTATGACATGCTTGTCAGCTGGGTTTAGCCTGCCTCTTATTATTTGACGTAAAGTAATTCAAACTCTACCTCTCACACTTCATACTGTAGATTCCAATGCTCTTGTTAGATTCCTGTGGATTTCCAAAAACCTAACGTTGTCAGATCACTACTACCTTTTAGCTTCTTTTTTTACTGAATTCATTCAATATTTTGATCCAGAGGTACAACTCATACCCTTGATTTCCACCTATTGACAACACATGAAGGAAAGGAAATATCACTCGTACAGGCTAATGAATATAGCAGACTTACTGAAAATATGGAAACCTTGGTGGCATAGTGGTTAAGAGCTACAGCTGCTAACTAAAAGGTTGGCAGTTCAAATTTACCAGCTGCTCCTCGAAAACCCTATGGGGCAGTTCTACTCTGCTCGATAGGGTTGCTATGAGTCGGAATCAATGTCAACGGGTTTGGGGTTTTGTTTTAATTGAAGGTGTGGACGGGTAGGACATTTTGTATCACAAGTACAACATAAAATTGAATTTCTTTTTAATTTTTTTTCTGCTTCCTTTTTTTTCTAAGTAAGTGTCTAGATCCCTTGGTTTACTCCCCACCACCAAATTGCCATTCATTTCATATTTCGATGAAGTTAACAATAGGTTTTATTTTCTTCACTAGATAAACTAATGATAACTCATTCTCTCAGGGCCTTAGTTTTTATATCAGAATATTTTCCAAAGTATTATTCAAACCTGATCGTTCTCTCCTTAAGAGGCAATCTGGCGATAACTGTTTTATTTCACAGTCTTTAAAAGGATTAAGAGTCAGACTGCCTGGTATATTATCCTCGTTTTCATCTTGGTTTGGTGATGCTAATCTTCCATTTTCAAACCTGAGAAGTAGAAATAATAATACCTACTTTACAGAATAGTTATGAAGCTTAAAGGAGTTTATTCTAGCAAAGCTCCTGGCTCAGTGTGAATGCTCAGTAAAAGTGACCTGTTAATATATTCTGTATTAGTGTAGTTTTTGTTGGATATAAAGGAATACAGGAATAGGGAAGAGTGCTTAATAGTAAATCAGGAGCTTTTAAGATATACCCATTAAGATATAGATAGCCAAATACACATGTTATTGGCCTTCTGAATTCCTGTAAGTTGAAATAAAGTGGTTGTTTCTGAATTAAGCTTAGTGATATCTTCTTGTCAGACTACAGAAACATCCAGATAGATGTTTGATAATTCTTTTGGGAAAATAGGCTAAGAGTGAAAGGGGATTAATTTCAAAGTCTCTCTTTAAAAGATATATGTTCAATTTTCCCAAAAGAAGGATAATTTCTTTTAGTGTATATATTTTAATAAGAATAAATGGGAAGTTAAGTGAATTATCTTCACAACCATTTTGATTTATTAGTGTCTTGGTGGCTCATGAACCATTTGTGTTTCGGATAAATGATCCTGGTATAATATTCAAAAAGGTTTTTCAATCAATGTTTTATGACATTGTCTAATAAAAGTTTCTATGTCTAGATACTTCTTCCATGTCTTCCTTTAACAGGCCCTGAGGGTGATGTTAGGTGATTCTGGTAAGCCCTCATGGCTGAAGATTACTTGCTGACATTGTTCTCACAGGCTTTTAGACAGCCTCTTATTTACAGTCTGATAAATTGTATGCTTCCCTTCATTCCATTT
The DNA here is from genome assembly GCF_030014295.1 of Loxodonta africana. Classification (NCBI taxonomy): domain Eukaryota; kingdom Metazoa; phylum Chordata; class Mammalia; order Proboscidea; family Elephantidae; genus Loxodonta; species Loxodonta africana. Next base: position 20,757,986 of record NC_087362.1, read on the forward strand.
TTCAAAGGATAACTTTTATTGTTCTGGGAATTCATTTCTTTTAGGCAAATTATAGTTTTACACGGCTATGTACACTAAGATTTTTTGTGGAATAAAAATGAAGATTCTTTGTGGAATAAAAATGCTAACATCAATGAATATTATAAGTCTTCTAGTCTCTTTATTCCTATTTTATTCAGGGTTCTTTGTCATGACAGCACTTCGATATCACATTTGGTGCGTATTTTCATAGGAAGATAATTCATTTGAAATTCTTTCTATACTTATTTTTTTTAAGTGTCTTTTTTTTTAATATATGTATTGTTTTGACTGAAAGTTTGTTCTGTACTTGGCTGAACTTTTTTTTTTCACTCATGATGAAGAAATATTTTTTGGAAAATAAACTTCCTTTATTTTAGGAAGTTCAAAGAAATATTTTGGTAGGAGACTATATGGTTTGCTTTTAGTGCATAACTATCTCAAAACTCAGTGGCTTAAAGCAGTGATTATTTATTATCCTTCGCATACCTGCACCTTGGATGGGCTCAACTAGGCTCAGCTGAGTGCGTTCTTCAGGTGTTTCGGCTGGAAGTCTCTGCTTCTTGCTGCAGTTCTGAGGGCGGGTCGACATTGCTTTGTTCCACATGCCTTTTATCGTTTTTAGAATAGCAGCGTGAACAGGGCATATTCTAATTATGGTAATGACCAAAGAACAAAAGGATCAGGTACATACATGAACAACCTCATTGACACAGTGCTCAGGACTGGCACACTGTTACTATGCCTGCCTTCCTTCTGTTGGTCAAAGCAAATTACATGGCTGAGCCCAAAGTTAAGGGACAGGTGCCTACTTTCTGTCAGTGATGGAAAGGACATGGATACAAGGACATGTAAAGGATTGAAGTCAGCGATACAATCTAGCGAAGGCTAAGTAACAAAGGAAATGAGAACTTTGTTTTGTGCGTTGGGAATGTTTTTATAATTGTCCATTTCCATCGTTCATTTCTGACTTCTTTCGAACATCCTTGAGCATCAGCATCGAAGTCAATCTTTTGTTGTTCTCTTTTCTTTTGGCTTCAGGTCTTTTGCTCATATATACTTGTGGTGAGATGGGATGGGGTCAGGGGAGGAGTAGTGTCAGTTCTGGCTTCACGTTGTTATAATTCAGTATGCATAACTCCTAGTCTGTTGGATAAATGGACAACTCAGTCTGTGGTTGTATTCTGAAGGTTAGAAAACTAAGAATGGATTCAAAATTGATAACCTGTGGAAAGAGTTAAGCTTGCCAGACAGTTGTGTTCTCTAATAATTTGTTAAAAACAGAAAAAATCTTGTATTATTTTTCCATTTTACAAACTCTTCACTGTTATTTAGGAAGCCATTAATGTGCACAGAAAAGAAAAATAGATTAAAATTAGGAAGTTCTCCTTTTCCTGCCTTTTTAAAATTCATTTAATGGATCTTTATTGAGCATATGATACACCTGCTGGCAATACCACAGTGACCACAGATGACAGCACCATGTCCCCGTGGTACTTACATTCTTGGAGGGAAAGACAATTATAAACAAAAATGTAGATGTAACTTGAGTAATTATTGCAGTAGAGAAAGATAAAACAGTTAAATTTAAGAGTAAGAAAGCATACAATATTGTATGTTGTTGTTATGTGCTGTCAAATAGATTGTGACTCGTAGTGACTCTACAGGACAGAGTAGAACTGCCCCATAGAGTTTCCTAGGCTGACGTCTTTATGGGAGCATGGCGTTCAAAAAAGAAAGACCTCTCTGAAAATGTAACTTTAAAGCATAGACAGGGAACGAACCATACATATATCTACGAATGACAGTTTGAAGATTTTTCTAGTCAAGAGAGTAAAGCAAGTGAAAAGGTCCTGAGTTGGAAATATAGGATTATTTGGGCTACACAAAGGATGATTTTGTGCCTGGAATGAAGGAAGCTGAAGGGGAAATTGGCAGGAGATAAAGTTTGAGAAGTAGCAAAGAGTTGGATAATGTACAACTTTGTGGGCCAAGGCAAGCATTTTGGGTTTCACCATTTTTGAGAGATGGGAAACTCTTGGAGGTTTTTAAACAGAGGAATGGTTTAATCAAATTGTCTGGAGAGTAAAATAGAATGAAGACTAGATACATGGAGTCAGGTTAAGAAGCTTGTGTAGTAGTTTTGAAAATGGTAGCAATAGAGGTAGTGAAAAGTGGTCAGACGGTGGATATATTTTAGAGATGAAGTCCACTTGACTTGCTGATGGATTGGGTGTAAGGCTTGGAAGAAAGAGAGGAGTCAGTGACGGCCCAATGCTTTTTGTCTTACGCATTGGATGAATAGGAGTTGCCTTTAATGAAATGAGGAAGATTGTTGGAGGAACAGGTTAATAGGGAAAGTTAAGAGTCATCTACTGGGCATGTATTTGAGAAATCTTAAATTTAAGATTCCTCATATATATCCAGCTCTGGAGGCATTTGAATATAGGAGTTTGGAGTACTGGGGAAAAATTGGGGACAAAGATAAATATGTGAAACTCATCTGCATTTAGATGGTATTAATAATTATGAATCAGTGTATGATAGGTTAGTCCTATCTAATATAATCCAAGTTGTTACAAAAAGTTAAATGGCACAGGAATAATTTTAATTTAAATGAGACAAATAATTTGTACTTTTATGCACTGTGATGTTGTAACAACATACCATTTATTGGCTCTTCAGTTCGTTGAAAATTTATCTGTAGCGTGTGCTTTTAAAACAATATTAAAAGTCTTTTATACATGTTCATATTCTCAAAATGTTGGGCCTAGTATTCTCGATTTCAGTCTGGCCTTTTCTTAAGTATCTGGATTGTAGGGCTCATAGTCATAATCGTAAGTATTTTTCCTATGGCTAGGAAAAAAAAAATCACTAACCACATGATTGATCTTTAAAATGTAAATGCTGAAATATCAGTATGCCTCATCATTCTGTACATAAAAGTAAGGCCACTTTAATATGTAAATCACCATATTAAATAGGCTTCCTCCAATCCTGATGCCAAGTTCTTCTTCACATAGTTCAGCTTCTCAGATTATTTGCTCAGCATACACATTGAATAACTATGATGAAAGGGCACAACCCTGACACACACCTTTCTTGATTTTAATCCACAGAAAAAAGTATCCTATTTTTCTGTTTGAATGACTGCCGCTTGGTCTATTTACAGGCTCCTCATGAGCACAAATAAGCGTTCTGGAATTCCCATTCTTTGAAGTGTTATCCATAATTTGTTATGATCCATAGAGTCGAAATGCCTTTGCATAGTTAGTAAAACACAGGTAAACATCTTTCTGGTATTCTCTGCTTTGAGCCAAGATCCATCTGACATCAGCAATGATATCCCTCATTCCATGTCCTCTTCTGAATCTGCCTTGAATTTCTGGCATGTCCCTGCCGAAGTACTGCTGCAACCAGTATCGAATTATCTTCAGCAAAATTTTACCTGTGTGTGATATTAATGATATTGTTCAATAATTTCCACATTCCGTTGGATCACCTTTCTTTGGAATAAGCATATATATAGATTTCCTCTAGTTGGTTGGACAGATAGCTGACTTCAAAATTTCTTGGCATAGACTAGTGAGCCCTTCCAGTGTTACATCCGTTTTTTGAGACATCTCAATTGGTATTCTGTCAATTCCCAGAGCCTTGTTTTTCACCAGTGTCTTTAGTACAACTTAGATTTCTATAGGACAGAGTAGAACTGCCCCAAAGAGTTTCCAAGGAACGGATGGCAGATTCGAACTGCCGACCCTTTGGTTAGCAGCTGTAGCACTTAACCTGTACGCCACCAGGGTTTCTTTATTTTTAATAGCTGGATATTTTACATCATTCTTTTATCTCTTTGAAATCATGGTTATGATTCACTTTCCCCGCAAAAGTTTTTACTATAATTTTTTGAAAAAATCGTTTGTTCATTATATTATTACACTTACTCTCTTAAAAACATAAATTGATAAAAAAAATTGATATTAACTTAAAATGTGGTTCTGACATCATGATGTTCTAAATTTTAAAATTTTCACTTTGATTATGTTATGTAACAACTGGTATTTAGTATACCAGTGATTCAAATGTGGAATGTATATTACAAACTTATTTCAATGGCTATCAATATAAAAAAGTAAGAAAATAATTGAATTTGAGAGTGGGAATTAGATGGGTGACTTGATTAAAAACAATTTCATTCAAAACAATATTTTAAATTGCTCTTTGGATTGACACAGAGGAGGATTTTGATCTTGGTGCAATTCTCAGTCCATAGAAAGACTGGATAGATAAATGTTGTCATTGCTTAAATGGAGGAATGGTGAATGTAAAAGTTAGGGTTTAACAGTTTTAAGTATAAAAGTTTGAAGATTTGGAAATCAGTCCCCTTAAAATCATACAGGACCTTACGCCTCTTGGAAAATCTCTGAGATGAGGTCTGGGGTAGGAAATGTGTCATTATGGCTGTCAACGCCGCTCTTGCTGGCTGCTGATGTAGCATAATGGTTAAAGGTTTGGAATCTGGAGTTCATCTGCCTGGGTTCAAATCCCTGCTTTGTTACTTATGGTCTGTGGGGCCTTTGGTGAGTTATTGAGACTTCCTGGCCTTATCTGTAATATGGGGATTGAGGGAAAAGAAAAGGAGCTGTTTGGAGTTGGCCTAACTTTGGTGTTCTGATGGACATTAAAAAATTTCACAGCATGGCAAAATCAGACAAGATCATTCTGTGACCATGATAAATGAGACCACTTAAGAATTATGTTTAAGCAGAGACAAAAATGAGGTCATTGTGTAAAAATCAAAATATCAATTAATATAAGTGACTGTTGCTTCTTATATCTCACTCTAGTCTGCTTCCCTTCTGGGAAAGATTTATTGATATAACCAATCATAGAATTATCCCTTCTTCCTGAAAGTGCCCAATCCAGAGTGAACCTGAGCCTACTGAACTTTCACTCCAAGTACCAAATCCTACCATAAATCCTTTCTAACTATCTCTTCAAGGAGCCCTAGTGGTGCAGTGATTAAGTGCCCGGCTGCTGAAGAAAAGGTCTCTTACTATGACACCCAACAGTTCTCCATGGGTCTTCCTCACTGTAACAATGAAACCCAGCTCGTAACTACAGGTGCCTCCCCCATGGTGTTTGACTAGAGGGATGATGATGATGATAAACTTCTTCGTAGGGTTTTTACCAGGATGAAAAAATTGATTAGTTAGTATCTAAAAAGCACTCAGAAAATGCCTGATATGTTAAAAAAAGAAAGGTGCCACTCTCCATCCATGTCCCTGTGTCCCTGTTTCCTGGGAATTTTGATCTGTCCACTTCTGGGTGCTTTGCCTGAAGACTTTCCATCCTCTGCCATTTCCCTGCTCTCAGGCTTCTCAGGACACAAGCCAGTAATCTCCATATCTCCTGGTGCCAAGAAAAGCCCTTGAAAACTAGCAAAACAAAAAAAACAAACCCAAACCTGTTGCCATTGAGTTGTTTCCAAGTCATAGTGACCCTACAGGACGGAGTAGAACTGCTTCATAGGGTTTCCAAGGAGCCACTGGTGGATTCCAACTGCCAACGTTTTGGTTAGCAGCTGTAGATCTTAACTGCTACACCAACTATTGCCCCTCTATTTTCTGAAAAATGACAAATGTTTTCACCTAGAGTTTCCTTGTTGCCTTGTTAATGCCAACATTTGGGATAACTTGGAAAAATAGCACATTCTGTCGTCTTTGTCATTGGTTGATTCAGCAAATCAAAAATGCTGGGACATCTTGAGCAGGCATCGTCCTTGAATTCAGTGCTACCGCAAGCTCATGTGACAACTTTGCCAAAGAAGTCATGTGTGCAGGACTTGACTGGCTTTCCAACTCTGTGTGCCCCCTTGGCCTGGGGCCCATATACAGCAGCCCCAACTACACTCCTTTAGAGGTTGAGGACCTCTCTGCCTCATTATGTTGTTCTTAGGTGCTGTGGAGTCAATTTTAAACTCATAGCCACTCCCTGTAACAGAGTAGAACAGCTCCATAAGGTTTTATAGGCCACCATCTTTATGGCAGTAGTTCACCAGTTCTTTCACTCAGGGAGCCTTTTAGTTAGCAACTGAATGCTTAACCATTGTGCCACCGGGGCTCCTTATTGACAGCCATATTTCTACTCCATCCAATTCTGCATATCACACACACTCCTCAGATTGCACTCACTGCCCCATCTTTAGGAGTCTTGGCTAAATATGGGATATTAATATTGGAGAACTACAAGAGCACTGGAAGCGCTCGGTCATCTATTGCAAGAAATTTGAAAGACAGCTACGAGGCCAACCAACCGGAAGAGGTCCATATTTCTGCCCATTTGAAAGAAAGGTGATCCAACAGAACTCTGAAATTATCAAACAATATCATTAACATGAGGTAGCATTGCTGATTCAGTGGTAGAATTCTTGTCTTCCGACTGGGAGACCTGAGTTCACTTGCTGGCCAATGCACTTCATGTACATTTACCACCCACGGTCAGTGCAGGCTTGTGATTGGAGCCCTGGTGGCACAGTGGTTAAGAGCTCAGCTGCTAACCAAAAGGTCAGCAGTTCGAATCCACTAGCCATTCTTTGGGGCAGTCTGTTCTGTCCTATAAGGTTTTGACTCAATGGCAGTAGGGTTGGGATCGTTAATATCACAGGCAAGTAAAATTTTGCTGGAGATAATTCAAAACCCTTTGCAGCAGCAGTACCTGGACAGGGAACTGCCTGAAATTCAAGCTGAGTTCAGAAGAGGGTGTGGAATGAGGGATATTATTGCTAATGTCAGATGGATCTTTACTGAAATTAGAGAATACCAGAAAGGTATTTACCTGTGTTTTATTGACAATGCAAAGGCATTCAGCCATGTGGAGCATAACAAATTATAGATAACATTGTGAAGAAGGGGAATTCCAGAACACTCCTCATGAGGAGTGGTTTAAAATCAGGTTGTATCCTTTCACCATACTTAATTCAATCTAAATGCTGAGCAAATAATCCAAGAAACCTTAGACTATTAAGAACACAACATTAGGAGAGGAGGAAGACTCACTAACAACCTGCGATATGCAGAAGACACACCTTGCCTTCTGAGAGTAAAGAAAACATAAAGCACTTACTGAAGAAGATTAAAGATTACAGCCTTCAGTATGGATAACACCTCAACATAAAGAAAACAAAAATCCTCACAAGTGGATCACTAAGCAACATCATGGTAAATGGAGAAAATATTGAAGTTGTCAAGGATTTCATTTTACTTGGATCCACAATCAACACCCATGGAAGCAGCATTCAAGAAATCAAATGATGTATTGCGTTGGGCAAATCTGCTGCAAAAGACCTTTTTAAAGTGTTAAAAAACAAAGGTGTCACTGAGGACTCACATGCACCTGATCCAAGGTATGGTATTTTCAATATGCATGCGAAAACTGCACAATGAATAAGGAAGACCAAAGAAGAATTGATTTGAATTATGGTGTTGGCAAAGAATACTGAATATACCGTGGACTGCCAGAAGGAACAAATCTGTCTTGGAAAAAGTACAGCCAGAATGCTCCTTAGAAGCCAAGATGCAGAGAGACTTAGCCTCACCTGCTTTCGATATGTGATCTGGAGGGACCAGTCCTCGGAGAAGGACATCATGCTTGGTAATGTAGAGGGTCAATGAAAAAGAGGAAGACCCTCAATGAAATGGACTGCCACAGCAGCTGCAACAGTGGGCTCAAACATAGCAACGACTGTGAGGATGGCGAAGGACCAGGTAGTGCTTTGTTCTGTTATACACAGGATTGCTCGGAGTGGGAACTGGCCCCATGGCACGTAACAGCAACAACAATCAAAAAAAGAGATGGAGTCATTATCTTTATGTAAAAAAGTTATACGTGTGGCTGCTAGAGACACATGGATAAGAAGAAGTGGCATTTAATTATGTTTTGTGAAAGAGCTTGGAACAGCATCATACAAAATTTAAAATCCTCAAATAAAAGGGGTGTAATAATAGCTGTTGTTCTTGTTATTGTTGTTAGTTGCCATTGAATCAGTTTGAACTCATGGCAACCCCACGTGTGCACTGCTCCATGACCTGTTCCACAGGGTTTTCAAGGCTGTAACCTTCCGGAAACAGATAGCCGGGCCTGTCTTCTGAGACACCCCTGGGTGGATCTGAGCCCTCAACCTGTTGGCTAGTGGTCTAGCACGTAACTCTTTATACCACCCAGGGACTTCTATACCATAAAATGATCGTGAGGATTAAATGAGAAAACTAATGTAGCCTCTGCATATTAATCACTCGACATGTGTGGTGACAGAATAATGGTTCCCTAAAAATGTTCATGCCCAACATGGGGCACGAACCCACAACCCTGAGATTAAGAGTCTCATGCTTTACCGACCAAGCTCTGAGTCGAAATTGACTCAATGGCAGTGGTTTTTTTTTTTGGTTAAAGATGTTCACGTCTTAATCCCCAGAACCTGTGTATGTTTTACTTACATGGCAGAAGGGGTTTTGCAGATGTGATTCAGTTAAGGATTTTGAGGTGGGGAGATTATCCTGAATTGTGTGGTGTGTGTCCACTGTAAACACAGGGTCCTTACAAGAGGAGGCAGAAGGGCCAGAGTCAGAAAAAAAGGAGATGTCAATTTGGAGGCAGAATTTGAAGTGAATGTAATGACGGGCTTTAAAGATAGAAGGGCATCACAATCCAGGGAAGGCAGGAAGCCTCTAGAAGTTTGAAAAGACGGGGAACATACTCTCCCCTAGAGCTTCCAGAAGGAATGCAACCCTGCTGATTTTAGCCTGTTGAGACTACTGACCTCTGGAATTATAAGCTAATTAGTTTGTATTGTTGCAGCTATTAAGTTTGTGGTAATTTGTTACCACAGAAATAGGAAGCTAATACAACATAATGCTTTATTATTATTGATATTATTAGATGCATTTAAGAGGAAGCCCTAGAATTTGAAAGCTATGACTCTGCCCTCAGAAACAGAAAATACCTAAGAATTATTTTAACCATAGTTTTCATTTTGACGGAAGCGGCTATTCTAAAGGGCAACATGATTGGGAACGTGCTATATTCTGGAGGGACTGTGAGTTATTGGCTTAATAAGAGGTGTTACCATTGATTCTACCACTGGGATACAACCTCAATTATGGGAAACGACAATTTAATCGTTCTAAAAACAATTCCCTTTTATAATTATAGAGAATTTCCTTCAGTGGCCTCAGAAGTTCTTTAAGTCATTCCTGTTTTCTCCTGAGGTCTGCCCAAGTGTGTGGTTACTCCATCATTCTGAACATCCTCAGTAATTCTGCAGGCGGTAAGCAAGAAAGCATGTCTAATGTAGCAAGTGGCAGCTGCATCCTCCTTCTACGGTAGAAGCAGCCAAATAATATTTACAGATGAAATCTGACTTCCATAACATTTGTCCTGGATCAATGGGACTTAAACTTCAAGGACTCCTTTGAGAATATGTATTTAAAAAAGAAAAATTGGTTTCTCACTGGAAAAGAAAGGATGTGTGTGTGTGTGTAAACACAAAACTTCATAAATTTCAAGGAATTTGGAGAACCTTTAAAGCTTATTTATTGCAGCCCCAGGTTCCTAATCATGGCAAGCTTTTTTTCTGAGGCAGTTTCTAACACAGGACTCTTGAATATCTTGGCTACATCTCCCTATGTGGTATCTTCATAGGCTTCAGGGCCTCAGTCCTCATCCCTTAGGCTCTAGGCAGGAGCCTTGGTGGCACAACAGTTACGTGCTGCCAAAAAGTTGGCAGTTCGAACACACCCAGTGGCAGTCTGCTTCCATAAAGATTATAGCCTGGAAAACCCTATGGGGCAGTTTTACTCTGTCACATGGACAGTAGCGTCATTAGGGGAGTACAGACTGCTCCTGGTGACGCTGTCAGAGGGGGTGACACCAAAATGATTGTTTGTAAAATTTTTGTGCAGTGTTCCAGCAGAAATTCATGTTTTTTAATTAAAATATCCCTGTGTAAAAAAAAAAAAAAAATTTTTTTTTTTAGTGATTAGTTATAACAAATTTTTTTTCTTAAGCCCATCTTAAATGTATCAATATACCTATAATGTTAAAACTGTATGCTAATTTACTTTTTTTTTTTTTAAATTTTTATTAAGCTTCAACTGAACATTTACCATTCCAATCAGTCTGTCACCTGTAGGTTTACATACATCTTACTCCCTTCTCCCACTTGCTCTCCCCCTATTGAGTCAGCCCTTACAGTCTCTCGTTTCGTGCCAATTTTGCCATCTTCCCTCTCTCTCTATCTTCCCATCCCCCCTCCAGTCAAGAGTTGCCAACACATTCTCCCGTGTCCACCTGATTTAATTAGCTCACTCTTCATCAGTATCTCTCTCCCCTCCACTGACCAGTCCTTTTCATGCCTGATGATTTGTCTTCGGGGATGGTTCCTGTCCTGTGCCATCAGAAGTTCTGGGGAGCATTGTCTCTGGGATTCCTCTAGTCGCAATCATACCATTAGGTGTGGTCTTTTAATGAGAATTTGGGGTCTGTATCCCATTGGTCTCCTGCTCCCTCAGGAGTTGTCTGTTGTGTTCCCTGACAGGGCAGACATCGATTGTGGCCGGGCACCAACTAGTTCTTCTGGTCTCAGGATAATGTAGGTCTCTGGTTCATGTGGCCCTTTCTGTCTCTTGGGTTCTTAGTTGTCGTGTGACCTTGGTGTTCTTCCTTTGCCTTTGCTCCAGGTGGGTTGAGACCAATTAATGTATTTTAGATGGCCGCTTGTTGGCATTTAGGACCCCAGGCGCCACAATTCAAAGTGGGATGCAGAGTGTTTTCATAATAGAATTGTTTTGCCCATTGACTTAGAAGTCCCCTCAAACCAAGTTCCCCAGACCCCAGCCCCTGCTGCGATGACCTTTGAAGCTTTCATTTTATCTCGGAAACCTCTTTACTTTTAATCCAGTCCAATTAGGCTGACCTTCCTTGTTTTGAGTGTTGTCTTTCCCTTCACCCAAAGCAGTTCCCAACTACAGATTGATCAATAAAAAGCCCTCTCCCTCCCTCCCTCCCTCCCTCCCCTCTTTGTAACCACATAAGTATGTGTTCTTCTCCGTTTTTTCTATTTCTCAAGATCTTATAATAGTGGTCTTATACAATATTTGTCCTTTTGCAACTGACTCATTTCGCTCAGCATAATGCCTTCCAGATTCCTCCATGTTATGAAATGTTTCAGAGATTCGTCACTGTTCTTTATCGATGCGTAGTATTCCATTGTGTGAATATACCACAATTTATTTACCCATTCGTCCGTTGATGGACATCTTGGTTGCTTCCAGCTTTTTGCTATTGTAAACAGAGCTGCAATAAACATGGGTGTGCATATATCTGTTTGTGTGAAGGCTCTTGTATCTTTAGGGTATATTCCGAGGAGTGGGATTTCTGGGTTGTATGGTAGTTCTATTTCTAACTGTTTAAGATAACGCCAGATGGATTTCCAAAGTGGTTGTACCATTTTACAGTCCCACCAGCAGTGTATGAGAGTTCCAATCTCTCCGCAGCCTCTCCAACATTTATTATTTTGTGTTTTTTGAATTAATGCCAGTCTAGTTGGTGTCATATGGAATCTCATTGTAGTTTTAATTTGCATTTCTCTAATGGCTAATGATCGAGAGCATTTTCTCATGTATCTGTTGGCTGCCTGAATATCTTCCTTAGTGAAATGTGTGTTCATATCCTTTGCCCACTTCTTGATTGGGTTGTTTGTCTTTTTGTGGTTGAGTTTTGACAGAGTCATGTAGATTTTAGAGATCAGGCGCTGGTCTGAGATGTCATAGCTGAATATTCTTTCCCAGTCTGTAGGTGGTCTTTTTACTCTTTTGGTGAAGTCTTTAGATGAGCATAGGTGTTTGATTTTTCGGAGCTCCCAGTTATCTGGTTTCTCTTCATCATTTTTGGTAATGTTTTGTATTCTGTTTATGCCCTGTATTAGGGCTCCTAGGGTAGATCCTATTTTTTCTTCCATGATTTTTATCGTTTTAGTCTCTATGTTTAGGTCTTTGATCCACTTGGAGTTAGTTTTTGTGCATGGTGTGAGGTATGGGTCCTGTTTCATTCTTTTGCAAATGGATATCCAGGTATGCCAGCACCATTTGTTAAAAAGACTATTATTTCCCCAATTGACTGACACTGGTCCTTTGTCAAATATCAGCTGCTCATACGTGGATGGATCTATGTCTGGATTCTCAATTCTGTTCCATTGGTTTATGTGCCTGTTGTTGTACCAGTACCAGGCTGTTTTGACTACTGTAGCTATATAATAGGTTCTGAAATCAGGTAGGGTGAGGCCTCCCACTTTCTTCTTCTTTTTCAGTAATGTTTTGCTTATCCGGGGGTTCTTTCCTTTCCATATGAAATTAGTGATTTGTTTCTCTATTCCCTTAAAGTATGACATTGGTATTTGGATTGGAAGTGCGTTATATGTATAAATGGCTTTTGGTAGAATAGACATTTTTACTATGTTAAGTCTTCCTATCCATGAGCAGAGTATGTTTTTCCACTTAAGTGTGTCCTTTTGAATTTCTTGTAGCAGAGTTTTATAGTTTTCTTTGTATAGGTCTTTTACATCCTTGGTAAGATTTATTCCTAAGTATTTTATCTTCTTGGGGGCTACTGTGAATGGTATTGATTTGGTTATTTCCTCTTCGGTGTTCTTTTTGTTGATGTAGAGGAATCCAAGTGATTTTTGTATGTTTATTTTATATCCTGAGACTCTTCCAAACTCTTCTATTAGTTTCAGTAGTTTTCTGGAGGATTTCTTAGGGTTTTCCATGTATACGATCATGTCATCTGCAAATAGTGATAGCTTTACTTCCTCCTTACCAATCTGGATACCCTTTATTTCTTTGTCTAGCCTAATTGCCCTGGCTAGGACTTCAAGTACGATGTTGAATAAGAGCGGTGATAAAGGGCATCCTTGTCTGGTTCCCGTTCTCAAGGGAAATGCTTTCAGGTTCTCTCCATTTAGAGTGATATTGGCCGTTGGCTTTGCATATATGCCCTTTATTATGTTGAGGAATTTTCCTTCAATTCCTATTTTGGTTAGAGTTTTTATCATAAATGGGTGTTGAACTTTGTCAAATGCCTTTTCTGCATCAATTGATAAGATCATGTGGTTTTTATCTTTTGTTTTATTTATGTGATGGATTACATTAATGGTTTTTCTGATATTAAACCAGCCTTGCATACCTGGTATAAATCCCACTTGATCAGGGTGTATTATTTTTTTGATGTGTTGTTGGATTCTATTGGCTAGAATTTTGTTGAGGATTTTTGCATCTATGTTCATGAGGGATATAGGTCTAAAATTTTCTTTTTTTGTAATGTCTTTACCTGGTTTTGGTATCAGGGAGATGGTAGCCTCATAGAATGAGTTGGGTAGTATTCCGTCTTTTTCTATACTTTGAAATACCTTCAATAGTAATGGTGTTAAGTCTTCTCTGAAGGTTTGGTAGAACTCTGCAGTGAAGCCATCTGGGCCAGGACTTTTTTTTGTTGGAAGTTTTTTGATTACCGTTTCAATCTCTTTTTTTGTTATGGGTCTATTTAGTTGTTCTACTTCTGAATGTGTTAGTTTAGGTAAGTAGTATTGTTCTAAGAATTTATCCATTTCTTCTAGGTTTTCAAATTTGTTAGAGTACAATTTTATGTAGTAGTCTGATATGATTCTTTTGATTTCATTTGGTTCTGTTGTGATGTGGTCCTTCTCGTTTCTTATTCGGATTATTTGTTTCCTTTCCTGTTTTTCTTTAGTCAGTCTAGCCAATGGTTTATCAATTTTGTTAATTTTTTCAAAGAACCAGCTTTTGGCTTTGTTAATTCTTTCAATTGTTTTTCTGTTCTCTAATTCATTTAGTTCAGCTCTAATTTTTATTATTTGTTTTCTTCTGGTGCCTGATGGATTCTTTTGTTGCTCACTTTCTATTTGTTCAAGTTGTAGGGACAGTTCTCTGATTTTGGCTCTTTCTTCTTTTTGTATGTGTGCATTTATCGATATAAATTGGCCTCTGAGCACTGCTTTTGCTGTGTCCCAGAGGTTTTGATAGGAAGTATTTTCATTCTCGTTGCTTTCTAAGAATTTCCTTATTCCCTCCTTGATGTCTTCTATAACCCAGTCTTTTTTCAGGAGGGTATTGTTCAGTTTCCAAGTATTTGATTTCTTTTCCCTAGTTTTTCTGTTATTGATTTCTAGCTTCATTGCTTTGTGGTCTGAGAAGATGCTTTGTAATATTTTGATGTTTTGGATTCTGGAAAGATTTGTTTTGTGACCTAATATGTGGTCTATTCTAGAGAATGTTCCATGTGCGCTAGAAAAAAAAGTATATTTTGCAGCAGTTGGGTGAAGAGTTCTGTATAAGTCAATGAGGTCAAGTTAGTTGATTGTTGTAAGTAGGTCTTCCGTGTCTCTATTGAGCTTCTTACTGGATGTCCTGTCCTTCTCCGAAAGTGGTGTGTTGAAGTCTCCTACTATATATGTGGAGGTGTCTATCTCACTTTTCAATTCTGTTAAAATTTGATTTATGTATCTTGCAGCCCTGTCATTAGGTGCGTAAATATTTAATATGGTTATGTCTTCCTGATCAATTGTCCCTTTTATCATCATATAGTGTCCTTCTTTATCCTTTGTGGCGGATTTAAGTCTAAAGTCTATTTTGTCAGAAATTAATATTGCTACTCCTCTTCTTTTTTGCTTATTGTTTGCTTGATATATTTTTTTCCATCCTTTGAGTTTTAGTTTGTTTGTGTCTCTAAGTCTAAGGTGTGTCTCTTGTAGGCAGCATATAGATGGATCGTGTTTTTTTATCCAGTCCGTGACTCTCTGTCTCTTTATTGGTGCATTTAGTCCATTTACATTCAGCGTAATTATAGATAAGTAAGTTTTTAGTGCTGTCATTTTGATACCTTTTCATGTGTGTTGTTGGCCATTTCATTTTTCCACATACTTTTTTGTGCTGAGACGTTTTTCTTAGTAGCTTGTAAGATCCTCATTTTCATAATGTTTAACTTTGTGTTTATTGAGTCGTTACGTTTTTCTTGGCTTTTTTCTTGAGTTATGGGAATGATATTCCTTTTTGGGGTTACCTTTTTATTTACCCTTATTTTTCTAAGTAAAAACCTAATTTGTATCCTTCTATTTCGCCTTGTATCACTCTCCATCTGGCAGTTCAATGCCTCCTATATTTAGTCCCTCTTTTTGATTATTTTGATCATTTATCTATTGATTTCCATGATTTCCTGTAGTGTGTATTATTTTGTTTATTTATTTATTTTTTAGAATTAGTCTTAATTTGTTTGTTTTTGTGCTTTCCCTATTTGAGTTGCGTTGATATCAGGACGTTCTGTTTTGTGACCTTGTATTGTGCTGGTACCTGATATTATTGGTCATCCGGCCAAACAATCTCCTTTAGCATTTCTTGCAGTCTTGGTTTAGTTTTTGCAAATTCTCTAAACTTGTGTTTATCTGTAAATATCTTAATTTCTCCTTCATATTTCAGAGAGAGTTTTGCTGGATATATGATCCTTGGTTGGCAGTTTTTCTCGTTCAGTGCTCTGTATATGTCGTCCCATTCCCTTCTTGCCTGCATGGTTTCTGCTGAGTAGTCTGAACTTATTCTTATTGATTCTCTCTTGAAGGAAACCTTTCTTTTCTCCCTGGCTGCTTTTAAAATTTTCTGTTTGTCTTTGGTTTTGGCAAGTTTGATGATAATATGTCTTGGTGTTTTTCTTTTTGGATCAATCTTAAATGGGGTTCGATGAGCATCTTGGATAGATATCCTTTCATCGTTCATGATGTCAGGGAAGTTTTGTGTCAGGAGTTCTTCAACTATTTTCTCTGTGTTTTCTGTCCCCCTCCCTGTTCTGGGACTCCAATCACTCGCAAGTTATCCTTCTTGATAGAGTCCCACATGATTCTTAGGGTTTCTTCATTTTTTTTAATTCTTTTATCTGATTTTTTTTCAGCTATGTTGGTGTTGATTCCCTGGTCCTCCAGAAGTCCCAGTCTACATTCTAATTGCTCGAGTCTGCTCCTCTGACTTTCTATTGCGTTGTCAAATTCTGTAATTTTATTGTTAATCTTTTGGATTTCTACATGCTGTCTCTCTATGGATTCTTGCAACTTGTTAATTTTTCCACTATGTTCTTGAATAATCTTTTTGAGTTCTTCAACAGTTTTATGAGTGTGTTCCTTAGCTTTTTCTGCATTTATCCTAATTTCATTTATGATATCTTTAAGCATTCTGTAAATTAGTTTTTTATATTCTGTATCTGATAATTCCAGGATTGTATCTTTATTTGGGAAAGATTTTGATTCTTTTGTTTGGGGGGTTGGAGAAGCTGTCATGGTCTGTTTCTTTATGTGGCTTGATATGGACTGCTGTCTCCGAGCCATCACTGGGAAACTAGATTTTCCAAGTAGTCAGCTAAAAAAAAATGCAGTCAGATCCCTATCTGAATTCTCCCTCTGGCTCCGGGTATTCGGATGTTAATGGGGCCGCCTGGGGAGGGTGGGGGAGGGATCTGAGAGCTAGGAGTGTAGCACCACAGAATATAGAGCTGAACACCACTTTCACGCTCCGCCCCCGTTCGCCAAAATCCGGGCTGGATGGGTCCCTGGCTAGGACACTGCTTTCCTTGCTCGGAAACCAGTCACTTCCTCCTAGGGACTTCCTCTGGTGTGCGGCACTGCTCGTGGACACTGGGTGGGTGTTTCCCGCACGAACGGGTGGGCCCGCCTCCAGGGTCTATTCAGGCGATTATAATTGGGTCCCGCCGTCACGCCCCGCCCGTGCGCGTGCCCAAATCCCAGCGGGATGACTTCCGGGTTGAGACGCTGCTTTCCCCGTTCGGGAACCAGTCACTTCCTCCCGGGGACTTCTCCTTTCGGAGCGCCACACCTCTCGCGCGAACTGGGTTGGCATCACCTGCACGGCCAGGTGGGCCCGCCCCCTGGGTCAATTCAGGGTAATAAAAATGGACCCCGCGCTCACGCCCTGCTCGTGCGCACGCCCAAGTCCCAGCACGCTACTTTCCCCGCTTCCGGACCAATCACTTCCTCCCAGGGACTTCTCCTTCCAGTGTGCCACACCTCTCGCGCAGACTGGGAGGGCGTCACTCGCAAGACCAGGTGGGCCCGCCCCCTGGGTCAATTCAGGGTAATAAAAATGGACCCCGCGCTCACGCCCTGCTCGTGCGCACGCCCAAGTCCCAGCACGCTACTTTCCCCGCTTCCGGACCAATCACTTCCTCCCAGGGACTTCTCCTTCCAGTGTGCCACACCTCTCGCGCAGACTGGGAGGGCGTCACTCGCAAGACCAGGTGGGCCCGCCCCCTGGGTCAATTCCGGGTAATAAAAATGGACCCCGTGCTCACGCTCCGCCCGCGCGCGCGAGTGCCCAGATCCCAGCGGAATGGCTCCCTGTCTGGGATGCTGCTTTCCCTGCTTTGAGACCAGACACTTCCGGGGATTTCTCCCTCTGGTGTGCTGCGCCACACGCGCGGACTGGGTGTGCGTCCTCCCGCACGAAGGTGTGGGCCCTGCCCTGGGGTCACTTTAGGGAAATATAGTTGACTCCCCTCCGCTCGCGCCCCGTCGGCTTCTCGCCTAACTCCCGGCGGGACGGCACCCCAGCTGGGACGCTGTTCTCCCCCCTCCCAGATCAGTCACTGCCTCCCGGGTGCTTCTCCCTCCGGCTGCGCCTCTACGCCGCCTGCGCCAACCTGCTAGACTTCCTCCCGGGATGGGTTTGCGGGGGGAAGGGGTGGGCCCCCTTTCTGTGCCGTCTGCCCCCCTGGGCTCTGCCCCAGATCGGGCTCCGAAGGTCCCCTGCCTGGTACGCTGGCTCCTGGTTCTGAAAACAGTCGCTGTCTGCCCGTATTTGTTCGTTTTCCGTCTCTAAGTCTGTGCTTGTTGTTCAGAGTTCGTAGATTGTTATGTATGTGATCGATTCCCTTGTTTTTCCGAGTCTTTGTTGCAAGAGGGATCCGCGGTAGCATCCACCTAGTCCGCCATCTTGGCCCCTGCCTGCTAATTTACTTTTTGAAGCTCTAATGCATTGTTGTCAGAACTGTCATTAATACCTAATTACGATGACATTTCAAATTAGGTGGCTTTGTCTGTACGCTCTACAAGCAAGCGCTGTTGTTGTTGCTGCCAGTGTTTTTATAAAATTTTTTGGTGTTTTTGGTACAATATTGTGGTAACTAGCATGCGGGGGTGACTTCATCATTTAGTTGCAGCACTGGGTGACACCAACCCTAGTGACGCTACTGCACTTTGAGTATCTATGAGTCACAATCAACTAGATGACACCTAACAGCCATAGACTCTAAGCTCGTCTCCTTTGTCTTAGGTCCATGCCAGCTCTTATTATGTGGTACTTGACCTTACTGGTCCTTGAGAGCTTCTCTGAACTCTGTACTCCATCAGCTGCCCATCTTCTTGCTTCGTCTTGGAATATAAAAAGTCTTTCAGTGATTGCAAATCCCTCTGTACTTTGATTAAGGTCCTCCGGTGGTGGGTGCAGGTGGTTTGCTCTTGGCTACTAACCTAAAGGTTGGCAATCTGCTTCCATAAAGATCATAGCCAAGAAAACCCAACGGAGCAGTTCTACTGTGTAACACATGGGGTCACCATGAGTCAGAATTAACTTGATTGCAACAGTTTTTTTTTTTTTTTCTTACGTATTTCAGTTGACTATAGCCTAAGTTATGAATTGGAATCGAATAGACGGCGTTGAGTTTGGTTCTTTTGGTTAAGTTAACTCTGTGCTTTAGAATATTTATTTGACTTTTTCCTCCACATTTTAAGTACCATGTGTAGTGCATTTGTAACTATGAGTTTTACTCTTTCCTTGCTTCATGGAAACATAGAGTACATCACTGAAACATAGATTACATCTATGAGCACATCGCTGAAACATAGATTACATCTATGAGCACATCACTGAAACATAGAGTACATCTATGAGCACGTCACTGAAACATAGAGTACATCTATGAGCACATCACTGAACATAGAGTACATCTATGAGCACATCGCTGAAACATAGAGTACATCTATGAGCACATCGCTGAAACGTGGAGCACATCTATGAGCACATCGCTGAAACGTGGAGCACATCTATGAGCACATCGCTGAAACGTGGAGCACATCTATGAGCACATCGCTGAAACGTGGAGCACATCTATGAGCACATCGCGGAAACGTGGAGCACATCTATGAGCACATCGCGGAAACGTGGAGCACATCTATGAGCACATCGCTGAAACATAGAATACATCTTTGAAAGGAATATAGTTTCTCACATACAGGACCATGTGTATCACCACTTTTGGTTGTACACATTTTATGAACCTTTAAGAAAAAAACATTATTTTTTAAATTTTTAGTGAAATTGCTATTTGCTGTATGAGTATAACTGTTCTGGAGTACAGGAATATTACATCTCATGACTGCTTTTTAGTCAATATCATGGAACTGTATATTTCATTGGGATTGGCTGTTCCATTGTGTTGTTCAGAAAGAAGGCATAAATAAAATGTTATTGGTTCAATGGGAAACTAATTTGCTATGTAAACTTTTACCTAAAACGCGATATATAATATTTCAAAAATGTTATTGACTCCTCTCCAAAGCTAAATGTCAGAAGCAATGACAAATCTACTTAACTAAATGTTGGAAATCAGGAGACAAAACACAATCAAAAAGCACATTAATGTGGAATTACTCAGATTGCATGTGCCTTTGTTCTGTTATTCCTTGTGCCTGGAATGTTGGCTTTGTCTCCTCTTCCTTCAAGATTCAGCTCTGTGAAGTGTTCCCTGAGCCCCTCAAGCCTGGGTGACTCCTTGAATTCAGGCATCCTTCTGTCTCAGCAGTTATCACCTTAGATTACAATCATTCATTGTTTTTTTTTTTTTGGTCAGCCTCTCTGTACTTTGGAATTCTTGAAGTCAAACACTGTTATTGTTTGTTTAACTCTATTATCTAGCAGAGCGTCTGTTACTTAGTAGGCATTCAGTGAATGCCTCTTGAATTATAAAAGGAAGTTTAAGAGAATAAAGGAATGATTCAGGGATTGGGATACTCTTCACATTAAAACAGAATTTTCTTTTTGTCATTGTCACTATTGAAAAACTCTCTGAAGTTGTATGAAGCAATTCAGTAGCAATATCTAATAAACAATGTTTAGATTCAGAGCACTGTCTAGATACGGAGGCCAAAAAAGATACTTCTCTGCGGAAATTTACAAAGTAGGTGAAAATATAGGGTGAAAATATTGGAAAGATTAGTTACAAAATGCAAAGGAAATTATAATATGCCAAGCAATATTGTGCAAGCTATTTACAGATACATTGAAAAGATGTAATAACAGTGATTGGACCCAGTGTAATAATAGAGAGAGCAGAAAATAGGGAAACATAAAAATACAAAGATATTTCAGTTTTTTTACACTATCAAATGAAGCACCTGTACCCCATAGATAAACAAAGCACTTTTGGGCGTCCACTCCCAGTCTGATGTCATCCTGGGGAATGAGAGTAGGAAGTCATACACGTATAACTCATGGCAAGTAAATGTAAACGTGTACCACTTGCCTGGACTCCAAATACCTGGCATGAATGAATGATAGGAATGAAAGAAAAAAATTCTATATGCCTAAAAAAAAAAATTTCCAGCTTAATTCATATAAAGAATATGGAAAAGTAATAGATAGGAATTCATTTCTGTGATCAATTTTATCAGAGTTTTCATATTTAACGCATGAAAAATTATTTAAAATAACTGTTCCATGAAGGCGGATGAGCTCTGAAATCTTGCCAAATTCCACAAACTTTTGGTAAAATGTCAACCAGAGATGTCTTTCCAAATTGAAATGCCTGTCATCTCAATCGCCTTTGTTACTTGTCTGGTTATCTGAAAAAATCCTTATCTTCTTTTTCTGTTCTCATTTACCTTTTAATTTTTCTATTTCTCTCTTTCTTTGTCTCATTTGCATTATAATACAGCTAGTTTAGATCATGGGACAGATGATAAACACACACATATACCTATATACACAAATACGTAGATATGAGTGCACATATGTGTCTGTGTATGTTGTTTTTATGTGTAAATGCATACAAGCGTATATATATATATACACATGAAAACACACACGGACACATACATACAGCCACTTTGTTCTAGATGTAATCATATTCATTTAAAATGTGTTCCTAGATATCACTTGAGAATAATATAAATTAACTGATGAGACTGGTTTGAACTAATTGGGGGAAACGAGTTTCAGGAGGTGTGGTTTCTTTTGCAGCTTTGTATGGTAGTGAGAACTATATGAAGGAAGAAACAATTAGTAGGAATTCTATTTCAATCAATAGATTTGAATGTTTACTCATCACTTCATATGAACATCAAATAGAGTAGCTTCTGTTTTCTCTGAAGATGCGTTATCTTTAGGAAGTGGATATCTCTTTATTAGGTAAACATTACCTTGAAAAATGATATCTGATAATTCTGCTTTCATACTGCTAAACCTAAATTCAACGTAGTCTCTGTCAGAGCAATGATCAATATTAAATCCATGCCTGGTAAAGAAATCCTGGTTTTTCAGCTTGGTTCTAATTTTGGGAAGTGAATACTATATTGATAAACTTGGCACACATTGTACTCTGCTCCTTCCTCTGTTTCACTTTTCCTATCAATCTCTCAGTGCCTCTCTTGACCACCATCTTAGACACTCCAGGCTGGTCTTCACACATTTCTCTGCTTGGAGAATCTCTACCGACAGCTGCCTTTGCTGTGCTGTCCATTAGTCCATTAGTCCGTTAAGCCCCTCTCATCCAATGTCTTCTTACCACCCTACGGCCTCCTCTTCAGTCCCTCCTGTCCCCTCAATCTTTTCTAGTTTGTCTAGTTATCTGAAAAGATCCTCCTCATCTCTTAATTTTTTTCTCAGCTTACATTTAAATCTTTTTATTTATCCTTTTCTTCATTCCACTTACAAAATAATAGCAATAGCTCAGATCATGAGAGAAATATCTGATAAGACAAAGACCACTTCATATTAAAGAATAATAATGCCATAGGTTTTAATGTGAGATTAAATATGACAGGAAAATAGTGTCTTTAACTTTCAAAACATTCTGAAGTATTTAGGGTTAGATTATCTCTGTTGCCTCATCATTTTCCTCCAGTTAAATCTACGCTGTTTTGTAAAGTATCCAAACATGTAAGTAAAACATAATGAATTTTTTTTTCTTTTGGCTAATGAGCAGATTACGATATTATTATCTATTTTATTCTAAATATTAACATTTCAGCTAAATTAAAGGCCTAATTAAACCCCCTCAGCCTTCATCTCTCCACCTTCCACCACCTATTTCCTTCCTGCTTGCTTGCCAAGGTTTTTGGCTTGTTCTGGATCCTGCAGCTGTCTCTTGTTCGTCTGACCTCCAGTTCTTGAGACTTGAGCTAGCAGCCTACCTACTGATCTCGGGATTCATCGACCTTCACAGCCCGTGACCAAGAGCCCTGCTCTCCGACCTGCCAGTCTTGGGTCTGCCAGCCCCTGCAGGTACGTGAATCAGGAGAAGCCTTGCAGTTTTACCTGCCCATCTTGAGATTCGTTGACCTTCATCAGCCTATGAGCAAGAGTTCTGCTCTCCAGCCTGCTGATCCTGGGTTCACCAGCTCCTGTGTTATGTGAATCAGGAGACACCTCTATTCTGATCCATGACCTTGGGACGTTTCAACCTCTACTTTTGCATGAGCTGTTTCTTTGGTATAAATCTCTCTCTATGTATATTTATACGCTTTACTGGTTTTGCTTCTCTAGAGAACCCAGCCTAAGACATATAATAATGCCATGTGAGGGAATTCAACTTGGAAGTGTCCCATAAACTCTTGGAAATATACTGGAATTTTAATTTCTCACCTGGTTATTAAAAATATTTAGGATATGGGACTCCATTATAAATGTGATTCATTATAGAAAGTCTGTTTCTTGTGATTGAAAGCTTTGGAAAATACTCCGCATGGGTTTGGTATATGCTTTATTCTGCTGTGGGATCATGATAAAAAATGACTCCTGAGTATTTTAGAACAATGGCCACTTTTCAAAATCGCACGCATACATTTTTAACAATTTCAAAAGAAGTATGTAAACCGCTGTTCTGCTGAGGAGGGAAATTAATGATTGGTGGGCCACACTTCCACAGACCATTCACCTTTCCCTTGTCATAAATATTAGCTGCCTGACAGGATACTATTAACTAGTCCGCAGGAAACTAACTGCTGAAAAGGCTTATGGGTGCTTTTATAACTAGAGTATAAAAATGCAGGAAACTGACAGTAAGAGCACATGAACTCTTGACAGCCTAGTAAGAAATTCAACATTTTCCTGCTCTTGAGAGATGGATTGTAGTACCAGTGTCCCTGACAGCTCAGTTTACCTTTTAGTGCAACACAAAGAGAGTGAGTTGTAGACTGTCAGGCACCTCAGGAACTAAGAAAAATGACATAGCCTTGAGGTACAGTTGAAAAGAGTTATGTCCATTCCATTCTTTGAAACACTGAGTTACATTTTAATTTCCTAGAATTTGATAGGTGTTAACTTCCTATTTAAAAAAAATTTTTTTTTCTGAAATGTTCTATTTTTGTCTAGGAAATATTAAAATAGTGCAAACATTTTCCAGTTCTCTGCAAAGCAAGTAGCCGTTTGGGTTTTGGTAAAATGCAAGTTTTATAAAGTAATTTTTTCCCGTTTTTATTTCTCTATGGAATTCCCATTGAATGTGGGTTATGAGTTTCTCTTGCCTGTATTGAATAGTAATTTGACTTTTTTCTTAAGGTTCATTGCCTTTGCAATAAATTGGCGTTAACCAAAAAAAGACCCAACTTGTTGCTCTTGAGTTGACCCTATAGAACAGAGTAGAACTGCCCCCTGTAGGGTTTCCAAGGAGCAGCTGGTGGGTTCCAACAGCTGACCTTTTGGTTAGCAGCCTTAATGCTTAACCACTGTGCCACTAGGGCTCCAAACTGACATTAAAACCATAAGTCTGTTTCCAGAATTCACTGTTTTTACTTTTCCTTTCATGGATTACGATAATGGTACCAATTTTTGGAAAGAAAAAAAAAATAGAAAATTTAGCCTGCATATGCCCACTCAGCATGATGTAATCTATATCCTTGGACATTTGTTTGAGTTTTGCTTGAGTCTCTAATAGCTCCCACTTGCATGCCGTGGCAATACTTAAGGATCAATAATACTAGCTATGTTCAACCGGCCTCTCTCAATCTACTCACTCCATTAGAAAGCCTTTTCTTACTGGTATTTATATATAGCCTTAAAATAAGTATGTTTTTTATTTACTCATAGCGACTCAAAGCGACCCTATAGGACAGAGTAGAACTGCCCAATAGAGTTTCAAAGGAGCGCCTGGCGGGTTCGAACTGCTGACCCTTTGGTTAGCAGCCATAGCACTTAACCACTTTGCCACCAGGGTTTCCTATGAGTCAGAATCGATTTGACGGCACTGGGTTTGGTTTTTTGGTTTTGGTTGCTTATTTACTCATTTTATATTTTTTAATTTATATATATAATTTCTAGGAATTAACCAAATTTAGCATGGGAGGAGTATTAGTATTTACCTTGTTTCTTGTTTAGAATTTGTGTTTTTCATAAGTCCCGTTTTTTCCTCATTAATTTCTTGAATTTGTATCTTTTTATATGTTTATTTTTAAATCCATATATACAGACTTTGAATAAATACTTTTAAATTTTACAGTACTATAATTGCACTGGAAACCAGGGTGTGTAGTGGTTAAGAATTTGGCTGCTAACCAAAAGTCAGCAGTTCGAATCCACCGGGAAACTCTATGGGGCAGTTCTACTCTGTCCTATAGGGTCGCTATGAGTCAGAATTTATGGCAATGGGTTTATAATTGCACTGCTTATGAAACCCACATAATCTATGTTTACATGTGAATACTCAGAAATATTCTGTTGGCTAGAGTGTTATCATTTGTTCTCGGTAATGCAAAAATGTATCATTTGTTTGGGGGTAGATTTAGTTTGTTACCAAAATTGCAGCACTTTGCTCAGTCTCATCCCCAATAGATCAATGGGCAATTCTTGTTTGGAGGAGACCCTGTTACTCTGGTTTTGGTATTCTGAAGAAAATGAGGTCTGGAAATGTTAACCTTAAATCCTAGGATCTTATTATTTTTCATCTCCAGACTTCAAATAAGAATTCTAAGAATACTTCGTATCTAGTTTCTATCAAATAATTGAATACTTTTTTAAGCCTGAGCCCCGGTGGAACGGCGGTTAAGAGCTTGGCTGCTGACCAAAAGGTCAGCAGTTCAAACCCACCAGCCACTCCTTGGAAACTCTATGGGGCAGTTCTACTCTGTCCTATAGGGTTACTATGAGTCAGAATTGATCAACAGCAAGGGGTAATATATAAGCTGTATTAACTAATATATAATCAGTTATATTATGTTTAAACGTCATAACGCTTGTCTGAAGACCTAGTTTACCTTCAAATTTCAGATCAGGTTTTTTTTTTTTTTTTTCTCCTGAAAGCATACTGACTTCATTGTCTACTTAGCTAATTGCTAGTTTGCTTACCAAGACAATCTGCTATGAGGGACACATGCTCATGTAATGCCATTTTCTTGTATTTAATATGTTGGGGATTACTATATGCTTAGGTTTTCAAAAAAAATTCTCCTTTTTTATTGCGGAATTCAGCTCAACTGGTACAAAAACTGTATTAAAAGAAACAAAAGCAATAATATTGGTAAAAAAATTTTGCATAAGGTTTTAGTATAATTTGTTTAAATAAAGTTTGAACATAAAACAATATAAAAAAGTGCAAGTCATTTATTTAATAATTATAAAAACTGCAAATGCAGTTTTTACATTATAATTTTGCATACTGTTCTCTTGAGAACTTAATGTAGCCCAGTTACTGAATGGATATTGCACATATTCGTATTTGATTTTACAAATTACCCTCACATGTAAGGCTTTATTAGAAAAAAATGAAAATAAATACAGTTGACATTTGTTGAACATTTGCCAGCATTTAGAGGGCAATTAGATTGCCATGATTTCATCCTAGCTTCAGCCCTTACTACCAACGTATAGCCTTGGGCAAGTTTCTTCCTCTTCCTATTACTATTTCCTCTTGTAGATATGTAATAATAGATACCTCAGAGAAGTGCTGTCCAATACATCTCTTTGTCATGATAGAAATGTTCTATAATCTGTACTGTTTAATATGGTAGTCACTAGGCACATGTGGCTCTTGAGCACTAGAAATGTGGCTAGTGTGACTGAGAAATTAATTTTTAATTTTATTAATTTTAATTTAAATAGTGAGGCTAACCGGTTGCCTTCGAGTCGATTGCGACTCGTAGTGACCCTGTAGGACAGAGTAGAACTGCCCCCATAGAGTTTCCAGTGAGTGGCTGGTGGATTCAAACTTCTGACCTTGTGGTTAGCAGTCATAGCACTTAACCACTGTGCCCCAAGGAGGCTAGTGACTATGATATTGGACAGTGCAAATTTGGAGGGTTATTGTTAAATATTACAGAAGATAATATCTGAGTAGGGCTTAGAATAATGCCCATCAGATACTACTACTACTGGTAATAGTTATCATGGACTGCACTCTGGGTCAAACAAGGGTTTAGCAAACATTGCTTCTGGTAACACATGCAGCAATCATGTGATACAATCATTACATTTCAGATAGAAAACTAAAGTTCCATTGGGTTGAACAACTTACCTCATGTCATGAAGGATCAGGGTAAAAACCAAGGGTTGATAGGTGATTTTAACCTCTATTCATACTAGCGCCCATGTTTTTGTTAATAAGTATCATTTTTAGGGGATATACATTTAATATTCAAGCTCATCTGGCTTTTTTTTTTTTTTCAATTGGGCCTTTTACCATGTATACAATAACATTTTTCTCACTGACTAACTCTTCCTTCCAGTTTGCATGAGTGGATGGGTATTTTAGGCTTATTAAGCCCCTCCTTGAGAAGAAAACAAAAAGTTAATACACAAAATAAAAATACTTAGATGACCTTTTGTCTCAATTACATTCTTTTTTTAAGATTCAGAGGCGATAACCTCCCATAGAGAGTAGGAAAATAAATTCAAATGCAATGCTTAGGTAATATGCATAGATAAGATTTTACTATTCATTTTGTTTCCTTTACATAATTTCAAAGAAAAGGAATTTATTTGCATTGAACTATATGAAAAGTGGAACCGTAGTGGCGCAGTGTCTAAGAACTTGGCTGCTAACCAAAGGATCGACAGTTCAAACCCACCAGCAACTCCTTGGAAACCCTATAGGGCAGTTCTACCCTGTCTTACAGGGTCACTATGAGCCCGAATCAACTCGATGGCAACGGGTAATGGATGTGAGAAGTATAACATTCTTAGGCTTTTGTTAATAACTATTAAGAAAACCTCCTGAGAGTTTGTTCGTCTTAGAAACTCTGAAAGATTATTTACTTGGTTCAAGATAGAATAAATAGCCTGGTAAGAAGAGTAATCCTCTGTGTATAATCACGCATCCTAACAAAACCCCATTAAACATTAGAGTGAAACATGATGTGTGATAGATTGTTACTGACAAGTCGATGATGATATCACCTGCATTTCTTACAAATGTGTGTGTGCATTCATGTTTGTTGGCCATGCTTGATATTTTAATGTCTTTTCCAATTACTGGAAAACTATTTTAAAACCATTGTGCTTAAAACCAAAACAGAGACCATTCTTGGGGGTGTTGACGTGATGAGGCCTATATCTTCCTGTGTCCTGACTTCAAAGATGGTAGTATATTCTCTATTGTAGTGTTTAAAACAACCGACCAACCAAAAAACCTCATATTATGTTAGAGCTGAAAGAATGTTTGATAATAAGCAACAACCTCATAATCTAAGATTTTTTCCTCTGTTTCTATAATTATTTTTGGTGTATTCTTCTTTATATGTTCCTCTTCCTATAACCAATCATTTTCAGCCTCAAATATCAGTGTTAATGTTAAGAATTAAAATGCTTATAAAGAAATGGTGATTTTTACACTTAACTTCCCAGCCCTCCAAAATATTTGTCAATTTTGAATGAAAACTGTAAAGAATAGGAAGGGGAATTTTGATTTGTTCAGTATCAACATAAAAATATATATAATAACTTGCATGGGTATCTTTTTGCAAAATTCTGTGGAAAATTTTCTGTGAGGTGGAATTGATGTAAAGCACAGGAAATACATGCAGAATAAATTGTAGATTTCCATGAATTTGTTGAAATATCAGAAGGAAAACTTAAACTTACTTTTTTTTTTTTGGTAGCAATAGTAATAGTTACAACTGGGAAGAATTCCAGAAGTGTGCTTTTCAAAACTCTAGATCAGTAGCATGTTTACAGATGTTGCATTGAAAAAAGTTTCAAAAAGCATCTTTTAGACAACTCTCTGTTGTGGAATTTTTTGAAAACCTTCTCTGTATGAAAAAGTGCTTGGCATATGTCCGGAAGGAGGGATAGAAAATGTGACATTTCCCAAATGTCCTTAAATGCTAGGAAAAAATCCCGCCATCTTTTTCTGCTGACCATCTGATGGGGGATGATTCAGCATTTAAAATTTTATGAGTGTAGCATTAGTCAAGGAAATGAAAAAAAGAAACATTTTTTAAGTTTTACTTTATTGCTTCTTGTGGATTGAATTTAAACAAACAAAAACCAATTTTATGAATTACTTTAGACCTATAAATGCTTCACATTTTAACCCCCGTCTCCCTGAGTCATCATGCTATGATATGGGATGTACCTTTATCAACCTTGAGAAATCATCCTACCAGCCTTGTAGAACTAATTGTTCTCAAAGACATAAGAGACATGCTTTGTAATTCTGAGTCTTCTTCATTGATTACCTGATTCAGATGTCATTTCATAAATTGTTAAAGCAGATATTCACCAATACCATAAATAGATTTTGAAGGAATAATTCTAAAAATTATATTCCCTACCGTATCTCTATTCCTCCCCCAAAATAATGTAGTGATGAACCTTCTAAATAATTTTTATGCTAGGAACGTGAACTTACTCAGAATGAGGTACCTAACCCACATAAAACACATGGGGTACAGTATAATGATATTTGTGAAAGGTTGGAGAATATTTTTCAGGGAGCTCTTTGAGTAGAAAACCAGTGTTTGGTTAAATTCCAGTTCAAGTAATTTTAATCTCTTTCTCTTAAGTCTTGCCCTGTAATTTTCATTCTTAAATTATGGAAGAGTTTTAGCAATTGTGATCATTTAAGTTTCTGCTTCAATTTTAAGCTCTTTAGATGTTTTGGATGGGAAGCTCTGGGCGTTGTGAATGCTTAAAATGATATCAGCATAGTTGGTCACACGTTAGGGCATATTTCTAAGAAGGTCTTTTAAATGCAATAGGGAAATTATATGGACATCAGTGAGTTATAGCATCTGATTTTTCAGGTTCTTTGCTTTCATTATGTTTTGACTTTTAAGTAAATCTTATAATTTACTTTTTTTTCTTTTTAATTAAAAGGAAACTCTTGTGTTGCATAGCTTTTCTCTATCAAGTTACTGTTGCTCATCTTCTCACCAACCGAAACTTCAGGATGGGCACTGAAGCACTAAACGACGAAGAGTGCTCATCCTATGAGCATCTGTTCATGGTGCACAGGGGTCAAGATGTTCTCGTGTATGTATATGTGCACATGTTTCTTATAGTATTATATTTTTATAGTATAAATGGGAAATGATTTAAAAAACAGAGTCCTAAGTCACTAGCTTTGTATGTTTCTGTGGGTTGAAGCTGGAACAGTTAGGGGCCAGTCATCTTAATGTGTAGCCTGATTCTGATTAACTCTATCGGCAGACCTACATGGTCCAATATGGCGGCAACTCAGTACTTGAAATGCAGCTAGTCCAAACTGAGATGTGTTGTAGATATAAATAAGGAAGTATTAAAAGTAATGTAAAATATTAATAATTTCATGTTGATTAAATGTTGAAATAATGCTAGGATTATATTGGGTTAGACAAAATATTAAAATTTGCTTTACCTGTTCTGTTTCATTTTTTATTTATGGCTACAAAAATTTTAAAATTGAACATGTGGCTCACTTAATATTTCTATTAGACAGTGCTATTACCTGTCTTTAAAATATTGGTGTAAATAGTTATTTCCCTGACATTTTAGTTTAATTTACCTTGATTTTCTCAAGCTTTTCTATATTTGCTTTTAACAATAAAGTCCCCATTTAATACCCACTGCTTAATGATTTTTAAATTTTTTCTTGATAGATTTTTAGTCACTTTCCATAGGTTTTGGAAACCCTGGTGGTGTAGTGGTTAAGAGCTGCGGCTGCTAACCAAAAAGTTCGCAGTTTGAATCCACCAGGCTCTCCTTGGAAACTCTATGAGGCAGTTCTGCTGTGTTCTATAGGGTTGCCATGAGTTGGAATCGACTTGATAGCAACTATTTTTTCCCTCCCCGTAGATTTTTTTTCCCTGAATTTCGTGTGGTTTATGTTTTCTTTCAAGGTGTTGTTCCAACTTGAGTTAAGCACTTGGAAATTATCTGTTTATTTTATTTTCTGTATTCTAAAAGACCAGATTCATGACAAAATCTTGGGATGAATTACATAATATTACCAGATATACCATATTGTTTCCTGTTACTAAGGCAATAGACACTTTTTTGGGTAGACAGTTTAGTTAGCCCAGGTATTTGAAAATAATTCCAAGGCAAAACATTAGGAAAACTATATTCTATTTTTCCTCATATCATCACAACTACCAAGTACCATGAAAGCAGGACAGAGAATAAAGCACCGTATTAGGGTCTTTAGTTTGCTTCCATCGGCTTTGAGGCAATTCTGACTCATACCATCCATATAGGACAGAGTGAAACTGCCCCATAGAGCTTCCGAGGCTGTAATCCTTATAGGAGCAGACTGCCACATCTTTCTTCCACAGAGCAGCTGGTGGGTTCGAACTGCTGACCTTTTGGTTAGCAGCTGAACTCTTGACCCTTGCTCCACCAGGGCTCCTTAGTTTGCTGTTGTTGTTGTTAGGTGCCATCGAGTCAGTTCTGACTCATAACGACCCTGTGCACAACAGGATGAAACATTGCCCGGTCCTGTGCCATCCTTACAATCCTTGTTATGCTTGAGCTCATTATTGCAACCACTGTGTCAGTCCACCTCATTGAGGGTCTTCCTCTTTTCCGCTGACCCTGTACTTTGCCAAGCATGATGTCCTTTTCTAGGGACTGATCACTCCTGGCAACATGTCCAAAGTATGTAAGATGCAGTCTCGCCATCCTTCCTTCTAAGGAGCATTCTGGTTGTACCTCTTCTACGACAGATTTGTTTGTTCTTTTGGCAGTCCACGGTATATTCAATATTCTTCACCAACACCACAATTCAAAGGTGTCAATTCATCTTCGGTCCTCCTTATTCATTGTCCAGCTTTCACATGCATATGATGAGATTGAAAATACCATGGCTTGGGTCAAGTGCACCTTAGTCTTTGCTTTTCAACACTTTAAAGAGGTCCTTTGCAGCAGAGATGTGGTCCGTGTGGTTAGATTTTGGAGCTCCCATTCTGCAAGATTAAGTTTCTTATTCACTCATTGACTCCAGAAAAAAGGGCCTTTTGTAAGGATGCCTCAAAATCTGTATCAGTTTTATAAGGTGGAGACTGATTTGTTGGAAAGATCACAAAAATGGTAGACGTTTTCTGCCTTTGTTGAATCAGCCATGCTAGGATTATGCTAAAAATGAATCTTGAACATATTTTTCTTCCCCACTTCCAGTGAGTCATTTCAGGGGCAGATTATCCAATAGGCATACCGTGCCTGCTAGATCATCTGTAGTGAACAATTTCATATGTTTTCACCACATCAAAGATTCCGCTTCTAGGTATGACTAGCATCTGTCTCTCTCCCAACCCCACAGCACTTTCCTACAGAATCGAAGCCTCTTTTCAAATTCACAGTCCCTGACAGGGATGAATTACCCGGTAAACTAGGTAAACACAGGCTTACTTGTGCTTACTTCTTACTAATCTGTAGTGACCAATTTCACCACAAGGCGTATCACTATGGATTAGTAAGTAAGCACAAGTTAGCCTGTGCTTACCTTCATTACTGAGTAATCCAGCCCTGAGTCAGTTGTTTCTTTGTGGTGGGTGGTTTAAATCTATAACTGCATAGGGACTGAGAACTCAGTCTTTTACCATGGTAGACAGTTATTATTTTTTCTTTTTCCTAACTCTCTCATATTGGAACAATGACCCCATTTTCCTTGTAGCTGCCCTGTACTCATTCCACACGTAATGTGTTTGCTGGGCCCTCTGTGTTTTCAGCACTTGGCCTAAATTGGGCCACTCAGTCCTTTCCCTGGAAATTCTGTAGTTGAGGCCAGAGAAAATAAAATTTTAGTCTCTTTCTAGTTTCAGATATTCTTAATTTAATCTTTTTTTTTTTTTCTGATGAGGGTCAGTTTGGTGAAGACTATGGACCCCTTCTCAGAATAGTTAGAAAAATAATTGTGTTGAAATGACAGTTACCAAAATACAGAAGAAGAAACAAATCTGTCATATAGTTTTATATGTTTTCTTAACAAAGAAAACAACAACTGGATCAGGTCTGATAATGATCACAATTACAGAATAGTTATGAGAACAAATGATATTTTGAGTTGTCTGGAACAACTGTAATGTAATACAAAAACATATGTGACTGCAGTACCGATAATATGGTGCGCTTGCCTATTTTCCTAGTGGAAAGAAAATGAAAAATTTCAGTTATAGGTTAGTGA
The DNA here is from genome assembly GCF_030014295.1 of Loxodonta africana. Lineage (NCBI taxonomy): Eukaryota > Metazoa > Chordata > Mammalia > Proboscidea > Elephantidae > Loxodonta > Loxodonta africana. Next base: position 20,790,935 of record NC_087362.1, read on the forward strand.
AAATAAAGATGCAGCTATGTCCCCATCCAAGCTTGAGCACCCTGAATTCTATCCATACATACTGTAGGGGTCCAGGGGACCAAGTTAAGATTCCCTCTTGGCTTATACTATAAAATGCAAAGCTTGTCCTGTCCTCTAGCACGTTTCTTGGAATGTAGATTAAAAATGCTAAGACATCTGGGCTTCGAGGAAGGGCCGTGGTATAGGAAATGAGAATGAAACAGGTGTGGAGAGAAGGCAGCGGTGGAAAATGGAGAGATGAAATTCTGACAATGATTAAAGCCCTGATGCTTGTTTTTTTGGTTTGTTTTTTCCCTTTCCTGAAATCCAGCCATAATCCTGTCATTTTTCTCACTTCAGTTAATTTGAAGTTGGTTAGTGTCACCTGCAATCAGAGTAACGCTAAGTAATACAATTGTGTTTAGTCGATGACTTTCAAAAAGTGCTCCAATTTCTGTTCTGATACTGTCATTTGAATGAACATCTTTCTTGGTAAAGTAGAGGGTCAGAAAAAAAGGAAGACCCCCAACAAGATGGATTGACACGGTGGCTGCAACAATGGGCTCAAGCATGACAGTGATTGTGAGGATGGTGCAGGACCGGGCAGAGTTTCATTCTGTTGTGCGTAGGGTCGCTATTAGTTGGAACCGACTTGATGGCACCTAACGACAACATTTGAATGGTAATGCTCTACTAACTCGGGTATATTATAGACATATTAGTGAAAATACGCTAACATTTAGAATTACAAAGTCAAAGATCACACTATACTTCCTGACTCTAAGCTTTTAAGGTAATATTATATGGTATTGTCCAATAAAACTCTGTGATGATGAAGATTTTCTATATCTGCTGTAGTGGTTAAGTGCTACAGCTGCTAACCAAAGGGTTGGCAGTTTGAATCCGCCAGGGCTCCTTGGAAACTCTATGAGGCAGTTCTACTCTGTCCTATAGGGTCGCTATGAGTCGGAATCAACTCGACGGCACTGGGTGGGTTGGGGCAGTGTCCAATATGGTAGCCACAGGTTATGTTCCATAACATGTGGTTATGAAACATTGAAAATGTGATTAATGCGACTGAGGAGCTGATTTTTAAATTTTATTTAGATTTGGTTAATTTGAATTTAACCTTAAATAACCACATGTGGAACATCTGAGGCTATAAAGCAATCCTCTTGATTTATATAGCCTAATAGTTTCCTAAGCAGGGATGTCTCAGATCACTGCCAAAAGTTGCTTTGGATACTGTCACATGGATACCCTATTCCCATTTGTTTTTTAAACAGTGATTCCTAAGTGCTTTAGTAGGAAGAGAGCCTCCTGTGATGGACAGCCTTGGCTTAGAAGTCAGACAGGTGGTCCGAGAGTCAATGTAAGCCTGGTCACATACTAACTGCATTAGTTAGTAACCTTAAGTAAATTATCTAACAACCTCTCTCAACCTCAGTTTCATCACTTACAACGAAAAAACTAGTTGCCATTGAGTTGATTTGGACTCATAGTGACCCAACAGGACAGAATCAGACTGCCACGTCTTTCTTACAAGTAGTCACTGGAGGGTTCAAATTGATGACCTTTCAGTTAGCAGCCAAGCACTTTAACCACTATGCCACCCAGGTTCCTTTTTATCATCTACTGTTGTTAGGTGCTGTCAAGTTGGTTCCAACTCATAGTGACCCTAAGTACAACAGAAGGAAACACTACCTGGTCCTGTGCCATCCTCACAATCTTTGCTATATATGAGCCTCTTGTTGCAGCCACTGTGTCAGTTCATCTCCTTGAAGGTCTTCCTCTTTTTCACTGACCCTCTACTCTACCAAGCATGATGTCGTTTTCAGGGAATGGTCCCTCCTGATAACATGTCTAAAGTACCCAAAACCAAACCCAGTGCCATCGAGTCGATTTTACATGAGACAGTCTCACCTTCCTCATTTCTAAGGAGCATTCTGGCTGTACTTCTTCCAAGACAGATTAGTTCATTCTTCTGGCAGTCCATGGTATATTCATAATTCACAAGCATGAGTCCTTCACTCTTTCTTATTCCTGGTTCAGCTTTCACATGCATATGAGGGAACCGAAAATACCAAGGCTGGGGTTAGGCACACTTTAGTGCTCAAAGTGACATCCTTGCCTTTTAACATCTTAAAGAGGTCTTTTGCAGGACATTTGCCCAATGTCATTTAATTTCTTGACTGCTGATTCCATGGGCATTGATTGTGGACCCCAGTAAAATTAAATTCTTGATAACTTCAATATATTCTTCCTTTATCATGATGTTGCCAGTTGTGAGGATTTTTTTTTTTTATGTTAAGATATTCATACTGAAGGCTGTAGTCTTGTATTGCCATCAGTAAGTGGTTCAAGTTCTCTTCACTTTCAGCAAGCAAGATTGGATCATCTGCATATCACATGTTGTTAACGAGTCTCCCTCCAATCCTGATGAAACATTCTTCATGTATAGTTCAGCTTCTCGGATTATTTGCTCAAGAATCTTTGGAATGGGTACATATATGGATTTCTTCCAGTAGGTTGGCCAGGTAGCTGTCCTCTGTATTTCTTGATGTAGATGAGTGAGTGTTTCCAGTGTTGCAAACATTTATTGAAACATCTCTGTTGGTGTTCTGTCAGTTCCTGGAGGCTTTTTTTTTTTTTTTTTTTTTTGGCCAATGCCTTCAATAAAGCTTGGACTTTTCCTTCAGTACCATTGTTCTTGATCATATGCTACCTCCTGAAATGGTTGAATTTTGACTCTGTGTATTCCTTTCTTCTTCTTTTGATGTTTCCTGCATCCTTCAACATTTTGTCTGTGTTGTTATTGTTAGATACCATTGAGTGGGTTCTGACTCAGAACCACCCTGTGTATACCAGAATGAAACATGCCTGGTTCTGGGCCATCCTCCCAATCATTGCTTTGTTTCAGCCCATTATTACAGCCACTGTGTCAGTAGATCTCCTTGAGGGTCTTCCTCTTTTTCACTGACCCTCTACTTTACCAAGCATGATGTCCTTCTCCAGGGACTGGGTCCTACTGATAACATGTCTAAAGTACGTGAAACGAAGTCTTGCCATCCTCGCTTGTTTTTTTTTTTTTTTTTGCACGTGGAGTTCTTCAGTATTGCAAGTTGAAGCTAAATTTTTTCTTCAGTTCTCTCAGCTTGAGAAACATTAAGCGAGTTCTTCTGTTTTGATTTTCTAACTCCAGGTCTTTGTACATTTTGTTATGATACTTTACTTTGGCATCTCAAACTTCCCTTTAAATCTGTGCAGCTGTTTTACTTCACCATTTCTTCTGTTCGCTTTAGCTACTCTATGTTCAAGAGCAAGTTGCAGAGTCCCTTCTGACTACATTTTGGTCTTTTCTTTCTTTCCTGTCTTTTTAACAACCTTTTACTTTATGTATGATACCCTTGATGTCACCCCACAACTCATGTGGTCTTCTGTCATTATGTGTCACATCTACTCTTGAGATGGTCTGTAAATTCAGGTGGGATGTACCCAATTATTGTACTTTGGCTCTTGTGAACTTGATTTAATTTTCTTCAGCTTCAACTTGAACTTGCATATGAGCATTTGACCATCAGTTTCTCATATGCGTCATCATTTAGAATGGAAATAATATCCATCTCATGATGTTATTGTGAAAATAAAATTAAATACATTGATAATAAAATCAAATTCATTTAAAGAACTTAGAGAAGTGCCTATCCCTATTGTTAATCCATAAATATTAGGTATTAATAGATTATTTTAAACTTGAATAATTACTTAATTTATGCTAGAGTAGTGGTAAAAATAAAACCTACCTTTTGCAGAAGATTCAGTTTTTATCTCAATATCTTTGGAACACATTTTAAAAGCGTATTTTTATAAGATTCCTTGGCTAATATATTAAAGCAGATTTTGGGGTAGATCACTATATTATTCTAGAAGCTAGTGATGCTTGATTTAATGCTATGTTGAAACTTTTCCTACCTTTGTAAAAGAGAATTGAACATGCCAAAGTGGGAAATTCTCAGTTTTCAACAACTGCTCGTAATTATATTTAAGTTTAAGTGCACTTTGATTATTAAAGGAGTTTGAATTTCAGTTTAGTCCTAGTGAAGATAACTTTAAAGGGTTTGAACAATGGTCACTATGAGTCAGAATAGACTCGACAGCCGTGGGTTTTTTTTTTTTTTTTTTTTGGTATTATCACATAGAATTGTCTGTTACTGAACTGCCAGGGAAATGAGCCTTTCATGATTTTACTTACCTGTCTTGATTAGTTAGTTATATTCTCCATACCTGATACATGGAAAAACTACTCTGTAGTTCATTATCATACATTTAAAATATATCAGCCTTGGTCATGTTTTCTTGTAATGCTCTTACCCTTTATCATTTTGTTTTTCTGTATCTTCATTATTGTGTAGTTATTGATGGACAATCTGACTTGTATACATTCACCTAACAACTGTTCCAAAAACAGTTTTATGGAACGTTTGTATTAATACTATATTTTAAGTTGATACCTTAAATTGTGAAATTATTTATGGAAGTCCCTGTAGTTACCGATTAGGATGCACAGTGCTGTATTTTTCAATGATATAAAACATTTACATTCTCACCTCAAAATACCCAACCTCCTTTCTTCAAATTATAGTGCTCTTATTTACTGACGTGTACTTGGGGCTCCATTATACATTAATTTGCATTTCTAAATGCAAATTTCAAAGACCAATTCTTGTATTCACCATAAAAAGCAAACAAAAAAAAAACTAGTATTAATAGGGCCCCTCCCTATTATCCAAAGCTGAGAGCCATTTTGATACTAGCTCTAATTGAATTCATTAGCTGTGGGATGGCTTATTTATCATGGCAATGATCAGCAGATACTTCAAGATAGTATTTTTTTCTCCTTTTTTTTTAAATTGTGATTTAGGTGAAAGTTCACAGAGCAAATTAGTTTCTCACTAAACAGTTAACACATAGATTGTTTTGTGACATTGGTGGCCATCCGCACGATGTATCAGCACTCTCCTCGTCTCCACCCCAGGTTCCCTGTTTCCATTCATCCAGTTTTCCTGCCCCTTCCAGCCTTCTTGTCTATGCTTTTGAGCTGGTGTGCCCATTAGTCTCTCATACATGGTTGAACTACGAAGCATGTCTCTCACATGTGATGTCGTTGGACCTATAAAAACAAAAAAAACCTATTGTCCTTCAGTCAATTGCAACTCATAGAGACCCTATAGAACAGAGGTTTCCAAATGGCAGCTGGTAGATTCAAACTCCCGACCTTTTGCTTAGCAGCTGAACTCTTAACCACTATAGACCTGTCCAATCTTTGGCTGAAGGATGAACCTCAGGAGTGACTTAAGTGCTAAGTTAAAGTGGTATCCAGGGCTGTACTTTCAGGGTTTCTCCAGTCTCTATCAGCAAGCAAGCTTTTTTTTTTTTTTTTTTTTAATGTGAATTTAAATTTTGTTCAACCTTTTTCTCCTGCTCTGCCTGGGACCCTCTGTTGTGACCCCTTCCAGAGCAGTAGGTGGTGGTAACTGGTTATCATCTAGTTGTTCTGGGCTCACTCTGGTGAAGGTTGTGGTAGTTGTGGTGTGTTAGTCTGTTTGACTCATCTTTGACTTTTGTCTTTTTGCTTCTTCGTTCTCCTTTGCTCCAGCCGGAATGGGACTAGTTGATGTAACTTAGATGAGCGCTCCCAGTTTTTAAGATCCCAGTCATTACTCACCGCAGTTGGATATAGAACATTTTCTTTATAGACTCTTTTATTCCAGTGGGGCTAGATGTCCCCTGAGACCATGGTCCCCAGCCCTCACCCAACAGCTCTGTCTCTCAGGACATTTGGATGTGTCTGTGAAGCTTTCAAGATGGTATTTGCTCAAGTATACACTGGAAGGACTGTGGACGATTTCTTTAACCAGATATTACCATTAAAACAATTATGTAGAACAGTACTCTGAATATGATGATAATTCCATGGTAAGAAAAAAAGATATTTAATGCCTGATTTCACTCCTTTTATTTTTCTCTCTGTTTCTTTTTATCTCTTTATGACATCAAAACTAAGAGTGTGGAAAGTGAGAATGCTTTATAAACAAAAAGCTAGCCTGGGCAACCCTTAGGTATAGCAAGTTTGCACTCAAAGTGCTTTTATGCCCACTGTCCTTAGCTCAGGGGTCCCTGGATGGTGCTAACGATTGGCACTTGACTGCTAACCTAAAGGTTGGTGGTTCGAACCCACTCAGTGGCCCCATGGAAGAAATCCCTGCTTCCAGAACAATTACAGCCAAGAAAATCCTATCGAGCAGTTCTACTCTGTAACACATGAGGTCACCATGAGTCAGAATTGACTCAACGGCGTTGAGTTTGATTTAGGTTTTGGCTGTGTCTCTTTAGCTTTTTCTACCCAGTGTAGGCCTGTACACAGTGAGAAAAATAGTGTAAAACCTTGGCACTTGCTTTTCTCTATTTAGAGTGGAGCACTGAGTCTCCAATTTTGCTAAACATTGAAATCACATGGAAGCGTTAAAAAAAATTGATGCCTGAGGCCCACCCAGAAGATTCTAATTTAACTCATCTTGCCTGTGGTAGGGCATAAGAATTTTTTAAATGTTCCCAGATGATTCTAATATATAGTCCAGTTTGAGAACAATCATAATGAGCACCCTAGCCTACCAGATCATGCTTCGTAGGTGGACTCAAACCGGTATCGTCTTATCTTCAGCTATCTCAGTAGAAAATGAGGCAAACTGACTTCTTAATTTTTTTTACTCTGATCATAAAAACTCTGAAAACAAATGATATACTTATTACCGTCTGTAATTTGGACATCCACGGTTTGCGACTCTCTGGATTACTTGCACTCAAAGTTTCTTTTATTCTTTTCTTGACACAAGGAACGTACCAGCATCAGCCATCAGTACTGACTGACCATTATCAGGACAACTATTGGAAAACTCCACCTCTGTCAACACGTCCACTTTGACACAACTCACTGATCTCCTGACAGTCTCACTTTATGGACCAAACATATCTTTACTTCTCCATCAACATTAAATATTCACCCTTCCTTGCACACATAAGGCTATACTGATTTATAGTTACGAAAGTTTATGGTCTTTTATTTTCCTACTCTATCTATCCATTTATCTTTTTTAGGCCTGTCAAAGCTGGTTTGCTATTCTCCAACAGTGCATCCTGTTTTCTCAGTATTTCACCCATTCCACCCTCTGTCAGGATATCTCTGGCTCAGATCACTTCTAATTTTAGTCTCTCCTTCTTTCTCCACCTCTCCTGTGGATGTGCACAAAATTTTCCTTGAAAAAATATGTGTGTTCCTTCTTTGTGACCGAAGTAACATCTATTCCCCCATATATATATATATGACCTGCCCAGAATCACAACGCGAGTGGCAGAGCTTAGACTCAAACTCAGTCTTCCTGACTCCAAAACTCAAGCTTTTAGCCACTGAGTGTAACTTCAGCAGGTGGCCTTGTCCCTGCCATTAAGGAGCTTAGTTTTTATATTTGGCTAGCAGTTGACCGAAATCCCAACACGTGTAATGTCATTTAAGACTTCCAGGTAACAGAGAGCATTATGTGCTGTGCCATCATACAACAATTTATGTTTCATTGGAAATCACTAACAGGCTTTTAGCATTTGGAGTTGATTTGAAAATGTTAATGTATAAATTAAGAACTGAAAGTTATGTATTATTAGTGAGCAACCTTAAAAAATAAAAAAAAAAAAAAACTATTTTCTTCAAAACATAATTGAAGTCCAGGATATACAGGCTTGTAATACCCATTAAGAATTTCACAGGAATCCTTTATTGTGTGCAGCTGAACAGATCTTAGAAGTATCCTTCTCTGTAGCAAAAGAGATTTCTTAGGAGTAAATGAAAAAGAATAAAAGGATATATTCAGCAGGAGGGCAAGGATCATGCCTAAATTATTCTCTGTTGTTTGCTCATTGCTTAGCAAAACATTTGATGATAATAGACAATAAATATTTGCTGCAAAGAAGAATGAATAATTGGGGACAACTGCAGAACTGAATGACTTGCAGTTGTAATTGTGGAAGAGTTTTCAGATCTCTTTTAAATCAAAAGCAGTGACTACTCTCACGCTCACGTTGGCCTGGAGTTCTTTTTAATTTAATTTTTTACGTGCCTTTTCAATGCTTAGTGAATTTAGTTAAAGAAAAAAAATGCGCAAATGGTTTCTTTGAATGTGAGATAGATATTCAAAAGAATTATTCAGGTTAAATTAATACACTCTCGGAGTGAAACAAAGCGTTTATTCAGAACGTTTGCATAGCATGTCATAATTATTTTTAAATGTCCTTTGCTTCTTGCAATGATGTTCCAAATACCTTTTTTTTTTTTAGCTTTTCAGAACAAATGTAGTCACCTTGTTCACTGTCTTGCATATTATTTTTAATATGCATGAACAACTTTATGAAATCTAAATTATTCAGACTTTTGGTTCAAGGAAGACACTTTATTTAAAGGGAAATACAATTTAGTAAATGATGTCAAAATCTGAGAAAAATGCACATGTCTGGAGGCTATTAGCTTCTGTATCTGCATACATGTGTATATGTGGGACCACAGATTGTAGTTATAGTTACAGGAGCTTAGGGGCATCTCAGCCTAACAGGCTTCTGTAGTCGGAGAATCATTTACTTCTGTAGAGATGATTAGTCTCTAGTCCCTATTTTAATGATGACAGAATAGATAAGTGGTAGTTAAGTATTACGTTAAAGTGCTTGGTTAAAGTCAGTTAGTTAGGTTGCGTCAAAATACTTAAAACACTGTACCTTATTTATAAACTATGAGAATCAGTCCTAACTCCGAAGGACCAAGTTAATTATAGAAAATCCTTTTAGAGGAGGGTTTTTGAATCTTGGCATTATTGGCATGTTTGGGCGATAATTCTTTGTCCTGGGGACTTTCTTGTACATTTTAGGATGTTTGGCAGTATCCCTGGTCTCTACCCACCAGATGCTAGTAGCAACCACTACCCACCCCCAGTCGTGACAGTCAAAAATATCTCCAGGCATTGCCAGATATCCCCTGGAGGGCCAACGCTCTGGATGAGAACAACACTGAGAGTGATGATGTAGGAAAACCAGGCGTCTATCCCCAGCTTTACACTGCAGCCGCTCTGGCAGTGTCATCGGTGATCTACAAATGGCACAATCCAGTGATCGTTTTTTTTATTATGGTATATATATAGAGAGAGAGAGAGAAAATAAAGAGAAACAGAGAGAAGGAGAGAGAGCACCCTGGTGGGACAATGGCGTTTTTCTGACCTCATTTATTCATCTGTCTGTGGCATTGGTTTGTTGATCTTTCTGCCTGGAAATACTTTCTTCACCTGGCTTTCGGGAAACCACAGTAGTTTGATTTTTCTCTTACGTCACTGGCATCTCCATCTCAGCTTCCATTCCTGTTTCTTAATTTTCTTCACCTTTAAACATAGGAGTGATATACAGGTTAGTCCCGACAACTGTTGTCTTCTTGCTTCACACATTTGCTTAGTCATCTTATTCAGTTCTGTGACTTTGAAAAAAAGGTCATGTATATGCTCCCCACTTTTACATCTTCAGACCTTACGACTAACTACAGTCACATATGCAAATGCCTAAAGTTACCTTCATTTGATTATCTAATATGCATCTGGAAACAGTATGTCCAAATCAAATATCTTCCCACCGTACCAATCTAGTCTTCCCCATGTCAGAAAATGGCAGTTTTATTCTTTAATTACTCTGGCAAAACAAAACAAACAAACTGAAAAACCCTTGGGATCATCCTCTTATTCCTATATTTCTTTAACACTGCCCATCCAATCCATGGAAGCCCTGGTGGCGTAGTGGTTAAAAGCCACGGCTGCTAACCAAAAGGTCAGCAGTTCAAATCCACCAGGCGCTCCTTGGACACCCTATGAGGCAGCTCTACCCTGTCCTTTAGGGTCACTCTGAGTCAGAATTGACTCTACGGCAATGGGTTTTATCCAGTTCATCAGTAATTCACATCGGTTCTGTCTTTAAATATAGCCAGAATTCATCAATCTCTCCACAACTCGTCTACGACCACCCAGCTGAACTACCTTATATCACCTGGATTAATTTAATATCTCCCAATTTGGTCCCAAACAGTCTTTCATCAACTGCAGACTGAGTGATCCTTTTAAAACCTAAATTAGCTTATATCAATGCTGTGTTCAAAACACTCTCATAATTCCCTCTCTCACTGAGCGTCCTCCCGATATCCTATGATGCTCTGTATTTTCAGCTTCCTGGTTAACCCTGGCCTCTCTCTTTTCATTCTCCCATTTTCACTCTGTCCTCCAGCTTCCTGTTTCCCAAGATTTTCAGCCATTTTTTCTATCAGGATCCTTGCAGTTGTTTTCCCCTTTTCTTAAGTTTTTTTTCCCCTAGATACCTTCATGGCTTTTCTTCTTACATCCTTTTCAATGAGATCTTTACTGACTACGCTGTATAAATCCATAACCTCTCACTCTTTATCTCCTTTTCCACTTTCTTTTTGCCTCTGTGACACTTACCACCTATTGCTATCTAACTTTTCTTATTAATTTTCCCCTTTGCTTTTGTATCCTATGACTGTCTTGCTAGGTCTAATACCTAGGATAGTGCCTGGCCGAATAGTAGTTTCTTAATATTTGCAAAATGAGTGAATGAATGAATGAAATGCAAATACTACTGACCCTTTTGATATTTTTAGTGGACTTTAAACACTGGAGTTGTTTGATGAGTTGTTTTCTTTGAGCTTCTCTGTAGCTAGATATGGATGAGCCATTGGGGAGGGAATCCTTGTGTGTTACATCTTTAGGTCTTCCATCTTAATATGATCACATTCCCCAGAAAGCACTATAGTCTCCTACCTGGAAGATCAGAGTGTGGTTGCTAGAGTTACAGGAGCCTCGTTTGGGAAGAGTACAGGGTGTCTTCAACTTCAGGATTCAGTACTCATGTAGGGTCACTTGGCTCTAGTTTGTCATGGTGCTCACTCAGCTGCGTCCGATGTTTCCCCTCAATCTCTATTCACAAACCGTCTGTGGAATCCTCTTTAGTGAGTAAACCTCCAGACATCTTCCTGTATAGGGGGAGGAACAGTGGCCTAGAGAGTTAATGCTTCTCACATAGATTTAACCGAATATGCTTTATTTTAGCTACCCTCTTCATTCCCAGCTCCAGATGTGCCTGATGGTGCTAATTATGGAGCCGATTGACTATTTTGCAGCCTACGTATGTCTGGCTCTTAGCTTTCCCACCACGGGCTTTACATATGGCCTTCATCTGATTCCCAGCTTCCAAGATTTTGTCACTGTTGTCTCTTTTTCTGTTTTTCCTGTCTTTATTGTTTTCAGTTTGAAAAAACGTATATGTATATATTTACTGCAGTGTCAGCAGGGTTTGGGAAATGCAGTTAGATGTATATGTTTATCTTTATCCAGAAGCACCAAGAACTATCTTAAAAAAAAATTCTGGGGCTCATGCGATGTTGAGTCTTAAGGTTTAAAGACATGATAATAAAAGCATGGCTTGACTTAATGAAAGCAGCTACCATTTCTGAGTGCTTGCCATGGATCAGGTGTACTCTACATGCATTTTCTCATTCCAACCTAGAACATTGGTTAGAGATGAATGCTCTTTGCAGGTCCATTTTGCATATCAGGGAACTGAAGGAGAGTGATTAGCTCACTTGCCCTGCTTCACAGAGCAGCTATATGGTGGAGCTCAAATTCAAACCCAACAGTCTGTCTCCAGATTTTCCGCTATATGCCCCTCTCCTATACAAACTCACCAGGTAACTATATTCGAAGAAAGAAATTGAATCATCTCTTGGGACATTTTGAGCCTAAGGATTTGTATGCTGTGCTGACTCTGATAACATAAAAAAAGATTTGGATTTTGAATAAAAACAGAGGCAATACAATGTATAATTGATATGGAAGGGGAACAAGTTATTACAAAGAAGTGTATTGAATCTATATAATGAATGTGGTTACTTAATATTTCTACATAGTTTAGTGTAGAAATTATGCCTACGTATCATCAATAAATTGTGGTGTCACCAGTTTTCTGTCAGTTATAACTGTGTATTACTGGGAAATATAGGAGCTGTTTGAATGAACAGTGATGCTATTTGCTATGGGTTATATTAAGTGCAGCCATGCTATATGCACTGTAAGACTGAGTAGGTATAAAAAAATAGGCTGTATTTATTAAAAAAAAAAAATATGTGTAACATTTGTAGTCGAGTTAATCTTCCTGAATATTTACACCTGTCACCAACAATATATTCCAGAAGATTTACTGTCTTAAATAGATATGTTGGAGCACATACATTCATTCAGTATCATCCAGGGTGCTTTGTGCTACAAGCAACTGAAAATCAAACTCAAAAGAGATGTAAAAGTAACTTGATTCATCATCTTACATCTAAAGAAATCAAAGGTGAGCTGGTTCCTAGTCTGATTAATTCAGTTACATAATTATGTGACTAAGCATCCAGATTTTTTCTCTCTTATTTTCTGCTCTTCTGTGTGACCACTTTGATTGCAGACTTGAATGCATCATGATTACAAGAAAATCCAGGTATCATATCCAGATAAGGCAGTGACCAGAAACAATTCTTGTATCTCTTGGTAAGAGTGAGAAAACCTTTCCCTGAAAACCCTAGCACAGAATTGGGTCACGTGGTCACAACTGCATCACATGACCCTTTCTAAAGTTAAAACCGGGCAGGGTAATGTAGGTTTCCCTGGGTGGCGTAAATGGTAAAGTGCTCAGCTACTAACTGAAGGTTGAAGGTTCAAATCTGCCCAGAGGGGACTGGGAAGAAAGGCCTGGAGATGTAATTCTGAAAGGCCACAGCCATCGAAACCCTTTATAGTGCAGTTCTACTCTGACACTCATGAGGTCACTATGAATGAATTGACTGGACAGGAACTAGCTTGCTTCCGTTTTAAGGTAATATAGTTACCACGACTGACTCAAAGTAATTATCTGTGGCATGAAAGATATAAGGTGTGATGGGAATATAATTCGAAATGCCTTGTTAACATTGAATTGAAATGATTTTGTGTGTTTTTTATTTATTTCTTTTTGAGTGTAGTTTACTAATACATTTGTATCAACTGAGTGAGTAACATTCAGTAATGGACAAAGAAAGTATTTTAAGTGCTTGTTGAAGAATTCCTTAATGCAGTGATACCTTTAGATTTACACTCTCAGCTTTTTACCTGCTACCTACAGTGGTTTTAAATGGTTCATTGGATGCGTGAAGCTATTGTATTGACTTATGAGTGAAGCATGGGTTTAGGGTTTAAGGATTTTGCTACAGTCCCTTCCTATGACAGGGAAAAGTAACCTAGTGGTCAGGTCTGTTTCAAAGGAACCCTTCCTATTCAGTGGAGTTTTCCACTACCATTACTTTCCAACAGATTTGTACAGAGTTTCACATTTATGGTTGTTGTTAAAAATTTAATATAACATTTCAATTATAAGTCATATTAATTGAAGTGCAGAAATGTGTTAATTTATTCCAGTCTTCTGATGCTTTTGTTTCTCTCTGAATAACTCCTGTAGATGTTTTGTAGAGAAAATTTAGGCTAAGAATTACCCCTGGTATTTTTGCCTTTCTTCATTTTTGCCTCTGAGGTTTTCTTTTTTGAAAAAGCAGTAACATTTTTGCAGTGACTTCCCAAAGCAAATTTACTTTTGTTTAAGGCAACCAAAGTTGAAACTTGAGAAGCCACTCTTATCATTGATTGAGAAGCAGCTAGAAGCAAGTGCTAATTTCCTTTCTTTCTCCCAACCTTATGTTTTCATGATTTAAAAAATAATAATAATTTTTTTTTCCATGATATAGTCCTATTTATATTTTTGTATACTGAAAACACAGAACTGTTTTTCTCTCTGGACTCTTACAGCAGGTGGGGGAATAGACACGGTGATCCTAGCATCGTCAGTAGTCGCTCCTTCTTCCTCTGAAATACTGGTATAATATATGCAGGAAAAGAGAAGTGAAATCCTGGATCTATCTGTTACTTTTCAGTCACCTCCACAAAGTCTCTGTGTATGTCTATTATGGACAGAATTAATCTTCTATTAAATTTTTCTGTAAGTATAAACAATTAATGAAGTAATAAGAGTGCCAAAGACTCTAGCTTGATCACAGAAAGTTATATATGAATAAAAATTTAAGGAAAAAATATTGGAAATAATAAAGCTGGTTTAAGGTTAATATCTCATTCGTGGTTTTCTTACTTTCCTACTCCAGGACCTCTGCCTCCTTTGTTATACTGGGTCCTGTTAGGACTGGGAGCCCTGGTTGCAGAGTGGTTAAGAACTCGACTGCTAACCAAAAAGTTGGTGGTTTGAATCCACCAGTGGCTCCTTGGAAACCCTATCGGGCAGTTCTACTCTGTCTTGTAGGGTCACTATGAATTGAAATCTACTCGATGGCAATGGGTTCAGTTTTGATTTTGTTAGGACTGAGGATACCACAGCATGGTGAGGAAACCAGGACGGCCAGCATTGGCGCTTACATTGTAGTTATCTAAAATAATCAGAGAAAGGGCAGCTTCTCAATGAACTGGTGCTCTGATAACTGGCCATTTATCAAAAAAATAGCATGGTAATACTGTTAGAAGCGCAACTAACACCAGAATAAATTTTGGATTATTTAAAATGCTAAATATTAAAATGTAACATCATAAAAATGTTAGCAGAATCCCACTTTGAAGAGTGGCATCTGGGGTCTTAAATGCTAGCAAGTGGCCATCTAAGATGCATCAATTGGTCTCAACCCACGTGGATCAAAGGAGAGTGAAGAACACCAAGGACACAACATGATTACCAGCCCAAGAGACAGAAAAGGCCACGTGAACCAGAGACTACATCATCCTGAGGCCAGAAGAACTAGATGGTGACCAGCTACAACCAATGACTGCCCTGGCAGGGAACACAACAGAGAACCCCTGAGGGAGCAGGAGAGCAGTGGGATGCAGACCCCAAATTCTCATAAAACCAGACTTAATAGTCTGACTGAGACTAGAAGGACCCTGGTGGTCATGGCCCCCAGGCCTTCTGTTAGCCCAGGACAGGAACCATTCCCAAAGCCAACTCTTTAGACATGGATTGCACTGGACAATGGGTTGGAGAGGGATGCTGGTGAGGAGTGAGCTTCTTGGATCAGTGGACACTTGAGACTATGTTGGCATCTCCTGCTTGAAGGGGAGATGAGAGGGCGGAGGGGGTTAGAAAGTGGCGAAATGGACACGAAAAGAGAGAGTGACGGGAGTGAGCAGGCTGTCTCATTAGGGGGAGAGTAATTGGGAGTGCGTAGCAAGGTATATATCGGTTTTTGTGTGAGAGACTGACTTGATTTGTAAACTTTCACTTAAAGCACAATAAAAATTATTAAAAAAATCTTAGCAGAAAAAAATGATTACAAGTATTTGATTTTTGAATTTCACACTGGCGAAGAGGCACCTTAGCTTAAAGCCAATAGAAGATCTACATCGGAACAGATGGATAAATTTGAATACCTAAGTATGTATTAAAACTTTTTATATAAAAATGTTGCATATTTTTATATGCATTGGTATAAAACACTGAAGATGCTTAAATAAAAATACTTTTGGTAGATTTCCTTGTGGTTTAAAATTAACAAAAATTTAATCCCTATCCTTTCATATATTTTGTAGATTGTCTTCAATGGCCATCATTTAGTTGTATAATGAAGACAATAAACAATAAATTGGAACCCTTTGCAAAGGAGTTGATGATATCTAGTAATGTTGGAACTAAACAATGCTAAAATTTTATTTCAGATTTTAAATAATATGTATACAAAAACCAAATCCCTTTTAAATAATGAATTAACAAAACTTTAATTTTTAAATAGAAAAAAATTGATTTTTAAATTTATTATGGCCGTCTTCATGTTAAAAATTTTAAAAGGTTTAAGTCTAAAGTTGAAATGTAACCAACTCTATTTTATGTCAGATTCCATGACTTCAGATCCTATTGTTTCTGTCTTCTTCACTTGATCTCATAGGTGCGAACAGTCTCAGAAACAAACGGCGATATGATGTCTGTTTTCACTGAGCCTTTTGTTTGTTCTGGTTTTGTCTTTGGCCTGAAGGTATTTCAGAGGAGATGCAGGTTCCTGTCTGGCCATTTCCAGACAAGAATTTGTATAATGAGGGGACAAAGAAAATGAGGGGCAGGATCATTTACGTAAAGAAATACTAAGTGTACGATGAAACTGCCAGCTGTGATCCAGAACTGTGATGCGGGATTGATTTGTCATCTAGGATGTTAGTTTTATGGATGACAGAATTGAGAAGTTGAGAGATTTAGTCAGTCAAGGTCATCCATTCATTCATTCATGAAATAATTATCGAGCATCTACTCTGTGCCAGCTACCCTTCTCAGCACTGGAAATAGAACACTTAATATGACGTAGAAATTTCTACTCTCCTGCAACTCACTAACAGGAACAACTCAGCTTTCCTAAATGTCATTCTAGTGCACAGACCATTGTACACTCCTTCATAACTGAAAATTTTGTCAATATGAGTAAGCACTCATGTGTGGGATTTTTTTTAAATCAGAAAATAGACTATTTATCAGTTTATTATTTGCTTTTGCAATTACATCCACCAATTCCAACTATACCACAAGTACCAGATGTCCCTGGGTGGCACAAAGGGTTTGTGCTCAACTATTATTCTAAAGATTGGCAGTTTGAACCTACCCAGAGGTACCACAGAAGAAAATCCTGCCGATCTGCTTTTGTAAAGATTAACCCAAGTCCATTACCATCAAGTTGATTCTGACTCATAGTGATTCTGTAGAACAGAGCAGAGCTGCCCCACTGGGTTGCCAAGGCTGTAAATCTTTACTGAAGCAGACTGCCACATCTTTCTCCTGCAGAGCAGCTGGTGGGCTCAAACCGCCCACCCTTCGGTTAACAGCTAAGTGTTTAACCGACGCACAGCCAGAGTTCCTTCTGTAAAGCCAAGAAAATCACATGAAGCAGTTCTACTCTGTAACACAGGGGTCACCATGAGTAGGCATGTACTGGAAGACAACAGATCTGTTGTTTTGGGGGGTTCTTTTTTTTGGTATGTTAAAAAAACCAAACCAAACCCATTGTCATGGAGTTGATCCCGACTCACAGTGACCTATAAGATGGAGTAGAACTGCCCCATAGGGTTTCCAAGGAGCACCTGTTGGATTTGAACTGCCAAGCTTTTGGTTAGCAGCCAAACTACTACGCCATCAGGGTTTCTTTTCATATCTTAGACACAACAAAAATAAGTTCTGTAATACCAGTCTTAAAAATTATTTGAAGATGTTTTGATAGATATTTAATATTTCAAATAGTCCATGCTGATGATAAAAATAAGAGCTTGGGAACACGATTGAAAAATATAGGATCTTAGTATTTTTACTACTAGTGTTAATTAGCTTCATTTTCTTTGTTGATCACCTTACTTGAGTGCTTATACTGTCTTATTTTGTTGTTGTTATAGAATTTATATGTTTTTGTACTATAAGATTTTTAAAAAACTAAAGAAGACATTTAAAAGTATTCATATTATTAAAATTAGGAAAAGGCTTTTGTTACGCCTTGTGTTCTTTATTTTTCTAGGATATATACAATAGCTAGAGGATGTTCTCAGCATACTGAGTGTTTTTGATGTTAGTATGGATTTTAGTTTCCCTACTAAAAATGTAACCAATGAATTATAATCATTTCTGTGTTGTGAGTTTTTTCTTTAAAAATTAAAAATATTTTCACTGTAAAATGATTAATTGAATACTATGTATGCACAATTTTTTCAAAACTCATGATTTTATAACAAAAATATACATATAAATAGAAGACTTATAATAGAAACTTATAAAATCTAAACTTTATATTCAAATATATTAAAACATTGATTTATATTATCTACTTAAGTTTTCAATGAGCAAACATCACAGAAAAGGAAAGTACATCTTATATGTAGTTTATACCAATAATTTGGTATGTACATTGTCATATATGATATGATACAAACAAAATCAGGAAAATATTAAAGCTCTATGCTCTTCACTCATACATTAGTGTCTTATTCATCTAGTGCTGCCATGAAAGAAATACCACAAGTGGATGGCTTTAACAAAGAGAAGTTTATTCTCTCACAGTCCAGTAGGCTAGAAGTCCAAATTCAGGCTGCTGGCTCCAGGAGAAGGCTTTCCCTCTCTGTCGCCTCTGGAGGAAGGTCCTTGTCATCAGTGTTGCCTTGGTCTGGGAGCATCTCAGCACAGGAACCTCAGGTCCGAAGGATGCGCTCTGCTCCCGGCACTACCTTCTTGGTGGTATGAAGCCCCCATGCCTCTCCACTCACTTCTCTCTTTTATATCTCAAAAGAGATTGCTTAAGACACTATCTAATCTCGTAGACCTCATCAGTATAACTGTTGCTAATCCATCTTATAACATCGTAGTGATATGATCTACAATGTAAACAGAAATATATCAGAAGATAAAATAGTAGACTATCATACAAGGGAATCATGACCTAGCCAAACTGTTGGATATTTTGGGGGGACGCAGTTCAATTCATGACAATTAGCAATTGAGTAAAAAAAACTGGGTATATATATGTATGTAAATATATATATATATACACACACACACACATATGACATTCTCTTCACTCAGCACCTATCTGTACGGAAATTTGAATTTAGAACGTGAGGAAAATACGAACAATCAGGTGCCTATAAATTACCTGGATATGAAAGAAAGTAATATTACTGATTGCATCAATATAAATCCCAAAGAATATAAACACTTAAGAAAATTTTACTCGTCTATTATATGCACCATTGAATCTAAGTTTGAAAGGTAGGTCTACTGTGAAATGTTATTGATATATAAAATACAATTTATACTTTATTGACAATTTACTACCATTAGAAATAGTTACCTCTATGAAGACTTGAAGGTTTATTGATCACTCCTTCTCCCAGATAACTTCCTAACCCAATTCTGTGACAAGTGAAGATGTTGTTTCTTGATAAATATAAGAATTACCATAGCACAAAGCTTTTTGTAGTTACCTGATATTTTTACTTTGTCAGTTTTGCAATGGTGTTTCCATGATTAAATGGTGGTTTGGAAACCATGCAGCAAATAAGTACAGCCTAATTATCTTGGTTAAAACATAGGTGTGTATACACACACACACACACACCCATGCACACACCTTTTATTCTAGATATCCATAGAGCAGTGGTTCTCAATTTTAGACTGGATCAGAATCACCTGGGAACTTTGTTAAAATGCAAATTCCTGGGTGTCATCTCTAAATTTTCTGAATCTGGATTTTTTTGAATTCTGAATTTTATGGTGGTGGTAAAATTAGTGAGTTGTATTTCTATCAAGTCCCTAAAAGATCCAGATGTTGCTCGCCTTGGAGTCCACACTTTGGGAAACATGTGGTAGATGAAAAAAAAAAAAAAAAGACATGAGCACATTTGAACACTGGGCTAAAGGGAGGAATAGTTCTTTCCTTTCTTCTTTGTTAGTTACTTTAAGAACATTTCTTTTTATGTACATTTTCTTCAGTCATTTATTCTTAATGGGGTCATATTCTTTCAAGTGGATGAAAATAGACTAAATTTATTTCACACATACACACTCTCTTTCATTTGTTATAGGAAATACACTGATGTCTCTAGGTTAAAAAAAGTGAAATAATTATTTCTATGTGTGGCATTTGAATTGCCATGAAATTCCAATATATCCCTAATAATATGACTCATATGCTATCTTGGTAGTCAGAATGATCACAACTGGCTAAGACAAGTCACCTCTCTTTCTCCAGTGATGCTGTTGAAAGATAGGAAGTTTACAAATACTCTTTGCTTCCGTGGAGTAAAATCTCGAGATATTCTTTCTAACCTGTGATTTTTCTTTGAGAAAATGGTAAGAACAGGAATTACTTTTAGTCCAATATGCATTAAACTTTGAAATGTGACATTTTCCTATCTTTTAAATTTCCAAATATTTAGTATATCTTGAATGCTAGTGGATATTAAAACTTAAAACATTATGTTTTTTATATATGCACATTTAGCCATGTAAAGTGACAGAATGAATGAGCTCTTCATTTTTCATGTAGACATTATTTTGTTATATTGAAGGAAGTTCAAACCATTCATTGAGAATTAAATGTGTATGTATGTGTATAAAATCTTGAGGCTGAAAAAGGTATCTTAAAAGTACCTTCTTATGTTCTACTCACTAACTTGAGGATGGGTGTTGGAATCTATCTTTTTCACTTTACGGGTC
This sequence comes from Loxodonta africana, assembly GCF_030014295.1. Taxonomy (NCBI): domain Eukaryota; kingdom Metazoa; phylum Chordata; class Mammalia; order Proboscidea; family Elephantidae; genus Loxodonta; species Loxodonta africana. The sequence goes on from NC_087362.1 coordinate 20,811,323, forward strand.
TTAGAACTCTAAATAGATCAGGGAATAAGGTATTAAATAGTGCTGACCAAAGCACTGGGAAAAAGCCAATAAAGTGTAATTGAAAAATAATCCAAGTTTCTAAGATAAACTTGGCATGCTTCATAGTTGTATTCTTTTAAATTCTTTTTAAGGTTATCTAGCACAGTGGAGCCAAGTGGACAATATAATAGCATGTGAAAGGATACGTATAACAAAATAGTGAATGCTCTAACTAATAGTAAATATGACTTTTGAATATCTTTAAAGCAGTTTTTTTTGCTTTAAAAAGGAAACTAAAGTTTGTGATACGTAAATGAAAATTGAAATTGAAAATACTACTGACTTCATTTTCATGCTATTAAAATCATACATATATGGAAAAACTATAGAAAATTAAAATTACATAAATTAGGCCTTTAATACCAGTTCTTTCTCACCACCCGACCCTATCTCAAAATGTTAGTTTATCCCTTTTTGTATACAAGGCATACAAAATCATCAGAGTTAAAAGACAAAACTCAATAAATACAGCATGTGACAACATCTTGAATTTTTATGTTAAATGACAGCTCTTAGTTTGAAGCAGAGGAATCCTGGTGGCACAACATTTAAGCAGTCTTCTGCTAACCAAAAGGTTGGTGGTTCAAACCCCCCCCGTAGCTCCATGGGACAAAGACCTGATAATCTGCTCCCGTAAAGATTACAGCCTTCAAAACCCTATTGGGCAGTTCTGCTCTGTCACATGGTGTCACTATGAGTCAGAATCAACTCAACGACACACAACAGCAACAGTTTGAAGTAGAAGAACAAACTCTCTTTGAAATTTTTTAGCTACCTAGTACTTTCTAAATGTGTTTTGGGTAAATACGTCAATTTATTGCATAGTTTTAAACAAAGATAGAAGTTTTTAGGCAGAGCTTAACTGAGAGGGAGAGGACTAATGGAAATAGCCTGATCTAATGCTAATCTATCGTATTGTTATTTTTTTAGTAAATTTTTGATGAGAGTTTACACATCAAATTCGACTCACATTTAACAATTTCTACACAGGTCATTCAGTGACACCAATTATATATTTCACAATGCGTCAATTTTCTTATTTATTTCATTCTGTTTGTCATGAGTTCTTTTTCATTTTTTCTCCTACATTTTACTTATTTTTTTGTTGTTGAGAATATACACAGCAAAACAAAGTTCATTCTTGATGGTCTCATTGGACGCCCAGAGCATTATTTGATAATGAAGAACTCAGACCTTAGAAGCCAAGAGGGTGAAAAAAAAAATAAATAAAGCAAGCTTCAAATTCCTGATTATGTTAACGGCAAACTCAATTTAAGTAAGATAACTTCTGTGGTTAAAAATAGAATAGATCTTATTATACTTTTCTTAAAGCAACTGACCCAACAGTAAGCTAGACCATAGCAACTCAGGCTTTGTTCTTGAAGCCATACAAATAGCTATTTATCTACTTTTCTTTAAAGAAAATAAACATTTGGACAGTGTATTACTTTTCTGTTGCTGCTGTAACAAATTACCACAAATTGAGATGAGCTAAAACAGCACACATTAATTACCTCTTAGTTCTGGAGGTCAGAAGTCTGAAATGGGTCTTATGGATTGTGTCAAGTGTTGTATGTCTTCTGGATGCTCTAGCCGAGAATCTATTCCTTGTCTTTTCCAGTTTCTAGAGGCCGCATGAATGGCTTGTCTCGTGGCCCCACACTCTGACCTCTGATTCCATCATTCCATCTCCCTCTTCAACACTGAGCCTCTGCTTCCCTTTTGTAAGGACTTTGTGATTTAATTGTGCCCACCCGAATAAAAAAAAAAAATCTGGGATAATTTTGACTAGCTCTTGATCCTTAACTTGACCACTTCTGCAAAACACTTTTGCCATATAGGTAACATATTCACAGGCTATTGGGATTAGGATGTGGACATTTTTAGGGGCCATTATTCTGCCTACCACAGACAGTAACAAAAATTTTGTTGTAATGAAAATACTTAGTCTTTACATTTGGAAGTTGTTCAAAGATTTCGTTTGAATGCTGGAAATTTTTCAAAAAAAGATTTATAAGAAGTAATTTTTGATAGTCATAAATCCAGTTTATGTCAAAACACATTTTTAAAATACCACATAGAAATATCAGATCTAGAGCTATATATATAGTTCTCATTTGTAATAATACTTGAAAGTATGAAAACTTTATCTTTGATATGAAGTGCTGTTGCAGGGGTTTAATAGGTTTTTTTTTTTTCAGTATTAAAAGGTTTACTAAAGTTATATTGTTAATGGATTTAGCAAAGTAAATTTATAAATTCCTTGAGTGCTTGTGTGCTATTGTGCAGCACTTAGAAATTAAATAGTCAGGTTTGTCATGCATAAACTTATTTGGTTTACTGCAAGGTGGTCATGGCAAGGTACACAATTTAGATGTCGTGGCATTCATTTAGGACCAGATAATCAGAGTTAACAATTACATTTACAATATTAGCTCAGTGGTGAGGGTTCAAAGCTTTAGATTCCAGGCATTTACCTTTAACAAGTGATCTTGGGAAGAAGGCTTGACCATAGCTCAAACTCCATGGAGGACCCTTGTAGCTATGGTCTGGGGTCAATGGCAGCAGACAGAATCTCACTCCAGAGTCTCAGTTTCCAGAGAGATTGAGACTCTAGAAGGAGGTCCTATCTTTGTCTTCTCTTAGTGAGTGAGCAGAAATTCAGGGTTTATATGTGAATGTCTCACCTTGGCCTTACATGATAACGGCTAGCGTAAAGTCAAAGACTAGTATGTTGTGTCTTCTCTCCAGGGATAAAGATTAGCTTAATGTCCTATATTTTTTCAGAGTTAAAGATTAGGGAGTTTGTTTAGACATATGTCTCAAGGATGGTTTTCAAAGATTGACTATGTTATGTTTTCTTTTATCACAGCTATGCCAGTTTGAAGTCAACTTAAAGGTTGTTTACCACATTCTTCACATCTTTGTTTCTAAGTTCAGAATTTTTCTAAATATCTTTCTAATGACTTACAGTTTTCTAATGACTTATAGTTAACTTAGAGAGCTTCACAAAAGTAGACATATTTCTGTATCTAAGCCAATATTATGAATTCTTATTATACACATGTATTTTGAAAGCATAATAGTGACATACTTTTTATGATTTGAGAGATTAAAGAAACATACAGAATGATTGCATGTTGGTTGAATTAAAATCCTATGTAAAGAGTGGAATGTGTTGGATATGACATTGTTACTCTGGCAGCTAAAACGCCAAAATTTTAAAGAAAATCACAAGATGGGTCTTTTGAAGGATATTTGATAATAGAGTACATGAATTCATCACTGAAGTCGTTATTTATATTTCTCATATAAAATTTTTTTTTTGAACAATGGTAGCTTAAAAAGTTGTAAGATGAAATTTTTAAAGACTGGGTTTCATCAGAGTTATCCCAAAACTCAAATACTTTTGAATCTTTTTTAAATATCATATGACTACAAAGATGCATCAGATTTTTCTTAGTTTTGGGACTTATTAGCATTTACACTTCGTGAGTTGTCTTTTTGTTAGGTTTCTTATAATTTCTTTTATACGTATCTTTTATTTTTAACCTAAGCATTGGATAATGTCTAAATTGATCTCAATTCAGAATACTCTTACGATGTATTTGAGGACTAATTTTATGTGTCAATTTGGCTAGGCTATGGTGCCCAACTTTTTGGTCAAATACTGGTATTTTGTAGATGTGATCAACATTTATAACCAGTTGCCACTAAGCAAAGAGTGTACTCTCAATAATGGAGGTGGATTTACTCAATAAGTTAAAGGCCTTAAGAGTAAAAACTGAGGTTTCCCAGAGAAGATGGAAAGTTGCCTTCAGACAGTTCCATTTAGAAATCCTGCCGGAGTTTCTTGCCTGCTGGCTGTACAGATTTCAAGCTCAAGACTGTACTGTCAACTCTTCCCTGAGTTTCCAGCCTGCTGCCCTGACCTACAAGTTTTTGATTTTCTAGCTCCCACAATTTTGTGAGCCTATTCCTTATAGTCTCTCTCTTTCTCTCTCTCTCTCAGATAGATAGACAGACAGATAGATTGCGTATTTCTATAGTATATAGTATGTATATAGGTTCTGTTTCTCTGGAGAACCCTGACTGATGTAGTCAGTATAAACCTGTGAGAATCCATACACCAAGTGTTAATACAAAAATAGTCTGCAGTTATCAGAGGAGTGAAAGTATTAAAACTGTTAATTGAATCACTCTGATTTTCATGTCACAGTTTAGCATGTGTTTTGATCTCTGATTTGGTAATTTAATTTTATTTATTTTTAATGATCTGATTTTCAGTGTGCTAAAGAAAGCAGCAAAACTTTAGCCACAAACAATGAAGACAGAATAATCATGACTTTGTGCAAGTCTGTGTGTGTGTGTGTATAACTGATTTAACAATATTTGCATAATATCCTGAGACATTAGAATTCAAATAACACAAATTTAGAATAGAAGCACTATAAGGTTTGTTGATTTTTGTTCACCACTATGTCCTGAGTCTAGAACTATGCCTGACATCGATAAATCTGCTTAATGATCATGGATAAATGAATGAATGGTATCTATAATCTGCTGATTAATAATGTTTTCCTTGGGAATTAAAATGTCTTTCACATTGAAGCATATTGGAATCTAAATGTTGATAGTGGAATGTTTAAAATACACCATCCTACAATTCAGTCCTGTTCTCATAGTGTTTATATTTTGATTGACTGGAAAACAACATTGATTTTATATAGCATTTTTTAGAAGAATTGCCAGTTATAACTTGTAAAAGACTTATTTGGACTAGTGTTTTTTTAGGTGCTGATTTTTTTTGTTTTTTAATATAGTATCTATTTTGCACAGGCTAATGGTGGTGTTTAGTTGCAAATTGCTGGTGGACACATGTTTAATTTAGATATAAGAGTATCTAAATTTTACAAAAAATCTTTTATTTGAAGTTATACAAAAGGCACATTAGACTAAAATATTGATGATCAGTGTAAGCAATCAGAAATTTATTGGCATTATATTTAATGGTTTGACATCTTTGTTTTCTTTGTTTTGAATTTCCCTCTTATTAATCATATTCCGTATGTTGCCAGTAGCCATATAGTATATTTTTTTCCAGTAAGTAAAATCAAATCCCTAATTTTGATGTTTAATTTAAATATATTTAACTATTAGTAGTTAAAAATTAGAAACATCTAATTTTAGATAATGGTGCAATGGTTAAACACTAACTAGGCTGCTAGCCTAAATTTTGGCTGTACAAACCTACCTAGTGACTCCATGGGAGAAAGACCTGGAGATCTGCTCTGGTAAAGACTACAGCCTAGACAACCCTATGGGGCAGTTCTACTTTGTCACGTGGGGTCTCTATGAGTTGAAATTGACTTGATTGCACCTAGCAACAGTATTTTTTTTTTTTAAACATGTATTTGGAAATATGCACTGTCTTTAGATTGTTAGCTCCAGATATCACTGGAATATCCTCTCATGACTAGGTCAGTTTCAGATTTTTATTACGAAAGCCCAATAGAGATGAAACTAAAAACCTTCTTATAATTTGAGATTAAGAAATCGCATCATATTTTTAAGTACCATATATTCTAACTTTTTATGTGATTTCAGATGTTTTCGTTATGCAAATTTACATTTTATTTCTTACCTTAGTCCTTTTGTCATGAAATATAGGCTTCTTTTAGTTTTTTTTTTTTTTTTAGGTTTATGAATTTCCATATCCATAAGTTTAAGTGTGTTAACTACATGTTTTATGATTCTATGTAGCATTTGGCACTTTATCATGTTTCTTAAATACCATTATACTTGGAATGATAAGGAAAGAAGCATTGCATTAAAAAAAAAAAGCCTGGAATTACAAATGAAATAGCCAAAGATATAGAAAGAACAGAGGCTGCTAAAACATAAAATGGAATAGAATGAAAATGTTGAGGTCAAACATTGGCAAGGAGGAACTGCAGGCACTAAGGAGTGCTGTGCCTGCCTCAAGCAGAGAATAGACTACCTGGGGACAGAGAAAAAAACAGAGTGTGTTCTCAGCAATATTACCAAGGGCTGCTTTTAGTGAGTCCAGAGCCAGCATGCCGACACTTCAGCCCTGGTGTCTAACGCTCTATACAGGTGTTTCTGAAACAAGAGCATGCATCAGAATCACATGGATGCTTGGTTAAAATACAGATTGCTAGGCCCCATACCTGGGGGTTTCAATTCTTATGTCTGGGTAGGACTCAAGAATTTGCGTTTCCAGGATTTTCTGAGGTGATGTTAATAATGCTGGTCCGAAGACCATACTTTGAGAACCACTACTGTGTACCATGTTCATTCTTACCTCTCCTCTTCTGTTTGTGGTTAAGAGACTTGAGACACTGAAAAACAGCCACCAAATAATGGTGTGGAATAGAGACCAGAACAGGGTAGTCCCTCATTCATTCATCAGTCTTAAACGGGTTGGGAGAAATCCTGGTGGCATAGAGGTTAAGTACTATGGCTGCTAACCAAAAGGTTGCCAGTTTGAATCTACCAGGCACTCCTTGGAAACCCTGTGGGGCAGTTCTACTCTGCCATTTAGGGTCACTGTGAGTTGGAATTGGCTCTACAGCCACAGGTTTGGTTTTTTTGGTATGTTGTCATCGTTGTTAGGTTGCCATCAAGTCGGTTCTGACTCATCGCGACCCTATATAGCACAGAATGAAACACTGCCTGGTCCCGCGCCATTCTTACAATCGTTGTTATGCTTGAGTCCATTGTTGCAGCCACTGTGTCAAACCATCTCGTTAAGGGTCTCCCTCTTTTCGCTGACCCTGTACTTTGCCAAGCATGATGTCCTTCTCCAGGAACTGATCCCTCCTGACAACGTATCCAAAGTATGTAAGATGTAGTCTCGCCATCCTTGCGTCTAACGGGCATTCAGGTTGTACGTCTTCCAATACATTTTTGGTATAGGGGTTAGGATTTTCCTTGGTGCCCAGAAGAATCTGTAAAAGCCCAGACATCATAGCTCAGTCCTTCATTCAGAATCGGTCAGGATGAAGACTGATCAGATGGAATGGATGCTTCTGGTAGAGCTGGCAAAAGAAATTAAGTTTGCAGAGTATGCTTTAAATTCCTCCATGGGCAGTGGAAGTTGTGAGAAAAACAATTCGTATATGGGACTGAGTTGCAGGTACAACATTTAAGATGCAGAGAGTCGAACCTTGAGAAGATGAAGGTCACTACTTTTGTAGACACCACTTTTGTAGTGCCCTAAAAATGTATGGGCAAAAGAGTGAGAAAAGAGGTAACTGATCTACAGATTTAGATATTACAGAGAGGTCCAGTAAGAGAAGAGGTGGAAATCTAGTTTTGGCAGTAAGGGAAACAACTTTGACAGGAGTTTTGTTGAAGAGTTCCCAATCGTGGCAAGATGGCTGTGGGTTTAAGAGTGAAGGAGAGGAGAATAGAGAGAGCTTTCCAAGGTGCTTGACTGTGGAGAGGAAGAACTAGAAGGTCTAAATTATTTTTGTACTTTTACGAATAATAATAAAAAAAGCTTAAGCATTTTTGTTTGCTGAAAGTTAAAAAAAAAAAATCCGTTGTTGTTGAGTCAATTCTGACTTGTATCTAGTAAAACAAGAGTTTGAAAAAACAAGAGGAACAGGCTATTAATTACAGGAGCTCAAAAAAAAAAAAAAACCCTTTGCCAGCAAGTAGTTTTTGACTCATCACGACCCTATAGGACAGGGTAGAACTGCCGCATAGCATTTCCAAGAGGTGGCTGGTGGATTCGAACTGCCAAACTTTTGGCTGGCAGCCGCAGCTCACCATAGCTCCTAACACTGGGCCACCAGGGCAGAAGGAGATAACTGATTTGCAAGTTCCCTCAGGAAATGGGACGGTTCCAGTGTTAAAGTTCAGAGGGAGCTATTGGATGTCCAGTGCTGTTCCCGAAATGTTTCTTGTGACTGTTGTCACAGGTGTGTGGTAATTTATTTTTTTATTTTCATTTTACCTGAGCTGTCAAGAGAAATTGCTATTTGGAGAACTTTAAGCCAAATTTTTATTTTCTTCTCAACTTACTCAAGGCATTGCTATTTATCATCACTCCCTTTTTGTGTACTTCTATTAAGTAAAGAAGTGGTCATCAGCTAAGAAATTTCCCAACAATGTTTTCCTGCCTTTTTGGTGGCTGCTTGGTTTATTTCTTCTGAAATGCAGAGAAGCAGTCTTGGCAGTAACACAAAGTACAGAGGAGAAGATAAGTTTGACCCACTTAACTCTATTTTTTTCTTTCCGTATCCTATATTGATGTTAAAGGAAATTAGTGTCTGCTAACACATTTTATATAAAAAGAAAGTATTAATACTAGATTTTGGATCTAATCTTAGCAATATCCTTCAGGAATAGTTCATTGGAGACCTCTTAAAAATATATTTCCTTTTAACCTGCTTTTTTTTTTTTTTGCCTAAACAGAAATGCATGCATAAATATATCCTCCTTACCTGCTTGACCATTTTGTAGATGGTTTATAGTGGTCAGATCCATCCATCACCAAGGCATATCCTAGGTGGACTTTACAGGACAAAGGTGGAATTGCCAGAAAAAGAGATATAAGGATCTAGGGAGCCTGAATCAGGGCAGGGCTCTTTTCATCAAAGATAGTGTGAGATTCTGTGAAGAGGGAGGAGACAGGGTGGAACAGGCTGAAAATAGGAGTTGGAGTAGGATTTAAAAGCTTGGAACAGGTAACATAAAACAGATGTGCATGTAGCTTTTTAAAAAATATAAGTCGCAATAACTGGGACTTGGTTGTAAGGATGAGAGGCATACTTCGGCTAGCTTAGGTATAGGAACTTGAGGAAGGTGCTGTTGGCTATCTGAAAGACATGAAGAAATGAATGAGTTGGAAACCTATAGAAATGGCAAGCCTGTCAATATGCACTTATCATGACGTTTTTCACAGCTATCTAGTCAGACTGTGGATTAACGGAACTGTCTTAGGTACATTTCATTGTGCTTAAAGTGGGTTGGGGAGATAGGAGTTTGGGCAAAGAATGTGGCCAGTTGTTATCCAGTGTCAATTTTCACTTTTATACCGGGGTTCATAGTCACCTAGACTAAATAGTATATTTCAAAGCCTCTGTTGTGGTTAGGTGTACTCTGTGACTAAGTATCACCCATGGGATAAACCAAAACCAAACCCATTACTGTTGAGTCAATTCTGACTCATAGCAACCTTACAGGACAGATTAGAACTGCCCCATACTGTTTCCAAGGAGCGGCTGGTGGATTTGAACTGCCAATAGCTGAGCTATTAACCACTGTGCCACCAGGGCTCCACCCATGGAATAAGAGTAGCAATAAGATGTGTAACTTCTGGTTTGTGCTTAAAGGGAAAGGGTCATGCCCTCCATTGCCCTTTCACCTGCTACCTACCCCCGACTAGAAATCAGAAATAATGATAGGAGCCTCTTAAACCACGCAGTGATTCTGGATGTTAAAGGTGACAAAGCAATAAGTTAGAAGCAGCATCAGTCACCAGCACTGGGAAGCCAAAATACCAGTTCTACATTGCCTGCTTGAACTTCTACGTGAGAGAAATACAGTCATCTTTTTTTTAAGCACCGTATTTTTATGTCTTTTTTTATTACAGCAGACTCTATCACAAATAATACTAGTGTCAAGGCCTCTCATCAATTAATTTAATAAATATTTACTGAGTGTTACCTATATGGTAGTCTTTTAGGTTCTAGCAATAGCAAACAACACAACACACACACACAAAAAGCCCTGCCCCCTCACCTCTTTAAAAACCTAGAAATGGAAATGATCCAGCAATCCCACGACTAGAATATATCCTAGAGAAATAAGAGACATCACACGAATAGACAGATGCACACCCGTGTTCGTTGCAGCATTATTCACAATACCAGAAAGATGGAAATAGTCTAAGTGCCCATCAACAGATGCATGGATAAACAAATTATGGTATATACATGCAATGGAATACTATACAATGATAGAGAACAGTGGTGAATCTGGTAAACATTTCACAACATAGATGAATCTGTGGGGCATTACACCGAGTGAAATAAGTCAATCATGAAAGGACGAATATTGCATGAGACCATTATTATAAAAACCCAAGAAAAGGTTTACACACAGAAAAAAAAAAATCTTTGATGGTTACAAGGAGGGGGAGGGAAGAGGAGGAAAAATCACTAGATAGTAGAAAAGTGTTAACTTTGCTGAAAAGAAAGGCAACACACAATATAGGGGAAGTCAGCACAGCTTGACTAAGGCAAAGTCGTGCTAGGCACATTCAAAGTCCTAGGCACATTCAAACACCTTGAGGGACCAATTTACTAAGCCTGAGGGCTGTGAACCATTGTCTAGAGGGATATCTAGGTCAATTGGCATAACTTAGTTCATAAAGAAAGTGTTCTACATTCTACTTCGGTGAGTGGTGTCTGGGATCTTAAAAGCCTGTTAGCAGCCATCTAAGATACATCTATTGGTCCCACTCAGTCTGGAGCAAAGTAGAATAAAAACAAACAACAAAGATACAAGGACCACATTAACCACAGCCTCCACCAGCCTGAGCCTAGAAGAACTAGATGGTGCCCGGTTATCACCACCAACCACTCTGACAGGGATCACGATAGAGAGCTCCAGATAGAGTGGGAGAAAAATGTAGAACAAAATTCAAATCCACCAAAAAAAAAAAAAAAAAAAGGACCAGATTTACAAGTCTAATAGAGTCTGGAGAAACCTCCGAGACTATGGCCCCAGGACACCCTGCTAACTCTGAACTGAAGCCACTCCTGAAGTCCACCTTCAGACTACAAAACAAAGAATAGCACATGTGCTTCTTAGTTCAAGCAGGTATAGGAGACGGACTGGTTGACCCTTGCCCAAAAGCAAAGACGAGAAGGCAGGAAAAGGACAGAAAAACTGGATGAATGGACACGGGGAACATGTGGTGGAAAGGGAGAGGGGGAGAGTGCTGACACAACGCAGTGATACAACCAATGTCATAAAACAATTTGTGCATAAATTTTCAAATGAGGAAAAAAAAGAGTAACGGTTAAGTTGATAAAAAAAAAAATTGGTGAGAAAGTGTAATGAAACGTAATTTCCAGGAGAAAAAGAAATGATATGAAATTTCTCATAGTGAAGGAATAGGTTTGTTCACATATTTTTAAAAACAGGTGATGAGGTATCAACTATTAGAGTATTAACATTATATAGATATATATTTGAAAGAAAGATGTGACAGTTTTATTTTAAAAATGCCATTATTTACAATATACTAGAACTTACATCCTTCGCAACTATTTGAACTTATGTTAAAAAACGTTAAATATGAACTAAAAATGTGCAGGGTGACTACATAGTATTTTTTGTGGATTTTTTAAATTGAGGTAAAATTCACATAACATAAAGTTAACTACTAATCACTTTAACATGTACGGTTCAGTTGCACTTAATATATTTACAGTGTTGTAAAACCGTCACCTCTGTCTAGTCCCAAGATATTTTCATCACCCCCAAAAGAAACCCCATACCCATTAGACAGTTACTCCACAATCTGCCTTCCCTCCAGCCCCTAGCAACCTCTAGTTGGCTTTCTTTCTCTATGGATTCACCTATTCTGGATGTTTTATATAAATGAAATCATATATGACCTTTAAAAAAAAAAAAAAAAAGCTCGTTCCTCTGGGAAGTTACTTTTGAGTGGAGGAGCTAGCCAAAAAAAAAGATGAATGAGTAAAAATATATAGTTTGTTAATTTAATACTAAGGACAAAATGTTGCAGGAAAGAAGAGAAATAAAACATTATGATATAATTGATTTTTAGTATAACATGGCCAGAAAAGACTTGACTTTAGAATTGAAATCCTGAAGTAAATGAGGAAGCCAACCATACTGTTACAGGGTGAGGGAGAGCGTTCTAAGCAAACACCCCATGGGTCAAAGACTATGAGAATTCACTGTACCCAGCTTATTCCCTGGTATAGCCAGGAGGGCATATAGCTAAAGGTGGGTAAAGGAGGGGAGTGTCGTAACATGAGATCAGCTTGATAAAGTGGGCCAGAGAGTGTAAGGACTGTGACTGCTACTCTTGATGAAATGGAAAGTCATTGAGGGGCTTCTATCAGATGAATGACGAATTAGATTTATATTGTAAAAGTGTAACTCTGACTGATTTGTAGAAAATAGACTGAATGATTCAAAAACAAAAGCAGGCGTACCTTTTAGGAAGCTATTATTGTAATTCCAGTAGAGGCGATGGTGACTGGGATAAGGGTCTTGAGAGTGCAGTGATGGGAACAGGTTGAATGATTGGATATATCTTGAAGGTAGAGCCGACCAGATGGGTGGCATGGCAAAAAAAAAAAAAAAAAAAGAAAAAATGAAGGGCATCAAAAATGTTACCAGAGATTTGGGGATGAGCAGCTAAAAGAAGAGTTACTATTAACTGAGATTAAAAATTTTGACTGCAAGAGGAGCCAATCTCAGAGGTGGGGATAGGCAAGATCAGGAGTTGTGGACGTGTTTAGTTCTGGGTACCTGCTTGATATCTGAGAGGACCCTAGGTGGCACAATTGCTAACCTAAATGCTGGCTTTTTGAACCTACCTAATTTTTTTTTTTTTTTAGTGGTACCATGTAGAAAAGGCTGGTGATCAGCTTCCATAGGAGTACAGCCAAGGAAACCATGGGGAGCAATTTTAGTCTGTAGCACATGGGGTTGCCATGAGTTGGAATTGGCTTGATGGCAACCAACAACAACAAAATTAGATGTCTGAGAGAAGATGTTGAGTAGAGATGGGTTTACAGGTCTCCAGTTAGAGGAGAATCTGCGATGGAGAAATAATTTAAGAAGGCTTCAGCATATACCAACAAACCCACTGCCATTGAGTCAATTCCAACTCATAGCGACCCTATAGGACAGAGTAGGGTTTTTGGTAGTTGGGATAGTGTATCAGACAGAAAGCACCATCTTTGGGAGATTAGTTGTGAGAGTAAATTTTCAGCGATGATATCTTTCCCTACAAAATGGTGCTGGACCATCACAGATGCATGCATACTCATGCTAGCATTTGTTGGTTATTATTTATTAACCTCTACATTAGAGCTTAATGAAGTAGAGGGTCAGTGAGACTGTCAACTAGATGGATTGACACAGTGGCTGCAATAATGGGCTCAAACATTGCAATGATCATGAGGATGTACAGGACCAGGCAGCGTTTCGTTCTGTTGTACATAGAGTTGCTATGCATGAGAATCAACTCAATGGCACCTAACAAAAACAGCATTCATTAACCTGTGAAATTTTATAGTATTCATGTGTAAAATAACTAAGGATAAGCTATTTTCACGTCATTATGTTGTTCTGTGCCATTGAGTCGATTCTGGCTCATTTACCACTTTAATTTCTGTTTAACTTTTTTACATTCTTATGTTTTCTCTTCCTCACTTGATGTCATATTTCTTAAACACAGGAATAATTTTTTTTGACCTTCTTTATACTGCACCTTCCAACCAATTCTACCTTCTTTTTACTTCCACAAAACTAGTTTTATTGAGGTTATCATTTTTTTTTAAATTTTTCTTTGACCTCCTCCCTCCTTTTGTAAACTCTCAATATATTTCCATTATTTCGTTATTTTGTAACATAGCGTCTAGTTATATTTCTCATTTTTATAAGGTTGGTACTGCTACTTTTCTAAAAAAGGTAAAAGTGTTTGGAAGTGACATTGCAATAGTGGATCATTTTTGCTGAGATGATTATTTTGTCATGTGAAAATCTTGAGAATTTAGTCAATGATCTTAACATTTCCCAGAAATTCTGAACGAGATTTGTGGTAATTATGAATTTTATTTCTATGTTTCTTCACTTTACTTACCTTTTTCTTCAAATACTGGCTATAAGAAATGGGGAGAATGGTTGATATACATGTATGTCAGTGGCGTATCATATTTGTCTGGGTCAGGGATGACTTCATCAGTACAATATGACAGTGCTTTCACACTGCACTGTGGTTTCATGATGTGGACTGACGATTTTTTAAAGGAAGTAATACTGACTTTGCCCCCAGATCTATTGGAAAGAAAAAGTTAGTGATTATATCTTTTATTTTTTTAACGGTGCAATTTAATAACAGAACAAATGTATACTTGAGAATTATTAACTTATAACCTGGAATAGCATTGGCCTGTGGTTAAGTTAGGGGCCCTGACGATGCAGTGGTTAAGGTGCTAGACTGTTAACCAAAAGGTTGGCAGTTTGAACCCTTCAGCTGCTCTGCTAGAGAAAGATGTGGCAGTCAGCTTCCATAAAGCTGTACAACACTGGAAGCCATTTGGGGGTGTTCTACTCTGTCCTATAGAGTTGCCATGAGTTGGAATGAACTTGATGGCAGTGGGTTTGGTTTTTTTTTTTTTTTGTGGTTAAGTTCACAGGCTTATTTTTGTATTATTTTGCAGTTTTTTATGCTTCTAATGATTTTAATTTTTCTCACATAATTTTTTGTTAAGGGTATTATGAATTCATATGTTCAAATTAGTATATTAATATCTCATCAGGCATGACTTATTGTAGCCCCTGACTTGTGAGAACTTTCAAAGCAACTCTATTTTCACTAAAATACTTGGCAGTGACAAGCAGACTATCACTGCTATGTCTCTGCTCTCTAAGAATGTGAATATGTGGCATTAGGAGGTGAACATGACTCCAACCGATACCCAAGACCAGAAATAAATAGGATAAACGTTTGTTATGCAGTCACAGAATACAAGGAACTCTGTCAGATAAAATTTCACCCACTACTATCTCTTACAATATTCTCTTATCTCTTACCTTGCTTCCTATCATTTGATTTAACACTGAGGAAGGAAAACTAATCTTATCCTCATTCATTTTTCTTAGTTGAAACTGGGTAGGAAATCTCTGTGAGGCACTAATGGATCCTGGCAACTCTCACCTAAGACTGTAACACAAAGCTGAAGGGAAGATAAAATCAGGCTGCTGGAGGAAGAGAGATGAGAACTGGTTAAAACAGAAATTTTTATGAGGTGTAATTATTATCCAACCTTTGATCTGAAAGGAGAAATATGAGCTATTTATAAGAATGAATTTCTTTAATTTGGGAGAGTCTTGCCCTATCAATGGTAATATTCTGGAAACAACTTTGGCCATCTCATATTTCTATGAATTTTACATTATTTAAACATATTTTTAGATTTAAATATGTATATCTTTTGCTCATTATTAATTTTAATTGAAGGGAAATAAAAAAAACTTTTTGTTTTCAATACAGTAGTATGGATTTTGGAACTGCAGAACGACTATTTAAATCCACTGAATTGTGAGGTGTACAAATAATCTGGTGGGACTAGGCATTCTAAAAATATTTTGGAAGAAAAAGATATTTGTTATGTTTACGGTTTTTTTTAGAGACTAATCTTTATTCAAACTAAATGTTACACAGTGCTGAAATGAATTCAAATGGTAATATTGGCGATAGTTTTTTACTCTATATATTAAAAAAAGAGGAAACCAAACCCGTTGCCGTTGAGTCAGTTCCGACTCGTAGTGACCCTGTAAAGTAGGGTTCCCAAGAAGTGGCTGGTGGATTTGAACTGCCAACCATTTGATTAGTAGCAGAGCTCTTAACCAGTGCCCCGCTCTATAAGATACGGATTTTAAAATAACACAAGTGAAAACTTTCATTCATGTGGGAATACCTACTTTTGACATTAAAAGTTTTAAAAAATGCCCTTGTGTTAAAATGAATTAAGTTATAACCATTTCAAATCATGTTCCCTACTATTAGGGATTATGCAGTGCCTGATAAAATGTGTAACTAATGATAAATTTAATCACAAATCCTAAATAGGAGGGGAAGAACGGGATAACATGTTCTGCCTTGTTTCTTGACTAAATATTTTAACATAAATTAGTAGTAAGTACAAATATTTGGAATGATTGAATTATTTGTTCTCAAGAAGTATTTTAACAATCAGTACCAGATTGTCAAGTCATTATTATGTTCGCTTGAAAGTCAGAATCTTCAATATGGTTCTCCTTGTTTTCACAAATGGCTTTTAGACATAAGTATTAATAATTATAATAAAAAAAGTAGTATCAAAAAATTTTATAGCCTTACTGTGTGCCAGGCACTGTGTTAAACTCACTGCCTTCAGGTAGATTTTGACTCATAGCAACCCCATAGCATTTCCAAGGCTGTAAATCTCTATGGAAGCAGACTGCCGCATTTTTCTCCCAAGGAGCTGCTGGTGGTTTTGAACCACTGACCTTTTGGTTAGCAACCGATCACTTTAACCACAGTGGCACCACAAATATTAGCTCATTTAATCCCCACAATGGCCCTCTAGGATAAGATACTATTATCACCCCATTTTCTAGCTATGCTGTCTCTCTGTCTTCCTTGTCTCCTCCATTTCCAGTAGTCCTGGATGTTCCTTGGTGTTCATTGGCTTTTCAATGCAACTTCACAGGGTGTCTTCCCCTATGTGTCCCTGGCTCCATGTCTGTCTTCTGTTTTGTAAGACCCCAATCATATAGGATTGTGTATAGACACTCTATTCTGTCATGACTTTACTGATAATATCTTCAAAGAAAGACCCTATTTCCTCAAACAAGGTTACAGGTACAGGGGTTATATACACCTGGGGGGGAAGTACACAAATCTATTCGTAACAACCAGGTATATTGAAAATCATTGAATATATGACAGTAGAGAATAGTGTGTGTGCTGGTAAATTACAGATATTACATTTCCTATCTCAACACTTCAAGCACACTTTTTTAACCACATCTATCAAATAGGGTCACTATGAGTCGAAATTGACTGAGCGGCCACTGGTATCAAACAAACAAGTTGTGACTGATGTCAGCCTTCAGGCCTTCACTCTGGGTTTTGTTTTATTAGTTTTCCTATATGGTTTTGCAGATATTTTTCACTATGGCTTAAATAACTTCCATAGAAACTATTTTAAAGATGACTATTTGGTCAAATCATAATATATAATATTGACGGACAATTTTCTTTGTTATTCTTTCTGACAAACATTTGCAGCCTTTCAATTTCAAATGGTAAAAGTAAGCTATAAGGAAGATTGAAAAAAAAGCCTTCCGAAAGACTTTGTAATGCTTTTTAATGCCTGAGACTGAAATATCTGCTCTAACATTTATTAGAAATTCTTCCACATGCTCACTGTCTTTTCACCAAATTCCTCTCGTGTACGTATGCTAACTCTCTGATCGTGTAGTTAATACATGAGAGTTTGTTCAGAAACAGTTCACCACCCCTTTTTGGATCTACATTCCCCCAAAGGCAGTAAAATTTTGCTTCGGTTTAAGTCCAGAGCTGGCGTTAGAAATCATTCTCGTGGCTCTCCATAGTTGAATTTAAATTATGCTTTTTTCCCTTCTGCTAGTTCAAAGGATAAAGTTCTAATGAGCTAAACTTTTGTGCATTATAGTTATTTGTGAACCTCACATCTATTTGTGGAGCCCTGGTGGTGCAGTGGTTAAGAGCTATGGCCAGCTATGGCGAGCTATGGCTGCTAGCCAAAAGGCCTGGCAATTCAAATCTACCAGCCACTCCTCAGAAACCTTCAGGGACAGCTCTACTCTCCCCCGTAGGGTCACTGTGAGTCGGAATCGACATGACAGCAGCTGGTTTGCGTTTTTTTTTTTTTTTTTTGGTCATCTTCTCCTGGGCTGGATTGAACTTCCCTGTTGAGCCCAGACCACTAGTCTTGCAGATGCATCGGAAGGGCTGAGACTGGTGGCAGAGAGACCAGTTAGAGTCTGAGATAATCTAAGTCAAGAAGAGCTGGACAAAGAACAGAAAAGAAGGGGTGGTGAAAATTGGAAATTCAGTGTGGATTTTATTAAATCCCTTCTCATAGGTTTGCTATCAACGTTTGAGTATTTAAGAGAAGCACAAGAATAGCCAAGAGAAAAAGGCATTTCGGTTTCCTGCCAAGTTGTTCTTTTTTTTTTTTTTTTTCCTGATAGGAAAGGAACTCAGTGTACTTGTAAAACAGGACATAATGCCACTTTGATGAAGCTTTTCAAGAATAACTGGTACATGAAATATGAGCAATTTCTCTATTTACGATTTAACTAGGATGGCAGCTGGTGTTCAGAAGGATTCATTGACATGAATTTCAAAGTTGAAAATGCTACATAAGCAATCATAAAATACAGGCACAGTCAAAGTAAATGAGACAGTCTCTTAAGGTATAAACTATTCACAGGAATGTTTCAGCTCTAAAACTACACAGCCATTTAAAGTGAGTAATAGGGGTTTTTCTCGGTATCATTGGGATGAATTTATTTAATTAAAGGTGAGCTGTAGAGATAGGCATTCTTTGAAATTTAATGTAGCAGTAACTGAAAGAAAAGTAAGGAAATAATAATATTGGATTCATAAGTAATTGTGCAGATCTTCTGGTAAGAAAGCTTTTAAAATAAGACGTGTGATTCTCATCATGTTAGGTAAGCTTTAAAATCCCTTTTAGCTTCTGGTTGTAGCCACTTTATACCCTGAATTAATTATAATCGTATACACATAAAAAGACACATCAGTTTCAATACATTATTGCACTCTTTTACTGCCAAAGACTACGTTTAAATCCTTACCTCTTCACTACCAGATTCTGCTTGGCTTTTCTGTACTTATGGTTTGGTGAGTACCTAGAGGAGATACAGACAGAGCTCATTTATTTGAGATTCCTTTTCCTCAGAGTTCCTATCTACTTAATCCTTGCATCATGGGAGCCTTGATCTTCAGGAGTTCACTCACCAGCCCAAAGAAATGAGCAAGACCTGAGTTCAGATTCTCTGTCTCTTCGAAGCCACTCTACTGAACATCTTATCATTGCTTTCTCTGCTTTAGAAATTGGTAGGTACCTTGTGGTGAAGGGTGATATGTACTATCAGGCTCTTTGCAGTGAGTTTCTTTTCTCTCAAGGGTTTTGGCCTTTCAAGTATTGGCTCATTTGCTAGCACTCCAATGCCTCCAAGTAGATGTTTGTTTGTGTGTTTTATTTCTAGCTTCTCTAGTTTTCTCTTGGTGGGCAGTTTGCTCTGCTGTAAGTTAGTCCATTGTTAATAAAAAAAAAAAAAAATTACTGGGGGCTAATCAGTCACTTATCTCTTTTTAATTGTGTGAAAGCGACGCAGAATATTTTTCCTCTTTTTACCACTTTGTGCTGGTTACCTTCTATTTCTACTTCAAATTCCTTCTCTGCATTTTTCTTCTCTGTTCTGGGCCTCAGAGAGGTCTTAGAAAATGCATTACTCATACTGCTTTGGTTTGTGGCTTCCTCTTGGGTTTGGAAAGTGGAAAGCTCCAAGGGGAATTAAATCATTGTAGCTAAGAGAGGCTGAGGTATTCATTTGCTCTCTTCATGGAAAGAGATATTCTCTAACTTTGTCCATGGCTCCTGTTGAGTAAATGGCTGTACAGAGAGTATCATTATGCCCTGTTGCCTCCTTGTGCTTTGAGGACTAAGGGTAGGTAATGGGGTTTCCTGCTGTTGCTTGAACTTGGGTGTTTAACTTGCCCTTGGTTGTTTCCTACATCCTGCTCGGTACTCTCTTAATATCTCCTTAATTAAAGTCTTATAGTTAATCTTTGAATGTGCTGTCTATTCCAACCTTGACTGATACACGTTCCTATTCAGTTCTAGTCAAGATAATTAGGAGTCTGAGGAGATTATATGAATGGTTTGGTTAAGTTTTTTCCCAAAGCTCTGGACTTTTTACTTAGGTAGTCTTGTAGTCAATTGAGAGTTACACCTAGAAGATAGTAAATAAAATTATATAAGAAGGACCCCAAAATGCAAATGTGCACTAATGTAAATTACGAAGCTACAAGATGCAAAATTAAAAAAGAAAATGTCAGGTTACTGCATAGAATAAGATATAAACAGTTGATGGATAAGAACCTAAGTGACCATGCACTACAAAGAAAGTCAGTAATTAAAATGCAGTGGTCTAGACTAACCAAAAAAAAAAAAAAGAAAAAGAAAAAAAAGTTCTCATCAAGTAGATTTCTGATTCATAGCGATCCTATAGGACAGAGTAGAACTGCCCCACTGCGTTTCGAAGGAGGAGCTGGTAGACTGAAACTGCCAACGTTTCGGTTAACAGCTGAGCGTTTAACCACTGCGTCACCAGGGCTTTGCCTAGACTAAAGTGGGATGGAAAAACCTCAACGAGCTTCAGTTTGTCAGTCTTTTTGACTTTGAGTATTTTTCATTACTACAACAATTGGTATAAGAATTGCAGTTCTTCCCTTGACATGCTGACCTTTTCACACCGATTCTTTCTACCTGCTGCTAAGATACAAAATCAATATAATCAAGCAGGCAAATCACTTGGTACTGAAATAGCCTGATAATAGAGGAGAAAAATGTAGTTATCCAGTGTCCTTGGATGTTCTTATACGTGCCAAAAGGGAGGCACACAAGCCTACTTCGGAGTAGTTCTTGATTTACAATCACGTATCTAGTATGTAACCTTTATTTTAAAAAGATCACTGTTGAATAGAATTCAGGGAGCAATATGTTAGCCTAATTTTTTAATTTTATTTCTCCGAATGACACTATATAGTATTCCTTTATTTTTCTTCAAAAACAGTTTTGTGAGACTTCCTTCAATTCCTATTTGTCTCCTGTTTCTGCTTTTACCTGACGCACAGCTAGTTGAAGCTTGATCTTTAATGAAACAAATTTTAAAGAAGTGGAAGAAAGGGATAGCGAACCTTGAAATTTTTTTTTTCCTTCATTTAAGAATTATTGTAAGTACCTGTTTTATATAACCACATTTAGGAATATATTGCTGCATATCAGAAAGAGAAAAATGAATAACTTTTTTATATAAAATTTTATTTCTATTTTGCTGCCCTAGTAAGTGGCCAGTAGCTTGTTATCAAATAAAATATATTTGCATGCTATTCTGAACTTGGCGATTGTAACTGTTTGGCATAGATACTCTTGATAATGAAAGGACATTTTAAAATATGAAAGAAAATGAAAAATCTCTCACCCAGTACATTAAATTATATAGAGTCTGCCAAAGCTATCAATAAAAACAAAACAGTTTTTTTTTTTTTTTTATCGATAGCTTTGGCAGACTCGTCTTCATTTGGTTCATTCATTCATTATGAACTTTTCACTCACTGTGGTTATCAATCAACATGGTTCATACTCTCATAATGGAAGGAGATTTTTTAAGAACTATGTAATTTATTAAAAATTTCCTGGAATTTTTTGCTATATTTTAGATTTTCCTTCTCCTTCCTGCTCATTAATGTATTTATTAATTCATTCAGTAAATATTTATTACACTTTCTTGCAAATACTGAGGGTTCAATGGATATTTATGTTATGAATAACTGATTATATAGAATGCAAATGAAGGTGATATGCATTCTTTCTTTGACTGATACTTACATATCACCTCTGTTTTTTACCTTTGGCTCATTGACCCTCCATTATTAAGGGTTTTTCAGTTATCAGCCTTTACACTGGATTCCTTATTTGTAAGTTCAGAGACTAGAATCATGTACATGAGACATTCAGATCCTCTCTGCATATGTATATTTCTTAAGCAATGTACATTTGTTTTTTAGGGGGATGTGGGAGAGTGTCAAATCACTTTATTGAGGGGCCTCTGAAGAGTAGAAGGTCCCCCAATGAGATCCAACCAGGATCTCCCCAACCACACAGCAACTGAAAAAGCCACAGTAAGAACCTAGAAGACATTTTTGTACCCAGACACCATTCTAACATTTAACAGGAGTACAAATATGGTGGTGGAAGCTTGTGGAATATCTGCTTTTTTTTTTTTTTTCTCTAAGAAGTAGAGAAAAAGGGATCCTAAATGGTGAATAAGGATGGAGAGTTCATTTGAAGAGAGAGGAGACCTGAAACAGTCTTCTAGGAATGTGGGAGATTGAATGGACTAGGGAAAAGCCCTAACTGTTGTTTTGCTTAAGCTCCCACTTAAGGTGAGCTATCAAAAAGTTAAATCGAGACAGAGTTTGTATGCTTGTGTGCTTTTCTCCAGCCACACACATCTGTGTGGCCTCATACCTGAAGGAGAAAGAGACTTGGTTTAAACGAGAGTTGTGATTTATCCATACAAACAAGCTGAAAGGAGAGAGGATTAAGGGGGTTGTGAGTGCGTGCCAGAAAGAAATTAAAATAATTTCCAGTGGAATTTAAACTAGTAGGACTAGAAAGGAAGGCATGGGTGGTGATAAAGAATATTGAAAAAGCTGTGGGATTGTTGGATTGAAAGGACTAGTGGATTTGAGGTTGTTTAGGAATTAGAGTACTGGAGGATGCAAACTGGAGACATAGGAGGTGGTGGGGGAGAATGGGATCCTTAAATTGTGTTTATAAAAAATGGTAGCTGTTGGTAATGACAAAGTACAGGTATGATATGTTAGTGCTGAGGTATGAAGGAGAAAAGTACTGGAGAAAATGAGGTCAAGTAACTGAGAAACCAAGGTTGAAAGTCATCAGTGTGCAAGATGAAATCATAAAGAATTTTGATGGGGGTAGTTGTGGAGAAATGTTCATTGGGTCAGTCTTCAAGGAATAAGAGGAAAGAACACAAGGTTACTAGAAGATTATAACTATGGAGGAGGATAGTGGGTATATGAAGGAAGAGTATTTCCAAGATGTAGATTCAAAGGCGGGAAATTTTAGGAAGGAAAGAGAGAGAGAGCATGGTCTTGGAAATGATCAGGGGGAACTGTGGCAATTCCTAGAGATGCCAGAAGGACTCCTCTCCCACATCCAGGCCTTTGTAGGAAGAATGGAATAGAAAAAACAGTCACCACTTGAGAAGGCTGCAGGGAAGGTAGAGCCCCCAGAAGAGAGGAAAAGCGATTGAAGAGACTGTTGGGAGTAGCAGTCAGAGATATAGGGAATTTTAACAAAGGCAGATCATGAGGTTCAAATATCAACATGCAAAGTTGTCAGGAGATGTGTGAGGACATTACATAACTGAATGGGAATTTGAGTCTGATAGGTGAGGGATGACACGTTTAGGAATTAAATCCAAGAAGGTCATTTTGCAAACATAAACCAAAACCAAACCTGCTGCTGTCAGGTTGAATCCAACTCATAGTGACCCTATAGGACAGGGTAGAACTGCCCCACAGGGTTTCCAAAGAGTAGTTGGTGGATTTGAACTGCCAACCTTTTGCTTAGCAGCTGACCTCTTCACCACAGTGCCATCGTGCAAACAAGTAACTAGAAACATTCGTTTAGGACTGAAGCATACTCAGTTTCTCAGAAATATATTTTAGAAATAAATTCCACCGGTTATGTTAATAGATAGGTTTGGGAATAAAATGACCTTATTTTTTTTATTGTTAAATATTTTGTTCAACTCAGACCATTCACCACAAATTAGCCAACATTTAAATAATTAGCTTAAAATAAAATAGAAGCTTTAAAACTCTTTTGAGAATAGCTTAATCTTTTTTAAATTGGAAGTAAATTCATTGCTTTTGAGTGGAATTTTACCTTCTAATTATTTCTGGAGACAGTTGATGTGGAGGAATGGGTTGGGGATGTGAGTTTGACTCTACACTGACCCTTTAATAAATCTGAGAAATAACTTTCTGAGAGAGACTGAGATAGTGAGACACATACATATACACATACGGAGAGAAAAAAAGAGAAAAAGTGTGTGTACATGTGCTGTAGCAGATATCCCTAGGGATTTTTTTTTTAAATCCCTGAGCTAAGCAAACTGTGAAACACTTTTAGCAATAGACAAAAGAAGGTTGGAAGCTACTGAATAGAAGGACCTGGTTAGAAGAGGTCAGCCAATCAGAGAGAGAGAGAGAGAGCTGCCTAAGTTAAAAGGCATTTAAAATTACTGAGATAAGAGACCTTGGAAAAAGTACACCTAGGGTTGCATTATTTATTGATGGAAATAAAATATTTTATAAGGAGAAAGTTGATAGTGGGTTTTGGTATTCACTACTTTTGAAAAGGTAGGCTTATATTTCAGCAGCAGTAGCATTAATTGGTACAGCATGTGAGAATAAATAAAATTCTGAACACAGTATAAGATAGGAAGGAAGGACTGGGTGGTATTAGGTTATAGTTATTGTAAGAACTCAGACTAAAGTGTATAGAATTGAGTTTCAGGGAGAAAGACATTAATATGTGAAATTATATATATATAATTATGCTTCAACTTTGATAACGTCTTCAAGTATTTTTTCAAATATGGTATCCAATACTATTTTTACAGATACTCTGAAGTATTTATGTTACTCATTCAAAAAGAGAACATTTAAACAGAGAGAAGAAAAAATTAGATAACACAGACGGGACTTGAACTAAAAAATTGAAGTCTGTTAAATGCAAGTTCAATATTCTTTCTAAATAAAAAAAAGTGGAAAAATACAACTGATTTTTAATGCTCATTGTTGAGCAGTACTCTTTGATGATTTCAGGAGGCAACAAAAAGGACAAGCTATCATCAAAAGAAGGTTTAAATGCATTATGTAAACACATAAGATAAGCATGTGTGATTCATGAATTCCTGAGCCTTTCCAGAGTCCTGTCAGTCAAACACACTGACTTTTCATTAACTCCCACCTCTGTAAGGTTAAGGTCCCTTATACTTCTGCTAAATGAATTATCACTGTCAAACAAGAAAATCTCCCACTCTGATAGTAGCAAAAGGAAAAGGATCTTCATTGTGGAATAATACAGCTCGAGCTGAGCACTACTAAGTAAAAATATAAAGCACTCCACTGCTTGTGTAGAGTGGGGGGTTTTTATACATACAGAATAAAGGAGAGGTGGGGGTTAATGGTTAATTATACATAAAACCAGCTTCAGTTTTGAAGCCCTTTGATAGTTAAACGTTAGCTATTTGGCTAGGAGGGAGTGACAGTACTCCTTAGGTGAATGGTGGGAGCCACTTTGGTAATACATGACTGGAACTGTAAACATATTCTTCCCAGGAACAAATTGTTTACGTCTTGACCTTTTGTTCCCTGGGACTACATGTTGACCCTGCTTTTCTTTATGTCTTGATATGAGTGCCTCCATTTTGAAAGTTTCTGTTCACATTTCCCCCTTTTGATCACGCCTCTGCTAGGGGCCGCATCCACAATGGAGTAGCCTTTCTTCTGCAAGGACATTATTTGTTTTTCTGAGGTGCTTTGGCTAATTTTTTTTTTTTTTTTCACCTTGCTGAGCTAATAGCCTTCATCTTCAGGGTGAGTAGGTTTTATGGGAAACAACGATCACATTTGAGAAATATTTCTCCGTTAGGACAGAATGACAGAGGTAAAGATGACACATACCCAGGGAGACAAAAGGGAAATGATTAAACCACATGATCATTGGTAAAAACCTGTGAAACTAGCATGATTTTATGTGATGGGTCAAATCGTTTTGAAATACAGCATTTTGTGGACAAAATATGTTGATCTAAAACAAAACAGCATTTTATAATCACAACAGTAGAGATGATGAGAAATATAAAGACTTAAAAAAAAATATATCAATTTTCCATCATCCACCTCAGGAACAAAACTGACTTTATAATATCAGTTAGGGAAGGAACAGTATTGTTGAGGCAAGATACTACTATGGTGCATATTTTTAACACAGAGTATAATATTGACACTATTGTCAGGAATATAAACACAGCAATCAGATTTTATTATGGTGCAGGTACATCCTTGAGCTGCAGTGAGAATGTCAAGGGCCATCTTATTTTGGAGTACTATTTTTCTCATCATTGCCATTTCAGCATTGATCTCTTGAAGCCCATGGGTACTATCATTTAGGACAGTTTGTATATACAACTACTCCTTACTTATTGACTATCTCTTTATCCAACATTTTGCATTTATGACAATAGTAAAAAATCTACTATCTGACTACTTTGCACATAACGACATACATTTGGCAGTAACGAATGCCGAGTTGTGAGGTGTGAGTAACTCTGACTGTGAGAGTTAAGGTTACGTGTCAACTTGGCTGGGCTGTGATTATCAATAGTTTGACACTTATGTAATTATGTGATTTGACATTTAAATAACTTGACAGTTATATAATGATGTGGTCATCTTGGATTTTCCCACAATGCTGATTTTCACATAATGACCTGGTCTTTGAAACCTAACCAAGTCAATAAGTGAGGAGTGGGTGTATTTGATTAATATTTCTACATGTGCCATAACATTTTCAAGTCCTGTCTGAAATAAGAATACTTCTGCTATATGGTCAACCCAACAGAACACCTAATGAAACCATGAATCTCTTAATATGCGTGCATTAGCTAGTAAAAGGAATTTAGGTAAAATACATCCTTGAGTCCATCTCAGGGCCAGAGGGTGTTTTTCAATCCAGCCTGGTAGAAGCCAGGGCAAAAAGGTTTAATCCGCATAGACAAAAGGTGCCATTAGGGGTTACCCAAGAGATACCTGTTCAACGTAGCCAGTTGGTGGTGAAGAAATCAATAGCTTGTAAGGTTATAATTGATGCACATGCAGACATTGGAAGCCATCCCATAGGTTTGGTGATGGCAGGGTTATTTGTGGTTAGATTGTTTCCAGCAAAGGGGAACTTTCTGATGTAGCCTCCCAGCTTGGGGAGTTAGCCAGGTGAATCCATCCTATGTTTGTTGATATGAGCCTACAGTACTAAGAATATTTTTTGTGAGTTTGGAAGATTCTTCATCTAGCCCTTCTTGGGCAATTTTATCTAGTAAAATCTAGCAGAACTGGGCAGTGTTTCATTCTATTGCGCATAGGGTTGCTATGACTCAGGACTGAAACGATGGCACCACACAACAAGAACAATAGGAATTTTGTGAGATCTGAATGGTTTGGAACTTAGATTTAAAAAAAAAAAAAAACTAAGAGAATGAGCTTAGTCCGGGACAAATTTAGGGTTTCACAGAGCTTGGCTATTTGGGTCTTTTTATTCCACCAGTTCTTTGTGTTAAGGTGGGTATGAAGATTTTAAGGAGTTTTTTTTTTTTTTGTTACAAAGGCTGCAGTAGTACAACGACTGGTGAAGGATTCTAACAAATCATTAACAATACATATTTATAACCATTGAAAGGTGGAAGCTGAATAAAATCTAGCTGCCATTCAAGATAGGCCCAGAAGTTAAAGGGTATTATCCAGTTAGGACTTTAAGGTGTTTTCCAGGATTTTAATGAGTGCAAATAGGGCAATGGGTGGCAACATGTTTGGCAGCCTTGAAAAACTGTCCCCACCAATATCAATATATTTTTTTTAAGATCTCAGTCATTTTATGTCATCCCGTATGGGAGCCTTCATGTAATGCTCACTTCATAAGAACATGCAGGAAGTTAGGTAAGATAGTTTTCTCATTAGGCTCAGTTCACGATTTAGTGGCAGGATTCTGGTAACAGTGTTCCCTTTTCCATTCTTTAGTCTCATCTCTTTGGGCTAACTGTTGGTGCTTTAAGAGTTTTCCTAGAGTTAATTCATGAAGGTCAGAGTTATCTATAGACAAATTTGGGCAGTAATTTATTTATCGTAAATACAGAAATAAATTGAGAGGCAGCTTGCTTGGCTGCCATATCAGCAAGATTATTTCCTTGAATTTCTTCAGTTTGAGGTACCACTTTTGGTTGGTGAGCTTATACTTTTATTACAGAATTTTCAGAGAGGAATAACAGGAAATCTAGTAGGTCCATTAGTAAAGTTCTACTTTTTTATGGCATTTCTGGAACAGGTTAAAATCCTCTTTGTTTCATAACAGGCCAAATTTATGTGTACTTCCAAATGAATATCTGCTGCTGCTAAAAATATTAACAGATTTTTCCTGCAGCAATTCTACAACTCTAGTGAGGGCAATTAATTTGGCTTGTTGAGCTGAAGTGTCTTCAGGGAAAGGATGACTTTTGAGGACTTCAGTAGATGTAGTAACAGGATACCTAGCTTGTAGTGAGGACTAGCAGGGTTTTACATAGGAACTATCAACAAACAAAACTAAATCAGGGCTGGATAAAGGGGTGTCTTTTAAGTCTTTATGATGAGTTAAAAGTTGCTTGGTCAAGTCTAGTCAATCACGTGTAGGATAGATGTTTTCATTAGCTGCGTGGAGAAGGGTAGTTGAATTTAAACAGGCCATGAACTGTAGTCTAATGTTACATGCAGCCAGGAGTAGAACTTTATAGGAGATGAGCCTGCTGGCACAAAGGTGTTGAATCAAGGCAAAATTAAGTAGCACAGATAGACACATAGACATAGGCACATAGACATCTAAAAAGTTTCCTAGCACCACATCCACTGTGTTTTCCACAAGTTTGGCAGTATAAGCCACAGCCCTCTGGCTACAAGGTCAGTCTGCAGCCTACAGGTTTGGTTGTCATCTCTGTGTTAGTATGCCTAAAGCATTTCCAGACACTTCATATACAAATAATGAAAAAATCTAGGTGGTAATTAGGAAAACCTAGAGTGGGTGTGTTCATTAAAAAAAAAAAAAAAAACTATGGTGCAATTGGGAATGCAATATGGCTCAAAAGGGGCTTTTAAATATTTGTATAAAGGTTGAGCCAACAAAGAAATATTGGAAATCCAGGTCTAACAATAGCAGCAGAGTCCAAGAAACTTACATGGCTGTTTCTTAGTTTTGGGTATAGGAAAGACAAGAACAGCTTCTTCCCATGTAGGATCAATAGAGATACCTTCTGCAGAGATTAGGTGCCTCAAATATTTAACAGCAGACAGGCAATCTTTTTTTTTTTTTTTTTGGATACTTTATTTCTAAGCACAGCCAGATGTTTTAATAAGGGCTGTACTATCATCAAGGGAGATTGCTGGGAGGTTGAGCAAACTTGCAAGTCATCAATGTATTGCAGCAGTGGGGATTTGTTTATAAACTGTAAAGGCTGCAAATCTACATGCAGAATCTGTGAAAAATAGGTGGGAGGTTCAGTAAATCCTTGGGGCATTACAGGGAAGGTAAATTTTTGATTTTCCCAGGTAAAAGTAAGCAAATTTTGACTTTGACCATGCACAAGAATGGTGAAAAAAGGCACTACAAAGATCAACAGTGGTAAAATGAGTTGTACCTGAAGGAATATTAGAAAGTAATAAATGAGAATTAGGGACTACTAGGAATCTAGGGATAACAATAATGTCAATTGCCCTCAAATCTTGAACAAATCTCCAGCTCTTACTATTTGCTTTTTTAACTGGGAGAACAAGAGTGTTACAAGGGTGGGCACAAAGGACAATTAAATCTTCAGAAAGAAAATCTTATATAATGGGAGTTAGTCCCTCTTTTCATTTTGGCAGAGGTTTAGAAAATCAATTTGAATTTCAGTTGGCTTAGTTGACAAAACGTGGCCTACATCTGCGGATGTTGTGGCCTATCACTGTTAGGTGCCGTCAAGTCAGTTTCAACTCATAGTGACCCTGCATGCACCAGAACGAAACACTGCCCGGTCCTGAACCATCCTCACAATTGTTGCTATGCTTGAGCTCATTGTTGCAGCTACTGTGTGAATCCATCTTTTTGAAGGTCTTTTTATCTCTGACCCTTTACTTTACCAAGCAAGATGTCCTCCTCCAGGGACTGATCCCTCCTGATAACATGTCCAAAGTGTGTGAGATGAAGTATTCCCATCCTTGCTTCTAAGGAACATCCCGGCTCTACTTCTTCCAAGACAGATTTGTTTGATCTTTTGGCAGTCCATAGTATATTCGATATTCTTCTCCAACAGGATAATTCAAAGGCATCAATTCTTCTTTGGTCTTCCTTATTCATTGTCTAGCTTTCACATGCACATGAGGTGATTGAAGACACCATGGCTTGTGTCAGGCACACCTTAGTTTTCAAAGTGACATCTTTGCTTTTTAGCACTTTAAGGAGGTTTTTTGCAGAAGATTTGCCCAGTGCAATGTGTCGTTTGATTTCATGACTGCTGCTTTCATGGGTGTTAATTGTGTATATAAGTAAAATGAAATGCTTGACAACTGCAGTCTTTTCTCCATATATCATTATGTTGCTTATTGGTCCAGTTGTGAGAATTTCTGTTTTCTTTGTGTTGAGGTGTAATCCATACTTTGATCTTCTTTCGTAAGTGCTTCAAGGCCTCTTCACTTTCAGCAAGCAAGGTGGTGTCATCTGCATGATGCAGGTTGTTAATGAGTCTTCCTCCAAACCTGAGGCCTTGTTTTTCTTCATATAGTCCAGCTTCTCGGATTATATGCTCAGCATACAGATTGAATAAATATGGTTAAAGGTTCACATGTATAGTTGTTTTTTATGTTGTTGAAAAAAGTTATTTGCAGTGAAGAAATTGTTAGTCTTGCACAATTCTTCCATGCAATCTCTGGCATCCTTCTATCACCAAGGCCATGTTTTCCAACTACCAATCCTTCTTTGTTTCTAACTTTCACATTCCAATCACTAGAAATTATCACTGCATCCTGATTGCATGTTTGATCAATTTCAGACTACAGAAGTTGGTAAAAGCCTTCAATTTCTTCATCTTTGGCCTTAGCTGTTGGTGTGTAAATCTGAGTAATAGTTGTATCAATTGTTATTCTTTGTAGACATGTAAATATTATCCTATCACTGAGAGCATTGTACTTCAGGATAGATCTTGAAACATTCTTTTTGTTAATGAATGTAACACCATTCCTCTTCAAGCTGTCTTTCTTGGCATAGTAGATCATATGATTTTCTGATTCAAAATGGCCAGTACCAGTACATTTCAACTCACTACTGCCTAGAATATCATTGTTTATGTGTTCCATTTCATTTTGGCAATTTTCAATTTTCATAGATTCACACCTTGTACATTCCACATTCCAATTATTGATGGATGTTTGCAGCTGTTCTCATTTTGAATCATGACAGATCAGCAAATACAGGTCCCAAAAGCTTGACTCCACCCATGTCATTAAGATTGAGTCTACTTTGAGGAGGCATCTCTTCTCCAGTCGTCTTCTGAGTGCCTTCCAACCTGAGAAGCTCATCTTCTGGCACTATATTGAACAATGTTCCACTGCTATTCATAAGGTTTCCACTGGCTAATTCTTTGCAGAAGTAGACCATTACGTCCTTCTTCCTAGTTTGTCTTAATCTGGAAGCTTAGCTGAAACAAGTCCGCCATGGATAACCCTCCTGGTATTTGTATATCGGTTGCATAGCTTCTGGTATCACAGCAACACACCAGCCCCCACAGTATGACAAACTGATCAGAGTTGTCAAGGATTTCATTTTACTTGGATCCACAATCAACCCTCATAGAAGCAGCAATCATGAAATCAAATGACATATTACATTGGGCAAATTTGGTGCAAAAGACCTCTTTAAAGTGTTAAAAAGCAAAGATATCACCTTGAAGACAAAGGTGCACCTGACCCAAGCCATGGCGTTTTCAATTGCTTCGTATGCATGCGAAAGCTGGACGATGAATAAGAAAGACTGAAGAAGAATTGATGCCTTTGAATTATGATGTTGGCGAAGAATATTTAATATACTATGGACTGCCAAAAGATTGAACAAATCTGCCTTGGAAGAAATACAACCAGAATGCTCCTTAGAAGCAAGTATGTCTCATATACTTTGGACATGTTGACAGGAGGGATCAGTCCCTGGAGAAGGACATCATGCTTCGTAAGGTAGAGAGTCAGAGAAAGAGGAAGACCTTCAACAAGATGGATTGACACAGTAACTGCAACAATGGGCTTCAGCATTGATTGTGAGGATGATGCAGGACCCGGCAGCATTTCGTTCTGGTGTGCATAGGGTTCTGGTGTACATAGGGTCGCTATGAGTCGGAACTGACTCGAGGGCGCCTAACAACAACAACAATCTTCACCTGATTAATTGAACGCTGCCTCCCCCTTCTACTGAGATCAACTGATGTCAGGTGGCAAGGTGGTCTCTTATCCTCCATTCACCTGCAGCCACATCATTTGAAATTAAAATTCAGTAAGCCTGGCTTTGAACATCAAAGAAAAAATTAGCAACTTTAGGTGAAAGGAAAGCCACTGGCGGGATTAATTTTGGTAAGGAGTTTCTTTACAGTGAATATTTGATTTCATGGGTAAGAAAATCCTAAAATAAAAGTAAGATGTGTCATTAATTTTTCTGTTTGACAGTGAAAAGTAGTGTTTGAAATTGGCTGGACTTTGGATGTTTTCCTGTAAACAGTGAGGAGTATTGTAGACTGTAAGCAAGGGTGTGAGATGCTAAGAATTGTTCATTAAAATAAGTCCAGCAACTGTTGAATATTTTACTAACTGGGGAATTGTATTTGAAATTATAAAAGTAGAAAAGATGGAATTCAGTTAAGATGTCCTTATTTGTTGCAATGTCCTCACCTGGAGCAGAAGCCACTGAGCTCCACTGAACATTTCAACAGTAAGAGGGATTGCTGGAGGATTAGTGAAGCCTAGTATGGCAGCGAGAAACTACTGGGGATCACAGTCGAAATTATATGGATTCAGTGACCAAACTCATGCAAATTTATCCAAGATTTCTTACCTCAATACTTCCACTCAAAGAGAGTCTGTATCTTGCATCTCTTTCCACTGTAGTTCGCTGTTATTGTACTGAAGGTCTTAATTTTAAGAAAATTAATGTACCTCATTTAGTTCATGTAAGTACTCACTTTGCAATATTATTTGCTATGATACAAGTAAAAATAAAGGATTCTCGTTTTTTATGAAAAGGAGGCCAAAGGTGGTTGAAGTGCAAAAGGCAATCTGCTTTTGAAAAGTCACAGCATTGAAAACTCTATGGGTCGCCTTGAGTTGTAATTGACTCTGTAGTAACTGATTTTCATGGAAACTGCACTCTCTGGGTCATGTCCTTTTGACATCCTGTAGCAGTCCTCACCTGATACTCAAATATAAGTTCTCACAAACGTTTTCTTTTTATCTTAGTGCCTTTCTTTGAGTTTTCTCTTCAGAATTGCTACATTGAGCTGATTTGGTAAAATGTTTTTGAAACTTGCAGTTGTTTGGTTTTTCTCTTCATTTTAATTTAGATGACTTTTGGAAATTGGAAACAGTGCTAGCATGAAGAATATAAATCACCAGAAAACCCTAAAGACTAATTTTAGCCAGAACATTCAATCTCCTTGTCAACATTTTTGTAAACTTAACATTCTGTTATGTTTAGTGGTAAAGTTTTGCATCTTTTTTATTTTATTTCTTCAAACATTGAGGAAGATGCTACTAAGCAGTAAAACGTCAAACAGTGAAGGATAATGAAGAAAAATTTTTATTCAGAGGCTTGAATGATCCGTAAATTTAATAACAACTTCCAAAACCTATTACCTTCCCCTACAGTGAATATTTCTGTGGTCCACAATTTGGTCCCCTCCTTCAATTTTCATAGTCTCTGTAATATCAGGTAAATAACAGCAGATTTTTCCTGATTATCCACTCCAAAGAGTTTGTAAGATTCATAAAGTGTCACATAATAAAAACAGTAAAGAAAACGCAAAGAATTACTGATGAGGTGGTTAATTTTCATTATTTCCTATTATTTCAGGATTTTCTTATACGTCCGTACCATCCATCTTTACTCCTGAAGTCCTCTGGCTTTTAGGTGTTGCCTTTATCCCATTGGATTGTATGGATTATTTACTTTGAACTACCGCACATGCCATATTGTCTCACGATCATTAAAACTCTTGGACCAAATGCTTTGATTACTTTCCATGCCCTATTTTGGTAATTTAGTCACATTATTCCTATGAATAATTAATATATAAAACCCACTACCCACTGCCGTCGAGTTGATTCTGACTCATAGTGACCCTATAGGACAGAGTAGAACTGCCCCATAGAGTTTCCAAGGAGCGCCTGATGGATTTGAACTGCCGACCTCTTGGTTAGCAGCTGTAGCACTTAACCACTACGCCACCAGGGTTTCCAATTAATTAAATATATTGGTAATAAATTAAAACACTATATCTCTCATTGTGTTTTATGAATCAGCTTTAATTTATGATATCATGAAGACTAAGTAAATGTAGATATAATGTAATTTCAGATATCTTAAATGCTATCTGGAAATAAAGTGGATCCCTAATGGCGCAGTAGGTAAGTATTCAGCTGCTAAACAAAAGGTCGGCAGTTTGAATCCACCAGCCTTTCCTTGGAAACCCTGTGGGAAAGTTCTACTCTGTTGCTATGAGTTGGAATCAACTCGATGCCAATGGGGTTTTTTGTTTTGTTTTGTTTGTTTTTAATTGGGAAATAAAATCTGACTAAATGGATAGAGAGTGATGGACAATTTTAGTAAGTGTAAGAGAAAACGCACCTTTGAGAAGGTGACATTTTAGTGAGATCTAGTAAAAGAGTTTAAGACTCTAAAATAGGAACAATATGGTTTATTACTGACCAGCAAGAAGACTGGTGTACCTAGAGTAGAGGAAGAGATGAATGAACAAAGATGAACTCACAGAGGAAGGCAAGGGCCACCTTGTATAATGAAAGTGGATAATTTATAGAAATCATTGAACGTTAAAATGCAAATAAAAATTTCTATAACCAGCACTCAATTCTCATATGGTTGCAAGGACAGTGCCTAGAACTTAGAAAAAGCCTAATAAACTAAATATTTAGGAGTTGAATAAATTACTAACTCCATATTACTTAATTACTATGGTTTTATGATTTTTTATAATGTCTTACGGTTTTGTAAGATAAATCTTTACAACTTTGTTCTTTAGGGAACTCTTGGATATTTTGGGGTTTTGTAATTCCATAAGAATTTTGGTATCAACCAGTCAAATTTCATGAATAAACTGTGACTGATTAGAATAATGCCTAGTCATTAATTTTGAAAGAAATGTCATATTAAAGTTATTGGTCTTCTTATCAATGAACATAACATAGTTATCTATTTATTGAGTTCTTCCCAGTGGCATTCAGTTCACTATTTTTCTCTTTAAGTGGGTCTAATCTGAAAGTGAAGAGGACTTGAAAAAGTTACTGACGAAGATCAGACTTTTTGTTAGGTGTCATCAGTTTTATTTCCAACTCATAGCTACGCTATGTACAACATAACAAAACACTGTTCAGGCCCGCACCATTTTAAAAATCATTGCTATCTTTGAGCCCATTGTTGAAACCATTGTGTCAATTCATCTCATTGAGGGTCTTCCTCTTTTTTGCTGACCCTCTACTTTAGCAAGCATGATGTCCTTCTACAGAGACTGGTACCTCCTGATGATGAAATATCTGGAATGAAATTTCACCATTCTAGCTTCTAAGGGGCATTCTAGCTATATTTCTTCAAAGACAGATTTTGTTCATTCTTTTGGCAGTCCATGATATGTTCAATATTCTTCAGCAACAACATAATTTAAAGACATCAATTCTTTGGTCTACCTTATTCAGTATCCAGTTTTCACACGAATATGAGGTAACTGAAAACTCCATGACTTGGGTCAGGCACACCTCAGTCCTCAAAATAGCATTTTTGCTTGGTAACACTTTAAAAAGGTCTTTTGCAGCAGGTTTGCCCAATGCGATATGCTTGTTTATTTCTTGACTATTGCTTCCGTGGGTGTTGATTGTGGATAAAAGTAAAATGAAATCCTTGACAACTTCAATATTTTCTCTGTTTATCATGATGTTGTTTACTGGTCCAGTTGAGAGGATTTTTGTTTTCTTTATGTTGAGGTGTAATTCATACTGATGGCTGTAGTCTTTGATCTTCAACAGTAAGTGCTTGAGTTTTCAGCAACCAAGACCGTGTCATCTGCATATCACAGGTTATTAATGAGTCTTCCTCCAGTCCAGGGGCTGTGTTCTTCTTCATATAGTTCAAAAGCCAAAAACCAAACCCATTGCCATCGAGGAGATTCTGACTCCTAGCAACGCTATAGGAAAGAGTAGAACTTCCCCATAGGATTTCCAAGGAGCGGCTGGTGGATTGGAACTACCGGCCAATTCAAACTTCAACCTTTTGGTTAGCAGCCGAGTTCTTAAGCACTGTGCCCACAAGGGCTCCTCATATAGTACAGCTTCTTGGATTATTTGTTCAGCATACAAATTGGATAAGTATAGTGAAAGGATGAACTCCCTGAGATACACTTTTCCTGATTTTAACCATATAGTATCCGATTGTTCTGTTCAAACGACTGCCTCTTGTTCTGTGCACAGGTTTCACATGAGGACAATTCAGCGTTCTGGAATTCCCATTCTTCGCAAAGTTTTCCATAATTTGTTATAATCCATGGAGTCAAATGCCTTTGTGTAATCAATTAACCACAGGTAAATATCATTCTGGTATTATTTGCTTTGAGCCAAGATTCACGTGATATCAGCAATGATATCCCTCGTTCCACATCTTCTTCTGAATCTGGCTTCAATTTCTAGCAGTTCCTTGTCCATGTACAGCTGCAACCACTTTTGAATATCTTCAGAAAAATTTCCCTTGCATGTGCTATCCATGATATTATTTAATAATTTCCACATTCTGTTGGATTACTTTTCTTTGGAATGGGCACAAACATGGATCTCCTTTAGTCAGTTGGCCAGGTAGCTGTCTTCCAAATTTTTTGACGTAGTCAAGTGGTCACTTTCAGCACTGCAATCATTTCTTGAAACATCTTAATTGGTATTCCATCAGTTCATGGAGCCTTGTTTTTCTCCAATGCCCTCAGTGCAGTTTGTGTTTCTTCCTTTAATACCATCAGTTCTTGATCATATGCAACCTCCTAAAATGGTTGAACATCAACCAGATCTTTTTGGTACAGTGACTCTTTTTTTATTCCTTCCGTCTTCTTTTGATGATTCCTGTGTCTTTCAATATTTTGCCCATAGAATACTTCAATATTGCAACTCCAAGTTTGTATTTTTCTTCAGTCCTTTCATCTTGAGAAATGCCAAGCATGTTCTTCTGGTTGGGTTTTCTTACTCCAGGTCTTCGCACATTTCATTAAAATACTTTACTTCATTTTCTCCACCAGCCCTGTCTTGGTTTTCTAGTGGTGCTATAACAGAAATACCACAAGTGAATGGCTTTAACAAAGAGAAGTTTATTTTCTCACAGTCTAGTAGGCTAGAAGTCCAAATTCAGGGCATCAGCTCCAGGGGAAGACTCTCTCTCTCCGTCAGTTCTGGGGAAAAGTCCTTGTCATCAATCTTCGCCTGGTCGAGGAGTTTCTCTGCACAGGAACCTCGAGTCCAAAGGATGCACTATGCTTCTGGTGCTGCTTTCTTGGTGGTATGAGGTGCCCCGTCTCTCTGCTCACTTCTGTCTTTTATATCTCAAAAGAGATTGGTTTAAGACACAATCTAATCTTGTAGGTCTCATCAACATAACTGCTGCTAGTACATGTCATCAACGTCATAGTGATGGGATTTACAGCATATAGGAAAATCATATCAGATGACAAAATGATGGACAATCAAGGAATACTTGGAATCATGGCCCAACCAGATTGGTAAACATATTTTTGGAGGACAATTCAATCCATTATATGCCCTTTGCAATCTTCTGTTCAGCTCTTTTATGTCATCATTTCTTCTTTTTGCTTTAACTACTACAAGTTCAGAGGAAGCTTCAGAGTCTCTTTTGACACCTGTGTTGGTCTTTTCTTTCTTTCCCTTCTTTTGAATGACCTTTTATTTTCTTCATGTGTGATGTTCTTGATGTCATCCCAAAACCTGTCTGCTCTTTGGTCATTAGTGTTTGATACATCAAAATAATTTTTGAGATGGTCTCTAAATGCAGGTGGGATATACTCAGGGACATATTTTGGCTCTCATGGACTTATTTTAATTTGTTCAGCTTCAGCTCGTACTTGCATATGAGCAATTGTCCGTTCTGCAGTCAGTCCCTGGCATTGTTCTGATTGATGAGATTGAGCTTCTCCATTGTCTCTTTCTACAGATGTAGTCAACTTGATTCCTGTCTTCCATCCAGCAAGGTCCACATGTGTTATCACCATTTATGTTGTTGAAAAAAGATATTTTCAATGAATGAATTGTTGGTCTTGCAAAATTCGGTTATGTGATCTCTAGAGTCGTATCTATCACCACGGCCATATTTTCCAGCTAATGATCCTTCTCTGTTTACAACGTTCACATTCTAATCACCAGTGATTATAAATGCATCTTGATTGCATGTTTGATCAACTGCAGTTTGCAGAAGTTGGTAAAAACCTTCAATGTCTTCATCTTTGGCATTAATGTTTAGTGTGTAAATTTGAATAATAGTTGTATTAACTGGTCTTCTTTGTAGGTGTATCGATATTATCCTATCACTGGCAGCATTGTACTACAGAATAGATCTTGAAGTGTTCTTTTGACGATGCATACAATCCCATTCTTCTTCAATTTGTCATTCCTGGCATAATAGACCATATGATTATCTGATTCAAAAAATGGCCAATAGCAGTCCATTTCAGCTCACTAATGCCTAGGATATCGTTCTTTATGTGTTCCATTTCATTTTTGGCTACTTCTAATTTTCCTAGATTCATACTTTGTACATTCTTTATTTCAGTTGTTAATGGATGTTTGCAGTTGTTTCTTCTCATTTTGAGTCTTGCCACACCTCAGCAAATGAGATCCTGAAAGATTTACTCCATCCATGTCAATAAGGTTGACCCTACTTTGAAGAGGAATCTCTTCTCCATTCATATTCCAACCTGAGGGGCTCATCTTCTGGTATTACATCAGACAGTGTTCTACTGATGTTCATAAAGCTTTCACTGTCACTGGCCAATTTTTTTTTAGAACTAGATTACTTGGTCCTTGTTCCTAGTCTATTTTAGTCTATAATCTCTGTTTAAACCTGTCCACCATGGGTGACTCTGCTGCTATTTGAAATATTGGTGGCATAGCTTCCAGCATCACAGCAACATGCAAGCCACCGCAGTACTACAAACTGACTGAGGAATGATGGATCAAAGACTACAGCCTTCAATACGGATTACGCCTCAACATAAAGAAAACTAAAATCCTCACAGTTGGACCATTAAACAACATCATGATAAACAGAAAATATTGAAGTTGTCAGGGATTTTATTTTACTTGAATCCACAATCAGTGCTCATGGAAGCAGCAGTGAAGTCATCAAATGATGCCTTGCATTGGGTGAATCTGCTGCAAAAGACCTCTTTAAAGTGTTAAAAAGCAAAGATGTCAGTTTGAGGCCTAAAATACGCCTGACGTAAGCTGTGGTATTTTCAGTTGCTTCATATTCAGGCAAAAACTGGATAAGGAATAAGGAAGACCAAAGAAGAATTGAAGCCTTTGAATTATGACGTTGAAAACATTTTACATCAGGATAGAATATTGAATATACTGTGTACTTCCAGAAGAAAGAACAAATTGTATTGGAAGAAGTACAACCAGAATGCTACTTAGAAGGGAGGATGGTGAGACTTCTTCTCATGTACTTTGGGCATGTTATCAGAAGAGTCCAGTCCCTGTAGAAGGGCATCATGTGCAGTGAAGTAGAGGGTCAGGGGAGAAGAGGAAGACTCTCAAAAAGATGAATTGACACAGTGGCTATAACAATGGGTCAAACATAGCAATGAGTCTGAGGATGGCACAGGACCAGACGGTGTTTCCTTCTGTTGTACATAGTGTCACTGTGAATTGGAACTGGCTGGATGCCACCTAACAACAACAATGTTTTTAATATATACATTGATATTTTATTGTCTACAATTATTTATTTTTAGAAATTCTATAAGGGATTTTTTTTTTTTTTCAAATCTGCCTCTCCCTATCCCGTAGTACTTTGTTTTTTGCTTTTTTATATAATCCATTTCTTCTTGTGTTTTTTATATGTAGAAATTTTATATTACTAATTTCATCGAGTATGTGAAATGTTGGGAATTGAAGACTCACAGTCTGTTGTTTGTAATCGTAGTTTTCTTCTTGCGTAGTTCTGTTCATGTTGGTGCCTTCATGTGTTTGATTGCTTAATTAGGAATTATTTGAATTTAATCTTTGAGAATATTGAGGAACCTGAATGCCATTCTTTATATAAAGAAGATCAGAATTTGCTTCAGGTTTCCATTTAACTGAGTTCTATTTAATTTCTCAATGTAGGGGTTATCAGGAAGGGATAGTAGTTTCTGGTAATACATGAGACTCGTGTGAGAGCAAGTTTATTTTATCCCAGCAGACGGAATTACAATTTTTTTCTTTTTTTCAGAAATAAGATTTCTCATCGATCTTTTTTGTCTCCAAGTATCATTTTTGTCCCTGCAGGTGGGTTTTTACAGCTCAAACTTTCATTGTATATGTACACCCATTTTAGCTGTCTTGGCTTTATTTGGTATCTGTGCTTCAGCTGCTGAAATTAGTGTAAATGTGAGGCTTCGACTACCGCTTCCCTTTACATAGGCAAATATCCTGACATTCTAGGTTCTTATACTAGACATTTCTCCAAAACAATGCAACTTCTGTGTTTGCTTAAGCAAATTAATTCAATACCCTGTGTGTGTATTTCCTTTTGGAGATTTCTTACAGGCACAGAAATGTACTTAAAATTATGGTTTATCCAGCAACTGAATGTTTTATGGAAACTAAACCTTTCTGAATATTTAGGCTTCTATTCTTTTGAGTCTCTGGGTCCTAATATTTTAATTCCTGTTATCTGTCAAAATCCAAAGTTGTCCTTGAGTGGCACAGTTAAATACTCAACTACAAGCCAAAAGCTTGTAGGTTTGAACCCACCCAGAGGCATCTTGGAAGACAGGCCTTTGGTGATCTGCTTCTGATAGCCCACAGCCTTGAAAACCCTATAGAGTAGTTCTACTCTGTACACATGTGGTCACCACGAATTGGAATCAGTTCAAAGGCGACTAACAACAATACACAATATAATTGGTTTAAGTAAGGGTTCTAAACATTCTGGCTAACTTTTCGAAGAAAAAATTCTTTCTTTTTTAATTCTGCCATCTCTCTCTTACTCCTGTTTTTTTTTTTTATTCTTAAAATTCATCCTCCTTTTTTGTCTTCCCATACTCATTAAGTGGAAAAAAATACACAATTTCATTTTGGATATGATTCTGTGATTTTTTTTTTTTAATTAACTTTTATTGAGCTTCAAGTGAACGTTTACAAATCAAGTCAAACTGTCACATATAAGTTTATATACACCTTACTCCGTACTCCCACTTGCTCTGCCCCTAATGAGTCAGCCCTTCCAGTCTCTCGTGACAATTTTGCCAGCTGATTCTGTGATTTTTGTGATTAGAACTAGAGCATAAGATGAGAAAAGGGATAGGGAGTAATGGTTAGATGGAAGCCTTTCACTTTCTTTATTCTTTAGGATTTTATTCTTATTTATTCCTAGTAGTACATGAAATAGAGCTTTTATATTATCCTTTAGCCTTGGTGGTGCAGTGGCTAAGAGCTCAGATACTAAATGAGATTGGCAGTTCTAATCCACCAAGCTGTTCCTTGGAAACTCTATGAGGCAGCTCTACTCTGTCCTATAGGGTCGCCATGAGTTGGAATCGACTGGACAGCAGTGGGGTGTTTTTTTTTTTTTTTGGTTGGGTGCATAAGCAATGTACCTTTGTTTCTGATGGCAATACTGCATATAATGCAGGAAAATGTGTCCACCATTCTAAGAAAACAAATTATATACCTTAGTGTGGGGAGTAGTGATTTTCATATGTTGTAAATTTTATATAGATAGATGATAAATGGTAGAAAGATAGATGGATAGATAGATAACGTATTAACATTTAAGTATTTTTTTTATCAATATATGAGCTAGGTGGTGTTTTTATATAAAAGAACTGTGTAATAGATACTGATAATACCACATTTTTGCAAATGAGGCAGACATACTCTGAGAGTGAGTGTATGCTCTTCACATAATTCAAAATGGCATGATTCCAATACAGTATTGAAAATCTCTGATCCTATAAACATTTAGTATTCGATTATGAAATACTAATTTAGTATTTGGTTACTGCTTTAAATCAGTTTATTCTCATATATGCTTTATGTGCCATTTTTATGTGATATTATGTAAGCATTTAAATGTTTCAAAGCTGTTTAATGTGTGAAGTACGAATTTTTTATTGCCTTTTGCAAAAGAGCGTTACAGGGACTTTCAGGAACAGTCTTCAGAAGACAGTTTACACTAGTTAGTGTGAAATGTTTAAACGTTATATTTTTGACTGTTGTCCTTGATTCTTCTGTTTGGGCAAGTTTGAGGTAATAGGAATCAAAAATATTTTTATCTGATTATCATCAGCTGATTTTGATTCTTTGTTGAAGACTGAAAGGTAGTATTTCCTCATTTCTACCTTGACATTTTTCATGATAAAGATCAGAACAATGTAAGATTGATTAATGGGGTCGTTGCTTTTGGACTTGTTTAAAACTCTTGATTACACTTGCAACACAAGAAAAACCAAATCAAACCCGTTGTCTTTGAGTGGATACCGACTCATTACAACCCTACAATGACCCTCTAGGGCAACGTAGAACTGCCCCATAGGGTTTCCAAGAAGCAGCTAGTGGATTTGAGCTGCCGACTTTTTAGTTAGCAGCTGAACACTTAACCACTGCAACACTAGGGCCCCAGACATGAGAGAGTGATTGGTAAAAATGCTTTTATATTTATACATATCAATTTACAGTGCCTCAGAAATTAAAAATATTACTCCATTAAAAAAATATTTATAGATACTTCACCAAAGATTTGATATGGATGGCAAACAAAGACATGAAAACATGATCAGTAATATCTGTTATTATGGAAATGCAAATTAAAACCACTGTGAGAGACTAGTACACATTATCAGAATGTCAAAAAAAACTGGCAATGACAAGTGCTGATGAGAATGTGTTCAGAATTAAAATGATACAGTCAATTTGGAAAACAGTTTGGCACTTCCTTATAAAGTTATACCTACATTGACCATATGAGACAGCAATTCCACTGGTAGGTTATTTATTCAAGAGAAATGAAGATACATGCCCAAACAAAAACTTCTGAGCAAATGTACATAGCAGAGTTATTCATAAGTATGCAAAACGGGAAACTACCCAATACCCTTCTGAATGGATATGCAAATATGGTACATCCATACAATGGACTATTACCCTGCTATGAAAAAGAACAAACTATTGGCATATACAACAATAATGATCAATCTCAAATGTACCATGCTAAAGGAAAGAAGCAAGACTTGAAAGGATGCATACTCTGTGACTCCATTTATGGGACATTTGGAGAAGACAAAACTATAGGATCAGAAAACAGCTTTGTAGCTACCAAGGCCTGGGGGAAAGAGATAGACTACAAATGAGCTCGAAAGAGCTTTGTTAGGTGGTGAAAAAGTTCTGTATTTTGGTTGTGGTGGTCTTATGTGATTGCATATTTCTGTCA
This sequence comes from Loxodonta africana, assembly GCF_030014295.1. Classification (NCBI taxonomy): domain Eukaryota; kingdom Metazoa; phylum Chordata; class Mammalia; order Proboscidea; family Elephantidae; genus Loxodonta; species Loxodonta africana. Next base: position 20,854,789 of record NC_087362.1, read on the forward strand.
AAACTCATTGATTGGTACACCTAAAAAAGGTGAATATTACTTATGTGAATTATACCTTAATAAATCTAAATTAAAAATAAACACAGTTATTTTTATGCAGCTTTGAGTAATAAGTGCAGGCAGCACTAATATCTCCAGAACTTTCCTATAGTTGAGCAACCTGTTTACTTCCTTGGATTGAAAGAAGAGGTAGTTAGGTGAGCTTGTAGACATTTTTCAATCCTTTTCTCAACAGTATTCAATGCTTCATCTTGTAGACTTTTTCTTCTGGGCTTCTTATCTGAAAGAATACCAGATACTATTTGAATAACGATATTTTTAATTTCCTCAAAAATGGTACATCACACGGATCATTCTATGCATTTGGTGAAATAACACATATGGATGTCCTAAGGCAGCATTGAGCAAATGTTAGCTTGCAAAAAATCACCTGGAGGATTTTCTATAATGTAAATTTCTGGGCCCAACACTCAGCTTTTCAGATTCATTTGGTCTTGAGTGGATGGCTGATAATTTGCATTTTTTTCAAGTTCCCAAATAATGCTGAAGCTGCTGGTCTAGGGGCCATTTTTGAGAATCATCGCCCTTAGGGTTTTAGAGCTTAATCTTCTTCTGTCTTGATGAGGGACAAAGGCTACCAACCTTGAATAACTTCCTCTTTCCAAACACTGAGTTTGGTGCTGATTGACTTTATTGAGTTTGGTGAGTGAAGAGCTGGTGTTAAAGGAGTGAAAAAAATAGACAAAAACTTCCACACATGTAATTTAGAATAAAGATTAAAATATAGTCATTGATATAATGTAATGTCTTGTTAAAGAGGACCAAAAAAAAAAAAAAAAAAATTCACAATGGGTATATATGTCTGTGGCATTGCAATTTCAGACAAGCTATCCAGGAAAGCCTTTACAATGAATGTGATGTGAATTAAAGCCTCATAACTGCCGTCTTACTTTTTTATTTCCATTTTTCTGATTTGTCTCTGTTATTTTTTTCTTTCTTGATTTTTAAAGTATCAATTTAGTTTTGGTTTAGTTTTGTTTTCTCATTACATTTATCCCTGTACTAATACTAAAGTTATAAATTCATTCTTCATTGGTTGATTACCTTTGAGTGTTTACATGCTTTCTAACAAAGTTGATGTCTCAATAGCTTTAGCCAAAATACTTACTTGACCTCATAAATTAGGCATTTTTTAAAATAAAAAGATTTATGCTCTGGTTAATCTACCAACTGCTTTGTGCATCTTTGTTTTTTTGGCTTTGAAATGTGTCTTTGGAAATAATTTGTCTTCTTTCTTTTAGTGTCAGTCTGCTGGCTGATACATGCTGTTTTTGTTTGTCTACTACTATCTTTTTTTCCCAGTTCCATTAAAATTCAACAACTAAAAAAAATCTATGTATACATTGCTTATGTTATTAAGCACAGTTCTGAGAGCTGAAAACAGAGGGCTTTTATTTAGATTGTAAATAAGCAGTGGTCTGAAGCACGCACGGTATTTTAAGAATTTTACCATGATGTGCCATTTTAGCTCCCTTGGATGTAGGAAGTAAATGAAGCATGAGAAAATGAAGCATTTTCTATGTCAATAAATGGTGTTTACTTTATATATGAAAGCTTGAAATAAAGTCAATAACTTTGGGCAATGTACTGCAGCAGAAATCTCAGATAGCATGCGCTCACCATTGACCAGTTCTAAATGAGGCTGAATGGCTCCCAACATTTATCTTGTGGTGAAATGTTATAAAATGTGTTTAAGCACCTAGAGAAAAAGGAACAGGTGTGTTGCTGGGATAAAATTTGTGGATGAAGTGTATTCTGTTGCCACTAGTACCAAAAAAAAAAAAAAAAGAAGTGAATTTTCTATTAGTGGTGCTTACTGTAACCTCAATATATTTATCAAAAACCTCAGAAGAATTACAGTTGAAATTTTAAGACGGTAGTTATGACACATTTCTTAAAATATCACATAGACTATAATGATCAGGAGAGCCAAAACTGAAGACCCTCTGCCAGGGTTCAAATTCTGGCCCTGAAATTTGTAAACTCTGTGAAGTTGTTTGTATTATTTAATCTCTATTTCATAGTTTTCTCATCTCTTAGAAGGAAATTATGGAAACACTTACCTCATACGTTGTTATTATACTTAAATGAGTTAAAACTCATAAGCTACTTCAAACATTGCCTGGCACAGAAGAGCATTAAATAAGTAATTAATTAATAAAATGATGTGTGGAGAAATTATCTAGATAATTTTGTTTCAAAGACATGTTTCTTGCCTATATAATCTGTGAGGAGGGTGTAGGACCGGACACTGTTTTGTTCTGTTGTACACAGTGTCACTTTGAATCGGAGCTGACTCAATGACACCTAAGAACATCTATCAACTTCTGAGGTTCATGAAAAATTCATGTTCGTTTTTGTTTTGGGAGCATAATGAAGAAATAAATTAGTTCTACTTTGGCTTGCTGCCTTAACAAAGAAATTGACATTTGTATGAGGTCTAAAACTTTGATAGTAGCTCCCCAAGTAAAGTTTTTTTTTTTTTTTTCCCCAAGCAAAGATGGTGAGCACAACATGAAAATCCATGGTGTGTTTCTGAAATGTGTATGTAGAATGGATTTCATCTACTCTGACTATATATTCTAGATTTCTCTTTTTAAATCATTAAATTTGACCATATTTCTCTCTTCCTATAAGATAAAAATCATCTGTCATTGAACATAGAATAAAAACCATAGTTTCAAGATAGCAGACAAAACCTATCAGAATATGCCACTGACAAAGTTTTCCAACGTGGTCTCCAACCACCTTTGCGTAAAGCAGTCAGTTTGGTGCTTTACTAAGATAGCTCTTTTCACAGTGCAGAGAACGAAATGGGCATGGAAGGAGCAGGAGTTAGAGAAGTAATTTAAAACCTAAGAGCAAGGTCCATGGCAGAGTGACACAAAGATGTGAATTCAGAAGACTGGAGATAGAATTACAAGATGCGTTGAATGTTCTGTGGGTGATAATAAAAATTAATTTAGGTTTAGAGTGTGGTGTAATAAATTGTTTGGGGCATGATAAGTTTGCTTGTAGGACACTTTTAGTAGGTAGAAGGATAATATATCTCAAAAAATTAGGGCTAAAAATTTAAGATTACATGTTATGCAAGTGTTGAAGTGACGGGAACATATGGAGAATATATAAAGTTAGAAATAGACAACCCTGCAGAACATCAACCGTTCAATTACAGGTGGAGATTCAGTAAAAGAGATTAGGAAAGAATGATTATAGAAATGGGAGAACCAGGGAGAGCGGTGATAATATAAGCTAATACATGAATATTTTCTCTCTGTTAAGTGCTCATTTTTATAATTTAATGCATTAATATAATCATTATAACAGTCTTATGATGTAGATGCTAGTATTCTCTATTTTCTAAACTAAAAACAATTGCATAACTTGTCCAAAGTCACTGAGCTAATGAGAATAGGAGCCAGGATTTAAGCTCTTGCCTTGGAGCCCAGGCTTCCTTAACCCCTATGCCATGTTTCCTTAGGCCTGTAAGGAGAATAAGTTCAGTACCTGGGTGAAAATAAGACTCAGTCTGCTTTAGTTAAGGAGTGGATTGAAGAGGAAGCAGAACAACTAATTCTAGAAACTGATGATGAAAGGAAGGTCAAATTTTGGTAGTTTCAGGGGATGAGAGGGTGAAGAACATTTGACATTTTAGTCTTTAGTTTTGAGTATGTTATATACCATAAACCTGGTGGTTTAACCATGGCACCACCAGGATTACTTGATGCAAGGGTATATGAGGCAAAATAATATAACAATTCTAGAATCCAGCAATGCAGTTTAAAAAATCAATTCTGAGCCATACTCTCTATCTATATGGGATCAAATTTACAATAGCAACTTAAAAGATTAGAAAGAAAACTTAGGACTCCCTTAATATTGAGTGAGAAGTTAGACATTATCTAATACCATCTCTAAACACATGCAGTTAATTCTTTCTTCAATATAATTGAAAACTGATCATTCAGTTTTTGTGCTTTACCTTTTTACCTCTGAACGTTAGAAACTTCTTCCTCATACTGAACAAGAAATTGCCTTCATGTAACTTCTAAGAGGTTCTAGTTCTGACCCACATATCCATGTGTTGATAGCTTCCTTACTTCTTTTTCTTTTTCTGCTTCTCACCCTACTCATCCTTCCCTCCTTCTCTCCCCATCCCTTTCATCCTCCTCCTCCTAATTAAATAGTTCTCCTCCATACAGGGCACTGTGATACATTTTTACATAATTTGTTCCATTTAATTTTCATCAAAATCTCCAAGTTTGGCAGAAGAAGAAATCAACTCACATAAAGGTTCGCTATCTTAAGTCAAATTGCCATTAACTTAGAAGCAGTTATTTCAGTTCGGGATTGTTTGACTCCAAAATCACCGCCCTGTGATGTCTTAAAAATGGTCATGTCAGGAACCATTCGCAAAGCCAACTCTTCAGACAGGGATTAGACTGGAATAAAGAATAGTACTGGTGATGAACGAGCTTCTTGGATCAAGTAGACACATGAGACTATGTTGGTATCTCCTGTGTGGAGGGGAGATGAGAGGGCAGAGGGAGCCAGAAGCTACCTGAATGGACACGAGTAGAGAGAGTGGAGGGAGGAACTGTGCTGTCTCACTGGAGGGAGAGCAATTAGTGTATGGCCAGGCATATGTAAATTTTTGTGTGAGAGACTGACCTGATTTGTAAACTTTCACTTAAAGCAAAAAAAAATTAATTTAAAAAAAATGGTCGTGAAAACAACATTGAAACCAGAGAGAAGTACTGAGCTAAATCTAAGTTTTGCCTTTTAGCAGCCATATGACATTTCTGGCCCTTCTCAGAGTTAGTTCTGCCCAATTTAATGAGCAATTTAAAAATAAATGAAAACATATTTTGGAGACGTTTTCCCTCTTCTTCTCATTTTTCCTGCCCTTTGAATTTTTTTTTTTTTTCCCTTCCAGGAGAAGCCTCTCAAATTCCTATACATCTTCTCCTGACTTATTGACTGTCTTGTTATCTGACATTTTGCATTTACAGCAGTAGTCAAAAATCTACTATTTAACTATTTTGCGAATTAACAATGTTTGTCTGGCAATAACAAATGTCAAGGTGTGCGGCAAGAGTAAAGTTGGTTTGATGGTTAAGGTTCTGTGTCAGCTTGTCAGTTATACAGTGATATAACTTGGCAATTATGTAATAATGAAACTGAGCAGTTAAATAATGATGTAATTTGACAGCTGTATAATGGTGTAACTTAGCAGTTATGTAATGATGTAACTTGTCAATTATGTGATGATGTAATTTGACAGTTATATAATTATGTAGTCATCCCGATTTTGTGATCTGATGTGCTGATCCTCCATTTTTGTGTAACACTGATTTTGCATCATGACTTGGTCTTTGGAATCTAACCATGTTGGTAAGTGAGTAGAGGGTGTGGTAACTCCTCAGAGGTCATATTTGCTAGTCTATTATCAGACCAGGACAGGAGGAAGTGTAGCTATTACTTCCTTTGATTCTGACATTTTGCTTACTTGCATTAGATAGCATTAGAGATTTTATTGGCGTTATTGTTAGTAATCTCACATAGTTGGCTCATATAAGCTTACATTCAAGTGAAACCATCGCCCTGATTCCCCTTATTTAAAAGAGCGAGTGGAAGAGGAGAAGCAAAAACAGATTCTTCGATTAATAGGGCTCTTAGAGCCAAACTGAATTTCCAGGGACTGTATCTACATTATGTCATATCATTATGTAATAATATTATTATGTTTTAGCCTATTATGTAATAGGTTCCTATTTGTGACTGCCCTCATTATTTGATATGGTCACAACTCACAGTGTTATGTTAAATTAAACATTTTAGTGTGAAACTTCTAATAATGATCATTTCTAGATGAGCATTAATAATTAAACGTGCCATTTATATTCACTTTCATTCTAGCTTTCACCAGACACCCAGATACAAAGAGAAGCATCAGGAAGGTGCGCACTGCAAATACTTGAGCTCTTTTAATGTGACTCCTCTAAGACTTCCCACTACTCTGCCTATGAAAGGAAATTTAGGACAATTTCAAGACCAAATGCAGTACTTTGTCACATTGCTATGACATTTTCATTTACATGGTCCACATAGGTAAGGGCTGTTGCAAAAGCAGCTGTCAAGATAATGATTCTGGACTTTGTGAGATGTATCCAGACTTCAGTCAACCTCAGTGCATTAGCCTTAGGGCTGTGCAGTAACATTGAATATCAACAGTGCGCTTATTCTCAAGAAGGGGGAAAAAAATAAAAAAAGGGAAAACATGTAAAAGAGGAAAATGTTATAGAGACACTGAAAAAAAAGGAAAACATTAGGGAAAGGAAAACATGCAATAGTGTCTAATGGTAGAAACAATGCTATTATTTGCCTTTTTCATATTGAGGCTGATAGAGATTGTAATTTTCAGCATACTTAGATAATTATAACCTGTATCTTTTAAAAGCTTTTAATCTACAACCAAAAACTGAAAGAGCTAATGTTGAGTCTTCTTGTGCAGGTGTACTAACAGGGAGCATATTCTTATAAACCATGAAATTTCAGCCCAGTGATCAAACTGTGATAATCTTCAAATATCACCAATAAAGGATTGTTCCGTATACTTGGAGTGACCTTGAAAAATAAGCAGCTCCTCTGTTATATAGTCCAAGTTACTAACATTTCATATCAGTGGAAAGCCAGCAGTTAGTCTGCCCAGGTGATGTGTCATTATTTAACATTCAGTCATTCTAGCTGAGAAACATAGCAATTTAAGTTTAAATGGTCCTGCAGCTAAAGAAACTAACTTCTGAGACTCCACTGCTTTAACTGCTACTCAGGAAATACGAACAAAGAAATCTAAGAACTCGGATACGTTTCTATTACCTTCTTTGTTATTGCTCGCCTTCTAAAATTAATATACATTATATGTTTTTCACCTCATTCATGAAGCCTCATTATTACTTTCCTGAATTGGAGAGTACAAGTGGAAAATTGTACTAACAAAAAGTCCTAAGCTGAGCCTGCCCTGAATGTAAGTATACAATAGATCTGAAATGACGGGCTGTGTTTTGTTGTCTAAGTAAAATGGTAATGTAGTATTCTCCAAAGTTGAATAGTCTCTCTGTATACAGATAAGAAGTTGTATACGTGACTAGTTTGTAGACAGAGTATTGGGAACATGAATTGCTAGTGATCACCAGCCAAAGACTACTGGAAACACCTAAGATTGAACAAGTTGGGTTTCTTATCCATCCAAACAAGGGAGAACACGGACCATGAGGAGCTGTGTAAGAGCATGGTAGAACCTGTTATAGAATTTAGGCTTTGGTTGGGTAGTTCTGGAAAAGGTCTAAGGGAGCAGATATTCCCTCTGGATTGAGTGTTATCAGAAAGTCTGAAAAAATCAATAGATCTTGTCTTTAGGGAGAGCAGTACAGAGGGAGGGATATGGCTGTAATTGGTAAACAAGTAGCAGTCACTCATTTAGCGAGACAAGGGGATATTTGGTATTATATGGGTTGCACAGTGATTTTGACTGAAGTGGATGTTCTGTGAAATTGTTAATATACAAAAGGAGACCAATATAGCTTAGTTGTGAACATCAGATAAGTGTGTAATAACACCAATGCCTAACTGTGAAGTCAGATACATTCCAGATGTCAGGGGCTGTTTTTCCTTGTTCCTTTTTTATCTTCCTTCTTAGAATAAAACCTCTAGCCTGGTACTCATTTAAGATTGATGTTACTACTGTTAAAGACTGCTTAGAGGTCAGCGGAGGCAGAAGGTCTTCCTGCTTGCAGACCCACACCAACAGGTGAAAGCAAGAAAGTCTTCAGCCAAATTCTACCAACTTTACTAAATTCATTTAAATGCACAGGGACAAAAATGTCCATATAACCTGCTCTTATATGCATTCTCAGCCTTTAGGAACTCTAACAAGCTCTTTGCAGGAAAGGTTCCCACTGAGGAAAACACAATTATGTAAAACAGGGCTAGAAAACACTCTCTGTAAGGGACCAGATAACAAATACTTTTGGTTTCGTGGGCCATATGGTCTCTTTCATACTCTTCTGCTGTTGAAGTCTGTCTTAGTCATCTAGTGCTGCTGTAACAAAAGTACAAGTGAATGGCTTTAACAAACAGAAATTTATTCTCTCACAGTCTAGTAGGCCATAATTCAGGCATCAGACCCAGGGGAAGTTTTTTTCTGTTGGCTCTAGAGGAAGGTCCTTGTCATCAATCATGCCCTGGACATGGAATCCCAGGTCCAAATGACATGCTCTCCTCCCAGTGCTGCTTTCTTGGTGGTATGAGGTCCCCCTCGTCTCTCTGCTCACTTCTCTTTTTTATATCTCAAAAGAGATTGGCTGAATACACAATCCAGTCTTGTAGATTGAGCCCTGCCTCATTAACATAACTGCCACCTATCCCACCTCATTAACGTCGTACTCATAGGATTTACAACACATAGGAAAATCACATTAGATGACAAAATGTTGGACAATCACATAATACTGGGAATCATGGCCTAGCAAAACTGATACACATATTTCTGGGAGACACAGTTCAATCCATGGCAAAGTCCAAAAGCAGCCATAAACCAAAACAAAACCAAACCCTTTGCTGTTAAGTTGATTCCAGCTCATAGCAACCCTACAGGACAGAGTAGAACTGCCCCATAGGGTTTCCAAGGATCAACTGGTGGATTCAAACTGCTGATTTTTTGGTTAGTAGCCGTAGCTCTTAACCATTGTACCACCAGGGCTCCAAAGCAGCCATAGACAACATATAAACAGATAAGCTATGTTTCAATAAATCTTTATTTACAAAATCAAGAGATGTGCTGATTTGAAAAGACAAATAAACCAATCTTCTTGTCATATCAAGCAACTTCTTCTGTGAAGAGCATTGACCCAAAACCAAAGAGGGTACAAATGGATTGCCAAAGGCTTTGGGGCACAGACACTCTTTCAAATCGGCCATATTAATGCCTTATGCTGAGACACTATCTTGTGTAGATTTTTACAACAGAATCTGCCCTTGTTTCACAGCTATCCTAGAATATGGATTCTTGTTTAGGATACTTCATATGTTAGTTAATCACCCCCAGGGCTTATATCAAAGTACTTGCATCCAGTTAATTCAAATATTCATACCAAATTATTTTTTGAGTAAATTATTACTCAGTGTATCCGTTAGAATCTTGTTTGCAGGGATAGAAATTTACTCAGGCACCCTAAGTATTGGATACTAATGGTGAGAGCGCATGTATTGATAAGAGATGAACACGGACATTCATGGGAAGAACAGGAACTATCTACAGCTAGCCATTATGGAGGCTGGCACAGAACCCTCATTCAGGATTTGAGACAGGAGTTGGCCATGCTCTTTCTTTTCCTCCTGTCTTTTATTAAGACTCAGTTCTGCTCTTTCTCTTCTCCCACTGCTTTATCTTCTAGTTTGTATATATCTTTTCCCCTTCATGAGTTTATTTTAGTTGTAGATTTTCCCCACTCATTCTTTTGACTTTCTCTTCATTCCGGCTCTGTCATCACCTCTCTCCTCATGGCACCCCAGCTGCTGTTCCTGCTGCAAATGCTTAGTTCTTTACACGTTTCCCTTTCGAATTCCCTAGAGACTTAATCTGATTGCCAGAGCTTAATCTTGTTGTGAGAGCACTTTAATATCTTTGCGTGTTTGTGTGTGTGTGTGTGTGTGTGTGTTTGGGGGTGTCTTCGTCATCTAGTGCTGCTTTAACAGAATTACTGCAAATGGATGCCTTCAACAAACAGAAGTTTATTCTCTCACAGTCCGGTAGGCTAGAAGTCCAAATTCAGGGTGCCAGCACCAGGGGGAGGCTTTCTCTTTCTGTGGGACCTGGAGGAAGGTCCTTGTCATCAGTCTTCCATTGGTTTGGGAGCACCTCAGCATAGGAACCTCAGACCCAAAGGACGTCCTCTGCCCTGGCACTGCTTCTTTGATGGTATGAGGTCCCCATGTCTCTCTGCTCACTTCTGTCTTTTATATCTCAAAAGAGATTGGCTTAAGACACTATCTAATCTTATAGATCTCATCAATACAACTGCTGCTAGTCCATCTTATTACATCATAGTGATATGATTTATAACATATAGGAAAATCACACAAAATGGTGGACAATCACAATACTGAGAATCATGGCCCAGCTGAGTTGACAGACATTTTTGGGGGGATACAATTCAATCCATGACAGGAGGGGGTTAGTTTCAAAGGGTGTATCATTCCATATTAAATATGCATAACATCATAAAACCCATTGCCATCAAGCTGATTCTGACTCATAGTAGCCTTGTAGGACAGAGTAGAGCTGTCCCACAGTTTCCAAAGCTGTAAATATTTATGGAACTAGACTGTCACATCTTTCTCCCACAGACCGGCTGGTGGGTCGAACCACGGACCTTTTGGTTAGGAGCTGAGTGCTCAGCCACTGTTCCACCGGGCTCCTGCATAACATCATATGTATTAATATACCGAACTATGATTATATGGATGAGTGAATGAGTAACTGAATGAATGAATGCATGAAAATTTGAAGCTCTGAAAATGTTAACAGGAGAATGCTTACAACAATTTTCTATTTAATATCATTTGGGAGTCAAAAAGAAAGGCAGCAATGGTTTATTTAAATGCCAGTTTAAATGGTTTATTTAAATGCTTCATTAAATGCCAGTAACTGTGCTTGGTGTTTTCACATGTTCTCTTATATAATATTCACAGAGTCCTGTACAGGTGATATTATGCATAGTTGAAGAATTTGATGCAAAAAATGTACAACCTTCTCAATGCCCTTTGCTAGTTAGTTGTAGAGCTTGCACATTTACCCATGTCTGTATGATTCCTGATCTTTCTGCTATCCCTGCTGCCTCAAAAGCCTGTGTAGTAGCAGAAGAAAGGATTTATGGGATAAGCTTCAGAGTACAAGACATCACTATCATCAAGACAATATGGGGTTCGGAATCTCTACCCCACCATAGGAAAAAAAAAAAAAACAAAAGACCTGTCACTGTAGAGCCGATTCCGGCTCATGGCAACCTCATGTATTACAGAGTATGACTGTGCACCGGAAAGTTTTCTTGGCAGTAATCTTTACAGAACCAGATTGCCAGGACTTCTTCAGCAGAGCCACGGGGTGGATTCGAACAGCAAAACTTTAAGCTAGTAATCTAGGGCAAACAGCCATCGCAATGTTTCCTTTTGATTTCCCATGTGGGTGACTCCACCTACCCTTCATGAAATCAGGTAATCCACAGCTTGTTCTTCAGCGTCAGGTAGGCAGAGATCCATAGTCACATCCAAGGCCTGGACAAAATTGCAGGGTAGATGTTTTTGTCATTCCACTCTTCCAAATACCATGTTAATCCAGTCCCCTCATACTGCCCGATGGATTTCCACACACTGTACTTAGACTCTGTTGCCAGGGCTCTACTTTCTTAAAGTGACCTATCGTGTTAAATTGCCCTTTGTCCTTTATATTTCCCTTGCTCCAAAGACAAACGAACAAACAAATCCAAAACCGTGTGGGAGATGCTCATTCCCATTATTGAGAGTCTACTATGTTTTTTTTACTACTACTCAAAACAAAACAAAAAAAACCAAACCCATTGTTGTCGAGTCAATTCCAACTCATAGCAACCCAATAGAACTGTCCCACAGGGTTTCCAAGGCTGTAATCTTTATGGAAACAGGCTGCAACATCTTTCTCCCATGGAGCAGCTGGTGAGTTCCAACCACTGACCTTTTGGTTAGCACCTGAGCGCTTAACCACTGCACCACCAGGGCTCCCTAGTACTCCTCAACAGTACCATAATTCCTTCTTAAGAATGATTGATTGCATGTGCTCAGGGGACATTTACAATATAAAAAACCCAATATAAAAAGAGAGTTAATTAATCCAAATCATGATTTTCTGGGAAAATTAGAAAAATTTTTCTCAGGTGGCCTTCCCCATTGTCTCCTGGTCTCCTTAGATTATCTCAGCTCTTCAGAGTCAGCTCTGAGGACAACAGACCATACGTCACTAAATTGGGACTACACCGATGGAAAAATTGCCCTTTCCCCAGCTTTAGAGTGTGAAGTATCCTAATAAGTAAGCAGTTGATTATTGGGGACAAATACAGGTTTACTTAAGCTAAAAATATGAAAAATAGCAGGTTGGAAACTGGTAGACATGAAGAACATTTGTAAAGGGAAAATTTGCCGTCTATGCATTTTGCGAGAACTCTGCTTAGTGAGATATTACGTGCTTCCCCAGATGGCAGATTCTCTTGCATTCTTCATTGTAGGCATTTTGAACTCTACTCTCTGCTTTTTCTAAGTGTCTAAATCCTTTTATCTTTGTAGTCCATATGGCCTCCCACGCTGGAACCGAGAAACACAGTTTTGATCTAATTTAATATCCACATTAGGGTACTTTTAAATGTCATATCACTAAGTCCATAAACAACTATGCTAATGTATGAAGTCGCTCAGCACTGCTCAAAACATTCCAGTTGCCAACACCATGAAATCCTATTTACTTTTGCTTAAAAGTATTTGATATTGAATTTATTTTCCCCTGGACTGTAATTAACCGCATTCTGAACCACTTACAAGCTTCAGTTGACTGGCAATATTAATCACACATTCACAGAGAAATTGGCTATTACATTCGATTTTTTTAATCTTCTGTGTTCTTGGGATCTTATCGTTGATTAAAACTAAGGAAATGGCCCTTTTTACCATGCTCCATGGATATTTATTTGCTTGGTATGTTTTTCTGTGAAGATTTTTTTTTTCCCCTTTCTATTGGATCTTGCTTCTAAATTTCTCTAGACATGGAGTAAAACCAAGAAGTAGTATTTCTTGTCAAGAGGAACAGTTTATTCCAGATAATTAAATCCAGGAATGTTCAAAGGAAACACAGCAAGGAGCATAAATTAGGTTCTATCATGGGATATAGGTCCTTCCTCACGAATGAATACTGACAAAACAGTTTTGTGGAAGCTTTGAAAAGTCATTAATAGTTTTGAAAGCTTTGAAAACCAGCACATTTTGTAGAGAAAACCAACAAGGTTTAGTTTTGTGTTTTAAAACCTACTTCAAACACTCACCATTGTTTCATTTCTGTATTTGACAATGTTTTTGAACGTGCATCTGAGATTTCTGTGTGTGTACTATTACAAATGCTTGGCTAGACATTTTTTTTTTTTTTTGCATTTGCCCAAATACCATTTCACGAAACAAAAATATGTAAATATCGAATTAGAATAAATGGAGAAAACTAAAAGAGATCGTCATAACTTAATAATTGTTTGTAGCACTTCTCTTTTGTTCACAAATATATGGAACTGTATTGTGTACATCGCCTCAGAGCCAGACTCTGCACTCCAAGAAGGCAGGGATAACTTTCTACCTTATTTACTGATTTACCCTTTTGCTTAGAACTAGAATAGTAAATATTTGCTGAATAAATTGATGAGCAAAAATAATTTCTCTGGACTTCCCAATTTATTATGCATAGCAGGTTGGCTACTGGCACTTAGAAATGAACTAATAAACTTAAAAATTAGAAAATTGAAGCTTAATGAAATTATTAAGAGAATGGACTCCAGAAGCAGGCTGTTTGGTTTTGCATGTTGTCTCTGATAGTTACTGACTGTACGACCTAGTCCCTTAGCCTCTCCTCATCTATAAACTAGTGAGGATGCTTTATCGGAGAGGGAAGGGTAGTGATGGTTCAGTGGTAGAATTCTCACTTTTCATGCAGGAGACCTAGGTTCGATTCCTGGCCAATGCACCTCAAGCACAGCCACTACCAGTCTGTCAGTGGTGGATTGCATATTGCTATGATGCTGAGCAGGTTTCAGTCGAACTTCCGGACTAGGATATACTAGGAAGAAAGGCCTGGTGATCTACAATCAGCCAATGAAAATCCTATAAGTCGCAACAATCTGATCTGAAACTATCATGGGATGGTGCCGGACCAGGCAGCACTTCATTCACTTGTGCATGGGGTTGCCATGAGTTGGGGTCTACTCAATGGTAGCCGACGACAACATATCATAAAGTAGTTACAGTGCTTAATGAGTGACACCGCCACTCATCTGTCAGTTTGTCATACTGTACTGGCTTGTGTGTTGTTATGATGCTGTAAGCTATGCCACTAGTACTTCGAATACCAGCAGAGTCACCCATGGTGGACAGGTTTTAGAGATACTAGAAGGAAAGGTCTGGCAATCTACTTCTGAAAATAAGCCCATGAAAGCTCTATGGATCACAACAGAATATTGTCCAATATAGTGCTGGAAGACCAACTCCTTGTGTTAGAAGGCACTTAAGATACACAGTAGCTGCAACAATGGACTCAAGTATACCAACAATTTTAAAGATGGTTCAAGACCTGGCAACATTTTTTCTGGTGTACATGGGGTCACCATGAGTGAGAGCTGACTTGATGACAGCTAACAACCAAGAATGATGGGTATATAGTAAACACTATATTAGAAGTCATGGCTGTTATTATTATTATTACTCCATGATTCTGGACTCTGTCTAGTATTAAGAACTTATGTAGATATACCACTTTTTCCGAGAAACCATCTGGTAACCTTAAAGCATTTAGAATGGCTTTAAATTTGGAAACAAAGGGAATAATACGTCTTTCAGCAACCTGTCTCTTCCTGGCCACATTGCCTGTCACGATACCACCATCTCCATTTTTTCCCCTATGCTCTGAGTCCCTCTCTCACATGCACACACATACACACAGTTGTTGATTAAGTGTGTAGGGTATACATAGGCACACACTTCCATTATGATCCAGTAATACTGAGGTCCTTGTAGTTTGCAGACTTCTTGTGTCTACATGTCTTTTCTACTTGCTAGGGCTTCTACATGAAACGTCACCCATCTGTGATGACTCAAGCGCAGCTCTTCTGCTATTTACTCTGGTCTGGATCACATCGGCCTGAGGCAGGCTTAAGTCCTTGTGTGTTGTTGTTAGGTGTCGTAGAGTTGGTTCCCACTCATTGCAACCTTATGTACAAAACACTGCCCCGAACTGCACCATCCTCAAAATCGTTGCTATGTTTGAGCCCATTGTTAACCTTTGTCCTCGAGGATCTTCCTCTATTTCACTGACTCCCTACCTTACCAAGCATGGTGTCCTTCTCCAAGGACTGTCCCTCCTGATAACATGTCCAAAGTATGTGAGACAAAGTCTCACCATTATATTCCTACCATGATTGTCTATAGACTGTAGATTACATGAAAACAGACTTACTAAAGCCAAACTAAACCCATTGTCATCAACTTGATTCTGATGTATGGCAGCCCCATGTGTTACAAATTGTAACAGAGCTCAATAGAGTTTCTTGGCTGTAATCCTTATGGAAGCAGATTTTCAAGGCTTTCTTATGTGGCACCACAGAACCTCTAATCTTTTGGTTAGTAGGCAAACGCAAACAATTTACCCCACAAACAGCTTGCACCACTCAGGGACCTAAACAGAGACAAAGTCTTTGTATTTTCATCTTTTGGTGGCCTGAGCCTGCTATACAGGCCAGAGCCTATCAGAGCCTGGCATGTATTAAATGAACATTTGTTAAATTAAAGACCACTGTTCCTTCCTTTTCGTTCATTCGTC
The DNA here is from genome assembly GCF_030014295.1 of Loxodonta africana. NCBI lineage: Eukaryota > Metazoa > Chordata > Mammalia > Proboscidea > Elephantidae > Loxodonta > Loxodonta africana. The sequence continues at coordinate 20,870,507 of NC_087362.1, forward strand.
TTTCCCTCTCTCCCATCTTCCTTCCCTCTCTTCTCCTTTCTTTCCATTCTTCCTTTCTTCATTCCTTCCACAAATGGACTTTCCTACAATTATTAAAAAATGAAACAAAATGTATGAAATATATTACATTGGTTAATAATATTCATCTTTTCTTCCATAATTTAAAAAACATACTTAACTTTAAAACAAAAACAAAAACCCATTGCTGTCTAGTCAATTCCAACTTATAGTGACCCTATAGTACAGAGTAGAACTGCCCCATAGAGTTTTCAAGGAGTGCCTGGTGGATTCGAACTACTGACCTTTTGGTTAGCAGCGGTAGCACTTAACTGCTACACGACTTGCAGAGCACAGAGAACCAATACAGCCAGATATTATATGTTAAAAATTAGCATTGTGCCCTATTAGAAAATTCCCTATGGGTTTTTATTCAGGAGAAGGATAAAGGAAGCAGGATGGTATGCTATATAATGTAAATGTGTAAAACTACTTTTTTAAACAACTTAAAATATATGTAATCTAGATGCTGTCTTGCTTTACATTCTGGTAATTTGAGTTAGAAGATGCAATTAGATAAGAACATCTTCTGTACTTCCTTATGAGTTTCATTTCTGCATTTTTCGCTGAGCCGTAGCTTTTCTTAAAAATAGTTCTTTTTTTTTAAGTATGAGATAACAATAGTCCAAAATAGTAGGCCATATGAAATTCTTTGCAAATCTAAAGAATTTTGTACAAACATACATACCTTGATAAGAACGATTATCTTTTCAAAACCGAACTTTTCAAATCATAAAATAAATATTTTAGTTGTATCGTGGTTCTTTTTTAATAGTGCCCTTATTATTAGTCTTTATTATTACTGTCTTTATTTATATATTAAAAAAAAAATTAGCACCGACATATTATATATACATTATGTATCTTGGTGTCTTTATTATTAGTGTCTTGTTTAATAAAAAATGAAATATAAGCCTTTGATGAATTACAACTGTATCCGTTTTTGTTTTTTCTTTTGATCTTAACTACTATATTTTAACGGAGTTGTTAAATACCAACTGAATTCCATTCATAGTTTTATAATAAGTGTCAGGTTTTTACTTTAATCTCTTGTGTGTGGACTTGAAATAACAATGGTAATTGTTATTTTATGATATGTTTCTTAAAGGATGTAAAAATAGCAAGGCACAAGTTATTAATTGCAGCTTCTATGAATTTAAAATCTTTTCTAATTTTTGGTTGCTGCTATCTGAAGTCACTCCATTTTGACTTCCTAAATGTGTATTAATTAAAAAAAAAAAAAGCCTCATTGTAGAGCATAAGCCTAATTAATAGATGGTCATTTAGCTTACTGCAAAAACACAGATTCCACAAGTGGTGGCTTTAAGGAACAGAAGTTTATTTTCTCTCAACTCTGGAGGCTTAACGCCCAAATCAGTTTCGGCCATGTTGATTCCTTCCTTGTCAGCAACTAGGGTGTTCCTTGGTTCTTCGTGATGCATATAAGACATCTGTCTTCCTCAGTATGTGCCCGAATCTGTAGCTAATCTGTTCTTTTTATAATTCAGAAGTGATTAGATTTGGGCATGCCCTATTTTTTTTTCTACATGGGAATGGCTTCATTAACATAACAAAGAAAAGCCTATCTCCAAACAGGATTACATCTGAAGGAATAGGGGTTAGGATTCCAGCACATATTTTGGGGGACACAGTCCAAGGCATAAGAGACACCTAAGACAATAAGCAATCTGTATTGTTTTAAAAATTTATTTATTTTGTAAATTATGTTAATGGTAGAAGAGGTTACCAACTGACATAACCCAGACCCAGTGCTGTGGAGTCAGGATCATACAGGTTGCAATTTTTACATTGGATTTCTATTGTAAGGAGTGTAAGGGTTGTTTAAAGTTTTCTATTGTGTGTAGTTTATTGTATGTAGAGCTGTGTAGTTTATTGTATACAGAGCTGTGAAATGCGCAGCTCTGTAGAAGATTGCCTGCAATAAAATTTTCTGTGATGAACTTAAAATGTAAATTTCAAAATGTGATTTAGGGCAAACATATTTATCTCCCATGGCTGCCATGGTCACTTGTTGATAGCTGGTTGCTTTTTAACCAAGGTAGACTAAAGGAAGAAAAGATGAACTCATTCATTCCTGAAGTCACAGGAAAATTAGAAATAAAATATTATTTTTTTTCCCTTAGCTTCTTTTGATGTCATTTTCTTCAAATATCAAATTAGCTAAAACAATCTCAAGCTTTTGGAGATGTGGTGCTTTCTTATTGGTTTGATTCAAAGCATTCTGTCAGAAAAAATAAAACACTGCAGACTTCAAAACAAACAACATACCCAATGCCATCAAGTTGATTCCAACCCATAGTGACCCTATAGCACAGAGCAGAACTGCCCCATAGAGTTTCCAAGGAGCACCTGGTGGATTTGAACTGCTGACCTTTTGGTTAGCAGCCGTAGCATTTAACCACTATGCCTCCAGGGTTGCCACTGCACTTAGATGTAGAAAATGTAGAAAATGTATCTTTAACTACATGTCTCTGTATCATATAGACCAGTGCTGCTCGAAATATGGTCCGCACACTACATGTGATCTGCAAATTATGTGAGATAGGTACAGTAATTGAGTGTAAGCATTGAAAAATCTGTCATACCAATGGGACAGAACGATTTTATATGGATTAAATCTAAATAATATGTAGTTGGAGTTTGCATTTTGTATGTCTTTATTTTATTTCATTTCTCTAGTAATTCATTTTATTGTATTTTCCAAGAAGTTTATTGTGCAATAGACAGGGACAAATAAAACTGATTCTTCACTAGAAATAGTTTTGAAGCACTGACACGTACATAGCCGAGTGAAGTTAACTGAATCTTGAAATAAAGACAATTAGAGGAGTGAGATTTGAAATTCCTTTTTTTTTTTTTGAAAATCTTAGCAATAAAAAAATGAAGTATTTTTGTTTCAAATGAGGAAAAAGAGACTCCAGCATCCACCCTACGGTAGCAAACTTCTCAGATGCTGGATTTTGGCATAATTTGTCAGGCAGCCATAGACAGCTGTTACGTCCTTCTCATACATACTACCAAAGAACGGAGATTCAAGTGGATTCCTGGAGACGTCTTTTAGTGACTGTTGTTAGTTGCTGTCAAGTTGATTCTGACTCCTGGCGACCCCACGTGTGCAGGTTAGAACTGCTCGATAGGATTTTTGGAAGCAGACTGCCAGGCCTGTCTTCTGAGGCTACTCTGGGTAGACTTGAACCACCAACCCTTTGGCTAGTAGAGGAATGCCTAACTGTTTGTGCCACTCAGGGACTCCCTTTTTAACTGCTACCCTTCCTATAATCCTTTAGTAAGGATTATGGCTGTTACTTTTGTTTTTGTTCTTCTGAGCTGTTGTTAAAACTATCATGTTGATGTTTTTGGTGGTATTACTATTAATTATAGTGGTTTTAAAAATCCAAAATCTAAAATTTAATGATTGGACTAAACCCCAAGATATATAAATTATGCTATTTTCTTATAAATTGAGCCAAGAGTTGCTCTTTTTAGAAAGTCTTCTATCTCTCTCTAATGCTAAATAGAAAGGAGGGGATACCAGTCACAAAGCAAGCTATCTAGGCCGAGAATAAATTATACTTTAGCTCAAAGAATTTACAAACCAGCGAACCAAGAATGTAAGACCATTGCTATTGATCGAAGCAGCTACGCGTTGGAATCTCAATTTATACTTGATGACATAAAATTATAACAGCAATAATGGCAAATCACAATTTGGGTCTTAAAAACAAAAAGCAAAACTCAGTGTGAAAAGGAAAGTTTGCAGTTTATGTCTAAAAATAGGTATGTTCAAAATGTATTCACAGGTATTAATCACAGGATGGGATTATTTGAAGACAAGGGACTCAGAGGGAAATAATTGGAGTTCACTTATAAATGTTCCCTTCCTGCTCCCCAGTCAGTATAGATTCTGAAAATGCTTATTTTTACTGCTAGAGAAAAGCATAGAAATATATTATTGACTTAATGATGAAGCCACTGACACTCTGTGTTTCTTAAAATAGGACATTTTTAAGAAGATTAAACATTATTTTGCTTTTATTTATGATGATGAATTTTTCTTTATGTTATGCTGTTTTTAGTTTGTATTTAAATAGTGTTTTATTTTCATTGACTATATATACAAGTAATCTATACCAGACTGATAATATGTGCTATCACATTTATATATTATATAATGTTATTTTTTATTTATATTTGATGATAGGATTAAACATTGCTATATTTGAAATATATTCAATATTGTGTTTCATGGAGTTTTAAAAATACGAATTATGAACAATTTCAAAATAATTCTGTGATAAGTACCAAAAGAATGCAAAATAAATTTGGAAATATTGGTATTGCTGTTTTGCATCAATAACTAAACAATTAACTAGAGTTTTTTAAAAATAATATTTTATTATATTTTTGGTAGAAGTATACATGGCAAAACAGGTTCCCATTCAATAATTTCTACGCGTATTGTTCAGTGACATTGATTACATTCTTCACATGGTATCAACATTCTCATTATTTCCATTCTAGTTGTTCTGTTCCCATTAACCTTGTCTCACACCCCCACCAACCTTCTCATCTCTGCTTGTTGGCCATTTGGGCTCACATAGGTGGTTTTTGAAAAAAGCACAGTACTCAAGAGTGCTGTTCTTTGCTTTATGACCTAACATGCTATTTAGCTAAAAGGTGATTTGACAGGATAGTTTCAGATCAAGGCTTAAAGACTACCTCAGGGCAGTTGTCTCAGAGATTCTTCCTGTCTGAATGAGTTCGGTAACCATAACTAGAGATTCGATTTAGTAATCTGAGGTTAGTTCTGGGATTAGAAGCACTTTTACAACACCTACAGGCACTTAACATTTATTTAGCCTTTGCTTTTCATCTTAAATTGAGCATTCTGATCTTGTCATACAGAATACACGTTTACAACTTTGCCTACAACACTTCTTGTGTAATACATAATAAAGATCTTGAGAACAGTATTCTTCCTTGGTTCCTGATTCTATGTCTTGATTTCCTGTTCTGAAAATATGGTAAACTCACCTGTAGATTATATATATCCAAAGCTAGATGACACATTGATAGAAAAGGAAAATGAAATATATTGGGAAAATTTATAGATTTTAGTATTGGATCACGCAAATTCAGAACATGACACACTTCCCCAAAAAGTGTGTGTTTTCCTGTATGGTTTTTTAATGCAGAGTTATTCCCTTAAATATTTTTTTCTCATTTTTTTATAAATCTTCTTTTGGGGGGGAATAATATAGTGTAAGGTAGTGTAGTACAGGGATCTTGTAAAGACCAAATAGTAAACTATTTAAAGCTTTGTAGGCTCTTTCATGATCACTCGATTCTGCCACGGCACTGTTACCTAAAGCAGGTTCTTCTCAATGCGGCTTCTCTCCAATAAAGACACACTGAGGTAAGGAAGGGAGAAGATCGTTTATTGCAAGCTTGCAGGCAAGGAGCAAGGAGGTGTAGACCTCAAATCTAGTTCCCTGAACAAAGGGAGGCAGAATCTTTTAAACCATCTCTCACAAGGAGGTACATACAATCATTATGGACTGCGTAAGTTATCAAGGCTCAGTAAGACAAATTGCATTTTTTCTTTGGCCTGTAGGTTAGTAAACTGGATTTGACTGGCTTGGACCACACCCAGTGCTTTGAGGACAATGGACAGGAGGGGGCAGTTTCTTGGTCTGAGCAGCTCCCAGTGGAGCCACCTCCATGGCCATCACCTAAGGTTTTGTTTGCTAATGGCCAAGCAGCTCCTAGCTTCCTTGACTATCAGTAGCATCAGAGTGGGCATGGACAATACATATATGAGGGGATGTGGAGTTGCTGACCCTAAGCATGGTATGGGACACACATGGGTTCAAACTTCAACTCTACTTCTAACTAGCTAGGTGAGCTTTCGAAGAATTCCTAATCTCTTTCTTCTTTACTTTCCTCACCTGTATAATGGGAGTGATATTAGAAGTGCTTACCTCTTATAGATACTGTGAGGATTGAGTAAAGCGCTTAGAAGAGTGCCTGATATAGGATAAGTGAGAAATAACTTTAAACCACCATTTGCCTTCATTACTTTAATTGTGCTAGTTTTCCTAGGGTTGGTTACAACCAACGTTCATTCCCAATATTTACATGTCCCTATTTTATTTATTGGAAACCCTGGTGGCATAGTGGTTAAGTGCTACAGCTGCTAACCAAAAGGTTGGCAGTTCGAATCCACCAGGTGCTCCTTGGAAACTCTATGGGGCAGTTCTACTCTGTCCTATAGGGTCACTATGAGTTGGCATCAACTTGATGGCAACAGGTTTGGGGTTTTTTGTTTGTTTGTTTTATTTTATTTATCAAGGCCAGCTGCTTTTTGTGCCTTTTTTGGCTATAAATAGATCGTAAGTTTTGTATATAAATGTAAAAACAATGAGTACACCTCCCATGTATATTCAAAGGGGTTTTAACCTCAATTTGCAGAGATTTTCAGAGTCAGCTGAGGAATTGTCCCAAATGGCACTGTCCTTTTCGCATGGTTTATTTTATTTATATGTTTAATCTGTGGTGAGTCGGGGAGCATAAAAAGCTCTTTGAAAAATAATGGCTCACTAAAGTGTTATAAATGAATTCTTTCAGGGTCCTAGCATACCACATAGAAAAATGAGTGCTACTTGGATAATAAATGGGACACTTGGGGGCCTCAAACAGATAGTTTGTCTGATATAGATAATTCCTTTATGCCCAGACAAAGCTTTACTTACTCTATCTTGTGATTCAATCACGTGGTATGTATGTCTTCACAGTGCACTTTCCTCTTTTGTGAAATTTATTGGCTTAACTATTTTGCTAGCCTTTCTTCCCACAATAGGGTGAATTGTGTAAATGAGACTGCCTTAATATATAACATATTTCAATAGAACAAACGAACTACCATGGTTATTTTTCAGCTGACAGGACCAGCCATGCCTCCTGATTTTGCTGAGATATTGAAATACAGCAAGCTGCAGGGATATATTTTAGTAAGGAAGATTTAAAGTTTTGTTGGAGAGGGTTTTGGGTACCTAATCACAAAATTGAGAAATCCTAGGAAATTCACCTTCTCACCCCACAACATAGATTCACACACTGGTCATCATTCTATGTTTACTTTTGTGTACATATAAAAAAGATTAACAAATTTTTTTGCCAGTATGTGAATCGACAGCTTATTTTACTTATTGTTGCTTTGATTCTAGAGATTTGAATAAAATCAAGGGTCTTACTTTCTTTTATATTCCTCAAAAATATAACATTGTTGCAGATTGATTTACTCCTAGGGAATAAATAGGACATATTCAGGTTGGGGAACCCTGGTGGCACAGTGGTTAAGCATTCGGCTGCTAACCATCAGGTTGGCATTTTGAATCCATCAGCCGTTTCTTAGAAACCCTATGGGGCAGTTCTAGCCTGTCCTATAGGGTCGCTGTAAGTTGGAATCAACTTGACGGCAATGGGTTGGGTTTGTGTGTGTGTGTGTGTGTGTGTATCTTTCTTTTCCTGAAGAGGACTAAGGGGCAGAAGTACTCTCCCTAATTCGTTATAGATTTGTGACTGTGTCCTAAAAAAAAAAAAGTTAGGTGGAATTTGAGACCAGGAACCCTTTTGTCCCTTACTAGCTTGTGCAAAATGTATTGTGGGGTAAGTTGGTGAGAGGATACTTAGAAACAAGACTTAACCAAATAGAGGCCAGTGGATCAAGAATGTGAAGTCAGGTGAGTAGGTTTGGATTTAGGGTAACAGATGGTGGCTAGGGGGTGAGTGAAAAATCCTGGAAAAGAAGCTAAGTCAGTAGGTAAGGAGGAGAATCTCAGAGAGTATTGAACAGATTGCAGATTAACATCCTTATATTGAGCTAAGACGCTGGGTGATTCCTTAGGATTTGCTCCGAGGGTCCTCTGCAAGGTTATGTAGCCATGTTCCAAAGCTAAAGCCGTTATTCAGTATTGGTTACAAGTAGGAGTGAATTTGTAAAGTTTTACTTGATGGAGAACAGCTTAAACCTCAAGGCAAGAGAGTGTGAAGGTTTGTTATCTCTGTGCCCTAAGACATGCTGTTATGAAACCCAAACTAGATCAGATATTAGGAGATCTTATTTTTGTTTTTATCTTTCCAACTGACTAATTCATTGTATGACTTGAGGTCTGTTCTAGTTATTCACTGTTCTGTAACAAATCAGCCCCAAATTAAAAAAAAAAAAATTAGTGGCTTAAAAATCACAGTTCATGATTATCTCTCGTTGTTTCGTGTGTTGACTATGTATTTCTCACTTTGAGTGTCTGGAGTGCTTTCAGTAAAATGGATGCTGGGCCTTGGTTCATTTAGAAGATCAAAATGGTTCAATCATATGGCTGGCAGCTGATTTGGGATGTCATCTGGGAGCTCAGCTGGGGATGTAGAAAAATGGTTTTCCGTGTGTCCTGAGCTTCTCTTATTGTGACTGGGTCAAAGGTATCTTATAAACTAGCCTTAGAAGTTGCTGAATGCCATTCTGTAACATTCTATTGGTCAAGCAAGTCATGAGTGCCAGACTATATTCAAAGAGAAGGAGCTGAGACTTCATCTTGTGAGTACCTGGATGAATACTCAAAGAGGAATACAACTGATGAAGGCCACCTGTGCACAGGATCTGCTATAGGAGCTCCCAATTCTTCATCTACAAAGTTAGAGAAGATTAGGTAATGTGTCAGAGAGCTTGGAAAATTTTCTTTCTGGTTTATACATCCTGTATGATCATGCTACACATTACTTTACCTATACAGACTTCTCATGTGCAACATTACAAATTTATTATTTCTGTTCTTGCCCCCACCATGTTTTGAACAGGTTTCTCTTCAAACACTTGATCTGGTTTGGAGTGCATGTGGCTTTCATATTAGCTTCTGAGCTCCTTGAAGTCAAAGGCCATATATCACTCGAGTTTCTTATTTTCTAGCACCTATTTATTTTTTTTATTGAAAGTACAGTACATGTCTATTGGAAAAAGTGAAAAATAATTTCTCTAATATGACATTGAAAGATTAATAAGATTGTACGTTATGTGTATTTGGCTTCATAAGACAGATGGACCATCAAAGCCTGCTTTTCCACTGCCTATTTCATATGTCAGTTTTCCTCCCAGCACATAACACATATTTTTTTCAAAAATATTCCTTTGTTATATAATGTCAGCTTAATAATGGTAACCATTTCTAACATTGAAATATTTGGTGGTTATTGGGTGTTTTTTATCAGACTATCTTCTGGGTGATAATAATAAAAACAACAACAAAAAAAACAAACCCGTTGCCCTTGAGTTGATGCCAGCTCATAGTAACCCTATAGGACAGAGCAGAACTGCCTGTCCATAGGGTTTCCAAGCAACCACTAATGGATTCGAACCACCGACCTTTTGGTAAGCAGCCATAGCTCTTAACCACTGCACCACCAGGTCTCCCATAATAATAATAGCTCCCAATTAGTAAGTACTTATTGAGAGCTAGAAACTACACTAATACTTTAAATACATTATGCAATTTAATCTTTACACGGTTTAATGGCATTATTATTAGCACCTGTTTTCAGAAAAGGAAACAGAAGATCAGATTGGAAATATCAGAGTAAGTGGAGATACAGGGTTTAAACTCAGGCTTTTCCTGTTCCAAAACCTTGCTTCTGGCCCTGATGTCTAATTTTATCTTTCTGCTTTGTTTTTTTCTTTTTTCATTATAACTCATCAATTGAAATTGTTAAGCTAGGGCTTGAAAATTTATACCAAGATACTATCATCTTTAAATCCTTCTGTTTAAATTCTTTGCAGCATTTTCTCAAAAAAAAAAAAAAAAATTTTTTTTTTTTTCATCCTAGTTGGGTACAGAGAGTACTGTTGTCAGGGACTGTCTCCTTGTTTAATGTGTGTGGTGCCAACATCATCAATTTATGGGAGAGTTCCCTGCAAAGATGTTCATTGTAACGATAAAGTTTCAGTACACACAATTAGTGATACCGTAGGTGAATACATTTACTTATTTATATTTTATCTCTGGGTTTCAGAATTCTAGGTTTCCATTATCATGTATCAGCTAGTTCTGTAAATCTTTAAAGAAATCTTGTCAAACTTACCACATAGTTTTTTTTTGGGGGGGAAGGGGACAAAGCTATGATTAGATAAAATATATCTGCCTTGAGAGATATCTCATGTGAACCCTAAAGTATTATTTAAATTTCATGGGACAGACACTAATGAAATGCATTTCTGAATAGACCCATCTATTTCAAATCTACAGTTATGTATGTATGTGCATTTCAATGTATGTGGATGAGTATATATGTATATATACATGTGTGTCCATGTGCATTTATTTCCATGGATGACTATGCACAAAAGTCCTGTATAAAATACTAGCTATTCTGCCAGATATTTTCATATCAGACATCAGATAGTGAAGAGAAATATTGTGGAAATGTTGTCATGTATCTATCTATCTATCTATCTATCTATATATATATATTCACACATTTTTTTCGTATAGATTCACCATAAGATCCAGTAATGCACCTAAAATTGGATTATCATATTTACTTAAGATAGGGAGTATTCTGTGTCAGATTTAAAAAAAAACCTATTGCTGTCAAGTTGGTTGCAACTCATAGCTACTCTATATGTAGCCCTCTGATACTCATCACATTGCCGCTTATTTTATTTTTCAGTGCCCCTCTGAAACTGTTATATTCTGTCTCATTTATAACTCTGTAATACTTTTTCTGTAGCTTGAAAATACTTTATAACTGTTTGCTAATATAAATTGCAGAAGGTTTATTGGCATATAGAAAAAAGTTTTGTCTAAAAACCTTCAACAGTATTTTTGTTGACTATTATTTAAAACTGGAATGTTCTGTTAACAATTTATTTTCCAGTATGTACTTCAGTCAGGTGTACTGCCCGTGCAGCTAGCTGTTCATAGGCAAGGGAACAGGTTGAGAGGTCATCAAAGCTGTTGAAATGCCCTGAGACTATTTCAGACCTTGCAGCCATCACTTCTTTTTGATGTTCACATCTAAGCCTACTGTCATGGATTACGTTGTGTCCCCCCAAAATATCTGTCATCTTGGCTAGGTCATGACTCCCTTGTATGATTGTGTACCATTTTATCATTTGATGTGATTTCCCTATGTGTTGTAAATCCTATCACTATGATGTAATAAGATGGATTGGTGGCAGTTATATTGATGAGGTCTACAAGATTAGATAGTGTCTTAAGCCAATCTCTTTGAGATATAAAAGAGAGAAGCGAGCAGAGAGACATGGGAACCTCATATCACCAAGAAAGCAGCACTGGGAGCAGGTTGTGTCCTTTGGACCCAAGGTCCCTGCACCCGAGAAGCTCCTCCACCAGGGGTAGATTGAGGACAAGGAACTTCCCGGAGCCAATGCCCTGAATTTGGACTTTTAGCCTACTTTACTGTGAGGAAGTAAATTTCTCTTTGTTAAGCCATCCACTTGTGGTATTTTTGTTATAGCAGTGTAACCAAACGCCACCTGGGTTCTTGTTCTCTCTTATTAGCCGATTGAAATAAGACAGACACTGATTGCAAGGGAAACAGAAAGTGGCAAGTTTATTGTCTGTTCACACAAAGAGTGCGTGGGGTCTAGTAACCATAAGGCCACGTGCTCGCTGACTAAGGGGGCTGGGGAGCTTTTTGTTTCCAGTGGTGTCAGGGGTTGGGCTTGGTACCTGGAACTTTTGCCCTTAGCCCTTCCATGCCCATATTTGGGGGTCTGGGGAGGGGGTCAGTTGAAGGATGTGATTTCTTTAATCTGTGCATGGTTCAAGGTGTAACTCCACCTAGTTCAGTGGACGGAGCCACTACTTGCTGTGACTTCCTGAAAAATGTTGTTCAAAACAAGCTTGTGGTTAGCAAGATAAAGAGAGAGGGGAGGGGGTGTTGACTGGGGTTTCCAATATGGCTGAGCAGCCTGTTTCAGCAGCACAAAATGACTAAGACACCTATCTTTTGCGGAACTCTTGGGCGTCATTTCTTCCCATTCTCAATTGATTACTTAATCAAAATCCATGAAAGTTTTAATGATTAAGTTCCCCCCGGTCTAGGTCCGTGACAATATTATTCCTTAGGCAATGGGAGATTTTTATCAATACAAACATGACTGTGTAGGCATCCATGAATCAAAGAGTTGCACTTTGAATATAAACTTTCCCTTCTGACCACGTCATCTGGACAAAGCCGGTGGTTACTGGTTTTTATCATAGGAGATTAGTTTCTCTATTCTGGAAATGATTTTTTTCTTTTTTTTCTCCACTGGTCACATTCTTAACCTTATGTTTATACTCTGTATTTATAAGAAAATGTAAACTTGGGCAGACCCTTGTGCATAGATTATTTATTATAGCAAAATACCATAGACAATATGAAAGCACAGACATATAAGGGATAACTAAATGATGGTAGATCCATCCGAAAGGGCAACGTCCAGCCATTAAACATTTTGACTAAGTATTTAATACAACTGTAAAATGATCTCAGTAAAATGTAACATACCAAAAAAAAAACAAAACAAGCCCGTCGTCAATTCTGGCTCATAGCGACCCTATAGGACAGAGTAGAACTGCTCCATAGAGTTTCCAAGGAGCATCTGGTGGATTTGAACTGTTGACCTTTTGGTTAGCAGCTGTCAGCGTTTCCAAATGTTAACATAGAAAACTTGAATACAAAATTGAGTGTATAATGGGATCTCAGTATTGGAAAATATTTGTGGAGGACATCCATTACTGATAGTCATCCTTTGGCTGTAGGATATTTTGATTCATTTATCTTCCACAATAACTCTATATCAAACCCATTACCATTGAGTTCATTCTAACTTATAGTGACCCTCTATGACAGAGTAGAAGTGCTCCATAGGATTTCCTAGGCTCTAATCTTTATGGGGAAACCCTGGTGGTCTAGTGGTTAAGGGCTAACGCTGCTAACCAAAAGATTGGCAGTTCCAATTCACCAGGCGCTCCTTGGAAACTCTATGGGGCAGTTTTACTCTATTCTCTAGGGTTGCTATGAGTTGGAATTGACTCAATGGCAATTATTATTATTATTTTTAATCTTTACGGGGAGCCTTGGTGGCAAAGTGGTTAAGAGCTCAGCTGCTTACCAAAAGGTCAACAGTTCAAATCTACTAGCTGTTCTTTGCAAACTCTATGGGACAGTTCTACTCTGTCCCATGGGGTTGCTATGAGTTGGAATTGACTCCGTGGCAATGAGTTAATCTTTGTGGAAGAAGACTGCCACATCTTTCTCCTGTGGAACAACTGGTGGGTTGAACTGCAGACCTTTTGTTCTGCAGTTAACCACTGTGCAGCCAGGCCACCAAACGACATCGTTAGTTCCCAGATGGGTTAATTATTATTATTTTTTTTTAACCCAAGGGACATTTGACGATATATCTGGACACATTTCTGTTTGTCACAACTTCGAGGAGAATTGTTACTGATGTTCAAAACAAAATCTTGTATTAATCAAAATAATAACAAATATTTGATTTGCTCTGTGATTTAATAAACAATTTGGAAGCGGAAACCACTTCCAAAGAATGGAGAAATTCACAGAAACTTAACTTTTGCTTAAAGAATACAGGTTTCCACAGTGATGGAGTACTTAGTAGCTTCTGAGTTAACATGGAAAAGGTAGAACTTTCTGGAAGATTAGCCTCCTCCACCCACCTGCAGTCAGGAGACCTCTAAAAATAAAAATTTAAAGAAGTCTGAGTCTGTCTCATTCAATCACAGGTTAATGGTTTTGTTACGGTCTGGTCTTTGGAAGAGGACAGAAAAGTCTCACTTTGGGTGAGAGAGGAAAAAAAAACTGATGATTAATTTTGGGAGAGTAATTTTTAAGTTCATGGATAAGAAAAGGCCTCTTGAAATAAAAATATATATATATATATTTTTAATGTAAATTTGATTCTGAAACTGGACCAATGGGTCCGTGCCCAGTGTGCAAGAAGCCAAACTCTCAGACGCTGGTTTTGGGAGGAAGAGTTTATTTCGCAGGCTCGCAGGTGGGAACTCAGAGGTATCCACCTCAGATCGAGTTCCCCGATCTGTGCGAGCGATGTACAATTTACACTTATTAGGCGCGAAGGGAAACAGTATGCAGGATCAGAGGTTTTACCTATTCATAGTTTCTACTGATTATTTATTACGAGGCGGTGCTAGGACTCCGCACGGTAGTGGCCGATGGAGCAAACACTTTTGAAATGGGCTCGACTATCGTTGATGATGCCTTTCCGGCAATTTTTGTTCCCTGGCCTGAGTTTTTTGGTTCCTTGATATGAGTTCTCTTGCATTTTTGAGCATCCCTGACATCCCAGGGTTATTTGTCAGTCGTCGTGGTCTGCTCTGCGATGTCAGCCAATTAGATCTGAACTCTTCCGGGGCTCTCCAGAGGGTCTGAAAAACAATATAGAGGAAGTGAGTGATGACGTAGTGTGGAGGTGACCTGGAGTGGCCTGATACCTGGTGGAGCACTAATTAATTAGGTGTCTTCAGTGTTTTCAGCCTCCAGAGCCCCCTAACAATTCCATTCTGGTGTTGCCTGAGTAGAGGCCAGGAATGTTTCTGAACAGTCTGCAACACACAGGCCAGCTCCCAAAGCAAAGAATTATCTCTCCAAAACAGCGGTATGCTAAGACTCAGAAACCCTGTTCACCATTAAATATGTATTTTAAAATCAGAGAAAAATTACATCATTACAATCACAAGAAAGAAATAAACAGATGAAATAACATAATAATAATGTAATACATAGATCAGGTTTCCTTATGCAGACTATGCTTTCTGGAAAACTAACAATTATTTCTTTAAATATAAGAAACTGGGAAAGATAAAATCTTACATTCTTATGGTCACTGTAATTCACTAGTATGTTTTGGAACACAAGTGACAAGAACCCAACTTTGCTTGTTGATACACTCAGGCTCAGTTTAAGAAACCTGAACCTGAATTTCTCCATTTGGGGCCATTTCTGGCATTTGTTTTCCTAGTCCCTGCTTGACTTCTTTTGGATCAAATTGAAGCCTGAGAACAACCAATATTCACACAAAGCTTTTTGAGACAAAAGACATTGCGCCTGAATGAACACTTGTGTGAAAATACTTTTATTTCTCATCCTGGCAAAATTCCTCTGCTTTAATGAGGTGAGAAAAAGAAAAAGAAAAAAGCCCTCTGATGTGAAAACACAAAGAATGTGTCTAAAAATACCCAATAGGCTAACAACTTTGCTTTCTACGTTGTATCGGATCCCCATAGTGGGCAGATATCTAGATTGCCCCTAACATACACACAGGCACACACACTTAAAAAACTGGCTTATGTGTTACATTATGCATGGAGATTTTTGTATAGCTCTTGTCCCAAACAAACTGAACTTGATCATTTTATTCTGCAGGAAGTTAATAAAATGAGATTGAGGTTAGACATGCTCTAGGGTAAAATCACAACGAAGTTATAGTAAAGCAAAAAGAAAGATTTTATTCGCCATGTTTTCCAAGAGGCAGAAGTAGGAAACAGACCAGCATGCTGCCAGAGCCATGTCTATCTGAGTCCGAGGAATATTCCAGAACATATTAACATTAAAAAAAAAAGTTGCCATCGAGTCAATTCTGACTCGTAGTGACTGTATAGGAGAGAGTAGAACTGCCCGATAGTTTCCAAGGAGCACCTAGTGGATTCGAACCACTGACCCTTTGGTTAGCACCTGTAGCACTTAACCACTATGCCACCAGGGTTTCCATATTAACATTACAAATGGGTAAAATCATTGAAAGCTTCACTTTTTCAGTTTGGCTAAAAATTGCCAAATCACAGTAATTCTGTATTTTGAATTGTTTTTCTGAATAAACATTGGTACAGGTTTCAGTAAAAATAGTCAGGAGGCTCAACCCACCTGGATCAAAGGAGAATTAAGAACACCAAGGACACAAGGTGATTACAAGCCCAAGAGACAGAAAGGGCCACATGAACCAGCGACTACATCATCCTGAGACCAGAAGAACTAGATGGTGCCCAGCTACAACTAATGACTGCCATGACAGGGAACACAACAGAGAACCCCTGAGGGAGCAGGAGAGCAGCAGGATGCAGACCCCAAATTCTCATAAGACCAGACTTAATGGTCTGACTGAGACTGGAAGGACCCCAGTGGTCATGGCCCCCAGACCTTCTGTTGCCCCAGGACAGGAACCATTCCCGAAGCCAACTCTTCAGACATGGATTGGACTGGACAATGGGTTGGAGAGGGATGCTGGTGAGGAGTGAGCTTCTTGGATCAGGTGGACACTTGAGACTATGTTGGCATCTCTTGCCTGGAGGGGAGATGAGAGGGTGGAGGGGGTTAGAAGCTGTCGAAAAGGACACGAAAAAGGAGAGTGGAGGGAGAGAGCAGGCTGTCTCATTAGGGGGAGAGTAATTGGGAGTGTGTAGCAAGGTGTATATGGGTTTTTGTGTGAGAGACTAACTTGATTTGTAAACTTTCACTTAAAGCACAATAAAAATTATTTTAAAAAAATAGTCAGGAGGGTCTTCATCGGTCCAAAAAATCTTACTATATAGTACATACTAATAGAAAAAGGTAGAAGTGAAAAGTCTTTGGGTCTTTTGTGCCCTGTTTGATTTGTTTATGTGAAAGTTTTCCTAAAAGATGTTTTCCCTGATAGTCCTAGCAATTGTCTTTATACCTCAGGCCCCAGTTGATGCGTCCTTGTGAGTCCTTGTGAGTCCAGCTGCAGCTGGATCACGTTCTTTTTTATGCTCAAGAACAGGGATTAATTGCCCCAGTATTGTCTTCTAAATCGGATATTACCATCAATGTATATATATATTTTAAATATTCACCTAATCTCCTATAACTTGTTATTTTGGAGATAATATTGGAGCCATTATTCCCTGTCCTAAAATGTCACCCAGCTAGATTTTTGTTTTCTTTGTGTTGAGGTGCAATCCACACTGAAGGCTATAGTCTTTGATCTTCATAGGTAAATACTTCAAGTCCTCTTCCCTGTCATCAAGCAAGGTTTTGTCATCTGCATATCAGAGGTTGTTAATGAGTCTTTCCCCAAACCTAATGGCACATTGTTCATATAGTCCAGCTTCTCGGATTATTTGCTCAGCATACAGGTTGAATAAGAATGGTGAAAGGATACAACCCTGACAGATACCTCTCCTGTTTGAAACCTTGCAATATCCCCTTGCTCTGTTCGAAAGACTGCCTCTTGGTCTATGTACAGGTTCCTAATGAGCACAATTAAGTGTCCTGAAATTCCCATTCTTAGCAATGTTATCCATAATTTATGTGTTATGATCCACATATTCAAATGCCCCTTCATAATCAGTAAAGCATAGGTAAACATCTTTCTGGTATTCTCTGCTTTCAGCCAGGATCCATCTGACATCAGTAATGATATCCTTTGTTCCCCTGTCTTCATCTGAATGCTGCCTGAACTTCTGGCAGTTCCCTGTGATGTACTGCTGCAACTGTTTTTGAATGATCTTCAGAAAACTTTACTTGTGTGTGATGTTAAAGATAATCAATAATTTCCCATTCTCTTGGAGCATCCTTCTTTGGGATGGGCATAAATATTGGTCTCTTCCAGTTGGTTGGCCAGGTAGCTGTCTTCCAAATTTCTTGGCATAGATGAGTATGCATCTCTGGCAATGCGTCCAAGAACAGGGATTCTGTCAGTTCCTGGAGCCTTGTTTTTTGCCAACGCCTTCAGTGCAGCTTGGACTTCTACCTTCAGTACCATTGGTTCTTGGTCATCTGCTACCTCCTGAAATGGTTGAACGTTAACCAGTTGTTTTTGGTACAGTTTTTCTGTGTATTGCTTCCATCTTCCATTGATTAAGCAATCAATATTTATTTAATTTTTTAGTGGTGTTATCCTACTTTAATCTAATCTCAAATAATTTAGTGCAGAACCTATCAAAGTGGATTGTCATCATTTGGCTCCTCTTCATATAACCCTATCTCAATATTAGTATTGGGCTGATAGAGATGTCTTCTGTGATTTTTCTTTCTCTTTTTTTTTTGTTTCATTTGAAGTTGATATGGTGTAAATGTGGAAGGTGGTGGTGAACGGTAGGCCATATTAAGCAATAACTTTAGTAGCTTAATTACATTTTTTTCCCCATAAAGAGCTTAGAAAAGTGCATTTATTTCCATGATTAAAATGTGTGCTACATTTTCCACTTTGTACCTCAGAGGGTGCTAGCAAAAAGGCTAACAAGAAAATGGAAAGAATATCTAGTTGGACTTCTTCAAGTTCCTAGGGTCTCTAGCTTTCTAGTCAACCAACATTGATAGGTCTAAGAGTATGACCGAGGGAATGTTACCTCAAGGAGCTTTGTCATGACATGATACTCTTCTGACAGATTACAGTAGTGAAAACAACATATTAATTTCAACAGTAAAATGTGTTTCATTTACAGTAAAAAGTGGTATGGGCAAGGCAATTTATAAGCCTTTTAGAGTCATAGAAATAGTAAATAAAATAGACTTAGTCAATTTGGCTTTATTATTTTAAATTCTTTTCAGTATACGTTACTCCACTTTTACGTTGTACTGTCACATTTTACTAAATATATAGTAAATATAATGTACTGATTCTTTTCTGTATCAGTGATTAAAACTTGAGGCAGGATCGAATTAAACATGCATCTCTGTTTAAGCTCAGAATTGCATTTTGATCAACTGCTTAGATATTCAATTAACGTGCAGTATTTGCATAAAATATTTCTATACAGGCTATTGCAGAATCACTTGATATTTTCCTTGTTTTATTAATGGTCCATTTGCTATTATACTAGTGGAAAGTGAAGTTGCATAATTGGAAATGGGTCCAATACTTTATAGCTTATTGGCTTAGAGTAATTAACTGCATTTTCTATTGAATTGCAGTAGAAAGTATTACATTATAATATTTAGAAGTGGCAGCCTAAAGTTGTTAAACTGCTATAGTAAACATTGACTTGCAATGAAAATGAGCACATTTATTGAAAAACATTTCTATAATATGTAAACAGTGTGTTCTCTTGTGATAACTATTCTTTTTCTCTTGTTTTTTTTTTATTTTTTTATAATTTGCTGCTTGCGATTGCAGGAAGTAGAGGTTTGTATACACCTTCTGTATTTCATATTTTTCTTTAGATTTTATATGAATCTTTATGTTTTAATTGGCACACACGCTCAATTCACATTATTTTCCCCTCTAGGATGATTATTTCCGCACTTGGAGTCCCGGAAAACCCTTCGATCAGGGTAAGGATCTAATTATTTTAAAATAAAAATCTTTATATGTTTACAGTTACTGTACTTTTTATCTGGTTAAACTTTAAAAGTCTAAATAGGAATAAGAAATATTTGCCACAATTACTTTTGCAATGAAACCTGTGAGAACCGGGACTCTGTGGGAGCACCTTGTTTTTCCAGGTCTTGTTAGTTTTCCACCTTTGAACGGGTTTAGTCTTACCACTTTTCTATCACTCTGAATCAGTGGAAAATATCTGAGTTTTCCTTCTCTGACAGATTCGTGCCTTACACAGGTTTCAGCTTTCACAGATTTTACTGTATTTCAGCATAACGTATTTAGAAACAGTCAATTAGGTGTCATTATTATGTCACAATGCCTTTTATTTTTAGATACATGTCTTAGATTACAGTTTAGGCTTCTGAACTTTTTACACCACCCCCTTTTTGACTAGTTGATACAAGCCACTTCTGCCAGCTTTCAAATGGATTCAAAGGCGTACACTGGGCAATAGGTTTTTTTGTGCAGAACTTCAAAAAAACAAATTATTTTGCTGCCTCTTTTCCAGTTATAAAAACTTTCATTTAAAAGGGAGCAGACTTGTAATTAGTCTCAGTTGAAGTTCAGCAAGATCCAAAAGAAGAAAGCATATGCCTTCATTGTACAAAATTAGTATTCCCCCTCCTCTGTACACACAGCTTGCAGTACTGGCTAGGTTACTTTAAGAAGGAAAAGCAAGATTTATGGATGACTGAGGAGGTAGAAGCACTGCCCCACATGCAGGGAGAATGGAAATATCAAACTCAGTGCAATCATAATTATATAATATCTTAACAGATCTATGTATTAAATTCTACAATATTAGAACCAGAAAATCTTCCTTTTAAAGTTTGAAACAGAAGAGATTTCTACCTGACCTAGGCTATATTAACCTTACAGAAAATATTATTCCATGAAGTGGTATCACCTAAATATTGATGTTTTTGTTGTTGGTTGTCAAAGAGTTGCTCCAGCTCATGGTGATCTTAAGTATAACAGAATGAAACATCGCCTGGTCCTGTGCCATCTTTACGATCTTTGATATGTTTTAGAACTGGTAAAATGGTTTGGGAAATGATTGAATGATGGAGCCATGATGTATTAAAGGGAGCTCTTAGTATGTTTTCCCATTTCTTCAAACACGTGAATTTAGTATTTAAGATTGATGCTACACGAACCCCTTCCATACAGTGAGAGTTGACCTGGGTGGACCTAGATATGGATATTAATCTGGAGTCTGAAATTAAATTAATCCAGAGTCATTCACATACAGTTCCCCCCTTTAAATTTAGTTTCTTTCTAAAATACTTTATGTCATTTCACTGTTATTATCATCCAGAGTATTTATTCATATAACTGCCTTTCAAAATAAAAAAGATTAATTTTGATTTGGTTACTAATAAGCCAAGTCACATGCATAAAGGACAGACAATAACAAAGTATTCACATGCAAACTGAGACTTATTTGGTATTTAATGGATTTTTCTGATGGAGCCAAAAACCTAAAAAATGGTAGTTATCTTCACAGGGATGTTAACATTTAAATGTGCCATACTTAGTGCATCCAGTCTGATACTTTTTCTTTCTTTGTGTATATGTGGCAATGTATTGAACTGTAATTTATTTCTCATTAAAAAATAAAATGAAATGATTGCTATAGGGGAGGCTTCCAAAGTCTGATGAATTACAAGACCGATTCACTTTAATTTTCAAAAGTTTTTTTACTTACTGAGTTGTCTGTGTCCTATTTAGCAGGCATATTAATCATGAAATAATAATAGCTAATATTTATTAAGAGTTTGCTATACCTAGTCACTATTCTAAGTGTTTGGTATATACTAGTTTATTTAATTTTCATGATAATTCTGCAAAATAGATGAGGGAATTGAGGCATTCAAAGAATTAAGCTCTCGCCCAAGATCATACTACATACTAGCAGAGATGGGATTTGGGTCCAACAGGTCTGACTCCAGAACCTTTTTTCCTAATAGCTGTGCAGTACTGCCACTCACATTATAGGATTAAAAATAGTAATAATGGCATATGTCTTAGTCCTCTAGCTCTGCTGTAACAGAAATACCACAAGTGGATGGCTTTAACAAACAGAAGTTTATTCTCTCACAGTCAAGTAGGCTACAAGTCCGAATTCAGGGTGTCAGCCCCAGGAGGAGGCTTTCTCTTTCTGTCAGCTCTGGAGGAAGGTCCTTGTGATGCATCAGGCTTCCCTTGGTATGGGAGCATTTCAGTGCAGGAACCTCAGGTCCAAAGGACATGCTGTGTTCCCAGCTGCTTTCTTGGTGATATGAGGTTCCCATGTCTCTCTGCTCGATTTTCTCTTTCATATATCAAGGAGATTGGCTTAAGAGACTACTTAATCTTGTAGACCTCATCAATATAACTGCCACTAATCCATCTTATTAATCATAGTCATAGGATTTACTACACATAGGGAAATCACATCAGAAAATAAAATGGTAGACAATCATACAAGGGAATCAAGACCTAGCCAAGCTGACAGACATTTTGGGGGGATACAATTAGATCCATGATAGCATACTAATGGTGCTTTGAAGTTTGTGTTTTAATAATAACTATTTACTTGAAAAAAAAATTAGAAATAGAGTGATGTTTTGATTGAACATGTATAGTTGATAAAGATACATAGAAAACGTTTGGTATCCAAAAAAAAAAAAAGAAAAGATAAGAAAACTAGAGTGAGATGCACATAATTGTTTTTCATTTACTTTTGGCTTTGGATCAAATTAATCAACTTATTTGTAGACCACACCAAGGGATGAGAAGAACTGTACTTTTCTCATCTAGCTCTGAAAATATATATATAGTATACATCACCTGGATAGAATAGATTTGAGATTATTTAATTGCTAATATGTTTCTGTTCTTTCTAATGAGAGAACTTTCCTTTAAGTACCGTTTTCATGAGCTGATCAAGCTCAATATTGGAACTAAAAGTTTCCCACATTAGAAAAACCTTGTGAATTCTCCTGAGTTCTAGAAAGTGGTTTAAGTTTAGCTAATCTAGGAACTGGGAAAATAATAATTTATGTTTTACATATACAATATTATTAACTTTCATGTTCAAAAATCATTCTTGAAGGAAACTTAAAAGTTAGGGATAATATTTGAATCCAAATATCCAAGTTTTATCAAAGAAAAGACAAAAAAAAAAGAAACTGCTGAATACCAAAGAAATTATCTTAAGTGTGGAATGATCCACAAAATATGCAGAAATAAAAGTACCACTAAAGAAATTTTTAATTAATTTTCCATAATATGAGTAGTGGAAACCCTGGGGGCATAGTGCCCAAGAGGTCAGCAGTTCTAATCCACCAGGAGCTCCTTGGAAGCTCTACGGGGCAGTTCTACTCTGTTGTATGGGCTTGCTATGAGTTGGAATCAACTTGATAGCAGTGGGTTTGGTTTTGAGCAGGATTTAGTATGAATAGTACCTGTCAGTCAATTTGTCCTACTGTGGTGGTTTGCATGTTGCTATGATGCTGAAATCTATGCCAAAGGTATTTCAAATACCAGCAGGCTCACCCATGCTGAACAGGTTTCAGCAGTGCTTTCAGAGCAAGACAGAGTAGGAAGAAAGGCCAGGTGAAGTATTTCTGAAAATAAATGACTAAAAACATTATGGACAGCAACAGAACATTGTCCCATGTGGTGTTGGGAGATGAGCTTTTCAGGGTGGAAGGCACTCAAATATGACCGTGGAAGAGCTACCATCTCAAAGCAGACTCAACCTTAATGATGTGGAAGGAGAATAGACCTTGGGACCTACATTTACTGATGTGGCAGAACTGAAAACAAGAAGTAACACTGGCAAATATCCATTAGTAATTGGAACATGGAATGTACAAAATACGAATCAAGAAAAACTAGAAGTCATCAAAAATGAAATGGAATGATGGAGGATGGATAACCTAGATGTTAGAGAGCTGAAATGGATCAGTATTGGCCATTTGAATCTGACAGCCCTATGGTCTGCTATGCCAGGAACAACAAATTGAAGAGCAATGTCTTGCACTCATTTTTAAAAAGAATATTTTGAGATCTGCCCTGAAATACAATGCTGTCAGTGATAGGTTTGCCTATAGGAACACCAATTGATATGACCACTATCCAAATTTACACGCTAACCATAAATGCCAAAGATGAAGAAACAGAAGATTTTTTATGAACTATTACAGTCTGAAGTTGATTAAACGTGCAGTCACAATGCATTGGTAATTATTAGTGATTCAGTGCGAAAGTTGGAAACAAAGATCAGTAGTTGGAAAATATGGCCTTAGTGATAGAAAGGACACTGCAGTTCACATGATAAAATTCTACAAGTCCAATGACTTCTTCATCCCAAATACTTATTTTCAACAACACTTGGACCTGGCTGGATGGATTACATAGGGATCAAATATATCTGTGGAAAAAGGTGATGGAGAAGCTTAATAGCATCTGTCAAGACAAAGCCAGGGACAGACTGTGGAAAAGACCATCAACTGCTCATGTGCAAGTTCAAACTAAAGGCAAAGAAATTCAAAGCAAGTCCATGAGAGCCAAAGTATGACCTTGATTACACATACCTGAATTAAAAGACCATCTCAAGAATTGATTTGATGCACAAAACCCTAATGAACAACAGAAGACCAGAAGAGTTGTGGGATGATATCAAAGATATCATACATGAAGAAAGTGAATGGTAGTTAAAAAGACAGGAAAAAAGGAAAAGACCAAAAAGTATGTCAGAGAGACTCTGAAAATAGCTCTTAAGCACAGAATTGCTAAAGAGAATGGAAGAAATTATGAAGTGAAAGAGCTGAACAGAAGATTTCAAAGATCAGCTTGAGAAGACTAGGTAAAGTATTATAAAGAAATGTGCAAAGAATTGGGGTTAGAAAATCAAGAGGGAAGAGCATGATTGGCTTTTCTCAAGCTTTAAGAACTGAAGAGGAAATTCAGCATGAGTTGCAATACTGAAGGGTTCTGTGTTAAAAAAAAATATATATATATATTGAATGACACAGGAAGCATCAAAATAAGATGGAGGAATACACAGAGTCATTGTATCAAAAATAAAAAATAAAATTGGCCAACATTCAACCACTTCAGGAGGTAACATATGATCAAGAACTGCTAATACTGAGGGAAGAAATTCAAGCTGTACTGAAGGCGTTGGTGAAAAAGCAAGGCTCCAGGAATTGACGGAATATCAATTGAGATGCTTCAACAAATAGACACAACATTGGAAGTGCTTATTCATCTGTGCCAAGAAATTTGAAAGACAGCTACCTGTGTCAGCTGACTGGAAGAGAGCCATATTTATGCCCATTCCAAAGAAAGGTAATCAAACAGAATATGGAACTTATCAAGCGATATCATTAATGTCACATGCTAGCAAAATTGTGCTGAAGATAATTTAAAAATGGCTGCAGTTATACATCAGCAAGGAACTGCCAGAAGTTCAAGCTGGATTCAGAAGAGGACTGGGAATAAGGGATATCATTGCTGATGTCAGATAGATCTTAGTTGAAAGCAGTGAATATGAGAAAGATATTTATCTGTGTTTTATTGATATACAAAAGCATTTGATTGTGTAGATCATAAAAAATTACAGATAACATTACAAAGAATGGGAATTCCAAAACACTTAATTGTGCTCATGTGGAACCTATGCAAGTCATTCGAACAGAATAAGGGGATACTGAGTAGTTTAAAATCAGAAAAGGTGCGTGTCATGGTTGAATCCTTTCATCTTACTTTATCAAACTCTATACTAAACGAATAATCTTAGAATCTAGATTATATGAAGAAGAACATGGCATAAGGGTCAGAGGAAGACTCATTAACCTCATGCAATATGAGGGTGATACAACTTTGCTAAAAATGAAGATGACTTTAACTATTTACTGGTGAAAGTCAAAGACTACCACCTTCAGCATGGATTATACCTGAACATAAAGAAAATGAAAATCCTCACAACTGGACTGACAAACTACATCAGGACAAATGGAAAAAAAAAAAAGTTGTCAAGGATTTCATTCTACTTGGATCAGCAGTTACGCCTATGGAAGCAAGAGTCAGGAAATCAAATGACATATTACACTGGGAAAATCTGCTGTAAAAGACCTTTTAAAAAATTCTTAAAAGCAAAGATATCACCGATGTCAAAGATGTGCCTGATTCAAGTCTTTTTGATCGTCTCATATGCAAGTAAATGCTGGTCAATGAAAAGAGAAGACAGAAGAACTGATGAATTTGAATTGTGGTGTTGTTGATGAATACTGAATATACTGTGGACTGGCAAAAGAATGAACAAATCAATCATGGTAGAAATATAAGTGGAATAAGCCTTAGAAATGAGGACTTTGAGACTTCAACTTGCTGGCTTCAGACATGTCATTAAGAAAGACCATTCAATAGAAAAGACAATTATGTTTGATAAAGTAGAGGGTCAGGAAAACGAAAGCAAGATGGATTGACACAATAGCCTCAACAATGGGTTCAAACATATCAATGATCATGGTGAAGACACAGGACTGGGCAATAATTCTTTCTTTTTTACTTAAAGTCAAAAAGAGTAGGAGCCAATTTGACTGCAATTAACAACAACACAGTATGAATAGTGTAACTTTTCAACACAAAACTCCTTTTTCTATACATGTATAATATGCACACACAAACACAATTATATATAAATATACAGGTATATATTTACACAAGAACACACACATTAGAACCTGCATGTTTGCCATTAGGTAAAATAACCTGTTTGTTTATATGTAGATTTTCTACTCTCTGGTTTAGCTGTGACAAATTTTTAATCTCATGTTAGCTTCTTTTTATCAATCAAGACACTTCCATTTGGCTTTTCTTTGCCATTAAAATAGTAAGAGTTTAAGGAAAATATAGAGATTTCAAATAGGTTTAAGTAAAACTATTTTGGTTAAGGAAAATCTGGTGTAAAATAAAAGAAGACATTGTTTCTGTCATTGTTGGGTGCCGTTGAGTAGATTCTGACATACAGGGACTGTATAGGACACTGAATTAAAAAATTAATTGCTTTGGAATTTTTCATGTTGATTTTCTTCACAAATACATCTTTATGTAAGTGTGGATAATCAGGAATTGATACCACAGAAATCAAATGAAAAATAATTTCAATGAGGACATAAAAGTTTTATGTTTACTGTGTCAAATAAACTTAAAGAGAAAATGCACTCATGAGCCTACAGTAGTAAACCAAAAACCAAACCCATTGCTGATGAGTTGATTGACTCATAACAACCCTATAGGATAGAGTAGAACTGCCCCATAGAGTTGCCAAGGAGCACCTGTTGTGTTTGAACTGCCGACCTTTTGGTTAGCAGCTGTAGCTCTTAACCACTATGCCATCAGGGTTTCCCTACAGTAGTATATGATAAAATTTTTAAATAATTTAACAAATGCTTTTATTCTCACATAGGAATGGAGAAAAAAGTGCTGTAGCTTTAAAAAAAAAAAAAAAAAGCTCTTTTCACTATGTTAACCTTGCCTTGTTTTTGGTCATGGATTAATTTGGGTGTGTAATGGATAAGTCACAGAAATTTTTAGCTGTGATTCCTGTGAGTTATTTAGAGAATCTACCTGTACTGAAGCACTATGCCTTTTACTCAAAAGTTATTTTCCCCAGCATGTGGTATCTCGGTGCCTTGTTTTAGTTGATGCAAAATGTATTTTCTGCATTTGCCTCATTTTCTTATAATCTGAACCAGCTTGGAGTTTGAGCCACTTGGTATTTGTCATGATTAGAGTTATAACCAGATTTATAATCAAGAAATTGAATTTAAATACCTTGAGGGATTCCAGGATAAATCAGTTTCATGTTATGGATAATTTTCCCTTGTTACTGATTTCTGGGGATATGAAATTCAAAGTAGAAAGTATAGCTGTCGTTTTAGGTCAGCACTTTTGTTTCCTAGCAGTATCGTTTTGTGCTTTCTCCCTAAATTAGACTACTACTTTCGGAAGGGCAGTCTGACTCGTACTGGCTCATTGGATTCCATGTAACTCAGCCTGAATTCATGAGGAAGTGGTTTGCTAGATCATTCCTAAATTCAAGCAGCTCAAAATCTAGCTAGGAGAGATATACATATTAACAGGTAACCGTGTATCTAGATAAGCTATTCTTGCAATGATTGGAGACTCAACTCTTTGTAAGGGCAGCCATATGCTTCCAAACCCTTTGCCCCCAAGTAGATTCCAACTCATAGCAACCCTATAGGACAGAGTAGAGCTGCCCCATAGGGTTTCCAAGGAGTGGCTGGTAGATTTGAACTGCCGACCTTTTGGTTAGCAGCCAAGCGCTTAACCGCTGTACCACTGCTACAGGAGAAAGGTTCTTGCCTCTCACTGGTCAAGAATGAATAGGTAAGGCACACAGAATTTTCCACATGAGCAAAGCTTTATTGAAGAGACTTGCAAGCTGAGATGAGGAGGGCCTAAGCAAAGCGTACCCCCATCTCACAGAACAAAAGATGGGCTTGGGTTTTTAAAAGTTCTTGGGCAGGAAAAGATTCATGTTTATTCACAGGTGTAGGTGGGGATATGTTAACTACGGTGCACGCAGCAGCTTTCCAAGATGGCTCCTGTTCCGGAGGCCTCTGGGATTCGTAGCAGGACTTATTATGGGGTGTCGCACCCGTGCAGTCACCCAGCTGCTGCAGCCCCTCACTGCCCGTGGTGGAAGGTCACACAGCAGTCACAGCTGAATGTTCTGTTCATGTCCCTGGGGCTGGTTTTCTCTAGCTGCTTCTGTAAGACAACTTTAAAAAAGTTTGCAGACTGTTTTCTGATACCCTGCCCCATTGTTCTTGGGAATGGCTTTGTTCCTGTGCCCTGGACCATTTCTTCTTCTTTATTTGCAGATTTGGGGGGCCCTCTGTTCTCTGTCTTAATAAGTTTCTAGATTCCACACCCAAACCCCTATTACCTCCCTGATAGTATAGCCTATCTCTCTTTTACTTGCATCTCCTCTAACCACACCGGTCTCTTTGCTATTCAAACAGGAACCCTCCGATCTCAGGGCCTTTGCTCCCTGTCTTACCACCACCAGGGCTCCAGCCATACGCTTGTTGTTGTTGTTAGGTGTGGTGGAGGCGGTTATGACCCATATCGACCCTGTGTACAACAGAATGAAACGCTGCCCAGTTCTTTGCCATCCTCACAATCATTGCTATGTTTGAGTCCATTGTTGCAGCCACTGTGTCAGTCCATCTCATTGAAGGTCTTCTTTGCTAACCCTCTACTTTACCAAGCATGATGTCCTTCTCCAGGGACTGATCCCTCCTGATAACATGTCCAAAGTGAGGCCATATGCTTAGCCATATACTTATCCATTATTTCTGTCCTTTCAGAATCAGTTCTTAGAGTTGAAATACTTCATTTGATTTCCATCATCCTTCACATCCATTTGCAAAACTTCTCGCATATGCCGGCAGTCACAGCCTGATGT
Organism: Loxodonta africana; assembly: GCF_030014295.1. Lineage (NCBI taxonomy): Eukaryota > Metazoa > Chordata > Mammalia > Proboscidea > Elephantidae > Loxodonta > Loxodonta africana. The sequence goes on from NC_087362.1 coordinate 20,899,456, forward strand.
GTCCCTTTGTAATGTAGTTACAGTGGAAGTGCTGCCGCGATTTCGTCTGGGGTGTTTATTCCCCATCAGTGAACAGAGCTGTTTGTAGTATTGTGGCAGTAATTATTTATCAAATTAGCTTGATGTGTCCCTTTACAATCTAATTACAATGGAAGAACTGTTGAGATTTCATTTGGGGATTTTATTCCAGGGCTTCGAACATGTTCCTTCTGGTTCAAACCCCTACTGAAAATTTGCCCTTCCATCCCATATATACTGAATTGGAATCTACTTTTTAACAAGATCCCAGGTAATTCTTATGAATAATAAATTTTGAAAACCACTGCTCTACTAGTGGAGCCCTGGTGGCACAGTAATTAAGAGCTCAGCTGCAAACCAAAATGTTAGCAGTTTGGATCTACCAGAGGCCCCTTGTAAACCCTATGGGGCCATTCTACTCTGTCCTCTAGGGTTGCTATGAGTTGGAATAAACTCCAAGGCAATGAGTTTGGATTTTTTCGTTTGGCTCTACTATTGGTTCTCAGAATTGGTCCCTAACCAGTAGCATTAGCATGACCTGGGAACTTGTTAGAAATGCGAATCATCAGCCGGGTTCAAACTGGGCAGAACAGGCTGAAAGCCCTGTTTCATTCCCTTCAGTGATCATAACGGTTCTTAGTATTACAACAGTAATTATTTTTCAAATTGAAAAAGTACTAGTGGTTGAGAAAATGCATCCCCAACTTAACTTTCCTTTCCTAAAATACATTATCATACTTCTTAAGAAACAGGCTATGTAGATTACTCAACGTAGATGTCGCTCCTCTTTCGGGGCCTTTAATTTCCACTGTTTATATGAGGATCTGCTTTTTTTTTAATGCTCTTAGATGGTATTTATTGATAATATCCTGAAACAATAGGTAGGTCTTATCCATGATTCATGGTACAGTCATGATGGTGTGATAATGTTGGTTTGTATAACAGCTTGGTGTCTTTTACACTTTCCACTGGAGAAACTTGTCCCAGATTTGATACTCAGTGAGGGCAGTACACAAATGTGATTACAAATTTTTCTAAATGCATTTTCAATCATTTAGAAATGTAAACCTTGGGCCTCTATGTGATCACCTTATACTTGAAATCGATTTAGGAATTTTGTATCTTTTTGGGTGAATTACTTGTTAGGGTATTTAAGTACTAACGTCCCTGTCAGTTTACATTGTCTATTGGTTGAATAGTCATGTTGGCAACCTTGGATCGTAGAAGCACTCTGTATTCTGGATTTTTCCCCAATTTTTTCAATTGTTACTATTAAGAATATGTCAAGCATTATAGAACTCACTTTTTTATCATTCAAAATGTAGAAAAATTTTATAGAATAACTTCAGGATTTTTTTCTTCTTTCAAAATTATTTTTCCTTGTGTAACTTTAAAGAACGTGATGGGAAAAAAAAAAAAAAGGTCTACTTGAGTGTGGTGCTGATATTAAAATAGCTTATCATTATGTCACTTTAAAAAGTTTATTTCTATTAATTTGAGTTGAGAAATCCTGAACATTTTTTTTTAAAGAAGGGTTACTAGTGATTTCCTTTACATTGAAGATTCAATTCTTTTGTGCTATTGCTTAAGTTTATTTTGAAATTATTTACTTGTCACTCTCAAAAATTGTAAAGTTAGGAAGATAAAAATAAGAACCTAAATGCTCTTCAAATCATGAGGAGACCAGTATGCAACAACAAACTATAGTTTTTACTAGTAAGGAAGATGTCAGAATATCAGTACATAAATTACATAAATTCCATTGTGCTAGAAGTAATCCAGACAGATTAACACATGTAATATGGCATTGCTTCATAAATATAATCTCAACAGCACCATGTAATCCATCTGAATGACTTAAAGAGTAATAGAATGTCCAGCATTATCATAGGAAAATATTTAAAAAATTCACATAAAAATCGAAATTATACACTCAGTACTAGAGTCAAATTTATCCATTCATCTTTCTCTAATCAGCATTTTGGTTTTCTGGTTCTGAGTCTTGCTTCTGCCTCCCACAATTTATATACCTTTTAAAATCTGGCTTTTATGATGAGCCCTCCAGTTAAATACTGTTGTTTATTTCATGCTCATTCACAATACAGAGCCCTGTTAGTGCAGTGGTTAAGCACTGGGCTGCTAACCAAAAAGTCAGCAGTTCGGTTTCACCAGACACTCCTTGGAAACCCTATGGGGCACTTCTACTCTGTCCTGTAGGGTTGGTATGAGTTGGAATTGACTCAATCCAACTGGTTTGTTTATTTGTTTTTTTCTCACAATACATTGCATTTTTAATGTAAGTATATACCTACCCTGCACTTATTGACTACCTCTTTATCTGATATTTTGCATTTATGCCAATAGTAAAAAATTTACTCTCCAACTCTTGTGCATCAGTGATGTACATCTGGCAGTAAACATTTCATGACCATTGGAACATATACATTTTCCACCTCTCAGGTCATTCGTGTCCCGTATGTTTTTACGATCTGATGTGGTCATCTTCCATTTTTGCATAATGCTGATTTTCACATAATGATATGGTCTTTGGAACTTAACCATGTCGACAAGTGGGGAGTGAGTGTATAATGATTTTATAAACAATGACATAGTACCAGGAACCTATAGTAAATTCCCTGAAAAAGCAAGTGTGATATTTTGTCGTATTTTCTCATACAGAATGTTATATGTATCCAGTCAGTGAAATTAATGAATGAATGAGTTTGTGGTCAAGGTGGATGGGGCAGGATGACAATCTGATTTATCATTGAATTTTGGATAGGTGACATCTCTTACAATGGTTATACAGGACATTTTTATTTTTAATATGGTGGTCTGTGCAAAGGCTGATCTGACTTGCGGATCTGTTTTGTGTAATCTGAACAATGTTTATAAAAGTTTTGGTTGAACATTTTAAAAACGAGAACGTTTCAAATAAAACCCAAAATATAGTGTCTAAGATACAAGTAACAGTAGGTGGTTTACTTTAACAATATACCTTATGGTTTGGCAGTTTCAGGACTGTTTAATTGAGTGTCTTGGTGACATCATTAGAGACCTGGAGTCTTCCCATTTTTCTCCTCTGCCATCTTCAGCACATTGTCTGTGTTTCCTCTCTTGGCCTGAAGTTACCTGAAGATACTAGGTCAAAAAAGAGGACATTTGTTTCTGTGCTTGTCATCTTACGGGAGAGAAAACCACTCCTCTGAGGGCCTTAGCAGACTTTTCTCATATCCTATTTGCCAGAACTGGTTCACCAGCCCACTACCCACTTCCAAACCAATCCCAGGCAAAGAACTTTCGGTTTAACATGACTTTAGATCTTGATTGGAACCCATATTGCGTAAGACTGTTACTCTCTGACCAAAACTGGAATTATTTAATATGATGCAGGTGTGAATGAGAAATAGGTATCTATTGAATAAAAAACCAGTAGTTCTCTAGAGAACCAGTAGTTTTAGCATCTGTTCAAAATAGAATAATCTGCTAGCACTAAATGAATGTTAGTTATTGAAGAGCACTGATCAGAGGCACATAAATAAAAACTTCCTTCTCCACAAGGGGCATGCCTGTTGGTACAACTACACATATGCACATACACTCCCTCTCATGCCACTCATTTACATGACTTACTGCCACTTGTCTGTCAGTTTGTCATACCATGGTAGCTTGTGTATTGCTGAAAGCTATGCCACTGGTAAATACCAGCATGATCACTTGTGGTAGACAGGTTTTAGCAGAGTATCCTGACTAAGACATAGTAGGAAGAGAGGCCTGGTGATTTGTTTCCAGAAATTAGCCAATGAAAACCTTATAGATCATAACAAAACGTTGTCCAACTCATTTGCTTTGGACATGCCATTGTGAATGATCAATCCCTGCAGAAGGACATCATGTTTGGTGAAGTAGAGAGCCAGTGAAGACAAAGGATATCCTTGGTTAGGTGAATTGGCACCATACCTGCAAGGATGGACTGGAACATGCTAGCAATTGTGAGAATGATGAAGGATTGGTCAGCTTTTCATTCCATTGTACATAAGGTCACCATGAGTTGGAGCCAACTCCAGAGAAGCTACCTACCTACCTACCTACCTACCTACCCACCTACCCACCTACCCACCCACCTACTTACCTACCTACCTACCTATTTTTGGAAGTAAGCTTGGTCCTGTGTGCTATTTTATCTAGAAATTCTGTGTCCATATTCCAAAGCACTTATTTTAATGACATGATGATACAAGCCTTTTAACTTTAAGACAAATTTATTATTTTACCTTTATGGAGGGTGCATATAAGTACAGATAGGTCTTAACTATGGGTTACTTTTCAGGGTTCCCTTTTCTTTCCATTTGCTAATTTTAGAAGTATTTGGTGAATCAGGGATTTTTCAATCAGGTTAGTCATCAAACTCATCTAAAAACCCCTTGCCGTCGAGTCCAGCTTACAGCAACCCTATAGGACAGAGTAGAACTGCACTATAAAGTTTTCAAGGAGTGCCTGGTGGATTCAAACTGCCGACATTTTGGATAGCAGACGTAGTGCTTAACCTGTGTGCCACCGGGATTTCCCAAACTCACCTAGGGAGAATTTTAAAATACTAATTTAGGTGCTATTCCCTCTGCTGCGTCATCAGCTCCGTGTACGAATCCCTGGATTTTCTATTTTTCACGAACTCTGCCCCAAGTGCATCTAGCTCAGCCTTGAGTAAATAAAACCTTTGTTGCATAACTCCTTATTCGAGTCCTCCTGTCTATTCTTTTTAACCCACTGTAGTATAACCGTTACATTTCATTATTTATTATTTGGGAATTTTTATGATTACCTTTGACGTACCTAATTAAAGGCTGAAGAAAAGTTTAATGTGCAGAAGGAAGAACGGAATCTTGAATACACTTTTGTCTCATTCAAATAGAAACAGATGACTGTGTCTGTTTAATAGTTTCTTATCATAAAGGAAGTTATATTGAATTATATTTAACTTATAATTTACATTTGCTCTTTTCTTTATTGTCAGTAATTTTGCATCTTATCAAACGTTTTGATCACATTTTCACATATATGGTTTTATCTGAGCCTCACAAAAACATTTCAAAGTTTGTGGGGGAGCAAGGTTGCTGCTAATTCTAACAGATGAATAACTTGGGTTTGGATTTGTCCAGCATACGCAAATATTGATAAATGCAGTTGGTCTTAAATTTCAGATCTTCTAAATACCAGTCTTGGGCTTTTTCAAGATACCAAGGAGTCTTCAGTGTTTTATTAATGGTGCGAATAGCAACATCACCTGGCTATGCAATTAATGCCTTTGATTAAAACATGATTTTCATAAGTCCAGAAATTAAAAATAGTTGCCATTTTTTGAGCACTGGTTACCTACTGTGAGCAATATAGTTATCATCTCAATCAATTCTCACACCAATTTCAGGGGGTGAATTTTATTGTTTCCATTACATGGAGGAGGAAAATTGTTTTTATGGTAAAATTATCTGTCCACGATCACACAGTGATTCAGAGTAAGAACTAGGATTCGTATCAATCTCTGCTGGACTCTAAAAACTCTGAGACTTCTTCACTCAAATATGCTACTGCTGAATCATGGCCTGGGTCAAGGTTTATGTCAGGGCATCTGGCTGTGTCCGTGACCATCACTGCCATTTCAGCTTAGATTTTAGGAGGAAACTGCGATTACCCTTAGAAAAATGACTTGATCTCTTGCTACTTACTGTAACTTTGCTCAAATCATTTAATCAAACGCTGTATGCCTCTTAATTTCTAGTGCATAGCATGAAGAGTTGGCAGGTGATATTTTAAAGTCCCTTTTAGCCGTTAAGTTTTATCTTTTAATGCTCTATACATCCTTTGAATGGCATGTTAATAATGATTTGAGTATGAGTCTTGACAGGTTATAACATTTAGTTCTGCCAATAATTTTATTCATTAAAAAAAAGTAATGATTTATCATGATAAGGAAGAATTTAATTTTCTAAAAATATATTAAATTTATTTTAAAACACTATTGTCATCATACATAAAACTTAAAACCAAACCTATTGCCTTCAAGTCGATTCTGACACATAATGACTCTGTTGGACAGAGTGGAACTGCCCCATAGGGTTTCCAAGGCTGTAAATCTTCAGAGAAGCAGACTGCCACATCTTTCTCCTGTGAAATGGCTGGTGGGTTTGAACTGCCAACCTTTTGCTTAGCAGCCAAGCTCTTAACCACTGTGCCTTCAGGGCTTCTTTCAGAATACATAAAAAACCAAAACCCATTGCTGATAAGTTGTTTCTGACTCACAGCAACCCTATAGGACAGAGTAGAACCACCCCATAGAGTTTCCAAGGGGTGGCTGGAGGATTCAAAATGCTGACCTTTTGGTTAGCAGCCAAATGGTTAACCATTGCACCACTAGGACTCCTCATCAGACACGGCACACGCAATCTCAGTCAAGACTTATGTCTGTATAATGCTTTGTAATTTTCACACAATTCAAATTTTAGGGTAACAATGTTTTATATTATCGAAAGAATGAAGATCACTATCCTTAAGTTTATAGTCACACAACCAGAAAGTTAAAGAACTTGCTGTAAATTATACTAAATACCTATAAACCTAACCATTCACAGTCAGATGACACATCTGGAATTAGAACTTGTGTCATTTACCACCTAGCCCTGTTCTTTCCCACTATACATGCTCCAGAATGATCCCCTGCCATTTTTCACCATCTTAGTAGACATGAGAGAATCATTGCCTTCTTGCAGGAGATTAGTTTTCTTTCTAGCCAAGGCTGGAATAATTAGATATTAAAACGAACTTTATTGTAAGATAAGAGACAGTATGTTTAAAAAGTCTAAGTGACTTTTACAGTGAAAGAGGAGTCCGTGTGACTTTAAGGACATTTTGTGGGCTCTGGAAGCAGATAGTATTGGCGTGAGTCTGGCCTCTACTACTTATTAGCTCTGCAAATGTGGAAAAATTAATGAGCCAAGTCTAAAGATAATATTTGCAGATAACATTTAACTTAAGTGCTGAAGAATTCCAAGAGATAGTAAAGAGAGAGAGGAAGAGGATAAATTGGAAAACTCATAAGTTGTCATATGGGCTCAAGGTATCTTAATTTGTACAAGTGCATGTCTCATATTTATATGATTTGCCCAGTTTAAAATGTTCTTCCAAATACATTTAAAGTATGAATATAACATTTCAGTCTCAAATGTTAAAAATACCCATCAAAAAAAGAATGAATGGACATATTATTTCCAATGTATTTTGGCATTCTATTCTGTGTAACTTTTACATGTTGTTCTTTAGTAAATGGAGATAGGGATTAATGGATACATTTCTATCACCCACTTACTATAAACTGAAAGTATTGGGAAGAAAATAGAGATAAATAATGTAGACATCCTTGATAATGAATCTACTAGCTCTTATTACTGGAAATAAATAGTATCTTCTATTTACTGACTAGTACTGTGTCTCTTATAAGGTAAGGATCAGAATTCTTGAAATGAGGTTTAAATGAAATCTGTAAACACTGAACATATTCCATTACATAAGCCCAAAAAGCTGAGGTGGAATTAAATGCAGACCATTTTCTTTGATTTAAATATTAAAAATAGCACGTAGTACTTATGAATTTTAATACATGAGAGTGTTTTCTGTGATACTTTATATATAAATAAGTCTAACTATAAATGTACATACATGTATCAACAGTGTGTGTGTGTTGGATAAATATTTTTGCTTAACGAGCATCTGCCCTTCTTGACTCACATCTTTCTTTTGGAAAAACACACCATATCCCCACCCCTCACCCTCGCTCATGCAGTCTTGATAGGTTGATGTCACCCCACTCTGTGAGTGGTTATGTGACTCACATCTAACAAATTGGAGGCTTTTTTTTTTTTTTGCTCTGTTCCTAGCGACTACTTTAGGTATGCGAACATAACCAAAACAGGAACATTTAGACTCAATTCTGCAATGTGCAGGGAAATTATAGGATAGAGGAGCCCTCGTATGATGCAAACCCACTGCACCGAGTCGATTCCGACTCATAGCGACTCTATAGGACAGAGTAGAACTGCCCCCATAGAGTTTCCAGCGAGTGCCTGGTGGATTCGAGTGCCGACCTTTTGACCAACGTTTTGATTAGCAGCCGTAGCTCTTAACCACTATGCCACTAGGTTAGTAGAGCTACGGCTGCTAACCAAAAGGTCAGCAGTTCGAATCCACCAGGTGCTCCTTGAAAACTCTATGGGGCAGATCTACTCTGTCCTATAGGGTGACTATGAGTTGGAATCGACTGGACAGCAACACGTTTGGTTTTTGGGTTTTGGTCATTTGATGTAAGTTTAGAGATAAACAGACCCTGAGGGGAGAGCGCCAAACAGAAGTGTAGCAGTGAGAGATGACCCAGGGAGACCTGGCCCTAAAGGTACCATTTGGGCCCTGGATCTGGCCGTGTCTAAAGTAAGCTGTAATCAGTCATAGAGTTCTCCTTCATTTCTTTCTTTGGTTAAATGAATTATAACCGTTTTCTCTTATATCCAACTGAAAGAGTCCTAACTACATAGAAACAAATACTTGGAAGTGGGTTGTAACAAAACCTAAAATATTTGTAATTGACTGAGTTGTGGTAGGGTCCAGGGCAGAGGGGATTTCCAATCCCGATGTATGCACTTGGCATTCCGTGCTTTATGATAGGGATGAAGTGACTGTTCTGATGACTGCTGTCTCTGGAGTCTCATATCCTATACCTGCTGAGGCTGGTCCTTTAGGGCAGCTGCTAGATAATAGTCCTTTTTCCTAAAAATTCCATGTGGTGATAATATAAAGAACTGCATTTTTCCAAAGCTTTACTTAAGATTTTCTGTGGCTTGTCTTGACACTGTCCCAACAAGTTAAAAAAAAAAGAAAGAAAAATAAAAAATTGGAACATCTTTGACCTTCTTACAAACTAAAGAATCACTTTATTTAATTAGGCCTGGAGACGGGCTCTGCAAAATACTTAATTTAACTAAATTATGTCAAATTAAATAGTTGGTATGAACCAGATTTTCTGCAAAGGTCGAAGTCACTTTCTTATATTCAGTTAGTTCTTTTAGGTGACACATCTATCTATAGCAGCTTCTCTGTTTCTCTTCCATTTGGCCCCAGCAATGAAGGAAAGCTAATGTGTCTCCTGGGCTCTTGTGACTGAGATGTGAGTATATGGAGCCTGGACTCTGAAAGCAGTGAGCTAATCTGGCAGTGACTTTGAAAATGTCTTGGGATATTTCAGAAAGAATTTAAAGAAGTTATTGTTTAAGCAGCAGTGTTGCTGCAAAATGTTTGATCTGATAATGTAGACGAATCGCAAGTAACATCCTTACTTTCTTCCCTATTTTGAGGATAGCACTGAGTTGCTTCAGTGATGAGAGAAGTAACCAGTAAAAATCTTCAATCCCCAACTTTCCAATCTCCTTCGTAAGAAATGCATAATTTATAAACCTGTCTTCCCACTACATTACTACTTGATAATGGCCAAGCATTTCAGGCAGTAAGAATAAAATAGGGAACTGCATCCAAAATCTTACTCCGGAAAAGACGTTCAATGAAATCCCTGAGATTACAAATTACAAAATACTCAAGCAATATGGATCCCCCAGAATGCTCTTTAGTTGTTGGCATAACAGATAACAGAGCACCCATCCCTCTAATCCATCTAAATTTTGGTTTTTAACTAACTATAAAAATCTAGAAAGTCATATTTATTTTCGTTAGAATACAGAACAGTGTAAACAAATGTCACTTAATAACACTACTTAGTCACTAGCTGTATGTTTCCATTACAGTAGATTATGCCTGACAGAGAATGATAGAAAGGTGAATACAATTTAAGAGTTTTATATTTCACAGAACAATATGTTTTGAAGACATTAGCTACTTTACCAGAAGTCTATCATTTGAAATTCCATTAAGTAACAATCAAAAATCCAAAATAACTGTACTGGTTATAATATTTTAAAGATTTATTTATTTTTATTCTTGGTATCTGGCTTACAGTAGGACTGAAAAGTATTTTTGGCTTAAAATGTGACTTGGGACAAGACTACAAGAGGGATATGCAAAAAGAAATGAGGTCAATGCTAGAAGGAGAAGAAGCTCTCATACTTTGGGTGTTTTTCACTTAGTTTAGAACAGAGAAAAAAAGCAGTTAAGGGATGCTGTAAAGCCAGATCAGCCATAAATATCCAGGGAAATACATTTTGACATGCCACAAAGGAGTACTAAACAGAACTCAAATATTTAAGGTAATTTGGTATATTTTATTAGGAATGTCACCTTCTATCAGTAGGTGGCTGTGTGGGTAAAGAGATTGTGATACTATTTTTATTTTTAGGGGAAGAAATATTACATTGTGTTTCATAAAATTTTAAAGTATAAAGGTAAAAATAATTATTTTATTGGAGGCTACCTTCAGCATAATATCAAATGTAATCTTTAATTTTAATGATTTTATTTAAGCTGTGGTGAAGAATTTAATTCAGGTCCATGGCTAAGGGGTAAAGGGCGATAGGAGTTATTAAAGTGGGGATGGCTTGGAGCAAAGTTCTCTGGAATGATACTGGCTTGCAGAAATCAGAAATACATATTTACAGAACTCCTGATAGTAGATGTGTGACTTAGCAGGTTTTAGTAGGCCAATCTGTCAGAGACTAACGGTCATCTATTCCTTTGTTGCTGGGTGAAAACCCCAGGTTTTGCTCAACGTGACTTGTTACAGCCAATCAACAAGAGGCTGAGGTGGGAGATCAAGAAGATGCCTTTATTTCCTTGTACAAGGGAAGGAGCAATTAGGGCTGCAGCCTCCAAGACTGCTTGCAAGCAGCTTGGGGAGATGGGCTTTTACAAGGTGCAGACAAGGAAATGTAAATTCATCATGAATATTCAGGATTGACCTTTGTCCAGGCGCTCAGGGCTTGAGGGTGATTATGCATTTTCTCTAGACAAGGGTTTGATTCTCCGGCGGGGTCCGTATATGTATTTTGCACTTAATGAGCTAGTAGTAGGTCACTTGAAGTGCTGAGATAACCTAGAAAGCCTACTAAGACAGGTTGGGGACCACTGTGGCTGTTCTGTGGTTATCTTGTCAAGGATAGCTCTTGGCCCATTCTATAGCTATCTTGTCAAGGACAGTTTCAGAAGAAAGCGTAGCCTGTTTTGCTCAGTGTAGGAGGGTAAGCCATAGCAGGTGATTCTTAGAAGTGCAGAGCTCTGAGGCTGCCTTTATCTCCCTGAAGTGTTGAGCTCTGAGGCTGCCTGTCTCACCTTCAGAATGAGAGTGAATGGTTTGGATAAACTAGGGCAGGCCTAGTTCTAAAGCCATGATAACAGGAAGAGCCTCATAGCAAGGATTCTGGTAGGGAAAGAAGATGGATAACTATTTACCAGGACTAGGGAAATAGCGGACAATTGTTAGAGAGTATCCAGTTACTGCACATGAGACAAATGATCAGAGGTAGACTTGCGATAGGGGTTTTATATGGTGACTGTCTCAGAGTGTTAAACTGGAGCTCTTTAATTCCCTTTTACTTAAGGAAACATGGATCCTTTAGGGATTCTACATTGACAGGGGAGGTTTCTAATTTTATATGCTAGGGACATTTTTTCTTCACGTCTTCCATTGTTTCATTAGCTTATCATGATATCTAAGCCTGCTCTACTTTCACACATTGCCCTTCTGTCTAAACATGTGTTTATACTTAAGTGTTATGACAACCAGGTAGATATAATGGAAGACATTAAAAAAAAAAAAAAAAAAAGCAATCCTGTGGTATATCTATGAGATATTCAGAATCTGTAGAAGAGATGACTTTTTTTTTTCTTTTCATTTTGACCTATACTCCTTGACTATATTTTCCTTTTATTTGGCTATTGCTCATGTGTTAGATTTAAAATAGTTACGCTTTTACTAAGTCACTAGTCTATTTTTTTTTCCAAACCTACACTGAATAGGTTCCTATAAAATTTTAAAATAAGTTATGAAAACAATATATTTTACCAATGGGTAGATGTTAATCTGGAAACTGATATATTACTCAAAATGTACTTAAGTACTATTGTGTTTGTTTTATAAATACTTGGCTGGCATATGAGGAATCTCAAGAGTTAGAAATTCTATGTGGAGATAAATTACTTTTTAATCCGACTACTGCCAACTGTATTTTCCACCCCAAAACTACATAACCATTGATTATTTTGACATATTCTAGTCCTTTAAAATAAATTTAGCATTGCTTTTGTGGTGTGATGCATCACTTTTGTGTGGCCTTTCCAGCCGTGGTCTTATAATTCTCACCCAAGCGATTGGGCGGGACTGTACGGATATGGTCATTGTGACCCACCAAAGGGATTGGTTAGTTTTGCCATCCCACTGGGCTTGAAATAAGCCATCCCAGAGGTGACAAAGAAGAGCCCATAACCACCAAAGAAGAACAGCCAGGAGCCAGTGCATCCTTTGGACCTAGGATTCCTGCTCTCAGAAGCCCCTGGAAGTAGGAGACTGAGGAGGAGAGGGAGCTATAACCCTGAAGACAGGGAGAAGAGGTGGCAGAAGAGACCCTGCATCAGAGACCTGGCAGCAGGAGACAGCGTGGTGGACTTCCCAGCCCACAGAGAGAGAAAGCTGAATGCCTTTGTGCAGAGGCCAAGAGCCAAGGAGAGGTATGCCTGTGAGCACGGCTGGGAAGAGGCAGTCTTGATGGAAGAACTGTGTCCTTGAGTGTTCCTGAGCCTGAATTGTAACCTGTTACTTCCCTAATAAACCACATAATCGTGAGTGTGATCTGTGAGTTCTGTGTGGCCATTGCAATGAATTATCGAATCCAGCAGAGAAGTAGAGAATGCTGTGGGAGGGATGGTCGGTGCCAGAATTGGTAAAGATGGTGGAGAGAGAAGGCATGTCTGACCTCTACCTCATAAGAATTAGCCTTGGCTGTTGATCTTGATTCTCCTTCCCCCTTGTGAAGTTAGCGGAGGTCAGACGCTGTCCCCATGCCATTTGTATAGCTGTATATGCAGACAGATATATTATACTTCAGTGATTTTTCAAGGTAGAGAATTTCTTGGTTTAGTGAAATTGAATTTCTAACAAGATAGAGATCTCAGAGGCCATATTTAATCTTTATAAAAAGGTTTGTTATTGACGGTTGCACCCAAATGAGCTATAGTTTTAATCACAGAACATGACCTAAGTCTTGCTGATCAGATTAAAAAAAAAACAAAACAGAGTCATTACTATGTTGCCAAGTTAGGTTCTGTATTACAGCCCTGTTTTTAATTAGATGGTTAAGTTGCCTTCAAACTGTGCTTTCAGACCTTATCTCCATCTTTCCATTAAGCAGAAGACACTCTGTACCTCATATTGAGAAACAAGAGGCGTGACCTTTTATCAGCTATCCCTCTTCCATGCTTAAGATAATTTCTTTGGTATTCAGCAGTTTCTTTTTTTCCTTTCTTTGATAAAACTTGGGTATTTGGATTCAAATTTTATCCCTAAATTTTAAGTTTATTATCTTCTTCAAGAATGATTTTTTTTTGTCCTGGCAGAACCCTTGAAATTACGGCCCCTGGATGCCCTACTAACTCAGACCTGAAGTCGCTCTCGAAGCTCACTTTTCAGGCAAAGATTAGACAGGCCTATAAAACAGTTTTTTTTTGGGTGGGGGTATAAAACAGTTAACACATGTGAGGAGTGTGCTTCTTAGTTAACTCAAATATGTGAGACCAAATGGGCAACTCCTGCCCAAAAACAAGACGAGGCGCCAGGAAGGGACAGGGAACCTGGACAAATGGACACAGGGAATCCACGGTGGAAAGGGGGAGAGTGCTGTCACATTACAAAGATTGCAGACAATGTCGCAAAACAATATATGTATAACTTTTGGAATGAGAAATTAACTTGAACTGTAACCTTTCCCGTAAAGCACAAGAAAATTAAAAAGCAACGACAAAAAAAAAAAAAAAAGATTCTTTGAACCTGAAAATTGTTTTATATGCAAAGCATAAAATATTTTGCCCCCATCCCTAGATTGGAGCCCTGGTGGTGCAGTGGTTATGAACTGTGCTGCTAACCAAAAGATTGGCAGTTTGAACCTACCAGCTAGCTTGTTCCTTGGAAACCCCAAGGGGTAGTTCTGCTCTGTCTTACAGGGTTGCTATGTGTTGGAATTGACTCCATGGTAATGGGTTTGGTTTGGTTTTTATTCCTAGATTTGCCAAACTTAAAGCACTTTCTAGAAATCAGGAGGAATCGGAGAATTTTGCTAATCTGGGAAACTTTTAGTTCCAATATTCAGATTTTCTCTAAGTTAACTCATTATAAGACTTTTGAGAAAGAATATAGTGTCTATTTCAATTAATAAATATTTTCTTATACTACATGCAGTTTCGGAGCCCTGGTGGCATAGTGGCTTTAAGAGCTTGGATACTAACCAAAAGGTGAGCCATTTGAATCCACCAGCCGCTCCTTGGAAACCCTATGGGTTCTATTGTGCCCTGTGTGGTTGGTATGAGTTGGAATTGACTTGATGGCAACAGGCTTGGTTTTCTGGGTTTGATTTATATGTAGTTTCTGCCGAATAGAAGGGAATTCTGAAGTACAGTGGCATATATAAGCTAAATACTTTTAAAATAATATGTTATAAGCACACATTTATTGGAGATAAAATATCTGACAATTTGACATGCAATTTTCAGAAGAAAACAAAGAAATTATTGTAATTGTATAGAGGAGAGGTTTCATCTAGTAACTATAAATGGAAAATTGAGGCAGTTTTACTGATGACACAAACCTTAGCCATGGACATTTTCAGGAACACAGGGGTAGAGGCTGGCAAGGACGATTCCTCAGCATCCTAATTCACATGATTTGGTCCTGCTGAAATGCTGCGTTGAGAATCATTTTGGGGCTCACCTAGCCGACCTTTTACTGCCTCCCCATAATTCCTTAAATTATAGGCTTTTGTCTCCCTACTCAATTTCCCTTCCCTTTCCAATCTGCAAAGGAGGAGTACTTTCTCCTTCATAGGACTGGTATGAGAATTAAACGATATGTACGGAGCTTTGAAAGCTGTACTTGGCCCATGTCGTTTTTGTTGTTAGGTGCCTTAGAGTCAATTCCTATTCACAGCAACCCCACATGACAGAGTATAGCTACTCCACAGGGTTTCCTTGGCTCTAATCTTTAAGGAAGTAGATCACCAGGTCTGTCTCCTGCTGAGCTGCTGGGTAGGATTGAACTGCCAACCTTTTGGTTAGGAGCCCAGTGCCTTAACCATTAGCACCAACAGACAGCCTACTTAGCCCCTCTTAAGCACTTAATAAGAGCTTGGGTGGTGCAAAAGGTTTGCTTTCCAATGCTAAGGTGGCCTAGTGGTTAAGAGCTCGGCTGCTAACCAAAAGGTCAGCAGTTTGAATCCACCAGCCACTCCTTGGAAACCCTATGGGGCAGTTCTACTCTGTCCTGTAGGGCCACTGTGAGTTGGAATTGACTTGACAGCAATGAGTTTGTTTGTTTTAACCAAAAGGTTGGCAATTCAAACCCATCCAGCAGTACCGTGGAAGACAAGGCCTGGCAAACTGCATCCATTAAGATTACAGCTAAGAAATCCCTATGGAATGGTTCTCTTCTGTCACATGGGATCACTATGAGTTAGGTGCAAACTCAAAGGCAGCTGACAACAAGAAAGCACTTAACAACAGCAGTAAATAAAAAGTCACTGCCATCAAGTCGATTCCGACTCATAGTGATCCTGTAGGACAGAGTAGAGCCACTCAAAGCTGTAATCTTTACAGAAGCAGACTGCCACATCTTTCTCCCATGGAGCCCCTGGCGAGTTTACACTGCCGACCTTTTGGTTAGCAGCAAGCATAAGCACTCTGCCACCAGGGCTCCTTAACAATAATGATAACAACATATGCTATTTGGTGAATGTCATGGATTGAATTGTGGTCCCCAAAAAATATCTGTCAACTTGGCTGTGCCGTGATTCCCAGTATCATGTGATTGTTCTACCATTTTGTAATCTGATGTGATTTTCCTGTGTGTCGTAAATCCTATCTCTATGGTGTTAATGAAATGCGATTAGTGACAGTTATGTTAATGAGGCAGGACTCAATTTGCAAGATTGGATTGTGTTTTAAGCCAATCTCTTTTGAGATATAAGAGAGGGAAGGAAGCAGAGTGACATGTGGACCTCATACCATGAAGAAAGCTGCACTGGGAGCAGAGTGTGTCATTTGGACCTGGGGTTCCTGAGCAGAGAAACTCCTAGACCAAGGCAAGATTGATAACAAGGACCTTTCTCCAGAGCTGACAGACAGAGAGCTTTCCTGTGGAGCTGGAGCCATGAGTTCAGGCTTCTAGCCTGTGAGACAATAATCTTCTGATTGTTAAAGCCATCCGCTTATGGTTTTCCTGTTATAGCAGCACTAGGTAACTAAGACAGTGAATATAGTTCTCACATGAAAATTTTAAAGAATAAATATAAATTACTTTTTGTTTTTCCAGATATGATGCTATCTCGAACGTTTGTTAAAAAAAAAAAAAAGAAAAAAACCTCTTAAAAATGTCCTGTAGCAAATTATTGTAGTGAATACTAGGCAAAAATTACTTTTAGTTTTAAAAGCCGTATATTAATGACTGGCGCTCCTGATTTCCTACTCCTAAATTAATAGTAATGCTGATTATGATGATGATGTCATGATACCGTGTTATTATGACTAATATATCCTGCCAGTGACTCTGAGCTGAATTAAGACACAGTAGCAATAATGGGCAACCCTGCTGACTATTTCTGCTAAGCATGAATAATTAAAAATAAATCCATTAAGAGTACTTGAAGAATTTGTGTTTGTAGGTAGTAGGTTTTCATAGAAAGCTAAAGGAGATGAATCCCAAATCAGCCCCAAATAACAAAATAATCAGTCCTCGTTGCCTCAGCATCTGAAGAGATAATGACAATTGAGCCTTTTACTGTGTTTTCCAGAACCTAATTAGAAATACAGCTTACAGTTTTTAGTATTGGATACTGAACCAGTGTTTGTCAAAAAGTCATTAAAGTTGAGCCCTTTTCCTTTTATTCTATGATAACTAATGAAAAATTGAGATGACAGAAATGCATATAACTTAGTAACATATATTTTTTTCTTTGAAAAATCTTGGATATTTTAGTCATAGGCACAAATGCTTGTTTACATGTGCTAAGATCCCAGCAGTTACTTAGAAAATATTGAATAAGATAATGTAACATCTGCTAAGGGTGATATTAGGAGCCCTGGTGGTGCAGTAGTAGTTAAAGCCATCGACTGCTAACAGCAGCTCTTCGGGAGAAAGACATGGCGGCCTGCTTCCGTGGAGATTTACAGCTTTGGAAGCCCTGTGGGGTCATTGTGGGTCAGAATCAACTCAAGGACAATGGGTTTTGGTTTTGAGGGTCATATAAGATACTTTGTATGCCTTAGAAATTGCACAAATGAACTGTGCCATTTTTCAGATGAAGATGCCAAAGCACAATAGTGTGGTAATCTGTGAAGCTGGTTAATTTCTATCTCTGTGTACCATCCCCAACAGTAGGGCAGGCTCCATGCTTCATTCTTTGGTTTCTTGTTTCTTTTTCCCAGTGATATCCAAATTGCTGGATTATTACCACTTCAATTTTGCTTCTAGAGCTACAACTAATAATTGAATAGCTCTATATTAATGAATTAAATCACATGTAAAAATTGGACACTTTGTCTTTACTTCACTCAACCCCCTACCACATTCAAATCTGCTCTGAATGTGGTATGTCTCTTTGTTTTCTTGGGCTTTTATATCTGGGCTTTTTTTCACCCTTTTCCTCTTCTTTATTCAGATCCTCTGTTATTTGCTGAACTAATCCAGCAGCTACTTCCTCTTTAATAAATCCGTATAAATTTTGGCCAAGCAAAATGAATCAACCCTGCCTACTTTAAGCAAAAAAAAAAAAAAAAAAAAAAGACTAAAAGGACTCTGGATTTATCACAGGATCAAAGACAGAACTGACATTGCCTTCCCTGTGTGTGGTTTAGGTTAAAAATCATAAAGAATTGAAACTGGTAGAGTTTTGGTCAGATATTCACTGTATGACTAGAGTGGCTAGAGTTTTACGATTGAAATAGAACTACACTGCTGGGGAGAACAGATCTTCAAAGGAAAAGATGTTGCAAGGAAAGGAAATGAATGAATTATAATTGGCAGGTAAATAAAACCCAGCTTGGTTTTGTTTTTTCTTTTTTATTCTTATGGCGGAAACCCTGGTGGCAAAGTGGTTAAGAGCTACGGCTGCTAACCAAAAGGTTGGCAGTTTGAATCCACCAGGTACTCCTTGGAAACACTACGGGGCAGTTCTACTCTGTCCTATAGGGTCACTGTGAGTCAGAATCGACTCGATGGCAGTGGGCTTGATTTTTTGGTTTATTCTTACGGCATTACTGTTTCCTTTGTCCAGGTTACTTCCAAGTACTTAAGTGCCTCCTCTGTCTCTAATATTTTCTTGCTTATTTCTATAATGTCCAGGAGGTAGACAAGCATCCTCAGAATAAACTTTCAGATCTTTCAGTTTATTGTTATTGCCATGCTATAACATAACAATATTTGATTTTTGTAATAAGTGAGCCATTCATTACTCATAGTATTGTAATGTGTTCCCGAATACTTTGATCACACCATGGTTTTTATGACCTCATATTGTTTTCCCAGAATAAATATTTTAGAAAAGGAAGGAATAATATTAAGTGAATTTATTCTCTTTGCTCACAGCAAATATGACTATCCCTTTACTAAAATAGCTTATAATAAAATAAATAATAAAATAATTCATAATATTAAAGACAATAATAAATATATTTATTCTCTTTATTTTGTTATATTCCTATGTCTAGTAGAGTAAGTACCATTAACAGCGTACATTGTTGTTGTTGTTAGGTGCCCTCGAGTTGATTCTGACTTACAGAATCCCAATGTGACAGAGTAGAGCTGCCTCATAGGGTTTACAGAAGCAGAGAGCCAGGTCTTTTCTCCTGCAGAGCTCCTGGGTAGGTTCAAATTTCATCCTTTTGGTTAGCAGTCAAGCTCTTAACCACTGTACCACCAAGGCTCTTTAACAGAGTAAGATACAAAGAAAAAAAAAAAAAAACATTTGCTGCCAAATGGATTCTGATCCATTCATAGTGACCCTATAAACCCAAACCAAACCAAACCCATTGCCATCAGTCGGTTCCAACTCATAGTAGAACTGCCCCTTAGGGTTTCCAAGGAGCACCTGGTGGATTTGAACTGCCAAATCTTTTGGTTAGCAGCCATAGCACTTAACCACTATGGCACCAGGGTTTCTGTGACCCTATAGGACAAAGTAAAACTGCCTCACAGTGTTTCCAAGGAGTAGCTGGTGGATTTGAACAGTCGACCTTTTGCTTAGCAGCCGAGCTCTTAACCACTGTACCGCCAGGGAACCAACAGAGTAGGTGGGGGTCAATAAATATTATTAAAATATTAATGAGATTAAACCAAGAACCAAACCCTTTGCTGTCAAGTTGATTGCTACTCACAGCGACCCTATAGGTCAAAGTAGAACTGCTCCATAGGGTTTCCAAGAAGCGGTTGGTGGATTCGAATTGCTGATCCTTTGATTAGCAGCCAAGCCCTTTAATGACTGTGCCACCATTCAGTTGTTATTAATTGAATATTGCTGAACTGAAATAAAATATATAAATGTACTAGACATGAGGGTGAAGCTTACATTTAAATTAACTCCTGGTGAAGTTTAATTTTTTAATTGAATCTTTTAATTGTACTTCAGACAAATATACATAAATAAGAAAAATGAAAAAAATTAAAGAAGACACAGTCTTGGTCAACACAACAGAACTCTGAGACAAATGGAGTGAAAAGTCTGTTTGAATATTTGGAGCTGGTCTAAACCTGGGCAGAAGTGACCAGGAGTTCACCTCCTTTGGGGAAATGGTTATGGGAAGAGCCCACTAAAGAGCCTTTACTTAAAAAGTAGGATTACTACTTAAAAACAGGGACAGCAGTAGGGTTTCTCCCCGTTCAAGGGAGTAGATTGAAAGTTAGCAAGTGTCCTCTGTCAACTCTGGCTTCAAGTTCAGGCTCGTTTCAATCTATCTATATATTTGTGCTGCTATCCCATAGACTCAGTGACTAGATCATTAATGTTACTGATAGTACCACTGGCTGATGGAAGCTGGAGCCACCTGTTTTAATCTTAGTTCTGGTTTGGGAGCCTTGAAGTCCCACATGGAAGCATATATACTAGGCAAAACTTAACCGGAAAGCAAGACAAGGGACACTACCTAATGAGAAGAGGAGCTATCCTCCTGGAAACATCAAGCATCATGGAGTTGCATGTACAAAACAACACAGTCTTTACCCTCATGCATACACATTAATGGAATTAACTAGAGAACAGACAAAACCTGCAGATATAGAAGGGAAAGTTAGTACATTTTATCAGAAACATAGACCTAGCACTTAATGTTCCAAATTGTGAAGAGTGCTATGATGAAATTGTTCAGGGTGTAACGGGGTCATATAAGAAGGAAACCTGATCTATTCATCCTGAGGGAGTTTGGTAAGGCTTCATTAAAGAACGACATTTCAAATAACATGTCAAGAGTAACTATTAATAAAGGTGAGGGGGTGGTCAAGTTCCAAGGAGAGGGAACATGGAAGAAACAGTTTGGGGACTTTGTGATCTGATTAGAAATGAGAAAGTGATGTGATATGAGGCTGGAAAATTTTTCACAAACCATATCATACTGGTTTTTCAATGATCCTCTCCAGATCATCTCAAAATGCCTTATTTGGGAAAGGAAGATTTCCTTCAAGTCAAAGAGAAAAGCCAGCAAAGTTGACAAAAATATTTATGCAAGAACTTATTTTTCTGCCAAGCCTATACTTTCAAACAAAATTTTAATTTGAATTTAACATGCAGAGTGTGAATTATATTCAAAATATATACATTTAGATAGAAAAGTAGTATGTTATCTAAGCCATCTTCACTTGACTATTCAACTTATAGAAATTCTTATATTTTAGTCCTTTCTTAATTTGTCTTTGGTAATTGCAAATAGCTAATTTCAGGATTTAATAATCCATTTGCTGTCCTGTAATGAAACTTGTTGTGTGTTTAAATGTTTTTATTTGTTTGAGGGCATTGGTCTAATGATCATCTTTGTCTCAGGTAAAATTTTCAGTAGGCAGGGCAATTACAGAGCTTTTCTCTCCCTTATGAAGTTGCTCTCTATAAGAATGTCTTTTAGCTATTTTATATATTATTCTTAGGAAAGACCCTAGGCTTCCAACATGAGAAATTTCTTGTGATGTAGTGATCCAATACATATCACAATTAAGACATTAAATTAAAAGTCTATTGAATTGCTCAAGTTCAAGTGTATAGATTGTCTTCTTAACCATCTCTGTAATATGTAGCTAGTTAACGTAACAAAGGGCTCCACATGAACTAACCATCAATTGATTTATTTACATCATATCTTATTTCAAGAAAATATAAGAAGCATAACTCTGAATATTAGAGATTTGAATTCCCTGTCAGCTAGTTGTAGTGACTTTTTTTCTACTGACAAGTCATCTGGTGTTTTATTTGGGATGCCTACTGGAACCATCCTGTCCTGTTTTTTGTATGTTTTGATATTGTCTACTCTATTCAGGACATTCAGTAGTTATTTTCTTTGTTTATTAATTGTAGATTTGTTTTGTCCTGTTTTTTTGTTTTATTTGGCTATGTCTGGGTAGGCGGGCTCTATGGTCTTTGTTGTTTGCTCGTCTCTAGGCAGAATACTTTTCACCTCCTTGTCCAATGGGAAAGAGGAGAGATAGGCGAGAGAAACAGGAGCTGAAACCAACCAAACAAACAAACGAAAAGAAGTGCTAAGGGAGCTTGCTTCTGGAGGGGAGAGATGAGAAACTGAGAAAAACAAAAAGGAAAAAAAAAAGAAAATTAGAAAAAGTAAAAGAAAAGAAAAGCTTCCAGGGATCTCACTGGTGCAGCTGTAAATACCAGGAAAGTGGCTCCCAGCTGCGCAGTACAGCCTGGCAAGAAGGGATAGAGATGTCACACAGCGCCAGGTATTCAGGAGACAGGAAAAGAAGGTAAGTATAGAGAGATGAGAAATTGAGAAATGCAGAAAGACTAAAAAGAAAAATGAAAGAAAAAAAATGCCCCCTGCTTAATCTTCCTCTTCTATTTTACTATCCCCAGAATTATATGCGATATAGCTTTTTTTTTTTTTATAGCTTAGCTATAATAATCATATATACGTGATTAGCTGGAGTCCTGGGTGGTGCAAATGATTAACTCAGTTGGCTGCTAACTGAAAGGTTGACGATTCAGGTTCACCAAGAGGCACCTCCGAAGAACAGCCTGGTGATCTACTTCCAAAAAATCAGCCATTGAAAACCCTGTGAGACACAGTTCTACTCTGCACACACAGGGTTTCCATGAATTAGAATTGACTCAGTGACAACTGGTACTAGTTGAAAGACTGACAATTCAGACCCACCCAGAGGTGCCTCAGAAGATAGTCCTGGCAATCTGCTTCTGAAAGGTCACAGCCTTAAAAACCTTACGGAGCAGTTCTACTCTGCATATATGGGGTCGTTAGAAGTGGAAATCAACTAGATGGCAACCAACAGTATAATGAATGAAAAAAAACAGAGCAACCATTATGTTTTTATCATTTATACCATAATCCTGAAAATTTTAAGAAAAGTTTAGCTTTTATTTCTAAGTACATATATAAAATAAGGTACGTTCACTTTTTCTTGTTGTTTAGGAGTTTCAGTAGAGGCCTCCAGGCCAGAAGCTGTAAAATGGGCGTCAGATGCTCAGAGAATTGAAAGCTTAGAGGAGGGCACATGACCACTTATTTGGGAGGTGCAGAGATTGTGCAATGTTTTGCCAGCCTCAGCTCTAAAATTTAACTGAGAAGTTGAAGACTGACCAGGGGCAGAGTTGGCATTCCCTTGTAAAGAGTTGTTGGGTGCGATATGGTGCGTCCCCTCACCATGCCTCTTGGTAAATGGAAGGAGAGCTGCTTTCTTATTTCAAATGATTTCCTGGCGATCACTTGGGGAGACTCGTGGCCCATTCATACTGAGGGACTAGAGGACTGATATTTGACTTTAACCAAAAAAAAAAAAAAAAAAAACCATTGCTGTCAAGTCAATTCCAACTCATTGTGACCCTATAGGATAGAGTAGGACTGTCCTGTAGGGTTTCCAAGGATGTAATCTTTCAGAAGCAGACTGCCACATCTTTCTCCCATGGAGTAGCTCATGGGTTTGAACCACTGACTTTTTGCTTAGCAGCCAAGCACTTAACCACTGTGCCACCAGGGATCGTTGGTATTTGACTCAGGCCTGGATATTTAGTGGTAAATGCCAACGACTATTGCTGCCCCTGCTCACTGCAAGACAAACTTGAGATAGCTCCGTTAAGAAAGAGCAGCTCTTCCCCCAAAGTTAGGGCTGATGCTTGCATTTCAAAAAGATCAAGAAGAAAACCTGGTGGAAAGTTGGGATGCCAAGTGAACTGTAAGTGATAGTTTTAGGGATTCCTGGGGGCCGATGGGGAAATCAAACATGGCCAGCCAAAATGGAGAAATGGTCACATTCAGGGAGGTGCAGTCAGAGGTCCTGTGTAGGAAAATTTCCAAGGAAACCACAAAAACATGTCTCAAGAGAAAGAACCAGCAATTGAGCATTTACCCAGGGTGCACATACGCCATATTGAAAAGGACGGGCCAGAAGTAGTATGTCCTTTTCTAATACTCTCCTTTTACCTTAGCCAGTGGCTATAGAGATAAGAAGTAGTAGTCAGGGAATGGGGAAAGAGGCAGACAAGAACCTTCCTCATCCCACTCCACGATTCCAAAACTGAAGTAAGATTTGTTGTTGTTACGTGCCATGGAGACTCATAGACCTTATGTCAATGGAATGAAATACTGCCCAGTCCTACACCATCCTCACAATCGTTGCTATGTTTGAGCCCATTGCTGCAGCCACTGTGTCAGTCCAGCTAGTTGAGGGTCTTCCTTTTTTTTTCACTGACTACATCTGGGTATGAGTGGAGTATGGAGACATTTTAAATTGTGTGATAATTAAATCAAACTGGATATTTCATTATATAAAAATGACTAAAAATACTACCTCAGTTTTTATTTGAAAGAGAAATATTGGGTGAGAGGAACATATTTACATGAGAATTGAATAAAGAATCAGGTTGCTTCTTATTTGTGCTCTATTAATCCATATAATTCAGTGTGCTTTACAAATATGTACATGAGCCTACAAAGCTGAACTGGAATGTCATCTTTTTAATTGGTCTGTACCTATTTTTCTTCTTCCCAAGTCCTTCATATGGTTAATGAGAAAAACAACAGTAACAACCACCACAAATGTACAATATGGTGTAGTTTACTCTAATTCAGTAACTTAATCCCATTTAGGTATTGTTAAATCTCTAAACAGCCTCCCTGTGCCTTCCTTCTCTTTCCAAGATATTGCTTTTCAGGGTATGTGGTGGGGCATGGCAAAGGGTAGACAACCTGTTGGGTATAGACCACTAATTATCTAGTATAGCCTCTATCCATCCCGCGGGCCCCACTCCACAGCCTTTGTATCACTATTACCTAACCCTGCAGAGTGCTGCCCGTTGCAAGGTCTGATGGCCTTCAAGTTAGTGCCCATGGCAAGGTCTGATGACATTCAAGTTAGTGACCAGGTGGCATGGGAACTGAGGGCAACTTTAAAAGTCCAGGTATAGGGCCGTTCTGACCAAGAAGCTGTCCCATTGAGGTTACTTAGAGGTGTCACTGTCCCAGAATATTTCAGGACAGCCTGTGAGATGGCCTCTGTATTACAGTCCAAACAGTGGAGCAGGAGTAGTCAAGTAACCCCATCTGCCCACTATTTGACTCTAACTCAGTTGAGCACTGCCCAAAAATTGTGTTGAAGTTTGAGGAGAGGTATCCAACCCTTTTTCCCACATTCATCCCTAAATGTAAAATGGGAACGCTCTTCTTTTATTCCCTCCTCATTTTATATATCTTCTACAGCCTAAGAAAGATCTATTCCATACCACAGGGCAATCCTATAATCAGGCTCATTGTTTATAAGCCGAGGAGCAGAATAATGTAAAAAGAATGTGGGAAACAGTTTGCTCCAGCTATTTTCTCACAACATGATTCAATCAGCATGTTCAAAACTGAGTGTTTTCTAGCTTAGGCTTTTTGTGTCTCACAGTAATGAATTCCAGTTTCTCTGCTGGAAAATTCTGTACAATAGAGTCAGGGTTTTGTATCCAAAAGGACAGTAGTGCAATGCAAATTAATAGTTTTCAAAATATTATATCCCTCACATAGGTTTTAAAGTTGAACAGTAATGTGCTGTGACATTGTAGCCTCTGTATTCTAAACGTTTTTCCCTATCTAGCAATCATTCAGTACTTTGGAATTTCTGGTGTTTCAGTTTTGTCCACGTTGTCATTATCTGGTACTTTTCTGGAAACCCTGGTGGCATAGTGGTTAAGTGCTATGACTGCTAATCAAAGGGTCGGCAGTTCAAATCCACCAGGCACTCCTCGGAAACTCTGTGGGGCAGTTCTACTCTATCCTATAGGGTCGCCATGAGTCGGAATCGACTCGACGGCACTGGGTTTGGTTTTTTGGTTTGGTACTTTTCTAATGACATTCTTTCAATTTTCTAACAACTTAGAAAAATATTTTTTAATATTAAAAAAAAAAAAACAAACCCAGTGCTGTCGAGTCGATTCCGAAATATTAAGTATTAAAAAAAAA
Organism: Loxodonta africana; assembly: GCF_030014295.1. Lineage (NCBI taxonomy): Eukaryota > Metazoa > Chordata > Mammalia > Proboscidea > Elephantidae > Loxodonta > Loxodonta africana. The sequence continues at coordinate 20,925,382 of NC_087362.1, forward strand.
ACTTCAGGAATTAACTTTTTAGCCATTGGTCTGTGCTGCTTCCATAATTTTTGATGTCGTGGCACCACATCTTGTAGTTCTTTTGGCTTTTATGTTAGTCACTAGAATTGAATTCTGGGTTATAATGATTTAGTCAAGCCTGATTGAATCCTATTGGATTGCCAATTTACGGCCTATTAGAAAGTGACACTCTTTGAATACTTGGATAAAAACCTTAGTCAACAAAATTTTTTGCTGTCTTTAGGTTTCTAAGTTTGGTACTTGGTGATATTAGTTTGCTGGATATGGTAAAACACTAACTTGATAGTATGGTATTAAATAGCTGCCCTTTCATAAGTAACAATTATAAATTTTCATTTGTGCCAGAGTAAAATACAAGTGGGAATGTCTGGCAACAGAAGCTGGCTGAAAGGACTGTGAGTGTCGGAAACACACTTTCAATCGAATTAGTTATCTGGATTTCTAAGGGGTTTTAATCTAATCACATGTAAGTCAGTGGTAGTCAATGAAAGCTTCATTTAACAACAGTTAGGTGATTACTTTGCAAAGGATTATGTTTATTGCATGCAATGATATTAATTGGAAATGACAAATTGAAGGCTAAGAAAGATTTGTAAGGATCTTACCTGCCAGGGTGATTCTTGTCATCGCTTTTCTAAGATTGTACTTTATTGTTGAAATTGCAGTTCCATTTTAAAGTAGCATCAATCTCTTGCAAACAGTATTTGAAAATTATTTTAAAAGTTTTAATTAATAAAAATGGTTCTGTTACTATATTTCTAAATATATATATTTTAAATAAGTATTCTTAATTACAAATTCTATTAACATGTTATTTTTGTTAGTACTGTCACTGGATCTGAAAAACAGCTTTAATTTTAACGATCCGACAATATGTAAAACCTCTTTTCATTTTTGAGATAATTCAGATAAAAAAAAATAAATTTTTTTTTTTTTTTTTTTTTATACCAGTGGTTGAATACAGTGTCTTTTATGGACATTGCCAACAGAATTTGAATGCAGTTTGGGGAGAGTACAATCTAGTTCCCCATTCTATTTTCTACCATAATTTGTTTATTATTAATTTTGTACATCTTTGCTATGTAGTATTTACCTTCTTTAAAAGCATTCATCATTGATGGGGGAAAAATTAAATTTTAGTATATAAATATTAACAACGGTAAAAATATCATGTTTGATGCATGATTGTATGCTGTGATGCCCAGAGACAGTTTAATGGAGGAGTCACTAAATAGTTCCATATTAAAAAATAAAGTTTTTAAAAAAGACGCAGAAAGAAGGAGGATGGTTTTTTTTTTATATATATATAATTTGCATACAAAAATGCAATGATTTTAAGTGTACAGTTTAATATACAGTGAAACCTGAGGGGAGCTGGAACTTGAGAGGACTACCACTTTTCTATCACTCATTTTTAGTGGGAAGTGTATGAATTTTCCTTCTTTGACAGATTTTTCCCTTTACTCAGGTTCTAGCTTTCACAGGATTTACTGTATTTTGGTATATACATATACCTGAGATAACAGCACCCCAATCAAGATAGATAATGTTCCCATCACCGAGGCATTTCCTGGACTTCCTCCTCCCACCTCCCTCAAGCAATTGCTGCTCTAATTTATTTCACCTTGGTTAGATTTACTTATTCTAGAAATTTGTTTCAGAACCCTTTCAATGCCCAATTATTTTCGCCTTTGCCTTTTTTTGTTGATATTATGTGTTTTCACTAATGAAGGTACGCTCATTAAAGGACCAATTCAGAATTGTTGTTACGAGTTATGGATTTTGATACCTGGGATCACATGTGTCCCAGCAGCCTCTGGTTGAAGTGAATCCTGCTAATATGAGGCAATGATAAAATCCTTTTATTTTTTTTAAATTTTATTTCTTGAAAATTTGCAAAACATGAAGGCACCTGGCAATGACTGCATGTACATTTTATTCTAATTTCCTTCTTAGCCTTTTTATTGCTTTTCATGAAACTTTTCAAAACATGGTATAATGCATTCTTCCTTAACTGCAGAAGCAGCACTTACAGCCCAAATAAATAAAGCCAAGAGATTTTTATATCTCAGGAAAATTACCACTACAATGCAGTCTTCATTATGGCAAAAGCAGCAAAAATAAATAAAACTGAAGGAATTTGAATCTCAGGAAAATCACCACTACTATGTGCTCTTCATATCAAAAGCAGTACTAACATCCATGAAGCGGAAACAGCTGACTTGGAGTACTGTGGGCCTGCTTACAGCGGTGCATTCAAACAGCTACACATGGAAGCAATGATTGGGCCCTAAAACAGAATGCAGGGTGGGAATAACTTGTAAGATCCCAATCTCTTGCAAAGTACCACTGCAATGCATTATTCCTTGTTAGAAAGGCATTGTTCAGAAACTAGAAAAGAAAGGAGCCAGTAACACCTATTTGTAAGGTTTTCAGTGGCTAATTTTTTTCAGAAATAGACCGCGGGGCCTTTCTTCTTAGTCTGGAAGCACAGCTGAAACCTATCCGTCACTGGTGACCCTGCTGGTATTTCAGTACTGGTGGCATATCTTCCAGCATCATAGCAACACAGAAAGTCCCCATAGTATGACAAACTGCCAGATACGTGTGGAAAAAGGTTAAGTGATTTATGCAAAATCAAGGAGTGAATTATTGGCAAGGTCAGTATTTAAAATCTGATTGAAAAGTTCAAGCTTTTAGCCACAGCAATCATAAGAGTGATATTGTAGTAAAATTCTAACGTTGATGTGTTGCTTATGTCTACAAATGTAATGGTGGGCTTATTTACCTATTGTATTTTTATGCAATTAATGTGGGCATTCTGCTTCAATTTGCCAACCCTACCCTCCCCTTAGGAGGTATTTTTGTAAGTGTGCTATGCCAATTTTTTTTTTTTCATGTTGCTGTTAACAGATTAGCATAGTGTGCTTATAAAAATTCCTTACAAAGGTGGGGAGAGGCAAGTTTGACAAAAAAAAGGTAGAATTGGCACTTTTTATTTGTGTAAAAGTACAGTAGTCAGAAAACTGTGAAAAGCTTGATTTTTTTTTTTAATTGAAAATGTTGCCACCCATTCATTCAAGCAGGAAGTAAGTAGTTAAGCCAGCATTATAGAGTCAATAATGTGAATGGCATGGGAGAGGTGAGTTGGAGACTAATTTGAATAATGAATTAGTAGGACTTGATGCCTGATGGGATTAAGAATGGTGATGGAGAGTCAGTTATGATGCTAAGGGGTCCCTGTGTGGCACGAAGGTTAGGTGCTAGACTACTAGCCAAGGCTGGTGGTTTGAACCCACCCAGAGGCACATGGGTAGCAATCTCCTTTCAAAAGGTGACAGCCTCAAAAACCCTATGAAGCAGTTCTACTCTGCACAGGTGGGGTCGCCATGAGGAGGCATCGACTCGCCAGCAACTAGCAACAACAACATCAGTTTGGAAGGCTAAACACTTAGGCACATAGGTGTTCTTCTGGTAGAAACATGTAATATAGAATTGAAATTTTGAATTCAATTCGTGGTAATTAGAAAGCCTACAGATCATCAGGCATGTAAATATCTTGGAAAGAAAAAAATCTCTATGTTGAGTCTGTTGTGTTGATTTTGTAAATTAAGATGTTCTTTCTAAGAATACGAATTCTGAAATTCCTTTCAAATGCAATTTACATTCATATGTATCAATATGATACAGAGTAATTTTGTGATTTGCATTCAAGATCAGTGATATATCTTCTGACTCATACCTAAGATTAAAGGAAATGTTTGTAACGAAATCTCTTATTTATTCATATAAATAATTTCATGTGAATGAGAGTAATGTTACAGTTTAATATATCTTTCAGGGGAATCACGCCTGTGCCTAGTAATCTTGTCTTGGTCTTTTAAGGGTTAGCTTCATTCTTCTTTTATAAAGAGTACATGTGACAATTATTTTTTACCTCTAAATAGGCAAAAATAAGAGTACAGTTTATTAAGGGAAGGAAGAAGTTCTGAGTCAATGGATTTTGCTGTGTGGAGGTATAATTCTGTGCCCAGTAAAAACAGCTGAGAAAGGCAAAAGGTAACTCAAAGTGGGAGATTCTCTAGCCGCGTAGTTACAAGAGCTTCCTGGCTTCTGGCTTGTTACAAGGATTTAGGACTTTAATAGCTATGAGTAATAATATAAACAATAATTGTTAAATATAATACTTCCCATGTTCCTGGAAATATTCTATGCGGTTTACACACATTAATAAAAAATCATATAAATATCTTTCCAACTCAGTGTGAATTTTTAAAATACCTCTTATTTTTCAGTGTTCTACCTCTCAGCTCAGTTAATTCACATCATTATATAATGTGTTATTTTATATTTTAGAATTAATAGCCCAATTTCTTCAATTTATAGCTGAAGATAGTAAGGTATAGAATAGTTGGGGGACTGTATTAAGGAACTAGAGATCAACGTTTCATTAAACCCCAAATCCATAGTTCTCATGTTAGTAGGGACTTTACAATTCTATCTCAGGCAGCCTTTTTGTAAGTGTTAACTTACTAAAGGTATTATTATTCCCTGATATTGAAAAAAAAAAATCCCAAATACAAATTCTTATCGTAGTGATTCAGTAACATCATCTTTACATATCACATACTAGCCCAGAAAATGTAAACCAATAAAATAGTAAGTTTTTACACATAATCAGTTTTGCTGACAGACATATATCTTAAAAAAGAAACAGTCTTAGTGTTTATCACGTTAAAACGTTTGGAAGACAATGTGACGTACTGACAAAGAAAAAAGACAAATGATGAAAAAAAACACGTAATTAAAGAGGATGGTAGTTTACATCTTCACCAGTCCTTTGACTAAACCCAACTCACTGCCATTGAGTCGATTCTGACTCCTAGTGACCCTATAGGACTGAGTAGAACTGCCCTATAGAGTTTTCAAGGAGCACTTGGTGGATTCGAACTGCCGATCTTTTGGTTAGCAGCCGTAGCTCTTAACCACTACAGCACCAGGGTTTCCATCCAGTGGCCTGTGGTGTTTCATACACCTTTATAAGACTGGGCATCAATGATATTTCTATGTTTACTTTTTACAGAATAAATTAATCCTGCGATTACATCTGAATATGCTAATTCTGTAGACCCACATGTTTAGCGTTTGTAATGGTGAGACAGAGTTAGAGTGGATGGTTTTTATAGAAACTAAGTGATATTAAGGTTTGAAACTAAGAAAGTCAGTCCAAAGACTTGCAGCTACATTTAATCACATTTAGCACCACAAAATTGGCTGTCAGAAGTCTAATTAACTATCAGACATTAGCTCTATTTTCCATGCTGCTCACTTGCATAGCCTTTCATTGTAACATCTGGCAAGTTCAAAAAATCCCCTGGAAAACACTTCTTCCTGTAGTTTTACAGCATAGAATTATAGTGAAATGAGCTTTTTTACTAGAACAGCAGCAAAAGCATATTTAATGCTTCATTGTTGAACCATGCAGAGGATTTTTTCAAATCATTTGTAAATTAATGGTCACTTCATTTTATGTGCGAGCACACAATTAACCCTAAGGAGATACTAAGCAAATGAATGGCTGATATGTATTTTGATTTCACTATTTAACGATGTTGCAGTTTTTCGGAAATGTTTCTAAAATTGCAAGACAAATCTCAATGGCACAGCTCAGCTCCTCTTAAATCATAATGAATATCCAACTTTTTCTTTGGTTTCTGGATGCTTTGTTTTCCAGCTGCTAAAGAGCTCTCTCATCACCTAAATAAAATTTATGCTATGAATTCAGATTCAAAGAGAAGGAATATTTGCTTATATGTCTGCTGCAAGAGTCACAACACAGCACAAAAGTTTGATGGTATCAAGGCAACCTCTTAATTTTGTATATTTGTCTTTTTTTTTAACTCATATTTGCATATATAACTCCAATAATTTTTCACACTTTGCAATTCTAAATATATTACATAACAAGTTCTCGCTCTATTCACTGATATTCTTGGCTACATATAGATTCCTTTTGGGTTTTCATTTTCAATCGCTAAAGAATAGACCAAAATAATTATTGATCAAGTTCAATGGAATAGAAATTGCCTTCTTTTTTTCCAGTTCCTTAGCTATCCCTCCCAACCTTGAAAAGTGTCACTAAATTGAATGTGAAATAACATACAGCTTTTTTGAAAAGAATGAATGAAAAGTTGAATATGATTTTTATTTAAAAGGTACATCAGAGAACATATTAAAATGAGGAAGTGGTGGCAAAGGAGAAATAAAGCACACGTATAAAATAAAACAACTATAATATTGGCATACAAAATGCATGTCATAAGGTTCTGTACAGTTAGAGACATGCCTCATGTTTGGTTTGGAATTTCTTGGTGGCTAAAGCCATCATCCATCTGTCAGTTTGTTGTACTGCAGTGGTTCGTGCGTTACTGTGAAGCTGGACGCTATGCCACCTGTATTTCAAATACCAGCAGGGTCACCCATGGTGGGCTGGTTTCAGCGAAGATTCCAGACTAAAACAGACTAAGAAGAAAAGCCTAGAAGTCTTCTTCCAAAAATTAGCCAATGAAACGATATTGTCTAATACAGTGTTGGAAGATGAATCCACTAGGCTGGAAGGCACTCAAAACACACATGGCTGCAGCAATGGACTCAAGCATGCCAATGGTCTTGAAGATGACTCAGGACTGGTGGCATTTCTTTCTGTTGTACAAGAGTCAGAGCAGACTTGAGGGCAGGTAACAACAACACAAGTAAAGAGAATGGAATCATCCACTAGATTCATGTTGTCTAAAAGAGCCTGGCTTTACTGAAAGCTACAGATTTCCTTATGTGTTTGTTTATGAGGAATGTATATTTACCAATGAGTTGATGCTAATCTGTCCAATTACTTTGTTCATCCCCTTTTAAGATTAAGACTCAGTATTTAGTAAACCAAAAAAAAAAAAAAAAAACCAAACCCAGTGCCGTCGAGTTGATTCCGACTCATAGCGACCCATTTAGTAAGACATATGCAAATCATTGAGGAAAAGTAACATCCCTTTTTTTTTTATATTGTGCTTTAGGTGAAAGTTTACCGAGCAAATTAGTTTCTCATTAAACAATTAACACACAAATTATTTTATGACATTGGTTGCCAACCCCTTGATGTGTCAACACTCCCCCCTTCTCAACCTCAGACTCCCTGATCTAGTAGATTTGTGTATTTGCCCAAGTCATAGCCCTAGAATTTCTAATCATTTAATGCCAAGTTTTACTAATTCCTTAACTTGAGGTTCTTACACCATTGAAATAATGTGGGTTCAAATTTCAATACCCGTGTAGGAAAAATTATTTTTTTAACCTGAATATCTATACACACAGCCAATTGCTTGCTTTTTATGGCTAATTAGTGGGTTTTCTTAATGAATTAATGAGGAAGGTCTCCAGAAATCCAGACTTTCAGTAGAGTTCCTAAATCTAGCTTCTATTATTTTCCCTGGCCCATGGGCACATATAATGTCCTTGAATACATATTTAAATTCCAGGCCCCAGCCTAGAGTTTAGATTTTCTTTTATCATTCCCAAATTCTGTTGTTGTTGACAATGTATTAATATTTTGTGCTTTATTTTATTTATCATTTCTTTCTGACAGACTTAATGGAATGTGGAATGATCTCTCAGTTACATATGATGGTATATTAATTACATCAAAAGGAAAGAGAACAAAAGAGATTTTGAAAGAGTATTCAACACATAAGCACAATTTTCTTGGTTAGAGAGCTAAATATAATATTTTATCTGAAATAATAATTCATTTTGGAGACAAAAATTGCTTGAAAAGTTAAAATTGTATAACATTATATAGTCTTAATATATGAGACAGTATGTTCAAATACTCATTTAAGTTACATTTTTTATGACTTTATGCTAATACTACTACTAATATATTTTAAAATGTAGCTAACAGGAAATAAGAATTATGAAACGTATTTGTTTATATTTATAATATGAATAAAATTCTCCAGGCTTTATTTATAAAAATCATTATCACAGAGTACTAATCCTTCTAAAATTATATATAACCTGCTATATTTACAAATATTGTTGTTGTTGTTAGGTGCCCTTAAGTCAGTTCTGACTCATAGTGACCCCATACACAACAGAACAAAGCACTGACTGGTCCCGCACCATTCTCACAATTGTTTTATGCTTGAGCCCATTATTGCAGCCACTGTGTCAATACATCTGGTTGAGGGTCCTCCTCTTTTTTGCTGACCCTCTATTTTATCAAGCATGATGTCCTTCTCCAGGGACTGATCCCACCTGATAATATGTCCACAGTATGTGAGACAAATATTAGGTATTTAGAAACGATTTAACTTTCAAAATGTTATTTAAGTAATTCACTTTTAGATATAACACTTATGTCATTGTAATTCTAATGAAATAATATCATTTTTTAAGCTCAAGACATGAATCTTCTGTATTTTTAAAATTTATCTTCACTAAAAATCCCTCTACCTTCACAGCCTTCCCAGTTTCCATTAACCTGGTCTATAGTTTATTAACAGTGATAACTTCTCTTCCTACCATTCCTTTCTTTGCTTTTTACTTTTGACATTTGTATGTTTCCTTTTCAACACTTACCAATATTTCTGCAAAAAATTTTTTTTTTCAAAGACCAGACTTAATGATCTGACTGAGACTAGAGGAATCTCGGTGGTCATGGTCCCCAAACCTTCTGTTGGCCCAGGACAGGAACCATTCCCAAAGACAACTCATCAGACATGGAAGGGACTGGACAATGGTTAGGAGAGAGAAGCTGATGAAGAGTGAGCTACTTGTATCAGGTGGACACTTGAGACTGTGTTGGCATCTCCTGTCTGGAGGGGAGATAGGAGGGTAGAGAGGGTTAGAAACTGGCAAAATTGTCATGAAAGGAGAGACTGGAAGGAGGGAGAGGGCTGATTTATTAGGGGGAGAGTAAGTGGGAGTATGGAGTAAGGTGTATATAAGCTTATATGTGACAGACTGACTTGATTTGTAAACGTTCACTTAAAGCTCAATAAAAATTATTAAAAAAAAATACCAGATTTCAGAAACAATAGTTGAAAATAATAATGTAAAGTATCTCATTTATAATGGTTCATACTAATTACATGTTTAAATAATATTACTTTAGATACACCGGGTTAAATAAAATATATTAGTGAATTAAAAAAATATATATTGTTTCATAGAACCATTTAAACAAAAATTTGAAGCAGGTATATTAAATGGATATTTAGAATGTCTAATGCCTTGGAGTCAATTAGGCTTTGGTCAGTGTGAATATTCATAATTGTACTCTGCCCTGTTACATCCACCCCTTGATGGGAAGAAAAGCTGTTGACAAAGAGCAATATCAGTAAGCTCTTTCAGATTCTACTCAACACAGGCGTCCTTCTGAAAATTTTAAACTTAATGCTTTTTTTCACCAAGGAAGAAAAGGACTTTCTGAAGCTGTAATAAAGGACATTTTAGATTGCCATAGAGTCATGTCCTTGTTGGATAAACTATGTAACTAGCCTCTTAACAGGTGGTCATTTTAATCTTTTATGGGGATTACAGGCAGGACTGACCTGTTGCTTAAATGACATTCTGTGTATTGTATTAGTCACACATGAATAGAGCCACAAGTCAGGATATTTATGTTTTCTTGATCGGTATTCAATTCATGAAACACTGAGAACTGAAAAATGTGCTAAATCATTTATTAATGTGTCTATCAATAAGAAATATGAGAATTTTCAACTGAAAAAAAAGTTTATATTTGCTCTTAAGTTCTGCATTGTATCCCTTAAATAGAAAGCATGAAATTACTATTTTGTACTGATTATATTCCCCCAAATATATGTCTTTAGCATATATATTCTGAGTAAGGACTAAGCCAGAGCTGATACTATTTATTGGCTGCAAAGAACAGGTAGAAAACTATGTATTTGTGCTGTGTTTTTATTCCTGATAAAAAGGGTAGGTAATTGTTTTCTTTCACGAGTCAGTAGGGTAAATATTGGCTCATTCTAGTACCATGTTTTAACTGACAGGCACTGATAACTTTAAGGAAGTCAGGATATCTTAATTCAAATGAATCTTTTTAGTTGAAATCAGAAATATATCAGGAGGCCTAAGTAAATTAATATAAAAATTTGTTATGCGTTTTTAATTATCTTATTGAATAAATCTTTGTTTTCAATAAAACTACTTTATTAAAGGCATTGAAAGACTTATATGATAAGATGAAATGAATGTATACGTGTGTGTGTTCATCAGAGTTTACAATTTCCATGAATTTGTTTTGGAATTTTTTGGTGATGTCATGTTTATTCACTAATGGAATGGCTGCTGAATCATTGTTGGTAGTTTTTTATTATTTGAAAAAATGTCGTGCCAAACTCAAGTGGTCCATTTTGGTACCATGTTCTATGAAGTACATCACAAATGTGCTTCATATCAGTACCATGGCCCAGGAAGTTGGTTGCACTTCCTGTTTCCATTTGAGTTATAAAATATCTTGCTAAATTTTCTGGTGAGCACTTGATAAAAGATGTCATCAGGGAGGTGACTAATGCAAGTGAGTAATCTCAGTCCCATGTTCCATGAAGCACATCACGGATGGTACCATGGCCCAGAAAGTGCAACACAAACTGTTCTCACCCCAAAATAACTCACGTACCTGACTATTTCCTAATGCTGGTAACCGTACCATCCCAATAACACAAAGGAAATAGTAAACATACTTGCAAGCCTTATCTCACTGTATAGAAGCCAAAAGACACAAAGGTTTCACATAACCACTTCCTGGAGGAAAGTGATACCAATGGCTCTCAACAATCAAATGCATCGCAGATCAACTTCCTTGCTTTTTTGGGCTCATACTGATGGTTTTTAAGTGGGGCACCAATGGTATGGGTAATATCCTTCATTCTGCGTGCCACTGTGCTGTTTCACTAAAAGGTAATCTCAGGGGATAGGCTTGGCGCTAGGTTTAAAGAGCATCTCAGGGCAGTAGTCTCAGGGAGTCCTTAGTTCTCTACTGTTTTAGTTTGACTTTTTTTTTTTTTAATAAGAATTTGAGTTCTCCTCCATATTTTTCTCCCGTTCTGTCTGGTACCAACTATTGTGACCCTGATCAGTGTAGCAGTTTCTTTACCATAGTTATTATATGGAGTGACAGAAAAGCTGCAGAGTGAATGTAGTCACCGGCTGACTACTTGGAAGAAGACTGTGCTAGATGAGAACGTGCTTATGAATTCTAGTGGTAACAAAAAAAAAAAAAGTTTCCCTGAAGTAACTCACCATAGAAAGGAATCTCTGAGAAAGGGAATGGAAACAAAATTTATTCAAGGAAGCCTTCGGCATGGCTATGCTATGATGAAGGCACAAACTGGAGCTTGGTAGTGTTGAGTCGTGAGAGTCCAAGAGTGTTTGAGGAAGGAAGTGTTATAATTTAGAATGGTAAGAGAACACTGGCCCATGACTAGAAAGGCATCTGTGAAAAAGTACAGATTTAAAATTGAGCATAGATTGTCATACTGTGGTTACTTGCATGTTGCTATGGTACTAGAAATTATGCCACGAGTATTTCAAATACCAGCAGAATACCCATGGTGGAGAGGTTTCAGCAGACCTTTCGGACTAAGACCAACTAGGAAGAAAGGCCTGGTGATTTGCTTCCAAGATTTAACCAATGAAAACCTTATTTATCAAAACAGAATATTATCCCATGTAGTGCTGGAAGATGAGCCCCCAAGGTTGGAAGGTATTACACAATAACTGCAACAGTGGACAAAATCATACCACCAATCAAAAAGATGGCTTTTTATATATGAGGTCACCATGAGTCAGAGTTGACATGCCAGTAATTAACAATGGAATTAAAAAAAAAAAAAAGAAAAGCATTAGTGGACATATAGAAATGTTAAAGGGTTTTCCAAAGTCTGTATTTTGAAAAGACATAAAATGGCCATGCTTTCATCTGAAATGTGAAAGATCAGAGTAAATAGGTGGTTTCCAGGTTCTGTCAAACAATTTTCTAGGTTGGAGAGCTATCATTATACAGTATGAGGTTCTAAGAAATTGTATGTGGAACTTATTAGGGAGAAAGTAGCAGGTGTGTCCACAAATATCAGCTCTTAGAATAAAAACTAAGCTTAAGTATTCTAGTAATACTCAGTCTTGTTATCTTACTACATAGTACATATTGCTGAGCAGTTTTAAAATTTATTTGTTCTGTGCTTGATAAATAAAAAGGTGAGCTGGTCATAGGAGATTGCTACAGCTGCTCTCCATATTGGAAACCCTGGTGGCGTAGTGGTTAAGAAGTACATCTGCTAGCCAAAAGGTTGGCAGTTCAAATCCACCAGGCGCTCCTTGGAAACTCTATGGGGCAATTCTACTCTGCCCTATAGGGTTGCTATGAGTTGGAATTGACTGGACGGAGATGAGCTTGGTTTTGGTTTTACTCTCCACATCACTTGTAGACCGGGGAGCAAAATTCTTCAGTGGCAAATCATTTAGGCTTTGAAGTTCAAAGGGGTTGTGTTTGTATGCCAGTTGACTCGGTAACATACAACACCAATCCTAGTTTTAGAGGTAACAAAACTGTAGTGCGAATATAATGTTTGTTCCAGGGTGTATAACTAGTAACTAGTAGACCTGGCATATAAATCCAAGCCCTTTGAACTTCAAAGCCTAAATGATTTCCTGCTGATGAATTTTGCTCCGTGGTCTGCAAGCGATGTGGAGGGTAAATTCAAAACCAGATCCGTTGCCATCGAGTCGATTCCGACTCATAGTGACACTATAGGACAGGGTAGAACTGCCCCATAGAGTTTCCAAGGAATGCCTGGTAGATTCGAACTGCTGCCCTTTGTTTAGAAGCTATAGCTCTTAACCACTGGGCCACCAGGGCTCCAAAGCTAGGATGGTAATACACATTTCAGGTAATAGGATTAAGGAATAGTTTGCATATAAACAATCAAGAATTGGAGTGTCATGGAACATAAACTAAGTACATGGCGTTTATTGCATGTCCATGTAATATGTTATTCAAATCCATAGCCTGGAAGTATTTTAGAATTTAGAAATTTTTATATTATTTAGAACGTAATATCCTATGCAGGAGCCCTGATGGCCCAGTAGTTAAGGGCTTGACTGTTAACCTAAAGGTCGGTGATTCGAATCCACCACTGCTCCACAGAAGAAGGATGTGGCAGTCAGCTTCCATGAAGATCTAAAGCTTTGGAAACCCTGTGGGACAGTTCTACACTGTCCTATAGGTTTGCCATGAATCAGAATTTTTTTTTTTTTTAATTTCCTAAGCATGATGTGTTTTATATCTGTGGAAGGAATACACAGAGTAACTGTACCAAAAAGAATTGGTTGATATTCATCCATTTCAGGAGGTAAACATATGATCAAGAACCAGTGCTATTATGGACTGAATTGTGCGCCCCGAAAATGTGTGTCAACTTGGCTAGTCCATGATTCCCAGTATTGTGTGACTGTCTACCAATTTGTCATCTGATGTGATTTTCCTATGTGTTGTGTATCCTACCTTCATGATGTTAATGGGATGGGATTAGTAATAGTTGTGTTAATCCATCTGGTTAAGGGTCTTCTTTTTCACTCATCATCTACTTTACCTAGCATGATGCCTTTCTCCAGGGACTGGTCTGTCCTGATAACCTATCCAAAGTAAATGAAAGAGTCTGACTATCCTTACTTCTAAGGAGTATTCTGGCTGTACTTCTTCCAAGACATCAATTTGTACACTGAGCAAATAATCAGAGAAGCTGTACTATGTGAAGAAGAATGTGACATAAAGATTGGAGGAAGACTCATTAACAACCTGCAATACAAAGATGACATGCCTTGCTGGCTGAAAGTGAAGAGGACTTGAAGCACTTACTGATGAAGATGAAAGACTACAGCCTTCAGTATGGATTACACCTCAAAATAAAGAAAACAAAAACCCTCACAATTGGACCAATAAGCAACACCATGACAAATGAAGAAAATTTTGCAGTTGTCAAGGATTTCATTTACTTGGATCCACAATCAATGCCCATGGAAGCAACAGTCAAGAAATCAAAGGATGCATTGCACTGGGCAATTCTGCTGGAAAAGACCCCTTTAAAGTGTTAAAAAGCAAAGATGTCAACTTGAGGACTAAGACGTGCCTGACCCAAGCCATGGTGTTTTCAGTCCCCTTATATACATGCGAAAACTGGACAATAAATAAGGAAAACCAATGAAGGACTGATGAAGGATTGATGCATTTGAAATATGGTCTTGGCCAAGAATATTGAATATATCATCGCCTGTCAGAAGGAACAAGTCTGTTTTGGAAGAAGTACAGCCAGAAAGCTCCTTAGAATCAAGGACGGTGAGACATGGTCTCACATACTTTGGACATGTTATCAAGAGAGACCAGTCCATGGAGAAAGACCTCATCCTTGGTAAAATAGAGGGTCAGCAAAAAAAGAGGAAGACCTTCAATGAGATGGATTGACACAGTGGCTATAACAATGGGCTTAAACGTAGCAACAATTGTGAGGATGGCACAGGAAGGGGCAGTGTTTAGTTCTGTTATACATAGGGTCGCTATGAGTCAGAACTGACTTGATGGTATCTAACAACAGCAACAACATGCATAAATTGTTTTATTTATATATGTGTGTATGTATATATATATATGCATGTATATATGTATATCTGTATATATATATATGTACACACATATTTATAGGGTCACTGTGAGTCAGAATCGACTTGAGGGCAACGGGTTTAGTTTGGCTTTGTATATTACTGCAGCATACCACCTTGTAACAAAATACAGTAAAATTTTGGCAGCTAAACATTTCTCTTTCTGACAATTGGTTATCCTCCCTATATTGATTACATAGTCTTTCAGTGCATCTCTGTATTCTTGGGTTGGATCTTTATGCATATAAACCTGATATGCCACTGTCCTACCTAAAATTATTCAGTGTCATGGCCTTCTTCATAAGGTAAAACTCTGAAAGGTAAGACACATTTGTCTGCCTGTCTATTGATTTTTACAAATTCTCACAGGCAAAAATGCACATTTTATATTTCATTAATCCTGAGCTATCTGTTCTTTCATGAATACAGCATCCTTTTTTATATGATTACAGTATTTGTACTGGGTCTGTATATTGGCGTATCTTTCCATTTTGTACCCTTGATGATTCCTATACATCTTTCAAAACCTAAGGTTTTGAATAATCAAATCAGCATTTCCCATCACTTTAATCACCCTCTATGCAACAGCGTAGATATGATCTCTTTGTGTGTGTGTTTCTGTGTGTGTATATTCCCTTAGTAGCATATTTTCATTGTCTAATTATACATCTATCTTCCAATAAAATTGTTGAATTATTTGAAAGCAGAGTCCAAGACTTAGGATACCTGGCACCAAAAATGTATGTACTGAAGCACCATAATCTACCTTTAGAGCAGAATGCAATATTGGAGATTAATTAGATCATCATTTTATAGATAAGTCTAATAGGTGAGATGGAGATTTACTAGTTTGTGCTAGATTGGCCTGTCAAAATCTGAATCAATATCCGGAGAGATAAGCTTCTGTTATACTTGTCAAGTATCTGAGAAATTTTTTCTTGGCATTTGCTGAGCTAAGTGCTGACTGGTCAGTCCTTAACGCCATCAAAAATAAAATACAGTATGATTTAGGAGTGCTTTAGCCTTGATTCATTAGGCATTCAACTTCCAAAATCCACACTCCTTGTGGGCAAACACTGTTAAAATCCAGATACGAGCTTGTGCAGGTTAGAAGTTCCAGCCTTGCTTATTAAAGTGTATGTTAGCTCTGGATACTAATTTTAATGCCTTCTTTTTGCACATTAGTTATGACACTTTGTACTTTTGTTACTGTCAGGACCATTGGCACTTAATATGAATACCCACAGTAAGTCTTCTGGTCCATAAAGAACTCAACATATAACTCGCAGTCGATGTTTCTGGCTTTTTGCTGTCCTGACCTGTTGTCAGCGTTGTGTGTCTCTATATTTCTTTTCTCTTCTTTGAGACTTCTCTTTGTGAATTAGATCTTTCCTTACTGACACACCTGTCTACACTCACATTTGTTTTCTGTTCTCTCCTACTCCTGCTGGCTTAGTCACTCTCACCATTAGTTGTTGTATTGGGCTGCCCGGTCTCCTTCCTAGTTTACCAAGTATGGCTGTAAGCAAGGAATTCTGAACTGAAAACCAAGACTCCCTGTGAAAGTGTGGATTTACTTCCCTAATGCACTACAGCTCAAAGGTTAAATTTTAAGGCAATTGTTTGAAATTCAATTGAATTTTCTGAAAAAACAAAACAAAACTTAATCTTAGGTAGTTGTCCACATTAGTTCACATTGATCAGAAAAGTTATTAAGAATTAGGAAGAAGAAATAAACATGGCCAAATGAACTCACAGGAACTAGCTGAAATCTTTCTTGAGATAGTTGCACTGAATGGTTGGGAGGAAGCTACATACAGTGATACGGAACACATTACCACCTGCTATGAATACAACAGAAGATGCTAATATGAAAAGAAAGAAGAGGATAGTGACAGAAGAAGGTGATGAATTAAGTCAGGCCTCTAAGACACAGAATTGATTATAATCAATGGACTTTAGCCAGGAGGAAGATGGTTCTGTTATGATTTCTAGAATGAAATCTCAGGCATATTTACAGTGTGTGATGTTTTATAGTTTTTAAGCTGCCAGACATAGATTTTTGAAAATACAATTGGTTTAAACCCATGGAAAGAAAGTGGTCTTAGACATTTTCCTTATTTCAAATCCTGTTATATCTGATGGAAATCCTGGTGGTGTAGTGGTCAAGAGCTATGTCTGCTAACCAAAAGGTGGGCAGTTCGAATCCACCAGGCACTCCTTGGAGACTCTTTGGGGCATTTCTACTCTGTCCTATAGGGTCACTATGAGCCGGAATCTACTCAACGGAAGTGGTTTCTTTTTTTTTTTTTGTATTATATCTAAGTCTTAACATTTACTTCCTAGATTTTGTTTTCCATCTCGTGCCAAATACTGCTACTCTTTTATTAGATCTTTTTGCTCGTTCCTGTAGAATTTTATGCGAAACTTTGTCATTAAATTTCTTTTTACGTGTAATATTCTGATAATTTCCTTCCATTTGTCTGCTCATTTTTGAGTTCTGATTTATCTTATTAAAAAAATACAAAGTAAGAAATGTCATAGAACTTTTGAAAATTATCTAGCAGACTGTATAAGGTAAAGAAAATAGAAATAAGTAAAAAAAAAAGTATGGGTAGTGTACATTCAAGATTAATCGTGATATTTTTATTTGTACTACTGTGTTTTATTTCAAAATGAAGACATCCCTTTTTCAGAATATCTCCTAGATTAAATATATTCGCAATGAGTATATAACATTTGTGTATAAATAGTACAATAGTAAGTAGCGATGACGTTGTTTAGTCATTAGGCAAAATTGTTTAATCTTTCATGAACTTTACAAAGTGATTTTAATAATTAGAAATCAAAATAGACTAAGGATTAGAAATGGCTGAAATCATTTTAATGCCTTCTAAATTCTAGTATGTTTATCTTTTATGTTGTTCAACTGAGGCAACACGGTTTTAAGGTATAATAGTTTGATGAAATATTATTTTTTAATTAGTGACAATATAAAGTGTGATAATATGAGAATGTTTTAGCAATTGGTATTTGCAGTGTGAAGAAAATATATTCAGTGTTTTATAGATAATAAAATAATTAATATAGATTTTCTTAATTTTTGAAAATACTTGGAAACTAAGACCCAGACCCAGTGCCTTACTATAATTGATCTAATAATTACTGATTAAAAAAAAACAACCAAACAAAAAAAAACCTTTCCTTAGTATGGAGGAAATCGGAACATTTGTATTTTCAAATAGATGAATTTTATGCTTTGACCATTTTATCATGGAATAAGATGTCTATTAATGTTTTATCAACTATACGTGTTAGTATTTTCTATTTTAAATGATGCTTATTTGAAATCTTAAGTTTTTCAGAAATACACTTTGTATTTTTAAAGCAATAAAATGTGTTTATATATACATATGTATAGTTATATTAAAGTCATTGATTATCAAAACTGATGCACTTTATTTAGATTATTGAATAAATATGCTTGTGATTTAACAAATTCATAAAGCTAAATTAGATTTTTATGTCAGATGTCATTTGGGGCTTAACCTAGGATTAAGATCTAAACAACACTGGCACAAATCATATTCCATGCCCAGTGGAAGGCCCAAAGCCCTCTCAGATATTTTTGCGTATTCCAAACACACACTGTTCTGATCACTCTGGCTTTGATATTCTACATCCACTAAAATTTTATTTTCGGGTTGCCACTTTTCATTGTTTATGCCTCTCAAATTTGGAATGTTACCAAATCTGAAACTAAGTTCCTTTTCCTTATATGTATCAACTCCCCCTCTAAACTTCCTATCAAAATAAATCACAACAACATATCAGTGACCATCACCAATGGCTATTACCAATAGCAGCATTATTAATAATAGCCAAAAAGTGGAAACAAACCTAAGACCCATCAGCTAATGAGTCGATAAATAAAATGTGGTATATTCATACAATGGGACATTATTCAGCAATAAAAAAGATGAATTACTGACAGATGCTACAACATAGAAGAACCTCAAAAACATGATGGCAAGTGAAAGAAGGCAGTCACAAAAGGCCATGTATTGTATGATTCCATTCATATAAATTGTCCAGAATAGGCAGCTTATAGATACAGAAAGTAGATTAGTGGTTGCCTAGGAGTTGAGGGGAGATTTGGAGGAAAGAGGTGACTGATAATGGGTACTGAGTTTCTCTTAAAGTAATGAAAATATTCTAAAATCGATTCTGGCAATGGTCACACAACTGGGAATATTCTAAAAAATTTGAATTTTACCTTTATATAAATTAATTGTGTAGTCTGTGAATTATATCCCAAAAAAACTATTTTAAAATGTCACAAACCAGTTGCACACATCCTTGTGTTGGCAGCCACCATGAGAGAGGTTTTGTTTGGAGCAATGCAGGTATTTTACATGTCGGGGAACAAACACTTTAATGAAAACAGATCTTTTACCATCTCGCAGGCAGCCCCCAAGTACAGTTCTAGACTTTTCTCATATAATCAAAGACTCATTTATGCCCACTGTATCTATCTAGGGAAAGCAGAAAGTATAAATTGTAGTGCCCCACTGACATAAAATATTGCATTAATGCACCCCAACTTTACTACTTAAAGGGTAGTAGCCAGTGAGAAGAATTTTGGTCTTGACATTTCTGTTTTGATTACATAGTGTTTGATCACAGGGGTATGTTCAAACAATGTACATTCAAACATGTGATCACAGGGGTATGAATAGAATATGTGATCACAGAAATATGAACAGAATGGATGAGACCAAACTACACCTACCCATTAACTCTGAGTTAGATGGGCTTAAGCAAAAATAGTTCTTGTTAGAGGAAGGAACACTGTGAAGAAAATTTCCAGCTACATGCTCTGTAAATTGCTTGATCACATTGTGTTTGATGAGATTATATATCTCTATTTACAGACACCTATTTTAATACTATCTTTAATTTTTTTTTTAGCTTTAGACCCAGCGAAAGATCCATGCTTAAAGATGAAATGTAGCCGCCATAAAGTATGCATTGCTCAAGATTCTCAGACTGCAGTCTGCATTAGTCACCGGCGGCTTACGCACAGGTAAACATTGTTAAATTAAATCTCCCTGATTGAACAAGTACCCCTTGCCATGAATAGCTGCAGAGTATAAATATTTGGTAATACCTGTTAAGCTTTTAGCCAAAGCTTTATTGAAACAGTTTCAGGAGTGTGGCTAATACAATTATGATTCCCTTGGGTTAAACATTGTTATCAATCAGAATTACAATGGATTATAGAATTTTAGGCATATATTATTAAATAAAGGAGTTATTTTTTTAAGATTGGATTACAGTGTTATAGCTGGATACTTATGTTTTTTCAAGTTCAAGGAATAATTGTAGTTTTGGCACCATCTAAATATTTTTGTGCCTACCTGGATGTCCCTATTTCTGTCAGGGTAGAGTTAGAAACAAAGTTAAAGGAGAAAAATGGGTAATTGATGTTCATAAAAACATGAATATCATGTATTAGAGATTTGTGACTGGACCACTTCAGGACACCGTCACACTTGCGGAGTCTTTGCATTTTATTTCCTGGAGGCTGACACAAAATTGCTAGAAGGGAAAAAAAAAAAAAAAGGGAAGGATGGCTTTTAAATATATTTTATAATGATTGAAGCTGCTTCTATAAGAGAGGCTGTTTTGAGAAGTATCAGTAATTTAGAAATAGTCAGTGTAGTTTGGTGTTGAGTATTAAGAGTTGGAACAAGTGAAGTAGGTGTGCTCATTCCCTTTATTGCTTTTAAACAAACTCTCTTTGTGGGAGGTCTTTATTTCAGTGATAGTAGACCTAATTCATGTTCTCCTTTTAGAGCAAATAAGCAGGGAGATTTAGCTCTTCGGGTATGTTCAGAGACAAATTGGATTTTTGACTTTAGTGTACTTGCATCTAAATTCTATTATTCAAATACATCAAAAGACAGAGAAGAACATTAAAGAATAAGAACACAAGTGGCATTTCTAGAAAAAGTAAATATTTAAGGTTCATTGATATTCCTTATTAATATAAAAGCACACAGTCATAAGACTTTTATTACATGCTGTGTGGACGAGCAGAATTTCTATATTCCATTACGTCATATCTACAGTGGTATATTTCAAGGCAGACTGATGCAACCAAGGTAGAGGGTTTAGGAATGTGCTCATTTGAGACAAATCATCATTGTGTACCAATAGTGTAGGGTGACGGAAAGAGAGGGAGGGAGAAAGAGACAACAGTTTGAGTTTGTAAAGAATAAAAGAAAGTTTCTGGAAGTAGTACTTCTATAAAATCAACCTGCTGTGGGAAGGCGCAAAATGGTGAAGCCGAATTATCCAAAATGTATTTCCAATCAATACTAAACTATTAAAAAGAGGTAGCAAACCTTTGATACAGAATTTTATTTCTCCAATTATTTTCTTACAATCCTTAAAAGTGTCGGAATTTCTTGGAATTCCTGTTAGTAATTCCTCAAATATATTAAATATCAGTTTTTGAATGTGTGTGTGTGAGGGATGAGGAATTTTATTTGAAAAATCACTAAGAGGTCAATGTTGAAATAAATTCATGTGTGATCCCTCACCTAAGTTGCAGAGACTTAGTTAATTCATCCTACGTGAAAAGGAAAACTTTTTTCACAAGGCCTAGAGACCCTGCAAAAGGTTTTCACCTATACACATTTAACATTAACACTTTTGATATAGGTTCATCTGCTGTTTCATTCTTGGCCCCCTAAACTCAAGTCAAAGAGCAAATGAAGTCTTCACAGCTAATATCATGCCTGTGGCAGAGCCTCGCTCCTTTTGACACCTGACACTGAAGCTAGGAGAGGTTATAGTAAGTGATTCAAGATCACGAAGCTAGGAATTTTCAGAGAATGGATCCCAATTTAAATTTACTGACGGTACAGCCCATGCTTTTTACAATTATGCTGTATCACTCTCTATTTAACTTCTTATTTAACAAAGACTTAAGTACAAACCAAAGGAGATTTCCTTAGCATGATAAAGACTATTTATCAGCAACTAATAGCCAAAATGTTTCATGATATAAATAGCCGAAACATCCTGAGTGGAAAACTATCCACAGTTATGCTGTTGGTTTAGTTGGTGGACTTCAGCATGTTTTATGTAAATGATATTCAGTCCTGTTCTATTTCTGATAGGGGCAATTTAAAAATTTACACTCAACACACACTGCATGCAATAAATAAATAACTAGTTTCTAAAGAGTTGATATGGTTAATATTTGATGTGCTTTATTTGCTTTGAGGAGATCAGTATATAGTGTCTATTTACAGGACAATTAGGGAAAGAGATTTTTGCGAAGTAGTTTGATCAACAAAGATGGGTAATCTAAATAATTTATGTTTTAAATTTGAGGGGTGTATGTGTACGTATTTTGGAAGTGGAAGAGAGAAGGGAAAGAATGGGGACTTAATTTGAATCATCTACATACTTTTGATTATAAATTCCTTTTTTTTTTTTCAGTTAAAAAAACAACTGTTCTTCTTTCCTTTCTCAAAAAAAAAATGGAATCTGCTGTTTTCCTCCACAGAGTGAAATGCAGTTTTTCAAAGAGGCCTTCATAAGTCCCTGAGACTAGATGTCACACCCAATTCTCCAGTACCTTAGAATTCTCTAATGCTTACCACGTTTGTAATAGCTTGTTCAACATCACTCTCCTTCAGTTGCCTAGAAGCTTCATGAAGGCAAGGCCTGTCTTAATCACTTTACACACAGATTCTGACATAGTAGCTAGTACATATTTCCTTTAAGGAGTGCATTGTATAGCTGTTATTTATAGGACATTTAGGGAAGAAATTTTAGGAAGTAGTAAGAATTGTTTTTGTGTGCCTTATACAGTAAAACCTGCAAAACCGGGAACCTATGTAAGGCGGAACCCTGTCAGAGAAGGAAAACTCAAATATTTTCCACTAGTACAAGCTATAGAAAAATGGTAAGGCTGCAACCTGTCAAAAGTGGAAAACTTGTGAGACCCAGAAAAACAAGGTGGTTCCGTCGAATTCCAGTTCTCACAGGTTTCACTATGTATATTTGTTGAGTGTGGATTGGTAGGGATACAGGAGTCAATTAACAAATACTTTGAAATGATTTATTGAGTGAATGAGCGATTACTAAAAAAAGTAGAAAAATATATGAAAATGTGATTGGGGGTAAACCCACAGCAGTTGATTTCATGTATAGCCTTGGCTTGAATCTTTAAATAATTGAAATAATTGCTAAATTTCTACTTAGTGCTTTAAATGACAGTAATAGCTGAAAGAATAACAAAGTAGGAGGACTCATGCTTCCTGATTTTAAAACATACTATATTAGTGGGTACATAGCTACAGAAAGAAAACAGCCTGGTACTGGTATAACAATAGGCTCGTAGATCAATGAAATAGAATTAAGAATCCAGAAATAAACCCACACATCTGTGGTCAGTTGAATTTTGACCAGGATGCTAAGTTCATTCAAGGGGAGAAAGAAGAGTGTCTTCAATAAATGATATTGGGAAAACTGGATTTCCACATGCAGAAAAATGAAACAGAATTCACGCCTCACACCATAAGCAAAAACAAATTCGAATTGGATTAAGGACTTAAATGTGCAAACTAAAAACATAAAATTCTTAGAAAAAAATTCAGGAGCAAGGCTGTTGGGCCTAGCTTTTAACAATGGATTATCTAACATAATAACAAATGCACGAACAGCAGAAGACAAAATAAATAAATGGGACCTCATAAAAATTTTAAAAATTTGTTAAAAGGCTTTACTAAAAAAGTGAAAAAAGAAACTACCAACTAGGAGAATATCTTTGGAAACCACATATCAGATAAGAATCTCATAACTAATATATATAAAGCTTTGACAACTTAACAACAAAAAGACAAATGACCCAGTCAAAAAATGGTCAAAGGACTTGAATAGGCGTTTCAACAAAGAGAACATTCCAATGGCCACTAAACACATGAAGAGATGCTCAACATCATTGACCATCAGAGAGATCAAATCAAAAGCACAGTGAGATACCATTTCACTCCCACTAGGTTGGCTAAGATTAAAAAATAATAATAATACCAAATGTTGGCGAGGATGTGGGGAAATTGGAACCCTTATCCATTGCTGGTGGGAATGCAAGATGGTACAGCTGTTGTGGAAAATAGTGGTGGTTTCGTAAAAAACTAAAAATAGAACTACCATATGACACAGCAATACCACTCCTAGGTATATACCCGAAAGACTTGAAAACAGAGACTCAGAGACTTGTACAGCAATGTTAATTGTGGCACTATTCACAATACCCAAAAGGTGGAAACATTCTAAATGCCCATCAACAGATGAATGGATAAACAAAATGTGTCAGTACATACAATGGAAACTACTCAACCTGTGGGAGAAACAAAGTCTTGATACATGCTACAGTATGGATAAAGCTTGAAGACATTAAGCTAGGTGAAATAAATCAATCACAAAATACCAAATATTGTATGACCTCACTTATATAAAAAGGACAAGAATGGGCAAATGTATAGATAACAAAGAGTATTGGTGGTTACCAGGGAAAGGAAGGAGGGGGGAAGGGAAGATTATTCTTATGGAGTACTGAGTTTCGGTTTACAGCGATGGATAAATTCCATTGATTAAGGGTAGGACTGCACAGCAGATTAATGTAATTGGTATCAGTAAGTTGTATGCCTATAAAAGGTTGAATTAGCAAATATTGTATGATAGATATATTTACAACATCAACACAACAAAAAGATTAGCTACTAAGGCTCCTTATGTACAACCAAGTATCTCATGGAATTTCATTCCTTGGCTTGGAGGTTACAGTCATGGTTTCAAGGGACGTTCCAGTTAATAACTGAGCTATTGACCTAATACCTTGTTTAGTGCTTCTGTTTTATCTCTTAGTTCATTGTGTAGTGCCTGGGGCCTTTAA
Source organism: Loxodonta africana (assembly GCF_030014295.1). Classification (NCBI taxonomy): domain Eukaryota; kingdom Metazoa; phylum Chordata; class Mammalia; order Proboscidea; family Elephantidae; genus Loxodonta; species Loxodonta africana. The sequence goes on from NC_087362.1 coordinate 20,950,109, forward strand.
AGCTTGCAAGCAGCCATCAAAAGAATAACAATTGGTCACTATTTCCCTGGAGCAACAGAGGAAGAAGGAGAGTTGGAAATAGGAGAAGGAAATGGAATATGTGGCTAATTGCCTCCAGGAAGAACTACCTCTTTGGCCATGAGATCACAAGAACTGCATGGTGCCTGGCTACCATTACCGAACATTTTGATCAAAGATTTTATAGAAGAATCCTGATCAAAAGGGGGAAAATAAAAAGAGAATTTCAAGTTATCATGGACTCTGCACTTTTTGGAGCCATAGAGGCTGGATGAACCCCTGAAACTATTGCCCTGAGAAAATCTTTAAAACTTAAACCAAAAATGTCTGCTGAAGTCTTGCCAAAACCAAACAGTAGTTTAGCTTAAGTAGTAAAGAATGTCTGCAAGACCCTATTACTTTCTTCTTAAAAAAATTTTTTTTTGATAGTACGTGTTTTGAATAAAGGAAGGAATGCTGAATCAAGGAGTCACTCTAGATTTATGTTATGAAACATGGCTTTCAATACAGATTTTGTGGGGAAATACATCACCCCCCCAAAAAAGCCAAAATATGGTGCCCTTATTGTGGGACAGCAATGTCCCAATGATAATCAGAAGCATCATCTAATTACACTGGGCACCTCTGGTTTTCCAAATATGACACACACACGCACGTGAAAATCAAACCCACCAAGGCTCCCTAACTATCACATCAGAACCAAGCTGAAAACCAAACCCAGTGCCGTTGAGTCGATTCTGACTCATAGTGACCCTATAGGACAGAGTAGAACTATGGCCCCATAGAGTTTCCAAGTAGTGCCTGGCAGATTTGAACTGCCAACTCTTTGGTTAGCAGCCATAGCACTTAACCATGTGTACCAGGATTATCTAGCTGTACAAAAGCCAGAAGACACAAAATTACACTTCCTGGATGCACTGTCTCGTACCCAAGCCTCCTACCTTAGTGAATTTTCTTTAAAGAACATTTCATTCATTTTTTACCTTTATACAAGACCCCACTGAAAGGCAGCAAATACTTTTATTGGAAAAAATAGCCTCCCAAGGAACTTGAGAGCCTGAAAATATTTGTGGGCACATTCTGTCTCAAGAACCATAAAAGGGTTACGATCTATCTCTATGGGATCAAACTGACAACAGCAACTTGAAAGCTTAGATAGGAAACTGTGGCTATGAATTTATATTAACGGAGAGGAACAATTTGGAAAAGGAGTGTGAGAATGGTTGTACAACTCAAAGAATATAATCAGTGGCACTAAATTGTACATGCAGAAATTGTTGAATTGGTTTACGTTCTACTATGTATATTCTCAATAACCACAAAAAAAATAAAATAAGATAAATTATATAAAAAAATAGTATGCCTAGATGGTTCATTATGGTTTTACCCCAGCTTTGATCTCCATTGCCAGTTAAAAGGTGGTGGAAACTACATATACCAGGATTGAAATTATATATTTGAATATTTGTCCCCTAATGGCTTTTTCTGTAAATAATTGACCTCAAACAAGCATGACACCTGTGTTATTGTACTGGCTTCCTGTTACCATTATCATTCCCACTTAAAATCAAATAGTTTTATTAACAATGGGAAAGAGGTATAATAGATACGACCTGATTTTCGTACTGTTATCCTGGAAAAAAGTTGTGGAGATGGTTGTAGCTGGGGATTTTTCGTTTAATTGGTTTTGAATATTGTGAGCAAGAAGCCCAGTGTTTTATGCTCTGTTGCTGTTTGTGCATCTGCAGATAATTAACCCTATTTCTAGACCAGTGTTTCGGGCACCAGTCAGTGCTACTGATATTAAAAGAAAAAGGTTTGGCATAATAATACAGAGTAAGTTTGAAGAAGTTGTTGTAGGACAGAGTTAGCCGTGTTAGTTTCTGCTTTGTTTACACCAAAGGATGAAAACAATTCAATAAGGAAATGTTTTGACCTCCTAAGAATGAAAAAAAAAAGAATGCGTTGCATAAAAGAGTAATAAAACTAATTTAAAATACTAACTACCCAAAAGAGATATCAGAAGAAGGTGAAACTTCTCTATTTCAATTATGTACTTTTGGAATACACAGTTTATTGTGACCTTATTTAAAAGAAAATCCAAAACTTGTATATGATTACTAAATGCATGCCTATGGTCTTTATATTTTCATTCCTCTAAAATTGAAGTATTTAAAATGAAAAGGTTCAGTCATGGGGTCTAACTTATAGTAAACCAAAAAAACAAACATTGCCATCAAATTGATTCTGACTCGTAGCAACCTCATAGGGTTTCCAAGGCTGTCACATCTTTGTTCCACAGAGCTGCTGGTGGTTTTGAACTGCTGACCTTTTGGTTATCAGTCGATTATTTTAACCACTGTGCCACCAAGAGCTCCTTTAAGTTACAGTAGACACCCAAAAAATATTTGTTGAACTGAATTGAGACCATAGCTAGTTTAAAGTAATGCTCCTTATATATACTGTACACACACACATCTATATGTTGTTGGTGGTGGGTGTCTTCAAGTAGGTTCCAGCTCATAGCAACCCTATGCGTCAGAGTAGAACTGTATATATATATATATATATGTCACAACACTGACTGTACTTTTGAAGTACACTGCACATCTTCTAATCATTTTAATATATTCCTTCCTCAATTGAAAATCAGGGACCTGTTGATAAATGTCTAAAATCTTTTTTTACAGCCCTTTATAGTTGACCCAAGTAGTTTTACACTATTGTCTGAAGCTTCTCCTACGAGGACCCATTACAACCTAATTACAAAGGAAAACTCACTGCGTAGAATCGTGGTTCAGAACGCAAAGGCCACAGCCGGACTGCCTGCTTTCACATCCCAGGTGCACTCTACTGAGTGATCTCAGGCAGGTCACTTAAACTCTCTGTGCTTTGGCTTCTTTCTGTCTAAAGTAACCATGATAAAAATGATACCTTCTGATGATATTACTTTAATGATTAAAGAGTTAATATACAAAGATGAATTACAATAGGACTTTGTCCATGGTACATTCTACATAAGGATTTGTTGTTGTTGTGTCCTGCTGAGTCAATTCTGACTCTTAGCAATCCTATAGCACAGAGTAGAACTGCCCCATAGGGTTTCCAAAGCTGTTAGCAATCCTATAGCACAGAGTAGAACTGCCCCATAGGGTTTCCAAAGCTGTTAGCAATCCTATAGCACAGAGTAGAACTGCCCCATAGGGTTTCCAAAACTGTAAATCCTTACGGAAACAGATTGCCACATCTTTCTCCTTTGGAGTAGCTGGTGGATTCAAAGCACCGACCTTTTGGTTAGCAGCTGAATGCTTAACCACTGAGCCACCAGAGGTCTTACTTAAGGGTTAGTGATTACCGTTTTCCTTAATACATTGTATATTTTATAACCATAGAATTTTGTTATGTCTGAGCAATTTTTCTAATAAAATGTTCTGTCTGTGTATTCTGTGATCTTCTGGCAAATATTCCACTTCTGAGGAGGCTTTTAAGATATTCGCCAATGGAAGGCAATTTGAAGCTAGACTGATTGAAGTGTGGTTCCATCGTTTGGTAGCAGAATAACTCTCAGCAAATTCTCCAAGACTCAATTTTCTTATTTTTAAAGTAGAGATGATAATGATACTGTCTATTTACCGGTGTTTTGTGAGAATTGAAGAGATAATTTGTGTAAAGCACTTATCACAATGTAAGCACCCAATAAGCATTAATTACTGAGATATCTCTGTTCAGCTTTCCCTGAAACATCCCCCAGCCCGAGGTAGAATTCAATTCTCCGTTGTCTTTGTACACATAGCATGCTAGAAAGGCTTTTATAGATACGCTTGTACGGTATTATAGTCATTTGTTTACGTATTTAATAGCTTAATGTTAATTTGTTGAGTTGGAATTGACACAATTATTTGTCCTGATTATAGAGATGGAACTTAAGATTATATTTTATCTAAAAAGAGGGATGTACTTTTGCTAGTTGAGAAAGGAGAGAATGAGGACAATGTATAATGTCTTTGTTGGGGAAAAATATAAGAGACACTCCTTCAAGATAAATAGCAGGGAATTGGGCATATCTTTGTTCTTCTGTGGTGTAGTAGTTAAGTGCTACAGCTGCTAACCAAGAGGTTGGTAGTTCAAATCCACCAGGGGCTTCTTGGAAACTCTGTGGGGCAGTTCTACTCTGTCCTATAGGGTCGCTAGGAGTCGGCATCAACTCCACGGCAGTGGGTTTTTGGTTTTGGGTTTTGTCCTTCTGGAAGTTACTTGAGTGCTGTAATTTGCATAAATTTGCTGTTGTTTATGATTTCTTAGTGTAAATGCATTACCATTGCCTATATCTCCGTGTCCAGAGAAGAGAGTGTTCAGAGTAAAAACTATAAAATACCGGAGAAAGATTCATGTGCACAAAATACCTCCTCAATAACTGTTTATAGATAACTCTTCTCATGTTTTTTCAAATAGCTATATCCCCAGTGGAAACCCTGGTGGCATAGTGGTTAAGTGCTACGGCTGCTAACCAAAGGGTCAGCAGTTCGAATCCGCCAGGCACTCCTTGTAAACTCTATGGGGGCAGTTCTACTCTGTCCTATAGGGTTGCTATGAGTCGGAATCGACTCAGTGCCACTGGGTTTGCTTTGGTTTGATGTCCCCAGTGGGCCTAGAGACCATTAAGCTCCTTGTGCTTAGCAGGGAACTGCTTTTCTTTGTAGGAGGGAAATACTGGGTCTGAGTGGAGATTCTTCTCAGTTATTTTATCAAGGAGATAGATGTGTGTATATATATATATATATGTATCCTCGATGTAAAAGCACTGAAGACAGCCAATTTCAAGTATCATATCTCTGTGTATACTTCTAAATCTCCTGATACCTGGAATCCAGCAGTGAGAATAAGGATTCGAATGATGACACTTGGCAGAAGAGGACAAGATGAGTAGACCACTCCAAGAATCCTGTGTTATAACAACACAGGAAATGGATGAAACCCAGTTCATGGAATACTGTGAGCAATGAATGTGAGGGATTAATTCACACATCAATAGTTTCCTCCACCATCGCAGTCTTGCTTCATGGATGTCTCATACACAGGCAAAAGAATAAGAATTCTTAAAAAAGTACAACAAAGGAAGATTTGAGAACTACTTCATGTAGTAGTTTCTGAAATAGACAAGAAGCTAGTGGAGGCTTTTGAGGGGAGGATAAACTGAAGAATTAAATAAGAAGGTAATTTTTTTTTTAATTGTGCCTTAGGTAAAAGTTTACAGCTCAACTTAGTTTCTCATACAAAAGTTTATACACATATTTTTATGTGACCCTCATTGCAATCCCTGTAACATGACAGCACACTCTCACTTTCCACCTGGATTTCCTGTGTCCATTCAACCAGCTCCTATTCCTTTCTGCTTTCTCATCCCACCTCCAGACAGGATCTGCCCATTTAGTCCCGTGTATCTACTTGAACTAAAAAAAAAAAAAAAAAAAAAATTCTATCTACTTGAACTAAGAAGCACAGTCTTCACGAGTATTATGTTATGTTTTATAGTCCAGTCTAATCTTTGTCTGAAGGCTTGGCTTTGGGAATGGTATTACTTCTGGGATAATAAGAGAGTCTGGTGGCCATGTCTTCTGGGGTTACTCTAGTATCAGTCAGCCCATTAAGTCTGGTCTTTTTACATGAATTTGAGTGTTGTACCCCACTTTTCTCCTGCTCTGTCAGGGACTCTCTGTTGTGTTCCCTGCCAGGGTGGTCATTGGTGGTTTCTGGGCACCATCTAGTTCTTCTGGTCTCAGGCTGATGGAGTCTCTGTTTTACATTTTTTTTTTTGTCTCTTGGACTAAAATTTTCCTTATGTCGTTGGTATTCTTCATTCTCCTTTGCTCCAGGTAGATTGGGACCAATTGATGCGTCTTAGATGGCCACTTGCAAGCTTTTAAGGCCCAGATGCCACACACCAAAGTGGGATGCAGAATATTTTCTTAATAAACTTTGCTATGCCAGTTGATCTAAATGTCCCCCAGAACCATGGTCCCCAGATGCCAGCCCTTGCTACTCTGTCCCTCAAAGTTTGATTGTGTTCAGGAAACTTCTTAGCTTTTGGTTTAGTCCAATTGTGCTGACTTCCCCTCTTGCTTGGTGTTCTTCTCTTCACCTAAGATAATCCTTGCCTTTTTATTATCTAGTTAGTGAATTCCCCTTTCCCTCCCTCGCCACCTTTGTAACCATCAAAGAATGTTTTCTTCTCTGTTTAAACCTTTTCTTGAGTTCTTATAATAGTGGTCTCATACAATATTTGTCCTTTTGTGACTGACTAATTTCACTGAGCATAATGCCTTCCAGATTCATCCATGTTGTGAATAAAAAAAAATAAGAAGGTAAATTTTAAAGAAGTATTTAGATGAACCTTAATTTTCTCTTAACCTAACATCCTTAGAGATAAAGATTATAATGTGCAAGCTCAAAGTCCAATTACAGTACTTAGGTTTCTGAATTATAGGTGGATAGATAATTACACAGGTGGGTAAATAAAAGCTTTCTAACATTACGAGACAATACCATTCTTTTATCTGTAAGAAAATTAAAACTGTCTGCCTATTAAGAATAATGATTATTCTTGTTTTTCTAAATAGAAATCTATTACCATGTTGTTGTAATTTATTATTTTGAAGTAACTGAGAAAAAACATAATTGCTTACTAGCTAAATGTAAAAAGGAAGTAAAATGTTATTCATAGAAGGTGGCGTAAGTGATATCAATCTTTTCAAATTGTTTTATAAATTTTTTAAATCTGAACTAGTTTGAAAATAACTTGGCTATGGTAACTTCATGGGAAGGAAAAAGGAGTACATATTGTACTCCTTCTACCCTAGACCCTCAGTTCCATTTCCACCTCCCAGAAGTTTACTAAACATATACACTCACACAAACATAGTTATAACCAAATGGAAATATTTTATTCACATTCTTGTGTTTTTCTTTATTAAATCAATATATTTTGTGCTCTTGAAATTCAGCATATTCATTTTTCCTCTCTCTTTTAAGTAGCCTCTGAGTAATTCATTACATGTATGTACCATAATTCATTTGACCAGTACCCTACAGGGTCGATATGAATCGGAATCTACACGATAGCATCAGGCTTAGGGCACTAGTTTATTTATTTAACCAAGGTCATTAGGGCTGGTTCTAGTTTTTCCTTTTGTAATGCTACCTATGGCACTCTTCTGTGGGTATCTTTGTATACACATGTGTACAGGTTTTTGTCCTAAATTTGTAGCAATTGAATCGTTAAGTCAAAGGGAAAATGTATTTAAATATTGATAGGTATTGCCGAATACCCTCCAAGGAAATTGTATCAATTTCTACTGCAAGCAGTGCATCTGGGTATCTGTTTTATTATACCCTTGCCAAAAAATGTTTAGGTATTAGTAATTTTGAATTTCAATATTATTGTTTATTCTTGATTAAAAGTAAAATCAAAACCAAACCTGTTGCCATCAGATTGATTCTGACTCTTAGGAACTCTATAGGACAGAGTAGAACTGCCCCCTAGAGTTCCCAAGGAGCACCTGGTGGATTCGAACTGCAGACTTTGATTAGCAGCCACTACGCCATCAGGGTTTCATGATTAAAACTAGTATAGGTGAATTCATATTATATCTTTTTATTCTCAAAAAATAAGTACATGTGTGTTGTGTGTCTTTAATAACAGAGCGGTGTGTCACCCATGGTGGCAGTTTGATGCCAGCCATTCTCTGCAATATAATGTACTGAAATCCTGGTAAAAGACGGTGATAAATTTAAGGAACTCACTTTACCAGTAACATTTTATGTAGCAGCATTTTTTTTTCAGACATGAGGATGGTTTTAATGCAAGATAAAGAGGTTTAATGAAAGTGTCCCAAGAGTTGAAAAGAAGCCCTAGATCTTCAAGTTGTAACAAAATGTGCATAATTTATCCTCACTGTTTTTTAGACCTATTATTTGTAAAGCAGGTGCTATGTGAATCCAAATTACTGTTTTAGGTATTTTTGCTTTTTGTAATCTCTTCATTAAATGAAGATTTCTTATTATAAATACTTCTCTCTCCAGGTGATCAACTTTGTTTTTCAGCATTTTAGAGAATTTAATGTTATCCTTCTTAATTTTGTGATTTCCAGTGATCGACCCTGCTATGAATTCATTTAACATTAATTATGATATTTTAAATAGTAAGCCCAAATATTCTGTTACTGAGTTGTTATTAAGAATTCAACATTTTGGATAAATTACTGCTGAACAGTCTACTAGCCAAGTGTTGGCAGAGAGACAGTAGTATTTCTGGGTAATGGATATGAAGGGCTGGAGCATATTAATTTTTAAACTTTGTAGAAAGCCTTTTTTCTTGTAGCTGACTAATGTAAAAAAAATAATTAGGGAATTTAGAGCCTTGTGCTCCGGTTGTTTAGTCTGAATGATCTGATGTTCATCTCCTAGATTCCTGCTTTATCTTACTTGTTTCCTTTAGGTTTACGTAAAATACTTTAAAAAATGTTAATACTAGGCCTAGTTAAGGTTAAAATATAAAATACAGTTTGCTTCCTATTTACTCCTGCATTCCCACTGTGATTTTAAATATGTACATTATACTAATTGATACTCATCCGTGGGCAGAGACAGCTAACAGTGCAACAATGGATTTTGTTCTCCATCCACGGTATAGAGTTGTTGCTGAGAAATGGCTGCCCAGGCAGGTACTGCATTTTTTTAGAAGCTCTGCATGCTAACCCTCACATCTTTGTAAGGTCGTGTGACTAGCTTCTTTCCTGTGAAAACGCAGTAGAAGTAATATTTGTCACCTCAGAGTCTAGGTTAAGTAAAGGTTTTGATGGCTTCCTCTCTTGTATCCTACTCATTGTCTGGAAGCAAATAATTCTGAGGCCTTAGGGGATGGCATAGCCACAAGATATAAGGGACTTGGGTACCTAAATTACCATAAGGGAGACCATTCAATGTACAGTCTCATTGGCTATTATATGAAAGAAAAATAAACTTCTGTTATGTTAAGCCACTGAAATTTTGAGAGACATGACAGTAACTAGTATTATCTTAATTAATGCATCTCTTTGAAATTTACTATCAAGAAAATTTGTGAGCAGCAACAGTGGTGGAAAATCATGGAGATATATGATGGACTAATAGTTATTTCAGCAAGTTTTGCATTTTAGTAAAAACACAGAAAACCAGATATGTGTGTCGAAAAACTTGTCCACTTGGAATCTGATCTTGATAGGCTATAACCTTGGTACCCCGTAGGTACCATTGACCTCTTCCAAAACCCAACCAAACCCATTGCCGTCGAGTTGATTCCGACTCATAGTGACCACATAGGACAGGGTAGAACTGTTGTATAGGGTTTCCACAGCCGTAATTTTTATGGAAACAGACTGCCACAATTTTCTCCCACAGAGTGGCAGGTGAGTTCAAACTGTCCACCTTTGGTTTGGCAACTGAGGTTTTTAAGCACTGTGCCACCGGGCTCCTTTTGACACCCCCAGAACATCATATCCCCAACTGTCACATGTAATTGCCAGGTTTTAGTTATTCCCAGATGTAGGTGCTTTATTTGTTCTCACTCCTGTTACAGAATTGCAGCATATAAAATACAAGAACCACTGATTCAAATTTCCAGATGCTTATTAAAAATTTCTCCAGATTCTGAGTCTTGCTAAAGTTAGAGGCTATAAACTCTGTTATAAAGTTTTATATTAAGAATAGCTTATATGTTGTAATATAAGCTGTTTAATATATGCCTTCAGACCCAGTTATAGATTCCAGCATTTAATTATAGGCAGTCCCTGGAGTTCGAATGAGTTCCGTTCTTAAATCTGTCTTTAAGTAGAATTTTTAAGTAAGTTAGAACACTTAGGTACAGTTTGTATCTAACGTCAGTTAGTCAAATATTTGCCTTAGAATATAGTATATAGTATATAGTATATAGTGTACTTTTCTGAGCACAAAAAACATTAAAGAAACACTGCCAGATACACCAAAACATCTTTAACAACAACAGCAAAAAACTTTGCCATTGAGTTGATTCCGACTGATAGCTACCCTGTGGTAGAGCTGCCCCATAGGGTTTCCAAGGCTGTAATCTTTACAGAATCAGACTGCCACGTCTTTCTCCCACGGAGTGGCTGGTGAGTTCCAACTGCAGACCTTTTGTTTGGCATCAGAGTGCTTTAATCACTGTGCCACCATGGATCCTCTAACATGATAATATAGTAATAATGAGAATAATTTTTTGATGCACATTGCAAAGTAACATCCTTTTGTTATTACAAATCATTGTACGTACCTTGAATTTTTAATATAATAGGCTTTACGGGGGTTGGTTTGTGAACCATGGGCTGTACTAAGTCAGATGTTCATAGCCTGGGGACTGCCTGCATTTAAAATTTGTGTACTTTAATGACAAAATGTAAATACTACATTTGTAGGGGCAGAGTACATTCTTTGTAATTTCTCGATATCCTTTTCTCTTTTGGGTCTAAGGTGTTGAGTATAATTAGAATAAAGTGAATTTGGAGCTAGAAAATTATTTAGAGAATTCATTTGCTCATGCTACGTGTAAGGAGATGATTGCTATGATTATGAAACTGATGATGATGAGAATTTGGTATGAGTCGGAACCGACTCGACGGCAGTGGGTTTTGGTGGTTTATCATAGTAACGATAGTAACATTACCTAAATACTTCTTGCTAACAGTTTACAAGGTACTTTGTCAAGTACTTTACATGTATTACCTTATTTAGTAGATAGCATCATTGCTGTCATTTTACAGATAAAGATATTGAAACTCAGATAGTATATGTGAATTGCAAAATGTCACATAAGTATTAAGTAACTGAGCCAGGAATTGAATGTAGGTGTCTGTTAGATTTCAAATCCCCGTTATTTGTTGCCACAGTAAAATTGCCTGTTTGATTGCCTTGTCCAGAGTCACAGAGATCTGTAGTTATTAGTCTATTTAAGACTGAAGTCCAGGTCATCTATAGCTCACATATTGTCATTGAGACTTGCCTTGTTCTAAGAATCGATGTCACTACAGACGAATGATTGGTTGCCACTCCTAGCTGGATCGTCCAAATTTTACTGGCTGTTATGAGTGTCTTGGATCAGCTTCATCTCTATTTCTATAAGCTGCTGTTGTAAAAATATATGTTCTTGTCATGCTTTGTGTCTTACCATCTTCCATTTTGCTCTCCTAGGGTGAACTCACCTACTTCCTCACCAAGGAAAGAAAGCCTGACATTTTGCTTCCTAATTTACAGAGTTATCAGTTTAATCGATACTTGTTAAACACACAAAACTCTGCCTGCTGTTATTTTTATTGCTGTTGTAATATCATCAGAATCAGCAGCAGCCGTCATCATTCTATCCTGTATAACTCTGATCCTGAAACGTGTTCTAGAGTCTAGACTCGTCATTTCCTGTCTCTGTCATCCTTGCTCGGGTTATCATTACCCCGTATCCTATATTTTCTATCTTTCTGTAGCTGTAGTTTAGGGCTTAGAGTATATAAACAAATTCAACTTTCTGAAATGATAAAACAAAGCAAGCATTCAAAAACTCCATATTCTTCTTTTACCTTGGGCCTCCTTCTAGTTCATACTGTGAAAATCTACTGCCATTTGAAGGCAGATCTCTAAAACGAATTTGATTCTTATTCCTTTGCTTCCCGTTTGTTCCTCACCTACAGTACCTAATTATAAACAAATTGCTACAGGTTATGTCATCTTTCTCTACATAGAACCATTTGCCTCACTTAACTGACAATTACTTAACTTACAATTTTTATGTAGCTAAAGCAGCAAAACTACTTTTCCAAGAGGCCCTGGAATGAACCTGTGTTGTTAGGTTCATTGCCTAGACTTTTGTTTTCGTCTTACTCGAACTTCCTGCTTATTTATTCATAATTCTTTCATCCACTGAGCACACGTATCGAGCACCTGTTATAATCCAGTCACTCATGAAGGCAGTTGGATTACAGTGTTGATAAGGATAAAGAAAGCCTGGAATCTCGTGAGTTTCACATTTTGGAATGGAAGACAGGCAATAAAGAAATAAAACAATATATATATAGCATAATTTAGTATGGTAATTAATAACATGGTGAACATAGAGCTTATGAAGGACAAAGAGTAGCAGGAGGTGATAGGCAATATTAGGTAGGTTAGGTAAGGAAGCCTTCCTGGAATAGACAATATTTGAAAAAAAATACCTAAATGAAAAGAAATGATTCATGTTCAGATATCAGGGAAGAGTGTTCCAGGCTCAGGGAACAGAGAATGAAAATATCTCAGAGTAGGAAGACATGTGCAAAGAACAGCCAGAAGGCCAGTGCAGCTCAGCTACAAGAGCAGTAAGGTATCAGGTCCAAAAGGTGGGCAGCACTGAGATCTTATCTTGTAAGCATGGTAAGGATTTTGGATTTTATCTTAAGCAGCGAGAGGAGTTTTGTCAAGAGAGAGAGCTAGAAAATATGTTTCTTTTTCAAAGGATCACTGCAGATACCGTGAGGAGCAAGAGTGAAAGTCTGGGTCCATCCGGTGAGAGGATGAGAGCAATAAACCTTGGGGAAAGATGCTGCTGGAGCAGGGGAGGTGGTGAGAAGTGGTAGCATATACAGAATATATTTGCAAAGTGAAACCGAATGGTCTTGTAGATGAATTGGCTATCTTGTTTGGGCTGTGTGTTTGTGTATTTTGTTGAGGAAATTCTGAATCTGTGGTGAAAAATTTGAAATAGGCCTGAATTTGTTGGAAAATCAATACAGCAGAGAGACATATGGTGTGTTACATCATACTAGCTTTATTCTCCCACTTTCCTTCTTGGATAGTAGGGTCTCCTTCCTTGTTGCCTTAGTCTCCCACGTCAGTTGATAGCAGTGATCATGAGTTGTGAACATGTTTTTGTGATGATACCTGTCCTGTCATATGATTCAGGACTTATTTATCCATTGCCGTACTCAGCAGCATTAGGCAGCAGTTTCGGGAAGGTGCAGGTCCCTACGCCAATCACCATAGCTAAGCTGGTGACAATCTGCGCATCATGCCCTCCTCTGTAGGCGGGATGCCCTGTGTTATGGTTGGAGGTGCCACCAGAATCACACGGAATGGGGAAGGGGCCTTCTTCCAGATAAGGAAAGCTACGTTGTAAGAGTATGTGTGTGTGTGTGTGTGTGTGTGTGTGTGTGTGTGTGTGAGGGTGGAAGCAGATGAACTGTCCACCACCTTTGTTAATAAGCAAAACATTCCATGGTAAATATGAGGAAAAAATAAATGGATGAACAGGTAAAAATTTGACTTTTAGTTGTGTCGCTTTCCAGCATTTTACTTGGTATTTCAACCGATGAGCTAAACTTTTTGAAGAGTCTATAGGGACAACAACTTTGTAATTCTGAAGAATGAATTTTGAAGTGAAATTGTTTTGTTTGTGCGTTATCTGTGATTCAGAATTCCATACATTTTGATGGGCTATTATAGAGAAAAAGAGGAAAGATATATTAAATTTTGGAGTTTTGGCGAAGAAAATATAACATCCCTTTACCATCTGTTCATTCTGTTGGCATGGATGACATAAATTGAGAGAAATCTTAATATTATAGTGTTTGTAATATTATAATTCTCCATTGAGAGAAAAGGTATCTTTTCCTCCATATCGCTTCATAGAATAAATAAACCTCCATCCAACAATCCATATTTATTTTTTACATGAAAATAAAATCTTCTAACTTTTTAATGTCATGGCAGTTTTCTGACCAATGACATAATTCTAGTGTTATTCTGCTTGCTAGAAAATATAGTACATTAGACTTCAATAATTCTTTGTTATAAACAGTAAAATGATTGTGAATGACAAACATAAATTTTGAATGAAGCATTAATGACACTAGTATTTACATTCCCTGTATTTTTATTTTTTAATCTATAGTTAATCATATAGAAAAGATACAAATGCTGCTAAGAGGCAAAAAGGCAGAAACTATGAATTGTTAGAATAAATGAGCATCTCTGCACACTTTGGGAGTGCCACCTTTTCTGCATTTTCCATGCTTAATCAGTTCCTGCTCTTGTTATAATCAGAAATCTCTCCTGTATATTGAATTATGTCTAACTCTGTAACATTCATCCATTGATCCTTATTCCAAGGATTTAAAAGGAGGGGAGAGGCAGCCAACAAAGAAAGAAATGACTTCTCAGTATTTTGTAATAAATTTATTAGAAAGTTTTATGAAATAAATCTTGTCATAAATTTAGTAGAAAATATTCAGTAGTGATGTTTGACCAATTCAGTAATTGATTAAAATATATGCTTGCAGGAGGAAGTGAAGACAGCTTATTTTGAGACCAAACTATGCAGTTTATTAAATTATATACTTGACATTTGCTCACTTAGAATTCCTTTCTAGAGTGTGAAAATTGTGTTTTCAGAGGCTGGTGGAAGTGCAATTATTTAGTAATGGACTCCCATAGTGGGCATTATGTAAGCAGCATGACAACACTGCTTTGGGACAATCTTCTTGATCAACATTTAGTGAAAAGTCCTGTTTGTCCTTTGTGTTGCTTTCAGTGTTTTAGATCCCAGGGAGCAATCCCTCTGAGATCTTCATGGATCATGATAAAACCAATAAGCATGTTCTTCAACCCAGCAAATTATCAAGAGACAGGTGAATACGTTATGGAGGAAAATATGAACAAATGTGCTAGCATATTTGAAAAGGAATTTAAATGAATTCGTGGTGTTAGATTTATTGGAAGTATTATTTTCTAGGCAGAGATACTTCTGCTTCATTTAGCCTGAATTATTCGTCTCAAAATAATTATCTGAAGACTGATTAGCATATTGCTGGAAGGAGATACTTTCTTAGGCTTCCTGCAGGTTTCATAAGAGAAGTCATGACTGCATCCTAATGCCACAGTGATGTATGATCTCTTTTTCCTCTTTATTATAACCAAGTAAAATAGGAAAAAATACTTCCAATCCAGTATGTGTTTACTAAGCACCTATTATTCATAATGCATGCTGATAACCATGGGGGGAAATCCACTTCAATAATAAATTATACTATTGGCTTGGCTTTTAAACAGCATTATTTCAGTAGAGATATAACTATGATTCTGCATAGGGATAAAATACATTTAAATATAAACTAAAATATTTGTGGAAAAATAAATATGTTTTAGTTTCATAAAGTTTTTTTTTAAAGGAGCCCTGGGGGTGTAGTGGTTAAGAGCTCCACCAACCACTCCTTGGAAACCCTATAGGGCAGTACTACTCTGTCCTACAGGGTTACTATGAGTTGGAAGGGACTCCATGGCAATGGGTATAAGTATACAGTATAGTACCTGTTGCCATCAAGTTGATTCCAACTCATAGTGACCCTATAGAACAAAGTAGAGCTGCCCCATAGCTTCCAGGGAGCACCTGGTGGATTCGAACTGCCAACCTTTTGGTTAGCAGCCATAGCACTTAACCACTAGGACACCAGGGTTTCTGGATACGGGTATGGGTAGGCATTAAAAAGGAGCCCTGGTGGAGCAATTTTTAAGCTCTCAGTTGCTTATCGAAAGATTGGCGATTCGAACCCACCAGTGGCTCTGTGGGAGAAAAGATCTGACAATCTGCTCCCATAAAGATTATAGCCTAGGAAACCCTGCGGGGCAGTTCTACTCTGTCACATAGGGTCCCTATGAGTAGGAATCTACTCGATGCCAATGGGAAAAAAGAAGAGAAAAGGCAAAAGATAAGGTGCAAATAGATGTAATGGTCATTGTATCTTTTTTACATTGGCACTGAGATATTTTACTCTATTACTCTATCCTAAAAGTTAATGACTGTATTATTAGTAAGCAAATTTATTTTTATGTAGTCATGTAACCATACCTTAATAACAAGAGCTCAATTTATATTCATTGGAAAATTGCCTCAGGAAAGAACCTGAGGAAAAGAGGTTAAAAAAATCACAAATATTGCCACTTATCATTATAACTGTGTACTATCCAAGTTCCTAGAAATGTATTATTTGAGGTTGACAGACATGACCTTTCTGAATATAGGGCCATGATGTTCTTAAAATGTCTAAAAAATAAATATAGCTTGAATTTGTCAGTCAAGCTTTATCCTTGATTCAAATGGCTATGTGTTCTGGATAATGTATGGAAATGTTAACTTAATAACCAAATCCACACTGCATTTTCTGCAATTTGTGGAATTCAGAATTGATTATCAATTGATTATCATTCCTTCCTACTACCCTAAGATCGCTATTTTCACCTATATTTGATGTGTTTATGATTTTGTGAAATTAAAAAAAAAGTGTTCTTACTTTTCCATGTACATAACTGAAAGACAGATCTCAAATCAACAAAAGACAGTTTTATATAATCAGTGAACTCTATATGGATGACGTAAACTACCTCCCATTGCAGTGAGCTGTCAATTGATGTGATCAAGCAAATTCTTGGTGATGGTAATGGTGGAAGTCTAAAGAAGATATTACAGCATTAATTACTCCTTCATACATTCGTGCAATACTTATTTGTTATCTGCAATATTAAAGTACTCTTCTAGGTATGGCATATATATCAGTGAAGAAAAGAGGTATATATTTTGGTCTTCTGGAGGTTAAAATCTAATGTGATTAAAGAGAAAACAAGTAAATAATGGATATATAAATACAGTATGAGATCAGTGATGTGAAGTTGACCAACAAGATGAAGTTGGCGTGGGAGTCATAGCCAAATTAATACAGTTGTCAGGCCTTTTTGAAAGTGTGACATCTAGGAGAGGACATGGAGGCTTAAATGGAGGTCATCAGGCAAAACACAGGAAGAAGAGTGTTTCAGGAAAAGGAATCAGATGTGAAAAGGCCCAGGGAAGGAAAAAATGTGACATGTTGGAGGAATTGAATGGAGAACCCATAAAAAAAGCCATTGCCGTTGAATGGATTCTGACTCATAGTGATCCCATAGAACAGAGTAGAACTGCCACATAGAGTTTCCAAGGAGTGGCTGATGGATTTGAACTGCCAACCTTTTGGTCAGCAGCTGAACTCTGAACTACTCTGCCACCAGGGCTCCAAAAGGACAGTGGGGCCAAGTTGCATATCATGGGCTAGAATAGTAGCTAGTCCTAGACGGAGAGAAGTGGATGTCAGTGATACACTTTGAAAATAGAAGCAGCAGCGCTTACTGATGGGAGGCCCGTGGAGAGTGAAGGGAAAGTCAGGGATCATTTCCAAGTTATTGTATCAATTATTACCTGGGTAGGTTGTGGTGCCATTTACATACTCAGGTAAGACTTAAAAAAAAAAAAAAAGACTGGAGGACGAATAAGGAAGAGGGATGTAGAACTCTCTTTTCAATCTGATAAATTTAAAAGGCCCAGGAGCTATGCAGTAGAGATATGAAAGATGTAGTTGGAATCACAGATACCAGTTGATCTAGAGATAGATGGCAACTTATGAACGTTATTTAAACTCACAGAAATGGACACTAAAGACACATAGGCACTAAAGACAAAGAAGTAAAATAAATATCTGGGAAATTCCCATTATTTGAAGGTAGGCATTGAGGAGGAGCCTGCACTGAAGACGGAGAACGGGCAATTAGTGAAATATGCAAAACATTAGGAGCCCATGGTGGCATAGGAGTCAAGAGAAAAATTTGTACGTCAAAGGAGTTGTTGACTGTGTTCATGCTGCAGAAGGGTTGAAAGAAATGTTTACGGAAAAATCGCCATTGTAAAACTGAATCATTAGAGTTGTTATTATTTGAATAAGTGATGCATTCACATGATTCAAGATTCAAAATGTGCTAATGTATACACAGTCTCCCTCCCAACCTCTCACACCACTCAGTTTCCTGAAAGCAAACACATGTAAATAGATGCATTTAATATTTTCTTTTTTCCCCATAATATCCCATGATTTTCACTCTCTCTCTGCCTGTCTATGTATTTAGGTGTGTGTGTCTTCACTCAGTAATGGGTATTTGAGACAATTTTCAGTAAATAGAGCTTCCTTCTCTCTTTTCTTTTGGATAGCTATATTGTATGCCTTATTATTGTTTTGTAAACTATTAATACATGGCTAGTTTGTATATAGTGCTTTACTCCTAGCTCAGCACATGGTGGGTATACATATTTTGGATGCATTAAGGAACTCTAGTCTGCAACCAGGGCACAGCATACATCTATATGCCTTGTTTATTCAGCTCTGACCTTAAAGCTTGTTCTACCACTGAGTTCTGGTGTTGTTCCAAACACCAAGTCTAGTGCCAGGACTGCTAGCTTTCTTCCAACTTGATTCATGAGGCCTCTGTTAGATTAGATAATTGCTCACTATACCTTTTTCAACTCTTGGACAGACCTTCTGCTGCCCTCTCCCAGTCTCAGTCTTAGACAAGGCTTCCATTCCCCCCTAGCCTGAGGTAAAGTCTCGGGATCCTTCCAACTAACATCAGGAACAAAACAAAAAAAAGAAAGAAAGGTAAAATTTTTTTCAGTGTAAGTGTTCAACCGTCTGCTCTTATGAAATTGTCACCCCAAATATTAATAATGTGGCTCTTGGTTCATCATTAGTGAAAACATTCTGTGAAATACTTTATGGTGGCCTAACTCTGAAACCTCGGGTCAATACCTGCTTCCTTTGTAAGAGAAGATTTCCTCTTTGTTTCAAAAGAATCAATGGAGACTTTCAAGCGGATTTGTAGTAATAACGTTGAATCATGGCTAGCCTTTAGTCAGAAGCTTGTATTACTAATAGGAATCCAAAGTCTTTGTGTATATGCATTTGCAGTTTTGCCGAAAGAGAAAATTGATGTAATGCTATACTGATTCAAATCTGTTTTACATCCTTCTTCTTAAAAGAGGAAAACTTTGGCAGCTTTCTCTACTAATGGAAGATTTCCAGAGGAAAGTTAATGGCTATCAGATTCTGGCTTCGCTATCAATGGAACAATCACTTAAGAAGCATTAGGTTTAAATGACTTACCCTAGACTGTTCATTCAGACTTATCTGATATCAAAACCCTCCAAATATCCTTGAAAATATATATTCTGAAATTGAACAATGAGTATTCAGAAGCAATCCATATTAAAAACAGCCATGAAAGTAATAGTCAAAAACTCTGCAATTTCTCAGTTTAAAAATGATAAAAATATTTTAATTTTTGTTAAAGAAAAAATACATTATCAGAGACTAATATAATAGTGAACTTTTATAAATAGTGCTTTATTCCCTCCTTCATAATTATCATTGTTTTGGGTTGAATTGTGTCTCCCCAAAATATGTGTTGCAAATCCTAACCTCTATGCCATGTGGTTATAATCCCATTTGGGAATGGGTTGTCTCTGTTGTGTTAATGAAGTAGGATTAGTGTAGGGCATATCTTGAGTCAGTCTCTTTTGAGATATAAAAGAGATTAAACAAGCAAGTTAAGAAGCACAGATGGGGTAAGGTGGATGCCAAGACATATGGAGATCTCCCAGGAACCAGGAAGCAGAAGCTGAAGAGACAAGGACTTTCCTTCAGAGTTGACAGAAAGAGAAAGCCTTCCCCTAGAGCCAACACCCTGAATTCTGACTTCTAGTCTTCTAAACTGTGAGAAAATAAATTTCTATTTGTTAAAACCACCCACTTGTATATTTCTGTTACAGCAGCACTAGAGAAGTAAGACAAAATTTGGTACTGGAAGAGTGGGGTGCTGCTCTAACAAATACCTATATTGTGGAAGTGGTTTTGGAATTGGGTAATGTGTGGAGTCTCGGAGAGTTTTAAGGTGCCTAGTAGTGAAAGTCCAGATTGCCTTCAAGAGACAGTTGGTAGAAATATGGATGTCAGTTCTTGTGAGAACTCAGGAGGAAGCGAGGAGAGCTACAGAGAAAGTCTCCATCATTTTAGAGAACACATATGGTGCCAATAACAGAATGTGCTAGAAATGTGGAAAGTTAAATGTGCTTCTAGTGAGGCTTTAAAGAAAATGAGGAACATTTGATTGGACAGTGGAGGAAGGGTGATGATTTTTATGCAGTGGCAAAAAACTTGTCTGAATTATGTTCAAATGTTTGAGGGAAGCTAGAACTTCTAAGAGATGAATTTCTGTATCTGGCTGATAAAATTTCTAAGTAAGATCTCAAAGGGGCCATGTGGTTTCTTTTTGCTGCTTATAGTTAAATGCGAGAGGAAAGAGATGGACTTAGAAATGAACTGTATAAAATGAAAACAGAACATAAAGATTTGGAAAATTTTTTTTTGTACAAACTAAAGACACATGTCCTAGAATGTTCAACAAAGATTTGGCTACACGATCTTTTGTTAAAGAGATTAAGCTTGTGGCAGATAGCTCCAATCAACTGGGATAAATAGAAAACCCATTGGCTTAGACTGAAGGGGACAGAGAAAGAATGAAAGAGAAGAACACTGTCTGCTTCTTGTGATTCTACAAGCAAGAAAAAAGCCAAAGGAGCTACGTCTGCTGTCCTCCAAAAAAGAGAAAGACTATCCCTGGAGTGGCTCTGAGATCAGCAGAACTGTTGGTTGAAGGAACACAGGAAGCAGAGCCTTCTTGGTTTCAAACGGTGTGCCACGGCCTCCTAGATTTCAAATGTGGGGTTATACCCTCCGGTTTCAAAGAGTTGGAAATTTGCCAACTCAGTTCCAGAGTGTGGGGCTGCCTTAAAAATGTGCCAAGGGGATGGGGATGCGACTCAAAGCTGAGAAGGGGGGCCGCCATGCCCAAAGAGCAGAAGAACGGGGCCTGTCGAGGTCTGGGGGTGTGGTCGCCACTCAGATGGGCTAGGAAAATGGGGTCACCTAAAGCTGATGGACCAGAGTTACTATCCCAGAGGGCATGGAAGACAGAGCTGAAACCCTAGAGGAGCTTCCATCCAGATTCAGAGGGCGTGGCCGACACCCAGAATCTGGAGGGCAGAGCCATTGCTCAGATGGTCTCAAAGAGCAGAGGATTATTCTCAAGCTGAGAACTTGAAACAATTTATTGTTTCTGCTATATTTTGAACTTGTTTGGTGTCCATTATCCCTTCTTTCCAATTTCTCCTATTTGTAATGGAGATGTCTACGTTGAGCCTGTTTCACTGTTGTACTTGGGAAACAGATAACTTGTATTCTAGATTTAACAGGCTCATGGAGGAGTTTTTCCCCAGGATCAAATATGCCGAAAGACTCACCCACATTTGGTTTAGATGATTCAGAAGGTGAGATTTTGGATGTGGAGTTGATTTAAGACTTTTTGGATGATGGGATGGGGTGAGTGTTTTGCATGTGGCAAGGAAATGAATTTTTGGGAGCCAAAAAGTGGAATGTTATGAAGTGAATTGTGGCCCCCAGAATTCGCATTGTAAGTCCATACCTCTATGCCTGTGATTATAAGCCCATTTAGGAATGGACTTTTTTTATGTTAATGAGGCAGAATGCCTGTTGGGTGTATCTTGAGTTGATCTTTTTTTTTTTTTTTTGAAGAGTCGATCTCTTTTAAGAGATTTAACAAGCAAGCTATGAAGTAGAGATGGAGGAAGAGAGATTTCAAGACACATGGAAATCTCCAGGAACAAGGAGGCAGGAGTTAAAGAGACAAGTACCAGACCCAATCGAGAGAAAGCCTTTCCCCTAGAACTAGTGCTCTGAATTCAGATTTCTAGCTTCCTGAACTGTGAGAAAATGAATTTCCGTTTGTTAAAACCATCCGCTTGTTGTATTGCTGTTAGCACTAGATAATTAAAATGATCGTAGTGAATACTTTAAAGTATTTGAGAATTTACTCCTCTTTCTATATTTTTGGTCGTCATCATTTTATCTAAATTTTCATAACTATTAATTAATTAAGTATAAATGAGAAGTAATATTATTAACTCCATATAAAAAAAGACCTTTAAAATGGAATGAATCAACCCATAACTTGTACGCATCTACTAAATACAAATAATTATAAAAACATTGCCAATCGAATAATATAGAAAAATGGATTTAATAGAATGTATAATGTTTTCATTGACACGTCTGAAAACCACAACAATAATCTACCGTTTAAATAAACTTAGTAGAATCCTTGGGCATCATGATTTATATTGAAAATAAAATGAGTTTTAAAATAATACTTTGATCTGGATTTTTGCTCAGTCTCCTGTAATCTTGGTCCTGTTGCTTCATCTTTCTGAATCTGAGTTTCTTCACGTATAAAATACAATTTTAAGTGATTTTAAATAACAATTTTTTAAATAACAATTCAAAATTAACTTTATAAGACTTAAACGAGATAATTAAAATATTTAAACAACATGTGAACTGCATGTAGATCATAAAAAAGTGCTAGTTTCTCAAAAATGGCAAGTGTAGAGATTAATAAAACAAGTCATTAAAACATTTAGTATGTCATAGTCAGACTGAGTTCTCAAAAGTAGAAACAATAGTACCAGTGCATTCCTTTCTTCAGTAAGTATTTATTGAACGACTATTTACAACATGTACTTTTCTAGACACTAGTGGTACAATAACTTTGTTTTATGGAAAAAATAAAGAGGATAGAATGTGTTGGTGGGGCAAGGGGAGAAGATGTTACAAACATAAATAGGGCAGCCAAGGATGGCTGCATTGAGAAGAGAAGGTAAGGGAGTTTAAGCCAGGCAGGCATCCAGGTCCTAATCTGGATATCAAGTCCCAAGCTGGAGAAAGGAATGATTAATTCTTGTATGTTCTGGAGCAGCAAAACTCTCTGGGTGGTTGAAGCATAGTGAGCAAGAGGGACAGTTGTGAGATAAAATCAGAATGGTAGTGGGAGCCAGATCACATAGGGAGTTATGGGACCATGGGAGGATTGTAGATTTTATCCTGAAATGGCAAGTTGTGGGTGTGATTTAGCTAGAGCATTGTCATAATTAGATTTAAACTCTGTGTAAGCTGTCAGTGCTAGGCTAAGAATGGACCAGCATGGGCAAGAGCAGGAGCTTGGAGACCAACTGCAGTGATCCAAGTGGGAGAGGATGATGACTTGGGCTGGGATGGTAGCAGCTGCAGGCAGTAAAAAGTGATAGAACTTGGGACATATTTTTATTGTAAATCCAGTAGGGTTTGCCGACAAGTTAGACACAAGGTCTGAGAGAAAGAGAGGTGTCAATGATGCGTCTAAAAATTTGGTCTGACCAAGTAGAAGGGTGAAGTTGTTATTAAGTGAGATGGTAAGAAAGTGGTAGGGACAATGTTTTTTTGTCTGTTTGTGGTTGTTCCTTTTTTTTTTTTTTTTGGTGGGGGAGAATGTTGTATGTGCAACTTGAACAGAAGCTCACTTTGGGACATATTGTTAGAGAGGTCTATGTCATTGGACAAATGAGTCCAGCGTTTAATGTAGAAATGAAGCGTGGAGATTTATATTTCACATTATGCCTATAGACATGTAACTCAATAATAATACCAATATATTGTGTATAGATAAAAGAAGAGTTCCAAGAATTGAGCACTGAAACAATCCAACAATACTAGGTAAGGGAGAAGATGAATACATAAATGATTCTAAGACAGAGTGGCCACTAGAGTAGATAATGAAAGATTCAAAAATGATAAAGGATAACTTTAATAGAAATGCAAATATTTTCTAGATTTTGAGAGGAAGCACAAAACAGAAAATACCATAGTGAAGGCAAATTTATTTTAAATGGGCTTTATGCCATCAAAAGTGGACAAGTAGTTTCCCTTTTATTGCATACTAATTATCTTTCTTTTTACTGAGTGTTGGTTAATGTTTGATATTTTAATCAAGGAAACTTGTCCCAGTGACAATTACTTATAATAAAGATGAAATAAATTAGTAGTTTCTACTTAGATCGTCCTTCATTAACAAGTTCTTTACCCTGTATTGTGGTCATGTTGAGTATGTTTTGTATATAAAGAAGAAAAATATACTTGAATAATTATGGGCAGTGTGTCATGGGAAACCCTGGTGACGTAGTGGTTACGAGCTATGGCTGCAAACCAAAACGTTGGCAGTTCAAAGCCACCAGGCACTCCTTGGAAACCCTAGGGGGTAGTTCTCTGTACTATAGGGTTGCCATGAGTTGGAATCGGCTCGACGGCAATGGGTTTTGTTTTGTTTTTTGGTTAGTGTGTCATGAAAATAATGCCATCTATTTTTTTTTATATTTGGTGATACCCAGTCCGTGTTTATAGTTTAAAATAGGAAAAGCATGCTATGGTGAATAAACATCTCTCAGGCAGAGCTGACACAAGCTACTGAATTAGTAACTGTTTTCAATGTGATCAAAGTTTAGTGTAAGTTAGTAATTAACATCATTGTTCAGTTAACTTGATTCAGTTATTAATATGTCACACATTTGGTTATTTTTATATTTTTAAAACTATTCTATCTATTGTTATATATCAAATATATGTGTATGTATATATATAAAATATATTGTTAAGACTGTAGTGTTATTGGTTCCATTGCTGATCAATGATTAGAGAAAAAATAAAAGCTCAAATGAGCTTACATTGGAACAATCACCATTTAAATATGAAAGGGGCAAGATTTAGTATGGGCTAAAAATATAACACCCAACCCCTTGCCATCCAGGTGATTTCAACTCATAGTGACCCCCATAAGACAGAGCAGAACTGCCTCATAGAATTTCCAAGGAGCAGCTGGTGGATTTCAACTGCTGGCCTTTTGGTTAGTAGCCTAGGGCTTAACTACTGTGCAACCAACCAAAAAAAAAAAAAAACCCATTACCATGGAGTTGATTCCAACTCACAATGACCCTATAGGACACTGTAGAACTGCCCATAGAGTTTCCAAGCAGTGCCTGGTGGATTCGAACTGCCAGCCTTTTGCTTAGTGACCATAGCTCTTAACTACTACGCCACCAGGGCTCCCACTGTACCACCAGGACCCCTAAAATAGGTTATTAAAATTTGGTGGTGTAGGATTGCACAACCTTTAATTTATTTTATTTTTGTTTTTTGGAATATTAAGAACGCTCAATATGAAAAATCATTTTTTTTTTTTTAATCCTTTCTCCTGGGAGTGTTTAGAAGTAGCTGACGTTCTCTTCATTTGTCAGTTTTTCTTTCTGATGTGCTTGTCAAAACAGGGAGCTAACTTGGGACAGAGTGTGCAGAAGCTGCAAACACTGCTATTTCGAATGTCATCATTTTATATTCTAACATTGCTGTGTGATGAAGGCCAGCTGGTGCATTTAAGTTTCTTATTGGAAATTTTCATCTGATTCATTATTGTGATTTGTGGTTTTGTACAGAAACACTTAATCATTCTTATGTAGCAAGCACTTCTGAAGCTGTTGAAGGCTTTCTCTTTCGCTGAGTAATTTGTGCTATCAATCTGCTAGTTCGGAAGAATTTCCAGCTTGTTGTATTATCCATGTTTGTTTGCACAGGAAGTGATGTACCACAGTGACTGAATTTATTGTAATGGCTTGCAGTGGGCTAATGAGGAGCCCTGCTTCTTTCGTGACGATAATGTTACATAACTTGGATTACCACCATTATTATGTACCTATCCAGCCATAATTCTTTTTGGACCATCTCAGCAGCCAGTGGGGAATCGCTTGCATCCTTGCAAAGTGAAAGTAGACTGTACCTTGTGCCTCGGTTTTATCCCTTTACTCTAAAGATATTGACCCTTAATATTTTGACCTTTTTTTAAATGGATCTAATATACAACTAGTAATTTCACACAATTACCCGTGTTTTTTTTAATTCTGGGAAGTTGCTTTAACGTTTGCATTCAGTTGTAAACTGAAGCTGCTGATGTCTAGCCAGTTTCAGGAAAGTACAGACTTACAAAATAGATTACTTTATTGAATTCATGGAATACTAACTGAATTGTAGGAGTCATATTGCTAGCCTAGCTATTTTATGTTTTGCGTTGTGTCTTTTTTTTTTTTTTCAATTCAAACCCAGGACTTAGTTTCTGGCAAAGAAAAAGTATTCCTAGTAATTAAGAATAAGAAATATATTTTATTTGAATGCTTTAAAATATCTTTCATCACTATATGATGAAAAAGCTTCTGTTCTTATGAAAAGACAAAGAATATGTTTTATGAAAAGACAAAGAATATGTGACTTCATATTTTGTACTATTTGAGAGAAATAAAATGAAAAGACCCACTGCCATTGAGTGGGTTCCGATTCATAGCGACCACATAGGGTTTCCAAGCCTATAAATCTTTTCTGAAGCAGACTGCCACATCTCTCTCCCAAGGAGCCACTGGTAGTTTCGAACCACCGACCATTTGGTTAGTAGTCTGTGAGAGAAATAAAAAAAAAAAAATTTTTTTTTTTTAGGGGCACTTAAAACACAGGAATGAATTTAAGCAAAAAATGTCAGGGGGTTCAAATAATCCCCAAATACCTGTTAAAGACTTTTTTTTTCCTTTTTCTCACATCTGCCTTTTATCAGAGATTATTGCCACTCCTGTCCTCTTTTGCTTACTGTTTGCTTGATATATATATGTTTTTCTATCCTTTGATTTTTAACTTGTTTGTGTTTTTGTATGTAAGATGTGGAAACCCTGGTTATGCAGTGGTGAAGAGCTACGGCTGCTAACCAAAAGATCAGCAGTTCGAATCCATCAAGCAGTTCTTGGAAACTCTATAGGGCAGTTCTGCTCTGTCCTAGAAGGTTGCTCTGAGTTGGAATCGACTCGATGGCAACGGGTTTGGTTTGCTTTTTTTGGTCTAAGGTGTGTCTCTCGTAGGCAACATATGGATGGGTCATTTTTTTTTTTTTTAAATCCACTCTGCCACTCCCTGCCTCTTGATAGTTCATTTAAAACATTCACATTCAGTGTGATTATCGATAAGTATGAATACTTCTATTTTGTGTGTGTGTGTGTGTGTGTGTGTGTGTGTGTGGTGGTAATGATTTCTTTGTTCCCAGTAATTTCTGTGCTGAGTTCTTTTTGTGTATGGATTTTCTTTCCATATCTTTCATTACTTTCATGTTTACTGAGTCTTTTTGATTTTCTTCTTCTTTATTTTGGTGAGGAAATTTATTACTTTTATTTATCATTAATCTGCAATTTACCTTTGCCTTTCTAACCTTAAAACAGTTGATTATTTCTTGATATCACCTTGACTTCCTCTCTATTTGTAAGTTCTGTAACTACACCGTTTATTCCACTTTTTTACTTTGAAGTTGCCATCATTTACCAAATAACCTCTCAGATTCCCTATTATCAGTTTTGTAGCTTTATTTTACTTTTGAGAATTCTTTAACTGGGTTGGTATCTGGGTGATGCTGTTGTGTGTCTTTATCTCAGGTTGTTATCTGATATCATTGGTTTTTTGTCCAAAGAACTTCGTTTAATATTTCTTCTAAAGTTCATCTGTTTTTGACGAATTCCCTTAATTTCTGCGTATCTGAGAGTGTCTTAGTTTTGCCATCATATTTGAAGGACAATTTTGCTGGATTCTTGGTTGTCAATTATTTTCTTTCAGTATTTTATATACGTCATACTACTGCCTTCTTGCTTGCATGGTTACTGCTGAAAAATTAGTGCTTAATCTTATTGGTGTCCCTTTGTATGTGATATTTCATTTTTCATGAGCTGCTCTCAGAATTCTTTGTCTTTGATTTTGGGGAGTTTGGTTATGTTATATCTTGGTGACTTTCTTTTGTAAACTATCCTGTATCGGGTTCGTTGAGCTTCTTGGATGGAAACCTTCTTGTATTTCAGGTTATTAGGGAAGTTTTCTGTCAATAAATCTCCAAAAATTCTCTCTGTGCTTTTTTTCTCTCCTCCTTTTCTGGAATACCAACTATATTCTTTCTTTTGATAGTGTTCCACATAACTCTTAGGCTTTTTTCATTGTTTTTGCTCTTTGTTCTTCAAACAGATTAGTGTCAAGGAATTTTTCTTCTATTTCACTGATTCTTTCTTCCATTGATTTGATTCTACCTCTGTGTTCTGTTCTGTTATCTATTTCATTTCGTTGTTAATCATCTGGATTTCTAGGTGTTGTTTTTATATGGTTTCTAATTGTCTATTTACTTTGTCATTTTGTTCTTGTATTGTTTTCCTAAATTCTTCAAGGGTTTTGTCTGTATTTTCCTTGATCTGTTTGAGGATGCTATGTATAAGTCTTTTGAATTGCTTCTCATGTAGTTTCATTACCATGTATTCCTCAGGAAGGTTTTCTGTTCCTTTATTTTGCTCACTTTTTTGAGCCATCTCATCCTGTTTTTTCATATGATTTGTTATTGTCTGCTGTTTCCAGGGCATTTAGAAGTTATTTCACTCATGTATATATTTATTGATTGATTGTATGCTTGTTTCCTTCTGATTTTTTGTTTTGTTTTGATGTATCAGGGTGGGTAGGGCAGGCATGCTCCACTGATTGCTCACCTGGCAGCACTGGCGTGCTCATCACCTGTCTCCAGGTGGGTGGGACAGTGGCAGGCAGGACGAGCTTGTGCTGCTGTTCACCGGACATGCTGGGCAGCTGAGGACAGGCTTGGCAGGTGCAGGCCACCATCTTTTGTTGATTCAGTGGTGTGGGAGCATAGGATGGTGCATGTCCAGTGGGCAAGGCAGCGGGCGAGGTGGGTGTGTCAGGCAACCAGGGATGCAGGAGTGCTCTCTGCCACTCACAGTGTAGTTGAGGTGGTGGGCAGGAGTGTGGCAGGCAACTGGGGACCATGAATGCTTTCTGCCACTCACTGGGTTGGTGGGTTGAATGTGTATGGTCGGTGATGGGGAGTGCAAGGTGTGGTAGGTGGCTGGGTTCATGGGACTCTCACTGCTTACTGGGTGAGGGTTGGGCAGGGGGTGGGGCGGGTGTCCAGAATGAGAGAGAGAGCTCTCTGCCTGCTCAGCAGGTAGATGGGGCTGGGAGCAGTGCAGGCCTCCAGGAGCATCGTCGACCTGCTCAGTGAGTAGGCTGGGCTGTGTGGTTCCATGCTTTTCACCTGCTTGGTGTGTTGGCAGGGTGAGGGAAGGTGTGAGCAGCTGGAGAGTGCTCTTGCTGGGTGAACAGGGGTGGTGGTAGATGGAGTTGGGTGGAGGGGAAGAAAGAGGGGGCTTATACTATGATCCCCAGTGGCTGGCACAGCAGGGATGGGAGCAGTCTGTGCCACTAATCACCAGGAGGGTTGGGAGAGGAGGAGCATGCTTCCCTGGTCACTTGGTGAGGGTGCTTCCCATTGCCTGTGGCCAGCAATTTGGACCTGGCCCCAACCAAGTGCCAAGAGAGGGGGCGTCTGCCTGCTGAAACTCTATGGATCTATTACTCTGTGCTCACCGCCTGTCCTAATGGTCAGAGACCACTGCTGGTGAGTCACCTCATCTCTAGATCTTGGCTCCTTTCCTGCTCTGAGCACCAGAATTCTTGGAACTCTCACCCTCCTTCCTATACTTTCCCTCCTTAGCTCTGGTTCATGTCCTGCTCACCTTGCTTCACTCTGAGTATGTCTACACAGTTTCTCTGTCTCATATTGGGAATTTTATGATGTTACTTTCCTGCGCTTCTCACCTGAGATAGCTGCTGGCCCTGCCTCAAGATGGGTATACTGTGTTGGGCTGGTTGGCAAGGCACCTCTGCTCTATATTTCTCCTTGTTTGCTGTTCTCATTCAGTTTCTTCTTCCAATCAGTGTTCAGTTTAATTCTTTATCCTTTCATTTGATGCTCAGGGTTCCAGGATTGGCATTTTTATCTGTTTCACTTGGATTCTTGGGTCTTTGCTGTAGAGGGATGGCATGGTGTGTGTGACTAATCCGCCAGGCTCCTGACATATCTGCCTTTTAAAATAGTCAAACACTTTGAAAACAAAATCTCTTTTGTTAAGAAGTTAAATAGCGCCAAAACATCACTGAGGAATAGGGACACTGAGAAGGACATAAAAATTCATGTTAGTAAAATTCTTGACATATTTATGAAAAATCTAGGGCTTGTATCTGTACAAATATCATGTATCAGAAAACTTAAGACCGTTTACCCTTTTTCTCTGTTACATCTTTCATACACCTCTAGATCTTTTTTTTTTTCAGAATTGTGTGAATTGCACATTGAAATTAAATGCCAGAAAATGCCTGTGTCTCGATTAGTTCTATTCCACTTTGTATTTTTAGTTTAAGAAGTCACATTCTTGGGACTGTATCAAATAACCTTGATATATTTTATGAATTTAGATTGCATTTTTTTTTTAACGATATCTTTGAGGTTCTTAAGTTCTGTACTACTCTATTTTATGAAATCTTGTTTCTGGAATCTGCAGTTATTTGTAGACTTTTAAGATATGGTAAGGAATGTAAGAAAGTATGATGGTATGCTGATGTGGCAGTCTCACAGGACTTCAGATGAAGTCTGGACAATCTATAGTGTTACAGAGAATGAACGAAAGAGCATTATAAGGAGGGTACTAGTGAAAGTCAGCCTGTGTTTAAAGCCTGGATAACTGATGATAGACAAGAAAAAGAAAATGCCCACATGTTGATGGAAAAGGTCAATGAACTCTTCAAACCAGAGTTCAGTAAGATGATGGAAGAATTAACATACTGAGATTACAACTACCTTTTTTTTTCCTGATAATTGAAGTTATTTGTAAGCATGTTTTGGCAGTAAGGAAGACGGGTATGTGTCTAATCTCTGAGATACTATTAATTGGTGAAAAAAAAAAAGTTTGCATTTGGTAATTTAAAACCCTTCCAAATCCATGTGACCAACTGCTAAGAGAATTATTTCTGTGTATGTTGACACAGAAAAATCAACAAAACATAATGCATTTGATCAGGGGTAGTAAGAGTTTCATAAGACTACCCATGATACTCCTGTAAGATATAATAGGTAAGGTATCATTTTTAGATTATCTAAATATAATATGTAAATATAAATATAATAAGAAGACCTTGATACAGTAACTGATACTGGATTAGCCTTCCCACTATAAACCAGTATAAAAG
This sequence comes from Loxodonta africana, assembly GCF_030014295.1. Classification (NCBI taxonomy): domain Eukaryota; kingdom Metazoa; phylum Chordata; class Mammalia; order Proboscidea; family Elephantidae; genus Loxodonta; species Loxodonta africana. The sequence continues at coordinate 20,981,086 of NC_087362.1, forward strand.
AAGATGAACAATATGAGACAACTCTTTACTGATATTAGAAAACAGGCTGTACAGGACAGTGATCCCTGAATAAGGGGAGACGTATTTACTGATATTAGAAAACAGGCTGTACAGGACAGTGATCCCTGAATAAGGGGAGACATATTAGCTGGCAACAGACAAACATGCTGGCAGGTAGAACCCAGAGCATGGTGGTCTGGCTAAGCTTTGGAGGCAGAGATCAGAATTTGAGTTGTTGAGGTGGCTGAAGATTGTAGGGCAGGCTTCTAGAAAGAAGAGAGCTGCTTCATAAATCTGTATAAAGGTAGTTTCACATCTTCGGCCAAATACACAGATGTGCAAATTTAAGGAAATACGTGCCTCCTAGGGAGCTGTGAGTTTAGTGGAGAGTCTAGAGGCCACATGATGCTGGTAGGTATGAGAGTTACAACTGGTCAAGCACAGACACATCTCTGTGGAAATTGCAGGGGCTCCATTAGGACTCTAAAAGAGTCAATCCTTAGAGTCAGGGCAAATTTAGCCTTTGTGCAGTGATTCTTAAAGTGTGATCATAGACTCCTGTGGGGCACCAAGGCTCTTCCAAGGAATCATCAAGGGGCCCTCATCACTGTTATCATTATCATCATAGTAACTATAATCATGCTGGTGTTTGCCTTTTTCACTGTATTAACATTTACAGTAATGTAGATTAATAAATGATATATATAGGGGGAGCCCTGGTGGCACAGTGGCTGAGAACTCAGGCTGCTAACCAAAAAGGTCAGCAGTTCGAATCCTTAGAAACCCTATGGGGCAGTTCTCCTCTGTCCTATAGGGTTGCTATGAGCTGGAGTTGACTCGACGTCAATGGTTTTGGTTTTTTTGTTATTGTTGGTATACAGATATAGATATCTATAGGTATAGATACAGATTGAGTATTTGAAATTCAAAATTTTACTTATTGAATACTGTGTAATGGGGGAGAATAGAAATATGCGATGAAGACATTAGTTGATATCCTGTGTACTCTAATCCTTGTGAATAATTAGTTTTGTATACATTCTGATTTGCATTTTTCTAAGACCTCAGAGATGCTCAGAGATGCACAGCAGTGATTATAGGATCATGCCTTTAGAGAATATAAGGTTATGTTGAATAATTACCTTTAAAAAACCTGAACATCATAAGTTAATTTGCTGTGCTTCCGCTATTTGTCCCTGTTTTTAGTTAATTCTTTTGTTTCCCCTTTTTCTCTGATGAAAGTAAATAATAAATACTTATAGAAAGAAAGCAAATATTCATTCACAGGCAAGTCTCTATGAGAAATTTAAATTATTTAGAAAATAATATGTTTAAAAAGGTGGACACCTGTTTATCCCTCCATTTGCGTATTCATTCAAAATGTATCCACCACCTAGTATGTATCATCCGCAGTACAGGGAAATAACTTTGTTCTCAAAGAATATACAATGTAATATAGGATGTTGAAAATAAAGAGCTAGTGTGTTAAGATTTATGATAAAGGTGAGTGGAAACAGACCATGTGGGTATAATTTTCCCATCCTGAGGCTCATAACATGATCATTACTTCATATATAAAATAACATCAATAATCAAGGCATTTTATGCAATGACATAATATCTAATATCATGACTTATTTCTCATTTATATTTTTTGAAGATAGGAAGAAAATAAAATCTGGTTTTGGGGTAAAAAACAAGTTGCAAATAGTGCTACCACTGTATTCATATTCATGTCCTTTCATTGAAAAAATGTAGAATGTTAGCCAAGGGCTTTGCATAAAAAGAAAGGCAACAACATTTTGTGTGCAGAATATCTAATAGTGCATTTTAATTTGTTTTTAAAAGTTGAAAAAAAAATAAACTGTCAGTTTTATATGTATCTTGGCGATTCAGCATCATCTCCTGGGGTTTAGTTAATGAATTTTAATACAGGGACTTCTTGGCTGCTCGAAGGCCTTAAAACTTTTTTTTTTTTTAGTGTCATGGTGCTAATACTAAATTTATTTAATATATTACCAACAATGATGATTCAAGTACAAAATGCTAACTGATAGAAAATAGTATTTTAACTTCTTATAATGAGGATAAAAGAAACATCTATTTCATTTAGATAATGTTAATATCTCAATTTTCAAATAACTAATTGTATTAAATAATATAAGCATGCTCGTTTACTCATTTGTCTATTTCTCAGGCCAAATCATGTGTATTTTTAACCATATGTCAAAAACATCAACAAGATGGTTCAACTTAATTATTTTTGGCAATGGTAGAGAAAGTATAGGACAAAAATTAGAACTAGGGCGAGGGTCAGGAAGTCTGATTTAAAGTGACACCAAAGTAGCAGAGCAAAGGTTTAGAAAAATTAGGAATTTAGATTTGCCATCATAGGTCGGTAGAACAAGAGCCAATGGTATACATAGCCTTGAATAGAATTTAAACTCAGCAAAGGGAGGAAAGTAGGCATAAATGACTGAATGAATGATATTTCCTCAAATATGAACTTAAATAAACTAAGCCCCATGTAGCAAATTCTGAAGCTATGCCAATGTGATAAATACTATTTATGGAGCTAATGCTAATGCTTTCTATTTTAAATGAAATAGTAGTTATTGGGATCTATGGAGTTTTACCTGGTGATTCAACATGACATTTCGCAGAGTTGAATTTTTGAAATGATGTGTTCTATGATTGTAAATAGAATGAGCCATTTTCACCAGCTACTTGAGGCTCTCTGCTTCTGTGATCTTCCAGGGTCTCTGGATATCCAAAAATATTTTCTTAAAAAATTTCCTGATGCTTGATCATTATAATGCAGTCCAAGATAATATCCTATAATTTAGATAAAAATTTAAAGAGAATATATTCCCATCATAATACTATTTTTCTTACCTTCGATTTCCTATATCTACCCTCGCTAAAATATTTCCAATTGACACTGGCAATCTTGCTACCTATGTAAGATTCTCTAATGCTGCCGGGAATCATGCAAACACTGACATGAAGGAAAAAGTCTGATTTAACACATAGATATTTAGAGGTTGGCAAGAGCTATGAAGTGTCTAAGTGTTTATCCTACTTGAAAGACTGCCACAGTTTTATAGATGCTGGAAGAAGACACAAGACTCTTGGGTCAGAGACAAAGGACAGTTAATTCCATGAAATGAATGCAGTAGCTGGAGTAACATCGTTTGCAACTGGTCCCTGAGCCTCAATTTCCACAGGGTGACATGATGAGGGCCAGGTGATAGCCACAGAAACAGTAGTTGTATAATGGGAGAGGGAACATTGCTATAAGGGGTATGGTAGACCAGACAATAGCTTGCTAAGAACATCCACGTGTTAGTCCCTGAACTTGTGAATTTGTTGCATTACATAGTATACTAGGAGACCTTTGTTGGACACCAACTGAAATAATAACCATGACTATAAATACCCTCATTTTCCAACTTCCTCACTATCTCTGACAGCAGCCATTCCCCCCACAGAGCTCTTTCTCTTTTGAGTTCCATAATTCATTGCAGTGGTCACAGACAACTCATGGAAACATCATATCTTCAATAATAACTTTAATAACAAAGAAGGATATAAACAGAGATGTAAACAGAAACAAAAAAGTACATAGGGTGAGATTTGGGAGGGGGCCCGGCACAGATCCTCAACATCTCAAGTGGACCCACTTCTTCTTGAAAAGAAGTGTTCTTTCTCACCCATTAGGAAACTTTTCGATAGGAAACTCAATGACGCCATTTGGCAGGCTTGGCTATTGTGTGTTCTCTCAAGTGGCTCCTGGCTCCCCCGGCTAGCTCTAGGACAGCCCTAAGATGTCCCTTGCTCTGTGTGCAGCCCCCCTGCTCCAGAAACCCCAGCTCTCGGAGAGTTACAGCTCTTGACTGGGGTTACTGTTTACACTCTGCTGTCACTGCCTGGGTCTGTTCGTTGTCTTTGCCTGTTCTTTTACTGCTGCAGCCACTGCTTTCATTGCCATTGCAGGTTTACCCAGTCTGGGAGATCCTCAGCATAGGGCCTCCATCTCCAAAGGATGTCTTCCCCTCTAGCTCTCACCCATCAGGAACCTCCATCTGAGCCTCCCTGTTCTAAGGTTTTTATTTGTTCCCAGGTGGGCTCCCCAGCCAATCTTGGCAAAGTTCGACTACCCGGTGGAGGGGTCAATGGGTGGAGAAGACAGCCAATTTGTGTAAAGGTCATCTACAAGGTGGGACCCATCAGCCAATCCTGGGTAAAGGTCACTTGCCAGGTGGGGCACCGCAGCCAATGTGGAAAATCTCAGTCTGAGCAGGGTTTAGGAACCAGGACCAAAAGGCCAAATTGCTTTTTGTTAATATAGTTCCACACACATGCAAAGGAAAACTAAGATAGCAGATGGAATTGAAGTTGCTAATTAAAGCTGACCTAACGATAGTTATCCAAAAGAAACCTGTGCAATCAGAAGTGTCCTTAAATGTGGAAGAGAGAGGCAGAAAAGTTAAGATTCTGAGTGATGAGATGTGAGAAGGACTCAGCCAGCTGGCTGAGAAGATGGAAGGAGACAAGCCAAGGACTGTGGGCAGTCTCTAGGAACTAGAATAGTCAAGGGAACAGATTCTATCCTAGAGTCGCCAGAAGGAATGAACTGCTGACACGTCAATTTTAGCCCAGAAAGACCATCTTAGGATTTCTGACATCCAGAACTAGAAGATAATAAGCTTGTGTTGTTTGAAGCCACTAAATTTGTGGGAATTTGTTACAGCAGTAGTAGAAAATGAATACTGTGGGGCTGCTAGCAAACCTGTTCACATTTTCCCTGGAGGAAGACATTATCTTGATTATTGCTGTCAAGGAACAAATCTTCCCACTATTCCAGAAGGTGATATGACCTCTATTTTCAAAGGTCCCTTGCTCTACTAACATACTAGACAAGACAGTCTGGAACAAAAGCTGTAAATACCTTTACTCAGAAGATGCCCGAAGATCAGAGAAAACCACGGGGAACCATTTTGCAACAGATGTTTGAATTTAGGAAAGAAATATAATCTTTAAGCCTTAGATTCTTCTACAAAACTAGGGAGTATGTTGGCCAGTGCTTCCCAAACTAGTATACAATTTATTTTTAGCTCACTGTGGAAAATGAAGAAAGCTCTTTGGTAGAGCTAGAGGCTTTGTTGGTACCAGGGTCTTTGTTGGCACCAGGCTGTGCTACATTTAAGGGAACAATATTCAGAATCCCAGTATACTAATTGAGATGCTATGGTGGCTGAAAAGTGGGTCATTTTAATGTTTATCTTTTTTTTCTGTTTGGATTGTGGTTGACACTTCTGCTTTTATGGGTCAGTTACAGAATGCCATTTAAACATTCCACTGCTTGTAATTTATTAGGGTAAAAGAAAATATTTTGGAAGCCTTTAACTTCCTTCTTATTCAAAGCTCCCTCTCAATCTCTCCTTTGAACGCCCTGGTTTAGGAATATAGGGTTGCCATTCTGCTTATATGCCTCTAATACATGTAATGTAGGGTGTAGAATTGAGTTAAGACAACTCACCAGTTAAGCTTGTTTGAATCAGTGCGAGTTATAAAATTGAAGCTCATGACTGGTGCTCTGCTGAGGCCTATTTGGAGATCTAGATTTAGATTCTAAACAAGAAGACGACCCTCAACGAGGTGGATTGACACAGTGGCTGCAACAATGGGCTCAAGCATAACAATTGTGAGGATAGCTCAGGACGGGTAAGCGTTTTGTTCTGTTGTACTGAAAGTCGCTGTGAGTTGGAACTGACTTGATGGAATCTAACAACAACAAGAAGAAGGTCCGCTTAATTGTGCTGGATTTTTTTTTTTTAAGCTCAACCTTGTAACAGTAATAGAAGAACAGTAGGTGAGTAATTTGGCTCTCCAGTTCTCTTTACCTAATGGCATTTGGAGAGGACCCTTTTGATTGAGTAAGAAGATTCCAGTATTCTTTAACAGTTTAAGGATGGATGAATGAAGTGAGAAATATTGGACTCAGCATTACAGACATATAGGTACTTAAACCTATAGTAAGCAAAATAAGTAGATAGGATTTTGTTACTCAAGTTGGTGAAGCAGTCTCTATTGGTTATATTACCAATAGGCACATACATTCTTCGAAACAGAAAAATCTGCAGATAAATTTACTCATAACATTTATTACAAAATGTGTATCAACATTAAACTATAGATGATGTCAAACAGCTGAAGAAAGAATGAGTTTTTTAAGCAAGCCTAATAATTTAGAATAGGGCTTATCACCCCATGTGCTGAGGCAAGATGTTACCTTAATATCTTCAAATCTGTGCTGCCAAATTAATGTCTGTTTTAGTGATAGCTACCGGATTGTATGTTGAATGAGTATAATACATTTTTAGTTTTTTGTAATTTGTGTTGAGGTTTATATAGAAGACATAGAGTTCAATTTAACAGGAGAGATCCCATGTTCATGGAAACATGCAATAATGTTAATTCATGAATGTCTAAAGAACACTGTTGGAACAGCAACCTGTTTCAAACAGTAATGTAGCACGGAAGAGCAATTGCATAATTGAGATTAAAAACTGGCTGTGACACATTTTAATGCAATACCTATTTTGCAAAATCTCTATCTGCAGATTATTTTTTAGAACTAATTTGGCAATTTCTAACCCAATTCTACAACCTTTATTGGCTCTAATTACCTTATATGTATAGAACTCACCCATCAGCCTCGAGTCTTTCTATAGAAACATCTTCAACTTCATTCCAGCTAGCCGTCCCTGCTGTTGTTATTCTGTGCTGTCGAGTCAACTCTGATTCACAGTGACCCAGTGTAGCAGAATAGAACTGCCCTATAGGGCTTCCAAGGTTGTAATCTTTATGGGCAAAGATCACCATATCTTTTCTCCGGAAGATCAGCTGATGGGTTCGAACCACTGACCTTTTGGTTTGCAGCCAAATGCTTAACCATTGCACCTAAAGCTCCTTCTTCTATACCTAGACCTTTACAAAACTGACCAGACTGGACCTGATGTGTTCATTTTCTAGGACTGCCATAAAAAATAATACAAACAGAAATGCATTCTCTTACAGAATCAAGATGTTGGCAGAGTTGGTTCTTTCTGAGGGCTTCGAGGTAGAATCGTTCCATGCCTCTCTCCTAGCTTCTGGTAGCTGCTGGCAGTACTTGGCATTCTTTGGTTTGCAGCTGCATCACTCCAGTGTCTACCTCTGTCTTCACTTAACCTTCATCCTATGTTTCTGAGTTAAATCTCCTTCTCCTTTCTCTTATAAGGACACCGGGCATTGAATATAGGACCCACCCTAAATCCAAATTGATGTCATCCCAAGATCCTTGGCTGAATTACATTTTTGAAGACCTTATTTACACATAAGTCAAGTTCATAAGTATCATTAATTAGAATTTGGACATACCGTTTTGGGGGACTGTCTTAGTTATCTGGTGCTGCTATAACAGAAATAACTGCAGCTGGATGGCTTTAACAAAGAGAAATTTGTTTTCTCACAGTCTAGTAGGGTAGAAGTCCAAATTCAGGGTGTCAGGTCCAGGGGAAGGTTTTTTCTCTGTGTTGGCTCTGGGAGAAGTTCCATATCATCAATCTTCTCCTGGACTAGGAGCTTCTCAGCATAAGGACTCCAGGTCCAAAGGACACGTTCTTCTCCTGGCACTACTTCTTTGGTGGCATGGGGTCCCCCTCTCTGCTTGCTTCTCTTTTTTATATCTCAAAAGAGATTGACTTAAGATACAACCTAATCTTATAACACGAATCCTACCTTATTAACATAACTGGCCCAATCCCACCTCATGAACATCATAAAAAAAATAGAGATAGGATTTTTAGCACACAGGAAAATCACATCAAATGACAAAATGGTGGAAAGTCATACAATATTGGGAATCATGCCCTAGCCAAGTTGACACATATTTTTGGGGGACACAATTCAATCCATGATGGGGACCCTACTCAATTCACTGTACCTGATACTTCTGTGTCTACCCACTTCCATTGTTTTTCTCCTGCTGTTCCTTGCACATAAATATTCTTTCAAATATCCCTTCAGTTGCCCCATTCTGGATGGGGGCACAATCAGTCACCTTCTGACCCCAAGCATCAGTTCCGTGGACCTGGCTAACTGGGTTAAATCTCTTTCGTCTTCACAGTTCCAGATGCAAACTTCATACTTAAAGAATAGGTTGACTTCCCAAAGATGTTATTTTATTTGCATTGCATTGTTTGAGTAGCTGTCCTCCCATACCAGATTTTCTGCCAAAGCTCTTTTTTTTTTTTTTTTTTTTTTAATACTCTGGGGTAATTAATATTCTGAGATAACGGATATATACACCCATTCTTCCGAGTAAATTCCAAGTGCTTTATTCTGTGAATTTTTTATGCTGTTTCTCATCTAATGTTATTTCTCCCTCTTCTATATATGAAAGAAATTTATATCACTCATTGTAGCCTTTCACTGTTATGTGAGTGGTACATAGCATCTACTAGGCTTTGTAATTTCATTTGTCTTGTTTATCTTTTCATTCTCCATATCAACCTGCATAAAGCCTTCCTTAGATTTTAAAGAATAAAAACTATGATTTAATAAAAGCAACACTTAAAATAGTAATTTTTTTAATGTGCTCTAAAAATTTTTTTTTTTTTAAGTGAAAGCACAAGTCAGTTTCTCATACAAAAAATTACACACATCTTGCTATGTACTCCTAGCTGCTCTCCTTCTAATGAGACAGCACACTCCTTCTCTCCACTCTGTATTCCCTATGTCCATTCAACCACCTCCTGTCCCCCTCTGCCTTCCTATCTTGCCTCCAAACAGGAGCTGCCCACAGAGTCTCATGTGTCTATTTGAGCCAAGAAGCTCACTTCTCACCAGTATCATTTTCTGTCTTATACTCCAGTCCCATCCCTGTCTGAAGAGTTGGCTTCGAGAATGGTTCCAGTCTTGGGCTAACAGAAGGTCCAGGGACCATAACCTCCAGGGTCCTTGTAATCTCAGTCAGACGACTAAGTCTAGTCTTTTTACCAGAATTTGAGGTCTGCATCCCACTTTTCTCCTCCTGCATCAGGAATTCTCTGTTATGTTCTCCGTCAGGACAGTCATTGGCTGTAGCCAGTCACCATCTAGTTCTTCTGGTCTCAGGCTGATGTAGTCTCTGGTTTATGTGGTCCATTATGTCTGTTGGGCTCATATTTACCTTGCCTTTGGTGTTCTTCATTCTCCTTTGCTTCAGGTAGGTTGAGACCAATTGATGCATCTTAGAAGGCCCCTTGCTAGAGTTTAAGACCCCAGATGCCACTCACGCAAGTGGGATGCAGAACGTTTTCTTAATACATTTTGTTATGCCAATTGACCTAGATGTCCTCTGAAACCATGGCCCCCATCCCTGCTATTCAAAATGTTGGATTGTATTTGAGAAAATTCTTTGCTTTTGGTTTAGTCTGTAAAATAGTAATTTTTGAGTTATCAGGAGATTTTACTTTTCAAATCAAGCATTTCTGTATTGTTTGATGTTTTTACAATGAGTACATACTACTTTTGTTATTAGAAAAATAAAAGATTCTTATGCAAGTTATTGAGTTTGTACTTCAGGAGTAGCATTATGAAAGTGTTCCAAAAGTCATTAAATCTAATTAGACTAAAATGTTTCAGTTATTATTCTAATATGATTTTATTGTGTTTTAGTATGAAAGTAACTATAAAAAAGGGAGGTGGAAATATTTCTAATATTTTTGTGCCTACTCCCTTAATTATATGTTTTGTTGTTTTCCATTTCGTGATTTTTATATATCTTTTTCTTAAAATATATATGATATACTTTAAAATAGTGTTACTGTAGTTTAACAGTTTAAACCAAACCTGTTGCTGTCAAGTCAATTCCGACTCATAGTGACCCTATAGGACAAAGAAGAACTTTCCCATAGGGTTTCCAAGGAACGCATGGTGGATTCAAACTGCTGACCTTTTGGTTAGCAGCTGTAGCTCTTAACCACTATGCCACCAGGCTTTCCAAACTAGCAGATTACTAATAATAAATAAACATAATGTCTAGACCTATTTTAGAAGACCTATAACCTATAGTTAAATGGTAAAGATGATATTCATATTTTTATCTAATTATGTTTCTCTCTCTTTCTTTGCAACATTCTTTTAGAATTTATTCTCTTCCTGTACTTAATCAGTTAACCAGTTTCTCTCATTTCTCTCGAAAGCACTAATTAATTGGGAAAAAGTCATAGCTTCTATTTTCTGGAAACCCCGGTGGGGTAGTGGTTAAGTGCTACAGATACTGACCAATGGGCTGGCAGTTGCAATCCACCAGGCACTGGTTGGAAACTGGATGGGGCAGTTCTACTCTCTCCTATAGGATCACTATGAGTCGGAATTGACTTTATGGCAATGGGTTTGTTTGTTTGTTTTTTGGTTTCTGTTTACTGGTGTATTCAAATCCTACTTGATTGCTCTTTATTTCCATCTCTATTTTTTGCTTCATTAACTTAATAGGAACCAGGTAAACAATGTCAAATGAGCAAACCATATTTGCAATGAGCACATTTCACACATTCTAAAATCATTGAAAAGTAATTAATCCTATGCTTAAAGCATCAATTGGATGCTTGTCAGCTTTTATAAATGAAAATTAATCTCTTTGTAACTAACTAGTAATGATTAAATATAAGATGCTTTTGAAGATTTAAATAACATTATTTAAGCTTGTCACTTTCCTTCTTTCCCCCAACGTATTTAATGACTTTTAGTTTAAAAAAAGGACAGAGCACTTTACTATCTTGGTCATCCCTTTGGTGTGGCTACACTAGTGCCCTTCATAAACATTTATTGAAGGAATGCAGTTCTAGGCTCTGGGGGTATAGAAAAATTCAAACCTTCATGAGCCTTGCATTCTTGTTGGAGAAAAAAATAAGAAGAAGAATAAATAAACCTTCACTTAAATATCACCTCAATTTGGATTTCTATGATCACCTTATTTCTTTCTTTCTTTTTTTTTAAATAATTTTTATTGTGCTTTAAGTGAAAGTTTACAAATCAAGTCAGTCTGTCACAGATAAATTTATATCCACCTTACTACACACTCCCATTTACTCTCCCCTCAATGAGTAGGCCGCTCCCTCCTTCCTTTCTCTCCTTTGGTGACCGTTTTGCCAGTTTCTAACCCTCTCTACCCTCCTATCTCCCCTCCAGACAGGAGATGCCAACACAGTCTCAAGTGTCCACCCGATACAAGTAGCTCACTCTTCATCAGCATCTCTCTCCTACCATTGTCCAGTCCCTTCCATGTCTGATGAGTTGTCTTCGGGAATGGTTCCTGTCCTGGGCCAACAGAAGGTTTGGGGACCATGACCGCTGGGATTCCTCTAGTCTCAGTCAGACCATTAAGTCTGTTCTTTTTATGAGAATTTGGGGTCTGCATTCCACTGATCCCCTGCTCCCTCAGGGGTTCTCTGTTATGCTCCCTGTCAGGGCAGTCATCGGTTGTGGCCGTGCACTGATCACCTTATTTCATTTGCAATCTTTTCACACCTCCCCCTGTACTCCTTTTGCCTCTTCCCTGATTTTTCTCCATAGTGCTTTATCACCTTCTATATATTTTATTATGTAATTAAGAGGATAGGGAAAAAGGCCACCCTCCTGGACCAGGGACAAGAAGCAAGGCAGGGAGACATATTTAGATGATACCCCAATAATCCAGAGAAAAGATAATGATGGTTTAGGCCAGAATAGTGTCAGGGGAGTTGATGATAAGTGACTGGATTTTGAATATATTTTGAAGGAAGAGCAAACAGGTTTTGCTTCAGACTGTGAGAAAGAGAAAGAAATCAAAGATTATCCCATGAACTTTAGCTTTAGTGACTAGAATGATGGAGTTACAATTAATGGAGATAGGGAAGATTGCAGGAAAGCCACATTTATGGGATGAGGGAATCAGGAGTTCAGCTTGGGCCATGTGTATATGTATGACATACTTCTCTAAGAGGGGGCAGAGAGTAAATGTTCTAGGAAAACAATGTATGATTTCAGAGTCCACTTGAATTTAGTGGTCCTAAGTTTCAAGTAAGACCATTTATTGAGTTTTTTTTTTTTTTTTTAAATATGAAAAGCTGAATGAGTACAAGAGCCGAGTTGGGATTTTGTTGACTATACGTGATGAAGTAAGAGAGTTAACGGAATGTTTTCAAGAGAGAGATTTTGATAATTGTTCATGGACTCTAAACTGGGTAAGTAGAGAAGTTAGGGCATAAGCAAGGTGAGGGAGAGTCAGAAGATCCTCGTGCGTGGGAGGGTTGTTGAAGTTGATAAAAGAGGGAGTGGGTTTGAATTTGAGATCATGGAGACGTCACAATTACAGGTAATAACATGGAGTGATGTATGACCGTGGAAGAGAATGGCTGAGGTTGGGTGAAGGAAAAGGTCATTGACATCAAAAGTATTAAAAGTATCTCTATGAATATTAAAATCACCAAAAATCCTGAATAAAAATAGTGATAAACTGAGTGACAGTGTACTAGGAGCAAATGCCATTAAGGAATGATTAGGAAACAGGGTCTGTAAAAGACTGTAAAAAGGAAGGATGGCAAAGTCTGAGAATATGTGATCCAAAAGTGGGTGTGTTTTTAGGGAGAAATGAGAGAGAATGGAGGAGGAAGAGAAATATTTATCCTGCTTCAAGGCTCAATGATATGAGTCACATAAAACAAAAAAGACATCTTTTGAGAGGGCTGAAAAAAAGCAGAGGTTTCAGGGGACATGAACATTTGGTCAGAACCAGAAAGTGAAGGGAATGAATATACTGTTAAGAATTGTACATTTTTTAAGGAAAACTATTCATCATTAATTTATACCTGCATACTTTTGGAAATGCTGGGAACTACACTGATGGGTTATTAAAATGTGCTGAAATGCAGAGGTCTGTCTATTATATAGCAGCTAACGCTCTTGAGTTCCTGTCGGAATGGCAAATCAGTAGTGTAGCAGGCAGGTCAAGAGAGTGAAAATATATGAATAAAAAAAATGCAGGTATTATGATAGTACAGTATTCTTTTAAAAAAAGGTCTCAAATTATTTCTAGGCAAGAAAATAATACATTTTCTTGCTACCAAAACTAGAGATATTAACAAAGGCTTTTATATATTTTTACCAAACCAAAACCAAACCTGTTGCTGTTGAGTCAATTCCAACTCACGGCAACCCTATAGGACAGAGTAGAACTGCCCCATAGAGTTTCCAAGGAGCAACTGGTGGATTCGAACTGCCAATCTTTTGTTTAGGAGCCATAGCTGTTAACCACTACACCACCAGGGTTTCCATATTTCTACAGTGTTGTAAAATATTTTTCAAAATAAATTATATGTAACATGAATTCACATATCAATGATTTCACTTAATAGTTGCCTGGACAAGAATTCTGCTCCTAGAGTTCACACCAGAAAACATTATTGTGAACGTACTCATGGGAAATGTAAACTTTTGCTGTCAAGAGGTAGTACAGGCAGTATGGATGAACATCAAAAACACTAAGTGAGAGAAACCAGAGGTAAAATACCACATATTGCATGATTCCATTTATGTGAAATATCCAGAAAAGGCAAATTTATGTAAGAGAGAGATAATTATTTGCCTTGAGCTAGTGGTGGGAGGGAGGATGAGTACAAATGAGCACTAGCAATCATTTTGAGATGATAGAAATGTTTTAAAATTGTATTGTGGTTATGGTTGCACAGTTCCGCAAACTTACTCAATATTATTGAATTGTACGTTTAAAATTAGTGAATTTTATGATATTTTTTCTTTTATATTATACCTCAAAAACTGTTAAAAATAATACAAAGAATGTTTTAAAACATATTTAGATAACAAAGCTAGAACGCAAAATTTAAGTGTAGTGTTGGTGAATTTTAGCAGATAAAAGTATTATGTTCCTTTTTTTTTTCTTTATTGTCAGTGACCTTGTAATTGGAACAGCAATACAGTCCTTTGATCTAGTAATCTCATTTCTGTTGTTTTCTAAGGAAAATAAATCAAAGGACAGAAGTGTTACATTCACAACTTTACTTACTACAGGATTTTTCCTTATAGTAATATTATAAATAAGCAAGCAACAAATACAATGTTGTAATGGATGAACATTTGATAAATTATTCTATATTAATAATATTTTATGCAACATCCCTCTGAACGTTTAGAAATATGTGTGAGGTGGTAGAAAAAGTAGTATGCTGAGTATATACATGGGCACGAAAATTTAAGGTCAAAAAAATGAAAAATTGAGAAATTGTTCGCAGCTCATTTATATAATTGAAATGTCACGATTTATACTTAAAAAGTAATGGAAAGTAATGAGATGAAAATATTCGCATTAAATAAATAAAAGATTAGTTGCCAATTCAAAAGTGCAAATAAGTAAAATTAGGAAGGAAAAGAGTGAGTACTCTTACTTTCTTAAGCAATGGGGCCTGAAAATGTGGTCTCCATATTAGGATATCAGGTATAATATTCAGAGGTATTTTAAAGTAAATTTTAAAGAAACTTAATGTACTTATATAACCTTCCTGATGTCCATCTTAAATCAAAATATATTTGGGTTTTTTTTTCCTAGTTAGTTTGGATGTTTTGTACTAAACTCCTTTACTCATTTATTCAACAACTATTTGTTGTCCATCTACTATATCCCAGGCACTTTTGTAGGTGCTTAAGAGTCAGTTTTGAATAAAACAGACAACATTCCCATCCATGAGGCACTTATAGTTTAAAGAGAAAAGCTATATTAAATGTAATAAATAATGCAGAATATTTTTAAAACAAAAGTTTATTACAACTAATCAACATGGATTAAAATTAAACCAAGGGAAGAAGTGCACAGGGCAGAGTTCAGGAAAGTACCTAACGTGGACCTTCCCATGGAATAATGGACAGTTACTTTCTGGACATTGATGTGTGACAATACACATGGAGCATTGCTAATTAGGGAAGCTCTCTTAAACCTTGGTATTCAGCTGATACCACAGAACCCAAAGCCCTCACCTTAAATCACATTGTTTGTGTGCCTCAAAGCCCCCATCATAAATCACAGTGTTATTACATGGCTGGCCCAATATCTTAGGCAAACAAAGACATATCCTTCTAATGGCTTGGAGATTACCTCCCAGAAACCCAGGCAGGGGTAAGGCCAGACCTGTCTTAAAAAAAAAAGGCAAGATTAAATTCTTTACTACTCAGGTAACTACAGTTCAGAATGCTAGAAGTCTGAATTCAGGGCACCAGCCCTAGGGAAAGGCTCTCACTCTCTGCTCTGGGGAGAAGGTCCTTGTCTCTTTTAAGCTCCTTATCCTGAGTTCCTTGGCAACCAGGTGGAGTGTATCTTCCCTTTTATGCTTGCTAGCTTGCTCTTTTATATCTCAAAAGAGATTGACTAAAGCCACACCCTGTACTAATACTGCCTCCTTAACATAACAAAGAAAACCCTTTCTCAAAAGGGACTATAACCACAGGTATAAAAAAAAAAAATCTGTTGGCCTTGAGTTGATTCCAGCTCAGAGTGACCCTATAGGACAGAGTAGAACTGCCCCATAGAGTTTCCAGGGAATGCCTGGTGGATTTGAACTGCTGACCTTTTGGTTAACAGCCATAGCACTTAACCATGACACCACCAGGGTTTCCACCACAGATATAGAGGTTAGGATTTACAACTCATATTTTGGGAGGACACAATTTAATCCATAACATATAGTAAAAGATACAATTTATAGGTCATTTTATCTTATTTTAATTTTAACTGTACACGAGTTTTATTTAAGTACTAAAGTATTTGTGACATAGAAGAAAACGGGTACTACTAGAATACATTCGAAGACTACTCTCCCTTGTTATCTTCAAAAGCTTAACCTTTGTTTCTTATTTTGTTAACAATAATTTGGGAAAAAAAAAATCCAATTTAAGAGCAAAATATATCACCACCTCAAGTCATTGACAAAACAAGACCTGAGAAATAAAAACTATACCTTCGATTAATACTTTGAAATATCTAAAAACGATATCTAACTGTAACAAAAACGAAACACCTCATGTGCATTTCAGATTCATTTAGATGAATTTTTTTCCCCTCTTTTCAGTCTCTTTTCACCAACCTGTCAAAATAGAATGAATAGTTAGGTTGATTTTACCGTAATGTTTCTGTGAGTTTGTGATCTGTCTTCTTTTGGCCAAATTTTAGGATCCCAGTACCCAGCGCCATCGAGTTAATTCCGACTCATAGCAACCCTGTAGGACAGAGTAGAACTGCCCCATAGAGTTTCCGAGGAGAGCCAGGAGGATTTGAACTGCTGACCCTCTGGTTAGCAGCCGTAGCACTTAACCACTACGCCACCAGGGTTTCCAATTTTAGCCTATGGCATTATTATGAAGTCTCTTTCTGCTTTGTTGTATACCTGAACAGGATGTAAATGGGTCAGTGTGTTTTCCCACTGCCTGGGGACTCCCAAAGAGGCGATGTCTCTGTGACAAAGGGTGTGGCTTCCTAGAAATGAATTATTATTATTTCTTTTTTCCCATGGCGGAACTGTAAACATATCTTTACTCTGAACAAATTGGAATTTGCTTAGAAACGTTTTTTTTTTTTAAGCCATTATCATTTTAACACTTTTCAAAATACTCAGAACTAGAATTGTAAGTATGAAATACAATTATTGCCTAATTAATATGTTATTGCAGCTGTTAATGTAATGTCCTTGAATGGCCCACTGTCAAGAAAATCAAGTAGAATTTTTTGTAAGTTGTGTTAAAATTACACACCAAATTAATAATAATACTGAAATGCAATCAATGTTTCCTTCTTTCTTGATAAGGAAAAAAAAGGGGGGGGAATGGGGGGGGAGAATACATATATTTTCTTCCAAACTAACTGATATAAACAGCTTCTGCATGTCAAAGTTTTACCTAATGATGATTCCAGAATGGCTTAAAATTGCAACACGTCACTTTCATTAAGCTCTGCATATTGAATAGCAGTTATTGCTTAATAGGCTTTTTATAAAACACTATTTACAGTACAGCTGCTAAGTTACTATAAATTCTGCTTGAATGTATCATGCAAATATCAACACCTGTGATACCTCCTAAGTACTGAGCCAAATTTTATAAGATATTCTGGGTGTAGTCTTTTCTACCTCATAGCTGTTGAGTTTTTGCTTATTTACATTATTATTATTATTTTACATTTTGTCCAATAAAATCATCCATTTATTATGTTGTAGATTATATGGTTCTCTATGAATATCGGGAATTGTGAGAAGGAGTATCTTTCTCAGTGCTTTCAGAGATCATGTCTCTTTTGTCTTATTAATAGGCCAACTCAAAAAAATTTAAAAAATCCATTTCAAAAATAAAAACACTATATGATCTAAAAGCAAACTATGGGTTTATTAACCACACTTTAATGCGTGATTAATTTTTAGCCTAAAGGACAAAAAATAACTTTTAAATAAGTTTATGAAACTGTATCTAAAAAATACCAAATGATTAGTTTTCTGCTTCTGTGTAATGAATTACCCCAAAACTTAGTACCTTAAAACAAAAAAAACTTGCATTATCTCAGTTTCTGAGTTAGTAATCTGGATGAAGCTTTTTGGTGCCACTGGTTTAGTCTTTCATGAGGTTGTGTTCTAGCTGTTGGCCTGGTTTGAAGTCATTTCAAGACCCCCGTGGGGCTGAAAGATCTGTTCCAGGTTCAGTCAAGTGCCTCATGACAGGCTTCAGATCCTGGGCTATTAGACTACTGGCCTCGGCTCCTCACCATCCCATGGGAGCCCCACCATACGTTACTTACAGCACGCAGCTTGCTTTCCCAACACAAGTGACAAGAGAGAGAAAGTGAGAGCCCAGGACGGAGGGAAATCACGCTCTTTTTGTAACCTGATATTGGACTTGACATCTCATATTTTGTCACGTTCTATGTATTTTTTTTTTTTTTTATGTATTAGATAAGGTCCCTACGTGTTGCAAACTCTTTGCACTCAACTGCTAAACTAAATGTTGGCGATTCACCCCCGCTCAGTGACACCATGAAGAAAAGGGCTGGGGATCTGCTTTCATTACAATTCCAGCCAAGCAAGCCCTATGGAGCAGTTTTACTCTGTAATCCATGGTGTTGCCGTAAGTCAAAATGGACTCAATGACAATGAGGTATTTTTTGTATGTGTTAGATACACAAGGGAGTGAACAAGGAGGAGGGAATCACTGAGGGCCATCTATCAAAATATTAAAAGAACAGTACTGTATTACAAAAATTTTCAGACTTTGGCTGGGAGGAGTGATGCTGTAATTGGTAAAAAGGGAAAGAGTCACAACATATATGAAATAAACCTACTTCAAATGTTTCTATGTTTTTGTCCTTGATTTAGTAAATCACATCTTTCTTAGATTGATTTTTGCTAATTCCAGGACAAAATCATGACACACGCACACACACACAAAAACACCTGATTCTCCATTTCTCTTGTCTACAGCTTCTGATTTTACATTCTGATAGTGCTAATTCCCAGTGGAGACAAGAGTTTTCTGTAAATTCCTGGGAGGCATACATTGGTTGATCTAGCTTTTGTCTTTTAGGCATCCTGGATCCATGTAACTGTAACCAAACATGACTGTAAGATCCGTATCTTTTTCTATAGGGACGGCCGAGTAGCGGTAGAGGTGGGTTGGGAGGCCGTGGTGGTTGAATTCCCAGATAGCTCAGTTGGTAATTGTGAGAGAAGAGGGAATGTTATAATCTGGCCACACTTGTAAAAGTTGACTCCTAGAGATTATTGTGTCATGATGAACTGAAGGATAACTGACTCACCAGGATAAATATTTCTTTCCTGAAAATTCATTCCCAGATTGTTTGAGCAATGGTAGAATATATGTTACTGAACATTCTGACTCCTTGTTGTGCATGGTACAGACAATTGGCCACTTTATATTCCTTCCATGCTTCCCATTTATTTTATTTATCTTATTTTAAACTCCTTTTTTTTTTTTTTTTTCCTTAGTACAACCAAACCAAACTCATTGCCGTCGGGTCGATTCCAACTCATAGCAACCCTGTAGGACAGAGTAGAACTGTCCCAGAGTGTTTCCAAGGGACAGCTGGTGGATTGGAACTGCCGACCTTTTGGTTAGCAGTGAAACTCTTAACCACTATGCCACCAGGGCTCCTCTTAGAAACCAACTGACTAACTTAGAAACTAACTAACTCTTAAAAATAAAAAATAGAAAGAGTTAATTCTTTATTTCATTAGATCAATTCCACTGTTTATTTCCAAACAGAATCTTGAAAAAAAATTAAAGGATTTTTACCTTATGTGTTTTAATTCACCTTAATATGAATAAGGAGCCCTGGTTGCACAGTAGTTAGGAGCTCTGCTAACTAAAAGGCTGGCAGTTCAAATCCACTGGCTGCTTCTTGGAAACCCTATGGAGCAGTTCTACTCTGTCCTGTAGGGTCACTGTGAGTCAGAATCAACTCAGTATCAATGGGTTTTGTTTTTAACACCAATAAGATAATTTTTTTTTTTTTTTGCTACTACAGCTGCTCATTTTATCATTGATATTTTCCTAGAGACAACAGCTTTAACAAGAAAAATTAACTCAGTTACATTTACCAATTTTGTTGAATGTCTGTTCATTGGAGCATCTTTTTTTCTCCTTATTAAACACAAAGAAACTCAAGTTATATCTTTAGAATGTTATGATCAAGACTCTATTTTTGAGCTGTTTTAAACAAGACTGCTTTTTCCAAAAACTATAATGGTAATGAAGAAGAATATTGAATTTCTGTCAACACTTCGGAAACATCACAATTTATATTATCTTACCCAGTAGTTCTGTATTTATGTGCAGTTTAACTATGAAGCAGATGAAGGGCAAGCTCAGGAAAAGGAGGCAAAAAAAGAACTGAAAGGCTTGACGAAAATAGGGAAGGCTATCCTGCGTGAGAAGGCGAAGCAAATCGCCTACGTATTTTCTGAATGGTGTCTATTGAGAGTGGGGTGCTTGCTTCTCCTTCTCTTTAAAGGGGCTTATGCCACCCATTCTCTTGAATCTAGGTGAATGCAAAACTACTAACCAAAATTACCAGCATAAAATATACCTCAAGTGGTTAACACATGGGAAGTAAACTTTTTAGAGAAAATAAATGTTAAGCACAAATTTAATGTTCTAAACAATGAAAAGCAGTTCATGAAAAAGAGATACCAATTATTGCCAATTTTTATTGTTTTTTTTTTTTAAAAATTATCGAGCACTTAGGTGTTAAGAACTATTCTAGTGGAGGCGCATGTTGTTACCTGCTGTGCAGTCAATTCTGACTCATGGTGACCCCAAGTGTACAGAGTAAAACTGCTCCATAGGGTTTTCCAGGTTGTGACCTTTCGGACGTAGATACCCAGGTATGTCTTCTGATGTGCCTCTAGGTGGGAACTGCTAACGTTTTGGCTAATAGTTGAGTGCTTAACCATTTAACCAGGGATCTGTTACAGAGCGTACACAAAGATGAATAATATATGCAGAAATCTCCACCATCGAGTGGCCTATATTCCTGTGGGGGGAAGTCAGATGACAAACTTAATATCTAGAGGTTCAATATTAAATATAGGCAAACTAATGTAATACTAATGTTTTTTTTTTTAATGTAAATCAGTGGTATTTCAACTGCAAGACCAAAGGCTATGCAAATATTTTTCTGTCACCAGTACTACTAAATTAGTGTGTATGTGTGACTACAGAAAAGTATCTGTGTATGCCTGCATACGTCTATGAGAAAGGTGGAACAAGACGTATTTCCAGGGAGTATCTTATTTTTTTTTTATCTTATTTAACAGTTGAGCAAGGGAAGTAGTGTAAATCTTGCTACTGTATTTAAATGAAGTAACACAGTATAAGAGCCCTCTAGAATTGAACGTGTGGTTGAGAAGGTTCTCGAAATACCATTAATGGAATATCTCCAGCAGTCTGTTTACCCTCAATGGCAAGTGACAGGTTGATACATTTATATTTAATAAAGACTAATTAGAGAGTTTCGTTTTATCTTTAAACCTTAGTTTTTAAAAGTGATTTTAAATGCAGTGTATAAAAATGTGATATTTTGGGGCAAATATAAGTTGGTCTCAGGGAAACATGTCTTATAGAATAATGCATGTTAACTTCCTTGCCTCTACTTCGCTTATGATCACTTGACAAGAAAGGCAAATGTTTTCTGTAAGTGCCTTCTGTGGTAATCTAAGTGTCTGATCTTTTCTTAATTTTTTTTTTTTTTTTTTTTTAGTCAATTCTCTTTGATTCATCTTCTCTCATGAAAGACTTTCTTTTTTAATTTTTCATTTCACAGTGCCAGCAGAATTATTAAAGAGCTGTCAATCGAACATGGCTGTCATTGTCCTTCTTTACAAGGAGAGAATATTAAACAGTATGTTGATTTGCTAAGAATAGCTATTTTCTAAATACAAAACACTTTTGTATTTAGAGTAAAATGCTATCATCAATGATATTTAAAAGGCTGCACATGTAGTGTAAACAGTAAATGAGGTATGTTGACAGATTTTCCATTTACTTTGTGTTCAAGACTCAATCTTTACTGCCCTTCTCTCCCCTCCTCCACCGCAGGTGACATAGGTAAAGCTTATTTTGAGAAAAAAGAGATATATTCTCCTCATAATTTTATTACAGTTGCTTTACTTTCATTTGGAAAGGATGGTCATGTATTCAGCGTATTTTTTCCCTAAAGGAAGTCACTGAAACTTCCCTAGCAGCCAAAGAATTAAATTGAAAATAGCTGGTAAAATTACAGGGCTAGAGGGCTAACATACCAGTTTATTAGAAAGTGTCCAAAAACCTCATGGTCCATATTCTTCTTTGATATGTTTACCATTTTTTAAACATTGCTTAAATGAAAAGTTCTTAACAGACCGAGTAAAAACCACTACGTTTTTCTATAATTATCTATTTGACAATTAATGTGCGCCTTATACATTAAAAGTATTAAAGTATATTTAAATGTTTTAGATAATTATGTTTTTATATATGCACAGACCAATTTAAGTGGTGCAGCGCATGGAACAGATTCAAGGGGGAACGTTTCTAAGGCATATCTTATTTACCAACTGAGCAAAAGAAACCCTTTGCTGTTGAGTTGATTCTCGTAGTGACCCTACAGGACAGGGTATAACTGCCGCATAGGGTTTCCAAAGAGTGGCTGGTGGATTCGAACTGCCAACCGTTTTGGTTAGTGGCTTTAGCTCCCTGTAGCTCTTAGCCACTGCACCAGCAGTGCTCTGAGCAAAGGAAGTAGTATAAATCTTGTATTTAAATGAAGCAACGCATCATAAGAGCATTCTAGAACTGAACACATGGTTGAAAAGAAGCTCTTGATTTTAAAAAGAAACTACATGGAAATTGCTGATTTCTGTTGGAAAATTTTAACAGTATTCACAACATCACAATAAGGATATTTAAATTCCTAAAACTTGCTGGCTCTTATCAAAATCTTCTAGGAAAGAAATCCTAATTCCAACTCAAGGGGAAAAAAAAGAAAAAAAAAACATTATGCCTGTTTAATGATATCATTAGCAATCTCTTCTCTTATAGTGTGGACATAATCAAGAAAAAAATTCACAGTGTTGAATTCCTGCAGATTTAGAATCTGCACAAAAATGTATCAAATTGCTCACTCCAGCATTCGGAGGGGGTTGGAAATTATCTGTAAACTGGTGCTCTTAGGGCCATGATCCATCAATTCATACCAGAGCAAACCTGTATATGTGTTTTAAACATAAAGGTGCTGTCCTTATTTTAACTTAATAAAAAAACAAGATTAAGAAAATTGAATATTGTTAATATAGATGCATTTTCAATCTAACAAGTTTTTGTATATATCCCATTATTCTCTAGCTTATAAGTCGTAAATAGAAGATAATTTAATTTTTCCTCAGCATTTATTTCTTTATATCTAGTTGCTTATGATTCTTGAAATATTAATTTTGGAAGTATTTTTTTAAAGTTGTGGTCAACACAAATAGCTAAAAGGTTAAGGGACAAAAACAATTCACAATAGAAGAAAAATACGAAGAGGAAAAAGATACTTAGTTTTCATTGGTAACCACAGTGATGCGTGAGACAACAATGCTAGAACAATTTTGTCAACGAATTAAATATTTTCTTAACCAATCTCATAAGGTCATTTGCCATTCAAACACTTCAAACACTGGTATAAATTTTGCATTGTAACTTGCATAGTGAAATAGGAATTGGACATAAATATGACAGTGACTATACAGGTAATCTCAGGTCATTGCCAGCAATTTATTTCAAGACAGAAGGATCTCCTCTGTCAGTTTTGCTGCTTGTTGGGCACCAAAACCTTAGAAGCCACAGAGCTATTGTCAGGCTTATACAAATCCACACACACACACACACACACACACACACACACACACACCAGGCATTACATTCATCATTTTTCAAAACTGCTGTGAGTGACAATGGAGCTCTGGTGGCGCAGTGGTTAAGTGCTACGGCTGTTAACCAAAAGGTTGGCAGTTCCAATCCACCAGCCTCTCCTTGGAAACCCTATGGGCGCAGTTCTTCTCTGTCCAGTAGAGTCACTATGGGTCAGAATTGCACTGGACACCAACAAGTTTTTTTTTTTTTTTTTTTTAAAGGAGTAACAAAGTAAAAAGTAGGTTCTTGTCATGTTATTTCTTAAGGAACAAATGGGAGTCATGCTTTTATCTTTGTTCTAGTAAAGTCTGTAAACCATTATTATAGAAGAAAATCTTTGCTATCTTTGTATGCTACATCTGCACACAAATATGCCCACATTTCCTATCCAAACTTACCAGAAGCTGTTCTTTCATGACCCGCAGCTATGAAATATATATTGGCTCTCTCGTTAGGAAACTTAACTATCCGCCGCCACAGGGCACTTTACACCTCGTATTTGGAATTTAATCACTATGAGGCTTGAAATAAATTCATTCTAAATTTGTCCCTTTTCACACCCAGTAAAAATGGTGAGCCAGAGAGGACGGCCTTTCTTGAATTGGTTGGTTAACAGGACTGTTGGTCCTCTGAGTATAACCCAGAGTGCCCATTTGCAGAAGGTGGGGAAACAGTCTCATTAGTTAATGAATTATTAAAATAGAATTTGGGAATTTTTTTGGAAATGAATTATACTATAAATATGGGGGCATCAGCCCTGATGTTTCATTTCTGTATTTGACAGTATCTTTGAACCTGCGTGGAAAATTTCTGTGCATGTGATCTTATAAATGCTTTGCTAGATTTTTCTTTTTTGTGTTTTTCCAAATACCATTTCAAGAAACAAAAAATACATATACATAAACATCAAAACAGAATAAATTTAGAAAAAAAAAAAAGCCTTCACAGTGCTTTTTTTGTAGACAAATTTTCTTTTTTTTATGGAAAAATTTTATACATAACTGTGTTATATACATGGAAACCCTGGTTGTGTAGTGGTTAAGTGCTACGGGTGCTAACCAAAGGGTCGGCAGTTCGAATCCGCCAGGCGTTCATTGGAAACTTTATGCGGCAGTTCTACCCTGTCCTATAGGGTTACTATGAGTCGGAATCGACTCAACGGCACTGGGTTTGTTTGTTTTTTTGAGTATTGTATACATAGCCTCAGAGTCAGACTCTATGCCCCAAGAAGGCAAGGATACTTTCTATCTTATTTACTTATTGATTTACCCTTCTTGCTTAGAACTGTAACATAATAGATAATACATATTTGCTGAATAAATTAATGAGCAAGAATAATTTAGGCTGGAATTCCTAATTTATTATGTATAGCTAATTCCTACTTGCACCTGGAAACGAACTAATAAACTTAAATGTCAGAAAATTGAGAATAATAAAATGACTTAAGAGAGCAGACTCCGGCAGCAGACTGCTTAGGTTTGAGATTTGTCTGGGAGGATTACTGACTGTGAGACCCAGCCTCCTGGACTCTCCTAATATATCAACTGAGGTACATGACAGTGTTTACATCAGAGAGGGAGGACAGTGTTGTTTCAGTGGTAGAAAGCTCACCTTCCTTCCATATGGGAGACCAGGGTTCGACTCCCAGTCTGTGCACCACATGCGTAGCCACCTGTCTGTCAGTGGAGGCTTGCATGTTGCTGTATTGCTGACCAGGGTTGAGAAGAGCTTCAGACTAAGAGGGTCTAGGCAGTAAGGCCTGGTGATCTACCTCCCAAGATCAGCCAGTGAAAGCTTTATGGGTGAAAACAGTCCAATCCATGTCCAATCATGGAGATGGAGCAGGACTGGGCACCATTTCATTCTCTTGTGCAGGGAGTGGCCATGAGTCAGGGCTACTCAACAGCAGTTAACAAACAACAAAAATACCGTAAAAAAATATTATCATTTTTTTTCTGACCCCCCACTTTGGGAAGGATGTCAAGTGTCATGAGGCAAGGACAAAAGTTAAAGTATCTCTTACCACTAGTTGGTTTGCACACAGATGAAGGCAGAATTTTAAAATTCTTTTGAAGTCAGAAGCCTGCAATGTAGATTCAAATAGGTCATCAGAGAAAACATCTCAAAACTTTCCAAAAAATTGTTGCAGATGGGTTTTGGAGGACATTGTTATTGTTGTCAGCTGCCCTGACTCATGGCAACCCATGTACAACAGTAGTAAGCACTACCTGGTCCTGTGCCATCCCCATGATCAGTTACTTATCAAACCCCTTGCCATTGAGTTGATTCCAACTCATAGCAACCCTATAGGACAGAGTAGAACTGCCCTATAGAGTTTCCAAGGAGCACCTGGGGGATTCAAACTGCCAACCTTTTGGCTAGCTGCCATAGCTCTTAACCACTATGCCACCAGGGTTTCCAGTTACTTATCAGGCCATTGTAAACCATAGGGTTTCCACTGGTTGATTTTAGAAGTAGATCACCAGGCCTTTATTTCTAGTCCTTCTTTATCTGGAAGCTCTGCTGAAACTTGTTTAGCGTCATAGCAACATGTGAGTCTCCACTGAGGAAAGGCTGGTGGCTGAGCATGAGCACTGGCCGGGAATCAGAGGGGAGTCTTCCGCATGAAAGGTGGGAATTCTACCACTGAAATGTCACAGGTGATGATTTTCTTAGGAATTCATATATATATATGCCTTTTACACTAAAATGAGTGACATATAAAGAAGAATGCAAAATGCAGTACATATAAAAATGCAAAATTGGAATGGGTTGCATATATATGTAACATAATAAAACATAATACATATATACATATATATAACGCATTCCAATTTTGCCTTCTTTATATTTCTGTGTTCGTTTTGCTGTAAAAGATGTATAATCCTTGAGAAAACTGAAATTCTATACATGTGGTCAAGTCTGCCCTGTT
The DNA here is from genome assembly GCF_030014295.1 of Loxodonta africana. Taxonomy (NCBI): domain Eukaryota; kingdom Metazoa; phylum Chordata; class Mammalia; order Proboscidea; family Elephantidae; genus Loxodonta; species Loxodonta africana. The sequence goes on from NC_087362.1 coordinate 21,007,523, forward strand.
GCTCTGACTATGCTGACACACTCTTAAGGACCCACAGGGTTATCATAGCTATTGAATATAAAACTCAATGAATAATTCATAAACTGCATCTTAATTTATCTCAAGCTCTGTATTTAGTGAAGCTTTGCCATTTACTCAGCATCTGCATTTCATTCCAACCTAAAGGTTTGCAAAATTTAGCTTCACCAAAGGAATTACTATGTCATAGTTTATTTTCTCTTTATGAAAATGATAGACATGCTATTCAAGTAATAATCTTGTTATATACATTCACCCAGCTTTGAAAAAAAAAAGAAAGAAATTGTCTACTAACATTGGTGTACGTCATTGTGCAAATTTATGTGTGTAACATCAAGAAGGAAAAGGTTACCTGATTTCCCAGTAGGATGTAAATGTATTTGATTTGCATCCTTTTAAAAAAATGTTAAAAAAAAAAAAAAAAAGAGCACCAATTTAATGCCTCTGTGTGATTCCCATTAGATATCTCAAAATACAGCAAATTTTGGAACTCTTTTTTCTTGCATATCAGGAAATTCACAAGCACTGCTTTGAACTCAGTATATGTATTGTTGAGCATTGTATTTTTGCTTTATTTCTTCACACTTTGAAGTACAAGCTTGAGGCTTTATGCTCTGGGAACTTAGAGAAGATCTTAAATCATTTTTTTAAAAATAAACTTACATGCAATGGTTGAATGATGTCTGATTTGAAACCAAGAAAGCTAGAAATTATTATTTGCTCTTTCTTTTTTTCAATTCTGTCTCAAAATGAGATGTATTATAAAATAGTTGTATTCCTAGATTACTTAAAACATCTGTATTACTTAAGGTAATGCTGTCTGCTATAAGAATTTTACCCCCAAATTTCAGTGATGGCGACATATAAACTTTTACTTCTTATACACATATTTAAAAAAAATGGATGTTCCTAGTAAGGGGGCAGACAGGCCAAGACTTTCTCTATTTTATAGCTCCACTGTCTCCTAGAGTGAGGTTAACGAACTAGGCCTGTGGATGAAATTCCTCCCACAGACTGTTTTGGTAGGGACAGCAAGCTGACTGTAATTTTTACAGTTGCAATAGTTGAAATATTATTCAAATTTATGCACCAGCCACTAAGGCCAAAGACAAAGAAACTGAAGATTTTTATCAACTTCTGCAGTCTGAAATTGATGGAGCATGCAATCAGGGTCCATTGATAATTACTGGAGATTGGAACGCGAAAGTTGGAAGCAAACAAGAAGGATCAGTAGTTGGAAAATATGGCCTTGGTGATAGAAAGGATACCAGAGATAGCATGATAGAATTTTGGAAGATAAATGACTTCTTCATTGCAAATACCTTTTTCACCAACATAAATGGTGACTATACACATGGACCTCACCAGATGGAATATATCAGTCAAAACAAGGCCAGGGGCCAAATGCAGAATAGACCATCAGTTGCTCATGTAGAAGTTCAAATTGAAACTGAAGAAAATTAGAACAAGTTGACAAGAGCCAAAGTACAAATTTAAGTATATCCCACCTGAATTTAGAGCTCATCTCAAGAATACATTCGATGCATTGCACATTGATGACTGAAGACCAGACCAGGTGTGGAATGACATCAAGGACATCATACATGAAGAAAGCAAGAGGTCATTAAAAAGACAGGAAAGAAAAAAAGGACCAAAATGAATGTCAGAAGAGACTTTGAAACTTGCTCTTGGACGTTGAGAAGCTAAAGCGGAAAAAGAAATGATGAAGTAAAAGAGGTCAACAGAAGATTTCAAAGGGTGGCTCGAGAAGACAATATAAAGTGTTATAATGACATGTGCAAAGACCTGGAGACAGAAACCAAAAGGGAAGTACATAGTCAGCATTTCTCTAGCTGAAAGAACTGAAGACAAAATTCAAGCCTCACATTGTAATATTAAAGGATTTTATATTACTGAGTCTATATTAAATGACTCAGGAAGCACCAAAAGAAAATGGAAGGAATACACAGAGTCATTATATGAAAATGAACTGGTCAGCATTCAACCATTTCAGGAGGTACCATATGAGCAGGAGCCAATGGTACTGAAGGAAGAAGTCCAAGGTGCACTGAAGGCATTGGTGAAAAACAAGGCTCCAGGAGTTGACGAAATATCAATTGAGATGTTTCAACAAACGGATGCAGCACTGGAAGTACTCAGTCATCTATGCCCAGAAATTTGGAAGACACCTACGTGACTGAAAGCTATCCATATTTATGCCTATTCCCAAGAAATGTGATCCAACCAGATGAGGAAATTGTTGAACAATATCATTAACGTCACATGCAAGTAAAATTTTGCTGAAGATCTTTCAAAAATGGCAGCAGCAATATATCAATAGAAAACTGCCAAAATTTCAGGCTGAATTAAGAAGAGGATGTGGATCCAGGGATATCATTGCTGATGTCAGACGGAATCTGGCTGAAAGCAGAGGATACCAGAAAGATGTTTACCTGTGCTTTATTGACTATGCAAAGGCATTCAACTGTGTGGGTAATAACAAATTATGGGTATCATTTCAAAGAATGCAAATTTCAGAACACTTAACTGTGCTCCTGAGTAACCTGTACATAGATCAAGAGGCAGTTGTTTGAATAGAACAAGGGGATACTGTGTGGTTTAAAGTCAGAAAATGCATGCATCAGGGTTGTATCCTTTTATCATGCCTATTCAATCTCTATGCTAAGCAAATAATTGGAGAAGCTGGACTATATGAAGAAGAATGGAGCATGAGGATTGGAGAAAGATTTATTAAAAACCTGCATTATGCAGATGACACAACCTTGCTTGCTGAAATTGAAGAGGACTTGAAGCACTTACTGATGAAGATCAAAGACCACAGCCTTCAGTATGGATTGCACCTCAGCATAAAGAAAACAAAAATCCTCACAACTGGACAAATAAACAACATCATGATAAATGGGGAAGAGATTGAAGTTGTCAAGGATTTCATTTTACTTGTATCCACAATCAACACGCTTTAAAGTAGCGGTCATGAAATCAAACGACTCATCGCATTGGACAAATCTGCTGCCAAAGACCTCTTCAAAATGTATTGAAAAGCAAAGATATCACCGTGAAGATTAAGGTGCACCTGACGCAAGCCAAGGTGTTTTCAGTCACCTCCTATGCATGTGAAAGCTGGATGATGAATAAAGAAAACTGAAGAATTGATGCCTTTGAATTGTGGCGTTGGTGAAGAATATTGAATATACCATGGACTTCCAAAAGAACGAACAAATCTGTGTTGGAAGAATACAACCAGAGTGCTCCTTAGAAGCAAGGATGGCGAGACTATTTCTCACCTATTTGGACATGTTGTCAGGAGGGATCGCTTCCTTGAGAAGGACAACGTGCTTGGTAAAGTAGAGGGTCAGTGAAAAAGAGGAAGACCCTCAATGAGATGGATTGACACAGTGGCTGCAACAATGGGCTTAAGCATAGCAATGATGGTGGGGATGGTGCAGGACCAAGCAGTGTTTTGTTCTGTTGTACATAGGGTTGCTGTGAATTTGGAACCGACTTGATAGCACCAAACAACAATAACAACAGGTGAAAAAAATCAAGAGAAGAATAATACCTTGTGACACAGGAAAATTATATGAAATTCAGTTTCAGCATCTGTCTTAGGGTTATCTAAACCCATTGCTGTCGAGTTGATTCCCACTCATAGTGACCCTATAGGACAGAGTAGAACTGCCCCATAAGGCTTACAAGGAGTGTCTGGTGGATTCAAACTGGCACCCTTTTGGTTAGCAGCCGTAGCTCTTAACCACTACACCACCAGGTTTTTCTAGGGTTGCCTAGAGAAACAAAATCAGTTGCACTGGGGATGGGGGGAGAGGGAGAGGGAGAAAAATTGATTGATTTTATGGAATTGGCTCATGTGATTGTGGGACACTAGAAAATCCATATCTGTTGGTCAGGCAACAAGCTGGAGATTCCTGTAATCTTGCATCCCAAGTTCTTAGGTCAGGTGATGCGAAGAGTGAAGAGTGAAGGAGTTATGGCAGAGTATCCATTTATATAGTCTGAAGGAGGTCCCTGGGTGGTGCAAACGCTTTGCTGCTAACCAAATATTGACTGTTCAAGGCACACAAAGGCACCTCAGAAGAAAAGCCAGGTGATCTACTTCCAAAGAAATCAACCACTAAAAGCCCAGTGGAGCACAGTTATACTCTGACATTCCTGGGGTTGCTGTGAGTCTGAATTGACTCCACGACAACTGGTTCTGCTGATTTAATTACATCCAGCAACTTCATGACAGCCTAGGCTAGTATTTGACCAAACAACTGGACACCATAGTATAACCAAGTTGACGCATAAAATTAACCATCACAGTGTCCGTAAAATGAAGTTTTACTGGAACCTAGACATAGTTTATGTATCGTCTACAGCTATTTTGTGCTACTACATTAGAATTTGGTAGTTGTCACAGAGGCTGTATAGCTCCCTAAGCCTACGATATTTACTGTCTTTCACTTTATAGGAAATGTTCCAATATTTGTCCCACAGCATGTACATATAGCTACTGGTAGTGAAAAGAACACTGAGAAGTTTTCACTCTATTTTAAATGTTTTGATCCAAGGTAACACACCTCACTATAGGTACATTCCACTGGCAGAACATAATAGAATGACCACACCCAGATGCAATAGGGGATGGTGTTGCTGAGAGATGTAGCCTGAATAGCCACTGACCAGTAACAACTCTGAATTGCAGAAGGGGGTTTATGAATCTTGGGGAACAGCTAGTATATCAGCTACAGACATCCATGAATACATTTCTTGTATACTCACAATATATTCTTGTAAAAAATGACCTGGCAGAGGTGTGTGACCTCCTTGTCTAACTTCACAAAGGGAAGGAGAAAGAATCAGCATAAGCAGCATCAGTCCAAGGGTGATTCTTAAGAGGCAGAGGTCAGACATGCCTCTTCTCCCCAACCTTTGAACCAATTTGACACCAGCCATTCCTCCCATGGCACTCCATGCTTCCCTGCTGGGTTTGATAATTTGTTGCAAAGACCACACAGAAATCACAGACAATACTCATGATTTGGGGGTTTATTAGGGAAGCAACTGGTTACTTCTTTATTAAGAAATAATAAACAGGATACAATTCTTTATTAAAGGTGCCTTTTCTGTGCCATGCCCACAGGCAGGCCTCTCCCTGGCTTTTGGCCTCTCGACCCTCAACCGCTGGGGCCCCTTGGCCCCTTGACCCTTCAGCCTGGCCTCTGCCAATAAGTGCCCATAGCATCTCATTCTGCCCTTAAGCGTTGTCCTGAAGGCACTCAGCTTTCTCTCTCCATGGGTTGGCAAGCCTTCCTTTGTTGACAAGTACCCAGAGGCATGCCAATCTGCCAGAAAGCCTCCTGCTCGAAGGCGCTCAGCTCTCTTGCTTGGTGGGTTGGCTAGCTTAGCTTTAACAAGTGTTTGTAGGCACCCTACTCTGCCAGTGAGCCTCCTACCGAAGGCACACAGCTTTGTCCCTCTGTGGGTCGAGAAGCCCACCGCACTACCTCTTACTGATCTCCTGGTTCCACCGCCTCTGCTACTGCCATTTCTCTGCCACTGCTTCTTGCAGTCTCTTGCTGTCTTCTGTATTACAGCTCCTGTCTGTGTCTCCTGGGTCCAGGAGGTTCTCAGTGGAGGGATCTTGGGTCCAAAGGACACCTTCCACTCCTAGTTCTTCTTTCTTGGTGGTAGTGAGGCCCCCTCCTTTCTACCTCTGGGATGGCTCATTTTAAGCCTAGCAGGATGGCAAAACTGACAAATTCCCTCATTAGGGTTCCAAACACTGTATTTTCATGGTCCCACCCCCAAAGGGATTCCATGCACGTTATTTACATTATTAGCAAGCTATCCAATTCTCCTGGTGTGCCACAAGCAATTCGTTTGCCTAGCTCCACACAGTCATTTGGTGGGAGGTACAAGACCATGACTAGAAAGGCCACATAAAAGTGATCCATCACACCATAGTTCATCTCCTTCCAAGGGAGACAGTCTGAATTTCAATGTAAAAGTGAACATGTCTAGGTGATATGTATCTTCTCCATCAGATCTGAGTGTAGCAAATGGTGGTCTGAAAATTTATAAGGAAAAAGACAAATGGTCTGTCTCTAATATTCTAGAACAAAATATTACAGTGGAACATTCAAGATAACTGCAACAATAGCTCCCATTCAGAAATGGAAGATGGTAAAATAGCATTAACCACTATATATAATAGATATATTTTTTGTTGTTGTTAGGTGCTGTCGAGTCAGTTCCAACTCATAGAAACCCTGTCTGTGTACCACAGAATGAAACACTGCCTGGTCCTGCACCACCCTCATAATCGTTGTTATGCTTAAGCCCATTGTTGCAGCCGCTGTGTCAATCCATCTCATTAAGGGTCTCCCTCTTTTTCGCTGACTCTCCACTTTACCAAGCATGACGTCCTTCTCCAGGGACTGATCCCTCCTAATAACATGTCCAAAGTATGTGAGATGTAGTTTCACCATCCTTGCTTCTAAGGAACATTCTTGTTGTCGTTCTTCCAAGACAGATTTGTTCATTCTTTTGGCAGTCCATGGTATATTCAATATTCTTCACCAACACCACAATTCAAAGGCATCAATGCGCCTTCAGTCTTTCTTATTCATTCTCTAGCTTACACACACACACATATATACTTATCAAATCAGGTGCTTTGGAGTCAATTCCAATTCGTGTCAGAGTAGAACTGTGCCCCATAGGGTTTTCAGTGGATGTGATCTTTGCAAAGTAGATTGCTAGGCTTTTCTCTAAGGCTCCTCTGGGTGAAGTCAAACTCCTAACTTTTTATTAGCAATCATGACCATTAACCAATTGCGCCACTCAGGGATCTAACTGGAATATATAAAACCAGTTGGATCAAGTCAGTTGCAACTCACGAGCTGCTGCATAACAATGAGGAAATCCTACTGGGCAGTCATTGCGAAGATCCCTTCCTCTAACTGTGGAGGTAATTTCTTAATTAGACTCTGATATTGTTCTCTGTTAGGAAGCATCTTGTCTACTGTTTTCTGTGGTTTCCGGTTATGCCTCTTGTGCATTACCTTCATGGTAACATCTTCCGTTCTTTGAGGTCTAAGATCAGTTTTCTTCAAACTTCTGAAATTTTTTAAATCTGTTTTTTGTTTTTTTTCTTCACATAAACCAGCCAAGTATTGCCATAGTTTATCTTTTTCTTGTGATACTTGGCTAAGTATATCAAGTGAAAGCCAAAACATGCCGACAATCTGGCTTTGCTGATGTTTTCCCATAAAGCTATAGGTTTGATCTGCTCTGCGAGTTTTCACAGGCAACAGATTTCGAAATGTTTTGCCACATCATAAAATAATACAGCATGGTTAGTTGAAAATAATATGCATTCTAAGGCAACTGGTTTTCTATGTACAGCCAACTCTCCATCTATGTGTTCTTTGACTTTTGTAACTCGAGCTGTTGATCTCACCTAGCCCTGTTTCCTCAGACTCCACTTCAGCCTCTGCCTCCCATTTTCTAAAAGCACTGGTACATAGTTCCCTTCTCTACATATGCTATAATAATACATAAATATAGATTTATATCTATATTGACTGCAGTTTGTGAACAGATTTTCCATCAGAACATAGTGAATCTGTTGAATCCAAGAATACCCAAATCTTACTCCAAAGGAGAGAAGTGCAAGGAGAAAAATGTAAAGAAGTTAATACTTATTCCACATTGGAGTTTCACCATGAAACTCCAAATAATTCCGTGGAACAATTCTTTACCTAAGCTAGTGTGCCTAGATAATACATCAGTGGAACCAATATATGCCAAAGACTTTCTTGCTTAAAAAAACAGACAAAAAACCAAACCAAACCAAAATAAAACTTGTTGCCATCCAGTCAATTCTGACTTATAGTGACACTATAGGACAGAGTAGAATTGCCCCATAGGGTTTCCAAGGCTGTAATCTTTACGGAAGGAGACTGTGACATCTTTCTCCCAGCAGATAGGCTGGTGGGTTCGAAGCACTGACGTTTTGTTAAGTGACCAAGTGCTTAACCACTGCACAACTCCTCAAATCCTAAAGAATTCAGGTTTGAATTTTTTCAGACTAATGTGAAATGGACATAAAGAAAAAAAAACATCCCCAAAAGAAGCATAAGAGTGAGAAAAAATATTATTTGAATTAAGGTTTACTGTGCCCATATGCTAGATTAGGTTGGCCACTACTGTCCAATCTGGGAAGACAGTGGCCAAATCCCAAAATAGCATACTCCAGGTGAGTTTAATTTAGCCTTGGGAGAATCCAAAAGAGTAACCCACACCCAAGGACACATTAACTTTTTATTCAACACAGTGATTCCACCTACCAGCCCTTTGGTCAATGAAATGATAGTAAAAACGATAAGCATTTAGCCATCCTTCTATGCGTGAGTGGGAGAGCTGGGATTTGTGGAGTATCCCCAGCCTACATTATGTTTTATGGCCTCTAATTGAGCAGGAAAAATTGTCAGAAAGGGCAAGTGAGACTGTGGTGGAGTATTTTTCAAAGGGAATTGAGCATGAGGTTATAGATTAAATGAATTTATTCTTCCACAAAGTCAAATAAGACCAAAAAAATTGCAGTAAATTATTAAAGTTCTTAAAAGAATTAAAGTATTGTTGAAAAGAAGAAGCCTGTATAAATCACTCTTCCGCATACAGTTGTCAAGAGCCAAGTTTTTATTTCCTGAATGCTTGCTTCCTGAGTGAGTTATGGAAAGCCTGCTAAGAATTCTAAAACACAAAGCCAAAAAGAGTCCTTGACAGACTGAGCCTACTCAAGGAAATTATATAAAATGCTTTATCATGTTCCTGTATGCCGTGGCATAAAATAATTGTTTGGAGAAAGGAGATTCTTGTTTGCCTTCAGAGCCAATTGTATTATTTTTATTCTGCTCTAACTGACTGGCTTTTGAAATGGTATGCCGGAACGACTTAATTTAAAATTATTTATAAAAAGTTTCTTCAGTAAAAATATAAGGAAATAAAACGAACAGAGCTAAGAAAATAGCACCAAGCTCAGTGCTTCAAGCAGGGAATCCTTCTTTCCTTTTTTTCTTTCAGTTCTTTCTACCTCCATCCCTTCTTCTCTCCCTCCCTCCTTCCTTGCTTCCTTCCTTCATTCTTTTTTTTCCTGATGCTACGTCTGGTTACACTATGGAAAGTCAACACATTCTTAGAGTCAACATGCTCTTTCTAGAAAGATAAAATCTGATAGAGGAAAAATACTATGGAGGCAAGAATTACAAGACATTCTTTGCAATTTTTTAATTAATTAACTTGAAAAATACAGCAGGAACTAATGCATAGTGAAGGTTTTGTACTTTTAATGCTTTTCTTAACCTAGACGTCAGATTCATGCAAAATGCAGTAGCTGTTTTCTCCTTTCATATTTCCATAGCTTTACTTTTCCAAAAAAGGGGTAAGCAAAGAGGAGGCCAATGTTGACTTCAATGGAGACAATTCAGGGAGGAAAAGCTCTAAGTTTTCCTTCCCTGAACTTTGGATGGCCTTAGTTCCATTCCCTTAAATAAAGTGAGTCATTTGGTTAAGTGCTTCTACTAAAACCGTCAGGTGTATTTGTTGAATGGTAGCTAAAAATATTTTCTTCTGTTCATCAAGACAAACAATGATCAAAACAATTCTTCATAATTAAGACATATTTTGATATATAAAATATATTTTGAGTTGTTAGAATATTTTCCCATGCCTCTTGATACTTGTTGGATTATTAGCCATTTTCTTTTAGGTAGAAGATCTTTGCCTTTTTCAGTTGCATATCTATCACTGTTATTTTAAGTGTGTGAACACGTTTTGCCAAATATAGAATCTCCTTGATCTTTCAGACTCACTTTTTTTTTTAACTCAAATCTCAGGTCACATTTTCCTCAAGCTGACACTGTGGAACCACGGTTAATGGTTGAAAGCCTCCTTTGCATATGAGCATTCATAACTGAAAACTTGAGATATTTTCCCATTTTTCTTTTAAATATAGGAAGCTAGACCTAGGAAACATTCTCATCTGCTCATATCTGGAATCAAAATATACCTACCAATGAAATTTAACAGAAGCAATTCACACATTAGTTAATTAATCTTTGTATGAATGCCCTGAATCATAATCACTGTGGTTACTTGTTTCACTTGATGCAAATTTCAGGCTGAATTAGCCAGATATACTGTCAAGAGAACTCTCATTGTTGGTTGTAGGTGGAGATTTTTTTTTTTTTTTAAGTAAACATTTGAGAAAGTGATGGTCTCATCTTTGACCTTTAAGTAAAATCCATTTAGAAATTTATCAATTATAGGTATGAAATTTCCATGATATTTAAAATGGCAAAATGAAAAGGGGGACACTCTAAGTCAGTCGGTTATAAGCAACAAGCTTGAGCAAGGTAGTAAAGCTCTTCTAACCTCCCTCTTAATCTCAAAATGTGAAGAATACATACTGCATAGAGTTGTTATATTTAATATTATATGTATCTGTCACATAAAAGGCTATCAATAAACATGTAAATCTAAACATAAATTTGTGTAAATACTTGGCTAAGTTACTAAAACATTGCTTCAAAAAATAATATTTTATTGGCTTGAAAGAAAAAACAAATTTCCAACTCAATACAATTACATTGATTACACCTGTAGAGGACCAGTGAAAATGTGGGAAACCCTCCAGGAGATGGATTGACACGGTGACTGCAACAATGTGCTCAAACATACCAAAGATTGTGAGGATTGTGCAGGACCCAGCAGTGTTTTGTTCTGTTGTACATAGGGTTGCCATGAGCAGGAACTGATTCAATGGCACCTGACAACAAAAACAATTAATTACATAGCTGGTTTAGTCATACATCAGGCTATGTATTTTAACTTCTTGGCTGCTATTTTGTAGAAAATAGGTTTACGGACATTTATATTTTATACTCTCAAGATCCTTTTCAGTTGCATGCATTTTTCTGTAGCTTAAATGAAGAAGTCCACAGTAATCAAAATAATGTTGGGGATTAAATACGTGGAAACCATAAGAACCTAAGTCGTTACTATAAGAATTTGACATCATCTACATTTTAATATATTTACAAGATTTTCTTGTTTCCTTTAATCAATCAGAGGTAAAATTGGAAAGATTATAAATATCATTTGTATTAATATCTATTTTGAAACTGTTTATTACTGCCTTTTACAATTGTGAATATGCACACCACCAAAAAGAAAATTGTTACCTTTACAGAATCTGTTACTCAAATATTATTATATCTTTTTCATGATTTAAATCTCTCAATGAAAATATAGGTTCTGAATAAGAGCGGTGAAAACATTCTTTGGTAGAATATTAGCCTCACTAAATAGTTTAGTTGTATTTGCGAGATCTTAATGGGGCTCTGCCCTAATACGTGGCATGAACAGTATACAAAAAATTATAAAGAATGTAGAAGAAAAACTAGATAGATAACTGGGAGCTTCTAAAAATCAAACACCTATGCTCATCCAAAGACTTCATCAAAGGAGTAAAAAGACTACCTACAGACTGGGAAAAAGTTTTTAGCTATGACATTTCTGATCAGTGCCTGATCTCTAAAATCTACATGACACTGCAAAAACTCAACTGCAAAAAGACAAATAACCCAATTAAAAAAGGGGCAAAAGATATGAATAGACACTTCACTAAAGAAGATATTCAGGTAGCTAACAGATATATGAGGAAATGTTCACGATCATTAGCCGTTAGAGAAATGCAGATCAAAACTACAATGAGATTCCATCTCACTCCAACAGGCTAGCATTAATCCAAAAAACACAAAATAATAAATGTTGGAGAGGCTGCAGAGAGATTGGAACTCTCATATGCTGCTGGTGGGAATGTAAAATGGTACAACCACTTTGGAAATCTATCTGGCGTTTTCTTAAAAAGTTAGAAATAGAACTACCATACAACCCAGAAATCCCACTCCTCAGAATATACCCTAGAGAAATGAGAGCCTTTACACGAACAGATATATGCACACCTATGTTTATTGCAGCACTGTTTACAATAGCAAAAACATGGAAGCAACCAAGGTGCCCATCAATGGATGAATGGATAAATAAATTATGGTATATTCACACAATGGAATACTACACATTGATAGAGAGCAGTGAGGAATCTGTGAAACATTTCATAACATGGAGGAAACTGGAAGGCATTATGCTGAGTGAAATTAGTCAGTTGCAAAAGGACAAATATTGTATATGACCACTATTATAAGGACTTGAGAAATAGTTTAAACTGAGGAGAAAACATTCTTTCGTGGTTATAAGAGGAGGGAAGGTGGGAGAGGGGCATTCACTAATTAGATAGTAGACAAGAGCTACTTTAGGTGACGGGAAAGACAGCACACAATACAGGGGAGGTCAGCACAATTGGACTAAACCAAAAGCAAAGAAGTTTCCTGAATAAACTGAATGCTTCAAAGGCAGCATAGCAGGGGCAGGGGTCTGGGGACCATGGTTTCAGGGGACATCTAAGTCAATTGGCATAATAAAATCTATTAAGAAAACATTCTGCATCCCACTTTGAAGAGTGGCATCTGGGGTCTTAAATGCTAGCAAGCACCCATCTAAGATGCATCAATTTGTCTCAACCCACCTGGATCAAAGGAGAATGAAGAACCCTAAGGACACAAGGCAATTAGGAGCCCAAGAGACAGAAAGGGCCGCTTGAACCAGCGACTACATCATCCTGAGACCAGAAGAACTTGATGGTGCCTGGCTACAACCGATGACTGCCCTGACAGGGAACACGACAGAGAACCCCTGAGGAAGCAGGAGAGCAGCGGGATGCAGACCCCCAAATTCTCATAAAAAGACCAGACTTAATGGTCTGACTGAGAGTAGAAGGACCCCAGTGGTCATGACCCCCAGACCTTCTGTTGGCCCAGGACAGGAACCATTCCCGAGGCCAACTCTTCAGACATGGATTGGACTGGACAATGGGTTGGAGAGGGATGCTGGTGAGGAGTGGGCTTCTTGGATCAGGTGGACACTTGAGACTATGTTGGCATCCCCTGCCTGGAGGGGAGATCAGAGGGTAGAAGGGTTTAGAAGCTGGTGAAATGGACACGAAAAGAGAGAGTGGAGGGAGAGAGTGGGCTGTCTCATTAGGGGGAGAGTAAATGGGAGTGTGTAGCAAGGTGTATCTGGGTTTTTGTGTGAGAGACTGACTTGATTTGTAAACTTTCACTTAAAGTACAATAAAAATTATCTAAAAAAAGAAAAAAAAGAGGGCTCTGGTTGCACAATGGTTAAGTGTTTGGCTGCTGATCAAAAGGTTGACAGTTTGAATCCACCTTGGAAACTGTATGGAGTTCTACTCTGTTCTATAGGGTTGCTATGGGTTGGAATCAGTGGCAAGAGAATTTTTTATTTTAAAAAACACAGGTTCTTGAAATAAACCTATGTTTAACTTTTTTTTTTTTTAACTGTATTTTTCTTAAGTAGTAACAAAGCTCTGCAAACTTGTTTAAAGATCATTTCAAAGACCCTGGTGCACATTATAAATTTTCCAACTCTCATTAAGGGCTATGTTCTGAAGTTTAATTCCATTACTCTGTAAAGATATAAACTCTCTAAATTGCTAATGACTTTGATTTTTTAGTATGTTGCTATATCTTATTAATTGGCCTGGTAGACATAGTTTGTGATGAAACGTCGTAATTAAAATCAGCATTTTAAATGTATTCAGTTTGTGTAAGGAATATTTTTAAAAGACACATTTTATTAATTACTTCTACTACTGTATTTTGAAATACATCTAGAAGTGGGCTTCTTGTGTGAATCTTGATACATCTAAAATATATAGACCAAGTAGGTTTTCTGTTTATATTGCAGAATAAGCGATGTCAACTTATTTGTTACATACTACCTGTTGTTTAATAGTCATATAGTTAATAATGTTTTCAAGTGTAAAGATTTTCTGTATTGGCAAAGTAAGTATTTTTCTTAAAAGTAAAATTCATTGTGTACATTATTGTGCTTCAATGTTCAAATTACTGTCATATAGAGTACAGACATCATATGAAGCAGATAGTGTCCATTACAACTTTAATGAGTTTTATGTAGGGTTTTCCAATTTTCATATAATTTTGTCTTCCAAAACGAAAATTGTCTGCACTTTGCTAATATCATCTGTCTTTTCCTATGGCCCATGGCAAAGAGTAATGAGGCTAGCCTTGTTTCCACAAGTGCTATGGCCAGTAGGAAGAAAATCAAGACTTGGCAGTCGTGTCCTAAAGAAGAGCTTGGACAAAACTCTAGCAGGCTTTAAAAAACTGATTGCCTAAAGGAAAATGAAATATTAGGTGTATTGACAAGACAAAAATACATCAAATTGCCATAAATTGTGATCTTCACAGAATTTCTCCCTTCCTTGGAATTCCTTTTTTTTTTTTTTTTAATCAGACTATATCCAAATTCTTCCACTGAAGCAGTCATTAAGAACTGAGTTAATATATGTACACGTAGAAAGAAGCACAGCGAATACACCTAAGAAATTAAGACTTACATATTAATAGTTCTCTCCTAAGATAAATAGGTAAATCATTTAGCCTTTAATTCTATTTATGTATTTAAGGCCTTAAGAACTGGGAATTTATATGGTATTAGATTCAGAAATTACAAGGTTTTATAAGATTATGTATAAATTTATGATCTAAATGTGATATAGTACTTATTTTTATGACTTACTGACAGTGTCCCTTGACAGTGTAATACAAATATTATATGATTGCTAGGTATGCTTTAATGGAAATCATGTCTATTTAAACATGACCATGTTTTATCTTCCCTCTATTTCATCATTTGTCACATGACGGTGCCCCCTCCATGTCTGTCATTTGCCAGCTTGAGTTAGTGGAGTTTTGGAACTTAGAGAATTGCCAGAAATCTCTTTCGCCATTTACACATCCTTCCCCCCATGCTGATATATATATTTCACTTGGTATCACTGACTCAAATCCTAAAATCACAACATGTGGTCTGTCTGCACTATGCCTCTAATTTTCGCTGATTGCCTTCAAATGAGTAACTCTATCAAAGATTTAGTGACTCACAAAATGATCAAGATCAAATGATCCATAATGATGAAACCTATTATGGAGCAAATGAAGAAATTAAGACCCAGGGAGGGTACTGACTTGCTAAGACTGATTAATGCTAGAGCCATTGTCATAATATCTCTGACGATAAGAATCAGTACCAGGCTGTTTCCTATAAGCCAGAGGTCATATATACCCCCATCCTCCAACTTCTCCACCATTTTTGATACCAGCTGTTCCCCCTAGGACACTTGTTCTCAATTGAGTTTGATAGTTCTTTAGAATGGTCACAAAGAACTCATGGAAACCACATCGCGGCAATAACAACTTTAATAACAAAGAAGGATAAAAATGAAAGACACAAGGAGAAAGGAAGATTTGCAAAGGGTTCAAGAAGGGTCCCAGTACAGGCCCTCAGTGTCTAAAAGGCAACCTTTTTACACATCAAAGGGGACCCACTTACCCTTTTCAAAAATCAATGTTTATTCTTACCCATCAGGAAACTTTCAAACAGGAAACAGTAATTGTCACTTGGCAGGCTCCGTGGTGGGTTACTTTTCTCAGCTATCATTTGATTTCACACTTTGCTGCCACTGTCAGGGTCTGCTTATTGTCTCTGTTCTCCCGGTACATTTGCAGCAGCTGCCTTCTTGGTTGTCATAGTTGTTGGGAGGGTCGGAGCACTGGGCCCCATGTCCAAACAATGTGCTCTTCTCTGAGTTGTCATCAGCTGGGAAGACCCATCTGAGGCTTCTTGTTCTAAGGTTTCTATAGGCTAGCCCATGTACTCCTTCTTAATTACAACGCAGGCTGTCTAACTTATCTGGATAAAGGTCAGATTAGTAGGGGAGGTGGGAAGAGCCCAGCCATCGCAGTAAAGCACAACTAAAAAGATGGGTTATAAACAAACCAATCATGTGCAAGCCACTTTTGCAGATAGTAAACTGACCAACAGTTTGCAAGTTTTGGGCCCAACCAATCATTTTGGGAGAATTTCAAACCCAGGGCCAGGAAGGCAGTCATACTTGAAACTTAAATCAAAATAAGATTTTTCCGCTAACATTTTGATTAAAAACTTTTATCCTCTTTCCAAAATCAATGTTAATCCTAAAACGTGGATGTATTTTTTTTTCAAATTATGTTGTTAAAATGTACAACATGATTTACTAAGCTGAAAACGAATGGAACATAATTAGTAAATAGATGTGCCAGTACCTAACACCATAGTTATTAGAATAAATAAGTGAGTGTTCAGTTTTCACATGATACTGATCCTGCAGACTTGTGCTAAAAGCTAGAGAGAAAGGTAAATCAGGAACACAGTAGGATAGCTTACATAATATGACTTAATTGCCTCAAAACGATTCATGTGAAGGAACACTAGCCATAGTAGAAATTCTTCTTTAATTCTCAAACTTTTAGAATCATAATAACAGTCATAGTAGTATAAAACTAACCTCAAATAAATATTCTGAAGGGTGGTGTATTGAAAAATGAAGGCTGACAAAAATATTAACTTTTTGTATCATGCATTATCATCTGATTGGTTAATTTCACTGGTCTTAAAAGTAAGATGATTTGCTCTTTCAGAGAAAGGATGTGGTCATACATATGATGTTATTATAAACAGAATTTAACTCCTCTTTTCAAAATTGAAGTATATTGTCCTGAAAATTAGTTCTCTTAAAGGTATACATTTGTTTCAGCAGAGTCGCTGTTGGAAGAACAGTAATTTTAAAATAAATTCAGAGAATTCTCCAGCCACTTTCTGTTTTGTATCTCATTATTATTTTTATTATTATTTGTACCTCAAATATTATTACCCTGCTTGGTAATTATTCACCATAATTAACTGCAAATGTTTTTGGTTACATCAAAAAATTTGACTTATTCTCAAAGAGTACAGATATATTTGAATCCAGGATATTCATATTGGTATATATAGTAATCCTTTTCTAGGACTAATTTTTTACCTGTCATTACTCCTGCCACAATTGCCAGTAACCATTCTGATACCCTGAGTCAATTTTGCATTTCCCTAAGTATGTTACTTCACCCATCTTGGGCCGTAGACTGACTGCCATGATTTCATCTCTCCCTTAGAAACACAACAGTCTTATAGATACTTTGCTGTTGAGTCGAATACAACTCATAGCAATGCTATAAGCCAGAGGAGAGCTGCCCCACAGGGCTTCCAAGGAGCAGTTGGTAGATTCAAGCTGCCAACGTTTTGGTTGGCAGCTGAAGTCTTAACCACTGTGCCTCCAGGGCTCATAGATAGGACCTTCAAAATATAATTTAAAATAATGAATGAAAAATGTTATCTCAACTTACACGTCACTACACATGCCTTGGTTTCCTTGTGTTGCCATCACAGAAATATCACAAGTGGATTGGTTTAAAGAACAGAAATTTATTTTCTCATAATTCTCCAGATTAAAAGTCCGAACCAGAGTCCTGGTTGTGTCAGTTGCTTCTGTGTGTCCCTTTCCTAGTTGCTGGCAATCTCTGACATTCCTTGGCATCTGTCTTCCCCCTGTTTGTGTCTCTGTCTACTCTGCTCTTTTTTATAACTCAGTGGTGATTCGATTTAAGACCCACCCTACTCTGACCTGACCTTATTAACATAACAAAACAAAGGTCCTATTTCCAAACGTGGTCGTATTTACAAGCACCAAAAATACAAAACAAACAGAAACACAAACCTGTTGCCATCAAGTGGTGACCCTATGTGTTGCAAAGTAGAACTGCACTTCACAGGGTTTTCAAGAGAGTGACCTTTTGGAAGGAGATTGCTGGACCATTTTTCTAAGGCATCTATGGATGGGTTGGAACCACCAACCTTTCGGTTAGTAGTGGTGCGCTTAATGGTTTGTACCACCCAGAGATCCCCATTTACAGGTAGAGGGGTTAGGATTTCAACACATATTTTTGAAGGATATAGTTCATACCATAACAACATATTAAACATAATGCATAGATATTTAAATTGTCTTAGAATTTTCAATTCTAGCCTTATTTGCTTCTCTAATTTTTCTACGAAGTGGAAATATTTCTGTACACAAAATTAAAAATAATATTCTCAGTGCCGGATCAAGCGGATTCTGCATCACAATAAAAAAAAAATAAAATAAATAACCTCTAATAAAAAGAACTCTGGGAATGCAATTATCTCTTCCATCATAAACAGAGACACCGCTTACAGTTGAGCGGGTGGAGCACTCTGCAATGCAAGGGGCACCACAGACATTGTCTTCAATGTGCACAACTTGGACAACTGCTTAAGCTACGTGGTATGAAGCCTTGTCCAAAACCTATATAAGCTATCAGTTTTTCAGAACCTACAAAGTCCTTGTTAATGATGCAGCTTATTAGCCACCAAGTGTCTGCTGTAGTATATTATTAGTTTTGTTTTCACATGTAAAAACCCTATTTCCTCAATTATAAATATTTTGTTTTTTGAAACAAGGAACATATCCTATTTGTATGTCTTTTGATGCTTATCAGTACATTGTTAATTAATTTATGAACTTGTAAAAGTACTTTTTTATTCTCTTAATAAGATTCTTAGAAACACGTTTTATCTGTACACTAATTCCAAAATGAATACATGCCAAAAAAACTACATTTTGTACTGTACTTTATGCACTTTAAAGTAATTTATCCTCTACAGAAAATGAAAAAAAAAAAAAAAAGAAGACTAATTTTTATATATTTGAATTATATAAAACAATCTGGGATGATTTCATTAAAAAACACATTAGAAACCTTGAAAATTAAAATTTCAGACTTCAAATTAAGGCCTAAATTTTCTAGACAACTATGTAGAATATAAAGTGTGTTCTATCAAGACTGTTGTAAACCCTGGTGGCATAGTGGTTAAGGGCTATGGCTGCTAACCAAAAGGTCAGCAGTTCAAATCCACCAGGTGCTCTTTGGAACCTCTATGGGGAATTCTATCCTGTCCTCTAGGGTCACTATGAGTTGGAATCGACTTGACGGCAATGGGTTTGGTTTTTCGTTTTATAAAGACGATATTATTATGAAAAAATATTGTTAGGTATTTTCATTTGGGCTTATGAGTATAGTTATAAGTTTATGATTCACTGTCCTTATGTGTTATGGTATGAATGTTGTCGTTGTTGTTGTTAGGTGCATTTGAGTTGGTTCTGTGATGCTGTGTACAACAGAACTAAACACTACCCTGTCCTGCACCATCCTCACAATCATTACTATGTTTGAGCCCATAGTGGCAGCAACTGTGTCAGCTGATCTCCTTGAGGGTCTTCCTCTTTTTCAATGACCATCTACTTTACCCAGCATGATGTCCTTCTCCAGGGACTGGTTCCTCCTGATAACATGTCCAAAGTATGTGAGCGAAAGTCTTGCCATCCTTGCTTCCAATGAGCACTGACTTGGTGGCACCTTACAACAACAATAACATACAGATTGAATGAGTATGGTGAAAGGATACGACCCTGATGAACATCTTTTTTTTTAATTTTAAACTGCGTAGTATCCACCTTGTTCTGTTTGAATGTCTGCCTCTTGGTCTACATACAGGTTTCCCATGAGCAAAATTAAGTGTTCTGTGATTCCCATTCTTTGCTATGTTATCCATAATTTGTTGTGATCCACACAGTCAAATGCCTTTGCATAGTCAATAAAACACAGATAAACCTCTTTCTGGTATTCTCTGCTTTCATCTAAGATACATCTGACATCAGCAGTGAAATCCCACATTCTACATCTTCTGAATCCAGCTTGCATTTCTGTCAGTTCCCTCTTGATGTACTGCTGCAACTGTTTTTGAATTACATCTTGCCAGGTTTTACATGCATGGATATTAATGTTATTGGTCGATAATTTCCACATTCTGTTGGATCACCTTTCTTTGGAATGGTCACAAATATGGATCTCTTCCAGGTAGTTGGCCAGGTAGCTGTCTTCCAAATTTCTTGCCGTGGACACATGAATGCTTGCAGAATTGCATCCGTTTGTTAAAACATCTCAGTTGATATTTCGTCAATCCCCAAAGTCTTGATTTTCTCCAATGGTTTCAGTGCAGCTTGGAATTCTTCCTTCAGTGCCATCAGTTCTTCACCACATACGACCTCCTGAAATGGTTGAACATCGACCAGTTCTTCTTGGCGCAGTGACTCTGTTTATTCCTTCTACATTCCTTTGATGCTTTCTGCATCGTTTAGTATTGCAACTCAAGCCTTGGATTTTTTCTTCAGTTCTTTCAGCTTGAGAAATGCAGAGTGTGCACTTCCCTTTTGGTTTTATAACTCCAGGTCTTTGCACATTTCCTTTTAATACCTCACTTTGTCTTCTCGAGCCACCTTTTGAAATCTTCTGTTCAGCTCCTTTACTTCATCGTTTGCTCCTTTGACTTTAGCTACTCTACATTGAAGAGCAAGTTTCAGAGACTCTTCTGAGAACAATCTTGGTGTTTTCTTTCCTTCTTGTCTTTTTAACGACCTTTTAGCGTTCTTCATGTATGATGTCCTTGATGTCATCCTACAACTCGTCTGGTCTTTGGTCATTAAGGTTCAATGTGCCAGATCTATTCTTTAGATGGTTCCTAATTCAGGTGGAATATACTCAAAGTCTACCTTTGGCTCTAGTGCACTTATTTTAATTTTCTTCAATTTCAACTTGAACTTGCATATGTACAATTGATGGTCTTTTCAGCATTTTGCCCCTGGCCTTGTTCTGACTGATGATATTGAGCTTTTCCATCATCTCTTTCCACAGAAGCAGTCAAATTAATTCCTGTGTAGTCCATCCGGCGAGGTCCACATGTGTAGTTCCCATTTATGTTGTTGAAAAAGGTATTTGCAATGAATAAGCTGTTGGTCTTGCAAAATTCTATCATTCAATCTCCTGTGTTGTTTCTGTCATCAAGGCCGTATTTTCCAACTACCAATCCTTCTTCATTGTTTCCAACTTTCACGTATCAATCACCAATAATAATCAATGCACCTTGATTGTGTGTTTGATAGATTTCAGACTGCAGAAGTTGGTCAAAATCTTCAATTTCTTCATTTTTGGCATTGGTGTTTGGTGTGTAAATTTGAATAATAGTTGCTTTAACTGGTCTTCCTTGTAGGTGTATGCATATTATCCTATCACTGATAAATTTTGAAATTTTTTTTTGAGGATGAAAGTGACACCATTCCTCTTCCATTTGTCATTCCTGGCAAAGTAGACCATATGATTGACTAATTCAAAATTGCCAATACCAGTTCATTTCAGTTCACTAATACCTTGGATATTGATCTTTATGTATTCAATTTCATTTTTGAATACTTCCAATTTTCCCAGATTTGTGGTTTGTACCTTCCACATTCAGATTATTAATGGACGTTTGCAGCTATTTCTTCTCATTTTGAGTCATGCCACATCAGCAAATATAGGTCTCAAAAGCTTTATTACATCCACATAATTAAGGTAAACTCCACTTTGAGGAGGCAGCTCTTCTCCTGTCATATTTTGAGCGTCTTTCAACATGAGGGGCTCGTCTGCTGGCACTATATCAGACAGTGTTCCACTGCTATTCATTAAGTTTTCACTGGCCAATCTTTTTTGAAGTAAACTATCAGGTTCTTCTTCCTAATTTGTCTTAGTCTGGAAGCTCCACTGAAAACTATCCCTCCTGCATGACTCTGCTGGTATTTGAAATATTGGTGTTATAGCTTCCATCATCACAGCAACATGCAATCCACCACACTAGGACAGTCTGACAGACAAGTGGTGAATGGTATGAATAATATTTATGAAAACATCTAATATATCATCATCTTATGTTCTTTTTATTTTTAAGGAATCATAAATATTCTATTTTTTTAGAGAAATGGGGTAGTTTGCCATGAGCTCCTTATCAAAATGGTGAAGCAGATACATGCAATATTATAATGTTTATAATGATGGTGATTATATTTTACTTAAGAAAACTCACTAGGATCAAATTGAAACTTCAAAATACCATTTTTTATTGATGTACTTTAAGAATCTGAAGGTGTTTAATATTTAGCGAGATTAGCTTTGAAGGGAGTTACTTTTTACCTCAGTATGTATTTTGCACCACATTTTAATTTCAGTGTTTAAAAGTTCATTTCAGTAAGTTCCCCTTTTGATGTCTTTACTCTCCATTAATTGTGACTTGCTAACCAGTCATAAAATGTGTACTTACAAAAGAAAAGCATTAACATTATATTTTTTAAATGTGCATATATTATTAGAGTTGTTAGTTACATATTTTAAGACATAGGGTTGAATATATATATATCTTTTTTTTTAATAAAATAAATTTTATTGATTAGAGAACAGAACTTGATAATAATTTTCCTAATGTTTTGGAAGAGTGAATAATTTTATGCCTTGCTCTGATTACACAAGGTGGAAGAACAGTCCAAGTAGAATATTTTAATTTTTTAATTGTTATTTCTCTTTGCTGCATTTCTGCAATTTACTTACCTTGAAGAGGTGTAGAATAATGTTCCAGGTTTTTCAGTCATTGTTTGAATTTCCATTAGGACCTCGTGCTAACTATTCAATGAGTAATCCCAGCATGATTATTTCCCCATTGCGTCGATTATGAGACAAACTCTGTAGCCAGGCAGGTTTTTAAAGTAGTCTTTTGGAAGAGAGAGACAGAGGAACAAAACTATGATAAATTCTTCCTTGATCCAAATTTAATAAAAATTTGAAACACATCATCAGAAAAGCTTTTCCTTCTTATGAAGCTTTCATTAGCATGCTTCTTCTTAATCCTTTGGGACTACTCTTTCTGTTGGTTTGACTTGTTTATGGGGAAAAAAACAAAAAAAGAAATGTTTCTAGTAAAACATTTTTCTTATTCTGACATGCATACCATATTACTCTCTATAAGACAATTATAATCAAAAGAAAATGAGTGTTAATTTATTGGAAGACTTCTAAATACTATGTGTTTTGTACAAAAAACCTGTTCCTTTGCTTCTAGTTTTAAGCCCTTACCCCTCTTGATGTAAATTGTTCACACTAATAGGGAGGGAAATAAAGTGGTTTTATCAAAGTGGAAACCAAATAAGTCAGCTGAAGTTGAGTGTAAAAAGCGGAACTCAATGGGTTTTCCCAAGTTATTCTAGATCAAAGCCTAGTAGATCTATGTTGTCATTTTTACACAATTAAAGGGGAGTTTTCTATCACTAAAGCTACTAATTTGGGTCTCTAAATACTGGTCCCCATTGAACTGGACTTCTTTACTACTGTTTTCTCTGAAAGTAAGCTGCTCTTATTTTGAGACGTATTGAGGGCACCTAGTGAATGAGATCCATCTCTTTTCTGTCACTGTTCCTAATGACATACTAAAGGATCTTAAGTAGATGCCAGATATATAAGTCCTTTATTGCTGTTCAAATGTCGCTTCTGTTGCCAGGCTATCAAAATCACGTTTTACAACTACGCGTGTATATACATATATATATATATTTTTTCAAATCCATATGATGCAATATAGCTATAGTCTGTATGTGACTAGCAGAATATTTTGAAGGAATATACTCTTGTTTTATTGTAGGAAAATTTTGAGATGTAAGCCAAAGGTTTATACTGGAGAACACTACAGATTAATACAATGAAAACAATCATACAGTTTACTGATTTCAATTTATCTTTAAGAGTTGGAATAAAGGTAGAAAAAAGTGTATTATGTTAATAGATAAAAATATTTTCAATAAATTCCTTAATTTTTTTTTTTTAATAGTATGAAAGAAATAGGCGTAGGCCATAAGCAATGGAGAAGTCCCATGTCATCCGCCTGCAAGCAGTGCCCAATGGTCTATACCAGCCCCATTTGTGGTTCAGACGGCCATACCTACTCTTCTCAGGTAAGTACCACTACAATCATTTAATACGAAATGAACAATGTACGTGTATTAGCAAGTCATTAAAATTATTAATTCTCCATTGTGACCATTCAAATAAATCATTTAGCTTTGTCAATAATATGAATAATTCCAGCACTTTGAAATATGATCAAATGTATATTTGTTTTTCCTATATCTCAATGTTTAAAGGTTGAAATATTAATGCTTTGAAAACTCTAAACTCTCAAATATTAGAACTGTTCCTTTTGTCAGTAATACGCAAGAGGTCAGAAATGTTAATGTGCTATATGATAGCATTTTTTATTTATTATAATAGTAGCAGGTACAATTTGTCAGTATCATTATCTTGTTTGTTATCTTCTATACAATTTCATTTCAGTCTCCAAAAATCCTTTTAATTGATGAGAAAACTGAGGATCAGAAAGGTTTAGTAAATTGACCAGTTTCACATATTTAGTTGATACTGAAGTCAGGATTTGAACTCATCTCTGATGCAATGCCTTTTCTGTCTCCTCTGCAATGTAACCAAACCAAAATCAAACCCATTGCCATTGAGTTGATTCTGACTCGTAGCAACCCTATAGGACAGAGTAGAACTGCCCCATAGGGTTTCCAAAGAGCAGCTGGTGGATTTGAGCTGCTGTTAGCAGCCGAGCTCTTAATCACTCCGCCACCAGGGCTCCCTCTATGCTATGCTTCCTCCTTACTTTGTGCCCCACATTGTTCATATATTTAGAAATTTTTAAGAACTTTGAGAAGAGTAGTTAATGGATTAACAGTATGCCAGTCGCTGTTTATGCCACTGGACCTCAGAGGTAAGGCGTTACTCAGGTTCTAAGGCATTTAGCATCAAGGTGGGTCCCTTTTGAAATACATGAATCCTGTAGACAGAGCTTCAGCCTCATTGTTGTATAGTTAGAGCATTCCCGGATGTGTTAGTTTTGTAAACTTTCACCTTTTTTTCCCCCCTCATTTCTGTGATATAAGGCTTGCCTGCATAATTATGGCTTTCCTTTGTGATAATTAGGGAGTCCTGGTGGGTTCGTTTTAGTTTTCCTGTGTCATATTTGGAAAACTAGAGTTTCCCCATGTAACCTAATCAGAAGGCACCAACAATGAATTACTTATCTGGCTCTCACTGGTGTATCATCACACCACAGATCAGGGGTGCCACGGTGCCACTTGCCTTATTGATGGCTTATATTACCAGATCGTACTTCTCAAAATCCGTATTACCAACCAGAAATTTAAAAACTCTCAATTAGTAAGCATGCATTCCAATACTGAAAACACATACCATCAAAAAAGAAAAAAAAAATTAAGGAGAAAAAAATGTAGTAACAGAAGAGTTAAAGAAGACCTTGATGACGTTCTTTGATTGTGTGACAGATGAAATATAGACTCAGGATCTCTTACTTGAAACCCTCAGAATTAGATATACTGATAAATTTAGTTTTATGTTTTGTTTTTTTGTTGTTTGTCTTTAAAAGGTAATGTAGTACATATTACTTAGTGTCCCTAAGGATCTGGTGCAGTGTCCTATAATCAAACATTAATATCTCTTTAGGGAACTGTATGAATATTCAATTTATTAGGCTTTAACCATTATCTCTAAATCTATAAAACCAAAAAGTTTAGATAACTAAAATGAAATTCGTTTTCAGTAAGTGATATGAAATAAAGTGAGGCTATTTATAGACTTGGTGTAGCCTGTGCCACCAGGGTCCTCCATTAATTTAATTTACTGGCATCCATCAAAGAT
The DNA here is from genome assembly GCF_030014295.1 of Loxodonta africana. NCBI lineage: Eukaryota > Metazoa > Chordata > Mammalia > Proboscidea > Elephantidae > Loxodonta > Loxodonta africana. The sequence goes on from NC_087362.1 coordinate 21,033,295, forward strand.
AGATGTATGTATTTATTTCCTAAATACCAGTAGATGTTTGGAAATTGTAGCTCTTTATTGCTGTTTTCTCTAAATGTGAGCTGCTCTTATTTTGAGGCACATGGAGTACACCTAGTACAATATTGACATACCTGTACTGAGGAACTGACAGGTATGTTTGTTTCTATGATACAGTTGCCATTGGAGAGTGTGAAAGATACTCCACGTCTTTCTTGACAGTTCCTCTTTAGGTGGCTCCCAGCAGGCAATCCTTTCCTTTCCCAATTTAGTTTCACAGGGAACCAAGTTACAATCACAAGTGACTTCTACCTGCATAAGACCACATGGGAAGCCTTGTTTGATGATGTTGAAGTAAGCACTCAGCTGCTAACCAAAGGGTGGGTGGCTGGAACCCACCAGGGGCTCCAGGGAGAAAAGGCCTGGTGATCTACTTCCATAAAAATTACAGCCTAAGAAACCGTATTGGAGCAGTTCTGCTCTCACATATAGGGTCTCTATGAGTCAGAACCAATACCAGAACACACAGCAACAACAAACAAGAAACACATTTGTCACATTCCTGCCAAAACTAAATAACCTATCAATGTAGATTGATTTAAGTTTGCTTCTAGTTTGATATGATCTTGCCCATTGTCCTCCATATGCACCAGTTACACTGTGAAGCCACAGCTTACAAATTATGCAGCCTTATTTATATTGCCAATAAAACCAATCTGCTAATAAGTAATCCATAATTGGGTTATTATTTTGGTATTTATTTGTATAAGTATCACTTTTGATAAATGCTTTGTTTTCAGAGAAAGACAGAAAAAGAGAATATGGCTCAAATGAATATGGGTCTTTAGTAACTTCCAATCACCACCTATACTTTTATTCATTCTCATTTAATTTGGTGGCTTTTCCAGTTGGGCCACTGAATGTGTAAATTAACAGCAGTAAGGGTGCAGTGTAAAAAATAATGAAAACCAAGTAGAGTTCTTTGCCCAATAAAAACTTATTTTAAACTCTTTTTCTTAATACTTTTAAAAGTCTCTTGGGTTTGAAATTTATATTAAGGTTCTCGCTTCTTTTTTTTTTTTTTTTTTCTTTCCCTGTAAGAGAAGTTATTATCCTAGGCTCTTTAGGTATTAGATCAAGTATAAAGAAAACAGAGCAAGTGCCTTCTGGAAAAGATCATTGTGTTATTTCCCTAACATCTACTTATGGCTGAAAATATAGGATACGTGGAGGAGTGTCAGGATCTTTCTTATGGCTCTTGGCTCACTAAACTTTGTTAATACACTAAGAAAATTATGACAATGCAGATTTGAACAGGTATTGGGTGCTTGTAGGCATTTGAGCTCATAATAATGATCCTTTTCATGGGCTTCCAAGCTGGGTACGATCCATGAAGGTCTTCCTTGAAGTTTTTAATCTCTAAGCTGAGTAGTTCTGATATGTTAAATTTTGGCCAGAAGCCAGGTACCAGCAGTCCAAGATGTGAGAACCTACAGCCAGGAGAGGAGCCCAGTTCTACCCTTGAGGTCTCCTTATTCATCTTTCTGTATTAATGTAAATTTCTTTTTTTATTACTGAGGGTAACATTCCTACAGGTTCTAGTCCTCATCCACGGTTTTTGCTCATTAGCTTTGGCTCAATTTATAAAGATGAGCTTATAAATTATATTCTACTGAACACCTTAACAGGAGGTAAGGTCAATCCAAAATAGAGTAGAGGAAGGAGTTGGGGGATGAGGTGGGACAGGGGAGGTTATCAGAAAATACTCAAAGGGAAATTTTTGTCAAATGACACAACTTAGATATAATTTTAGAAAATATGCTTCATTATGCAATGTGACCAATTTTGTGTAATTGCTTTATTAACGTTCAAGCTCTGACACTTGTCAGCTTTGTCAAGAATTCCTCAGCAGAGTATTTAAAAAATGCGTACACAGTATGACAAAGGAATTGATAAAGAACCATGGAAAATAGATCTACTTGAAAAAATATTGGAAAATTTCTGATTTTCATAAGAAGAATATATTTGAAATGTTACCTTTTTTTTTTTTTTTTTTCCTCTAAGAAACATGATTGACTTTCTTTGGAAGTCTATGTCATCCTTCATATAAAATAATGGATGTTTTCTGAATTCTTTGAAATTCAGCAATGTCAGAAAAATCAAGTCTGTTCAAGGTTATTTGAGAAGTAATCGTTCCTGAAATTGAAACAAAAGATAAAGGTCTTTGTTTCTTTACTTCAAGCAAAGTCAATTTCGATTGCAGTGCTAAGCTTCAGTAGGAACTGGGAATTGTTCTGCACTATAGCATCTTTGTTGGAGCGTGGATATATTTTTCACTGACTTGTGTAAATTCTATATTACATGTGCTGAGCACAAGTCAATAAATAATATCAATGTTTTAGAACTAATCAGGCCATTCATAATATAAACTCCCTGGGGACAACACATTGGATTATTTTAAACATTTTTCTGTCATGTTTAGGTATGCCATGCTTGTCAATTGAACTAGATAATGGTGAATTCCCTAGGAATGAACATTGTTTAGAAGAAATTCTGTGTGTGTGTGCGTATGTGTGTGTGTGTGTGTGTCTGCATGTGTGTGTGGAGGGAAGGGGAATGGAAACAGAACTCATTTGATACTGGAGTTCCCAGCTCTGCCTGCAGAGATGGTGTTTGAATTGGCTTGAAATGGAGCCCAATAAGTCTGAATTTTAAAAGTCCCCCAGGGTGATTTTTATGTGAAGCTCAGATTGAGAACCACTGTTGCATGCCTTCAAATTATTGCCTCTGAATTCGTAAATATAAGACTTTTTTTTAAAATAGAAGAATGGCTGTATTATTTAAGGAGAAGCATTTACTCTTTTTTTTTTTTTTTTTTTGAATTTAGGAGAATTCCATTTTAAGTTTCAGTGTTCTATTATGTTGTTTTTCTCTCATTTATTTTTTTCCAGATTTGAGACATTTTGTTACTTTCCCTGTATAGTTACATAATTCTAGTGAATATGACATATATATATATATATGTTTTGAAAGACAATTTCTGACACTTGTATGTGTTGATATATAGTTATTTAATTGTCCTATCTTTCTTCCTCTGGCTGCTTTGTCTCGGTTGAGATAATTTTATGTTGGAAGATCAACTGTCAGAGATAGATTTACACTATTTGTATTTGAGCTATTTTTCAACTTCGCCTAGGTTTTACTTCTTGGCTTGGGTATAGCAACTTCATTAAGATTACAAGCCTAGCATATTATTAAGACAGTTTACCAGATAAAGCTCTTAATATGAATAAACTCTTACCATAAAACCTCAGATTTATAAGGAACTTGATGGAATGCCCAATACAAACTTCTATACAGTGTTCAAGTCCCTAGATTATCATGTTCCATGAGTTAAATCTCTATATTTGAGGAAATTCTAATTGTCAGAAAAGCATTCCTTCCTAACGTTGATTTAGCTCCATTCTCCATCCTTGCCCCTGGAGGCATATGTTGAAGTGTAAAATGCATATTCTTTTGTCATCATTTATGGAAAAAAAGTATGAACCCTCTAAAATTTCCTTTTAAAATGGAGTGAGAAGCTAAAAGACACTTACAAAGCTGTCTCTATTCTTTTAGAGTCACCTTAACCCATTACCCATTGCCATTGAGTCAATTCCGACTCATGGCGACCCTATAGGACAGAGTAGAACTGCCCCTAGGGTTTCCAAGGAGCACCTGCCAGCAGGGTTTCCAGAGTCACCTTACATGTATTTATTTAGAGAAGGCCTTTTGTGTGTAGCTAACCATCACTGATTCTGAGGATCCAACATTGTTTTCCTGGAAAACAAGCACTCTGTTTTGCACTTATATTTAATCATGTTAAGTAATATTTAATTAAACTATGTAGTCATGATATTAATCCATTTGAACAGGTTATAAAAAAAAACTATGTAGTCATGATATTAATCCATTTGAACAGGTTATAGGAACCCAAAATTGGAGTGGTGGTACAGAACCGACCTGACAGAAATAAAAAAAGTTTACAATTACTAGCCTTGCACGTCCAACATTCTGTGGGCATCAGTTATTTCTCTAGATGTTGATTGAGAGACAATTTCTTGTGTGATTTTTTTGTCAACCAACAAATTTTTCAACCAGAAGAAATACAACTATCAACGCTCTTCTCTTTTGTTAACTATTTCAAATATGGGCTAAGTACCATTATGGGGTAAAGGTGAAATATGAATATTTTATCAGCTGAATATGAATAATAAGAAATGATAAATGGATTTTCATAAAACCTTAAATCATTTCTGATAAAAAATATAGGATACATTAGTTTCCTAGGGCTGCCATAGCAAGTTGTCATAGACTGGGTGGCTTAAAACAATAGAAATTTATTTTCTCACAGTTCTAGAGACGGTAAGTTCAAAGTCAAGTGTCAGCCTGGTTAGTTCCTTCTGGAGCCTCTGGAGGAAAATTTGTTCAGACTCTCTATCCTAGCTTCTGGTGGTCGTTTGCAATCGTCAGAGCTCCTTGGACACATCACTGCAACCTCTGCCTTAGTCTTTGAGTGGCGTTCTCACCTGTGTATCTGTGTCTCTATTTTCTTGTCTTACAAGGGTGTCAGTCCTTGGATTATGATACACCTTCATGCAGTATGACTTCATCTCAACTAATTACATCTGTAAAGGCCCTATTTTCAAATAAGGTCACATTCTCAGGTTCCTTGTGGACATGATTTTTTTTTTTAGAGAGAATGGTCGTGCTATTCAACCCAGTACCTAGGGTATGAATAAATTCTAATTATTTTGTTATTCAATCCTGGATTTATTTTATCATCTTAATAATGTTTTTCTATGTATAAAACGTTATGTGTTGAACAGCTTAGAGTTTTGGAATACATGATTTCTTTAATTATTAGTGCATTTAAATGTAGACATAAGCATACGGGAAATAGCAATATACAGCCTTGAATTATTTTTGTCTTTTGAAAAGGATGAATGAGAAAATTAAGTTAAAATGTAAAAAAAAAAAAAAAAAAAGGGCTATTTCTGTAAAAGAATTCTTATAGAAAACTAACTGCTTTTGTTGTTAAATGTTCAAAGAATTATTTCACCATTTCAATTGTAAATAGTTCAGTATGGCATTGCTATGCCAATGGCCTCTTCTGGCTAGATGCATCGATAATTGCTGGTGATTGGAATGTGAAAGTTGGAAACAAAGAAGAAGAATCTGTAGTTGGAAAATATGATCTTGGTGATAGAAAAGGCACTGGAGATAGCATGGTAGAATTTTGCAGGACCAGTGGAGATAACATGATAGAATTTTGCAGGACCAGTGGTTTATACATTGCAAATACCTATTTTCAACAACATAAGCAACATGTGTACCCATGGAACATGATGAATGGAACACACCAGAATCCATTCGACTACATCTGTGGAAAGAGACAATGGAAAAGCTTAATATCATCAGCCAGAACAAGGCCAAGGGCCAACTGCAGAGTAGACCATCAATTACTCATAAGCAAGTTCAAGCTCAAGTTGAAGAAAATTAAAACAAGTACACGAGAGCCAAAGTATGACCTTAGGTATATTCACCTGAATTTGGAGACCATCTCAAGAATAGATTTGATGCATTGAACATTAAGGACAGAAGATCAGACGAGTTGTGGAATGATATCAAGGATATCATACATTAAGAAAGCAAAAGATTACTAAAAAGACAAGACAGAAAGTAAATATCAAAGTGGATATAAGAGGAGATTCTGGAAGTTTCTCTTGAATGATGAATAGCTAAAGAGAATGGAAGAAATGATGAAGTTAAAGAGCTGAAAAGAAGATTTCAAAGGGCCACTCCGGAAGACAAAGTAAAGTATTATAATGACATGTGCGAAGACCTGAAGTTAGAAAACCAATAGGGAAAAACGCACTCGGCATTTCTCAAGGTGAAAGAACTGAAGAAAAAGTCCAAGCCTCCAGTTACAATACTGAAGGATTCTATGGGCAATATGTTGAACAGTAAAAGAAGCACCAAAAAAAGACAGAAAGAATACACAGTCACTGTACCAAAAATAATTTGTCAACTTTCAACCATTTCAGGAGGTAGTATATGATCGAGAACCGATGTTACTGAAGGAAGAAATCCAACCTAACAAAAAAACGAGGCTCCAGGGATTGACAGAGTACCAATTAAGATGTTTCTACAAACCTATGCAACGTTGCCAGTGCTTACTCATCTCTGCCAAGAAATTTGGAAGACAGCTACCTGGCCAAGTGGCAGGAAGAGAGAAGAAATCTATATTTGTGCCCATTCCAAAGAAAGGTAATCCAACAGAATGCAGAAATTGTAGAACAGTATTATTAATATCACATGCAAGTAAAATTTTGCTGAAGATAATTAAAAAATGGCTGCAGCAGTGCATTGAGGGGGAACTTCCAGAAATTCAAAATGGATTCAGAAAAGGCAATGGAAGGAGGGTTATCACTGCTGATGTCAGATGGATCTTGGCTGAAAGCAGATAATACGAGAAGGATGTTTGCCTGTGTTTTATTGCCTATGCAAAGGCATTGGACAGTGTGGATCACAACAAATTATGGATAACATTGCAAAGGGTGGGAATTCCAAAACACTTAATTGTGCTCATGAGGAAACTGTACATAGACAAAGAGGCAGTCTTTCAAACAGAACATGGGAATACTGAGCAGTTTAAACTCAGAAAAGATGTGTGTACAGGTTGTGCCCTTTCACCATAGTTACTCAATTTTTATGCTGAGCAAATAATCTGAGAAGTTGGACTATGTGAAGAAGAAAGTGGCTTCCGATTGGAGAAAGACTCACTGACAGCCTGTGATATGCAGATAACACAACTTTGCTTACTGAATGTGAAGAGGGCTTGAAGTACTTCCTGATGAAGATCAAAGCCTTCCATATGGATGACACATCAACATAAAAAAAAAAAAGACTTACAACTGGAACAATAAGCAACATCATAATAAATGGAGAAAACATTGAAGTTTTCAAGGATTTAATTTCACCTGGATTCACAGTCAACAACCTCAGAAGCAACAAAGAACGTATTGCATTGAGCAAATCTGCTGCAAAAGACCTTTTTAAGGTACTAAAAGCAAAGATGTCACTTTGAAGACTAAGGTGTATCTGACCAAAGCCATGGTATTTTCAAGGCTTCACATCCTTGCAAAAGCTGGACAGTGGGTAAGGAAGACCTAGAATAAGAATTGACACTTTTGAATTATGGTGTTGGCAAAGAACATTGAATATACTGTGGACTCCCAGAAGAACCAAGGTACCTGTCTTGGTAGAAGTACAGCCAGAATGCTTCTTAGAATTGAGGATAGTGAGACTTCATCTCATGTACTTGTATGTATTTTAAGGAGAGACCAGTCCCTGGAGAAGGACATCATGCTTGGAAAAGCAGAGCATTATCAAAAAAGAGGGAGACCTTGAATGGATTGATGCCGTGTCTGCAACAATGGGCTCAAATATATCAATGATTGTGAGGATGGCGCAGGACCAGGCAGTGTTTCATTCTTTTGTACTTAGAGTTTGCTCTGAGTAGTAACCAACCTTGGGGCACCTAACATTAACAGTAACAACTAAATTCCAAGGGATTTTGCTAATGCTCTGATCATTGTTTCCAACAGCTCTGTGCCAGCAGCCGAGCCCTGGGGGTGAGGCATGGTGCATTCTTGGGTCAGAGTCACATGTGCCTGTGTTTGTTTTACCATTTACAAACTCTGTTTAGATTTTGAAATATGGTTGTCTATGATCTTTTTGAGACATTGTTTCATAACCTCGTAAATACATGTATGTGTGTCTTTACTGATTCACCATTTATTTAGCTTTTTTTAATATGGCGTTATCAAACCAGTTGCCTTGTGCTGATTCCAACTCATGGTGACCCCATGTGTGTCAGAGTAGAAATGTGCTCCATAGGGTTCTCAATGGCTGATTTTTTGGGAAGTAGATCTCCAGGAGTTTCTTTCGAGGTGTTTCCGGGTAGACTAGATCAGCCAACCTGTTGGTTAGCAACCGAATGCATTATCAATTTGTACCACCAACAATTTGGACCTTAACAAATATATTCCCCTTTTATAGGTGATAACACTTCTGCACAGATAAGTTAAGTAACTTGTCCATTGTCACTCAGCTAAGTAGCAGAGCTAGGACTCAAACCCATTTCCTGTTCTCTGACACTTTGTTATTTTCTTTACGTGAATTTGGAGCAGAAACTCATACCTTTTTGATTCATCATTCTTCAGGTTTTTTTTCTCAACGTTTCTACAAAGAATCATCGTATTGACTACAATTATTTGAATCACTAAAAAAAAAAAAAAAAAGATTGCAATAAATGGCCTTTAAATTTATAGTTTGTTTTTTTCTGGTTTGAGGTAGTTAATCTCAGAGCATCAGTATTAAAAAAAAAAAAAAAGACAAAAAAATCTTGAAGACGCATTTTAGAAATATGTATTTTTAGATATCTTGCACAATGAAGAGTTTGAATCCATCATCTTCTGTGCTTAATACTTTTTGTAAAATAAAACAGATTCTATGTTTTCTTCTAGAAACTGTAGTTTCAACTTTTAGGTTTAGGTTTATGATAAAAATCAGAAACCAAACCTGTTGCCATTGAGTTGATTTCAACTCATTGCGACCCCATATGTTATATAGTATAACTGCTCCGTAAAGTTTTTATTGCATGTAATCTTTACGGAAGAAGTTTTGCCAGGCTTTTCTTCTGTGGCAGCACTAGGTAGGTTTGCACAGCCAACCTTTAAATTAGTAGTCAATCGCAAACCATTTATGCCAAGAGGGGACCTTGCTACCGCTTGATTAATTTTCATGTATGATAAGAGGTAGGGTTTGAGGCTGATTTTTTTTTTTATTGCACTTTAGATGAAGGTTTACAGAACAAACTAGTTTCTCATTAAACAGTTAGTACACATATTGTTTTAGGACCTTGGTTAGCAACTCCACGACATGACAACACTCTCCTTTCTCAACCTTGGGTTCCCTATTACCAGCTTTCCTGTCCCCTCCTGCCGTCTAGTCCTTGCCCCTACGTTAGCGTGCCCCTTTCGTCTCGTTTTGTTTTATGGGCCTATCTAATCTTTGGCAGAAGGAAGAACCTCAGGAGTGACTTCATTACTGAGCTAAAACAGTGTCTGGGGGCCATAGTCTCAGGGTTTCTCCAGTGTCTGACGGGCCAGTAAGTCTGGTCTTTTTTTGTGAGTTAGAATTTTGTTCTACATTTTTTCCAGCTTTGTCCGGGGCCCTGTATTGTGATCACTCTCAGAGCTGTCAGTAATGGTTACCAGGCACCATCTGGTTGGACTGGACTCAGTCTGTTGGAAGCCGTGGTAGTTGTGGTCCATCAGTCCTTTGGACTATCTTTCCCTTGTATCTTCAGTTTTCTTCATTCTGCCTTGCTGAAGATGGGGTGAGACCAGTGGAGTATCCCAGATGGCCACTCACAGACTTTTAAGACCTCAAACGCTATTCACCAAAATGGAATGTTATGCCAATTAAGCTAGATGTTCCCCTAGACCTTGGTCCACACAACCCTCAGCCCAGCAATTTAGTCCCTCAGGGAGTTTGGATCTGTCTATGGAGCTTCCATGACCTTGCCTCATAAAAATTGTGCTGGCTTTCCCAGTCTTGTGTACTGTCTTACCCTTCATCAAAGTTACCACTTATCTATTGTCTATTTAGTATATTTCCATCCCCACCTCGCCCCTCCTTGTAACCATCAAAGATTATTTCTTTTTGTGCATAAACTGTTTCATGAGTTTTTATAGTAGTGGTCTCATACAGTATTTGTCATCTCGTGATTGACTTATTTCACTCAGCATAATGCCCTCCAGATTCATCCATGTTAGGCAACCATTGTTTTTTATCATTGCATAATATGCCATTGTGTATATGTACCACAGTTTGTTTATCCATTTATCTGTTGATGGGCATCTAGGTTGTTTCCATCTTTTTGCTGTTGTGAACAATGCTGCAGTGAACATGCGTGTGCATATGTCTATTCATGTGATGACTCTGATTTCTCTAGTATGTATTCCTAGGAGTGGGATGGCTGGATCATATGGAATTTCTATTTCTAGCTTTCTAAGGAAGTACAATATCACTTTCCAGAATGGTTGTATCATTTTACATTCCCACCAGCAGTGCATGGGAATTCTGATTTCCCAGCAGCCTGTCCAACATTTGTTATTTCCTGTTTTTATTATTATTCCTGCCAGTAACATTGGGGTGAGATGGTATCTCATTGTGGTTTTGATTGGCATTTCTCTAATGGCTAGTGATCGCAGGCATTTCCTTATGTGTTTGTTGGCCTCTTGAATGTCTTCTTTGGTGAAGTGTCCGTTCATTTCCTTTGCCCATTTTTTAATTGGATTGTTTGTGTTTTTGTTGTAGAGGTGTTGGATTTTCCCATAGATTTTAGAGATTAGACCTTTTTTCTGATTTGTAATAGCCAAATTTTTTTTCTGAGTCTGTAGGTTATCTTTTTACTCTTTTGTGGTTTCTTTACCTGGTTCTGGTATCAGGGTTATACTGGCTTCATAGAATGAATTCGGAAGCATTTCTTCCTTCTCTGTGTTCTGAAATAGTTTGAGTAGTACTATGTCAGCTCTTTTCTAGATGTTTGGTAGAATTCTCCAGGTAAGCTATCTGGGCCAGGGCTTTTTTCTGTTGGGAGTTTTTTTTTTATTTTTAACCTTTCAATCTCTTGTTATGGTTCTGTTCAGATTTACAACATCATTTTGTGTTAGTTTGGGTAGGTAGTGTGTGTCTAGAAATTTGTCCATTTTCTCTAGGTTTTCAAGTTTATTGGAGTATAATTTTTCATAATACTGTTATTATCCTTCTTATTTCAGTTGGGTCTGTTCTAATGTCCTCCATTTCATTTCTTATAAATTTGTGTTCTCTCCTGTTTTTCTTTTTTCAATTTGGCCAGTGGTTTGTGGATTTTGTTGATCCTTTCAAAGAACCAACTTTTTGTTTTGTTTATTCTTCATATTGCTTTTCTATTTTATTTATTTCTGCTTATTTTTATTATTTCCTTTCTTCTTGTACCTGTGGGCTTTTTTTTTTTTCTGTTCTTTTTCTATTTGTTTTACTTGTGTAGTTAATGTTTTGATTTTGTCCCTTTCTTCTTTTTTGATGTGTGCATCTGTTGCTATAAATTGACCTCTGAGGACTGCTTTTTCTGTATCCCAAAGGTTTTGGTATGATGTGTTTTCATTCTCATTTGATTCTAGGAATTTCGTTTATTCCATCTCTGATTTCTTCGATTACCCAGTGGTTTTTAAGCAGGGTCTCATTCAGTTTCCATGTAATTCCTTTTTTTTTTTTTTCTCTTCTTGCTCTTTCTGTTGTTTATGTCTACCTTGATGATGTTGTGGTCAGAGAAGATACTTTGTATTATTTCAGTGTTTTGGATTTTTTGAGGGTTGCTCTGTGGCCTAAGATGTGATCTGTTCTGGAGAATGTTCCATATACATTGGAACAGAATGTATACTTTCCAGCTGTTGGGTGGAGTGTTCTATATATGTCTATGAGGTCAAGTTGGCTGATTTTGCCCTTTAGCTCTTCTGTGTCTTTGTTGAGTTTCCGTCTAGATGTTATGTCCTTTACGGAGAGTGGTGTGTTGAAGTCTCCTACTATTATTGTGGAAATGTCAGTTTCTCTTTGCAGTGTTGTTAGAGTTTGTTTTATGTATTTTGCAGCCCTGTCATTGGGTGCATAGATGTTTATTATGGTTATGTCTTCATGATGGATTATCCCTTTAATCATTACATAGTGCTCATCTTTGTCTTTTATGGTGGATTTTGTTTTAAAGTCTATTTTATCTGAGATTAGTATTGCCACTTCTGCTCTTTTTTGATAGCAGTTTGCTTGATATATTTTTTCCATCCTTTGATTTTTAATAAATTTACGTCTTTGTTTCTAAGTTATGTTTCTTGTAGACAGCATATTGATGGATGCTTTTTTTTTTTTTTTTTTTTCCATTCTGTCAGTCTCTGTCTCTTTATGGGTGCATTTAGGTTCAGTGTAATATTTGGTAAAAAAAAATATTTGATAGGTGTGACTTTATTGCTGTCATTTTGTAGGGCTGTTTTTTGTGGTGCTGACATTTTCTTTTTTCCTCTTACTCTCCTGTGCTGAATTCCTTTTGTTTGTGGATTTTTTTTTTCATTTGTTTTGTAGAATTTGTTTTTACCAAGACTTTATGTTTTTCTTTCTCATTTTTGCTGAGTAGGTTTGTTAACTTTCTTTTTGGTTACCTTATAATTTACCCATATCTTCCTAGGTTTGAACCAGTATATCATGACTAGGTATCACCTTACCTTTCTCTCCCTTTGAAAGTTCTATAGCTGCACTATTTATTCCCTCTTTTATTGTTCTTTCATTGTTGTTATTTACAGATTAACCTGTCTGGTTACTTGTTGTAATTCTTTTGGTTTGGATAGTCTGTCTTAGTTATCTAGTGCTGCTATAATAGAAATGCCACAAGTGGATGGCTTTAACAAAGAGAAGTTTATTTTCTTACAGTGAAGCAATATAAAAGTCCAAATTCATGGTGTCAGCTCCAGGGGAAGGCATTCTTTCTCTGTCGAGCTTCTCATCAATCTTCCCTGGACTAGGAGCTTCTCAGGAGCAGGGACCTCAGGTACAAAGGATGCACTCTGCTCCCAGTGCTGCTTTCTTGGAGGTATGAGGTCCCCCCTGTCTCTCTGCCCACTTCTGTCTTTTGTATTGAGAGATCGCCTCAAGACACAATCCAATCTTTAGATTGACTCCTGCCTCACTAACACAACTGCCACCCATCTTCCCTCATTAATATTATAGAGGCAGGATTTATAACATATAGGAAAATCACACAATACTGGGAATAACGGCCCAGCCCAACTGGTACACACATTTTGGGGGTCATAATTCAATCCATGACATAGTCCTTGAGAGGTAATTTCCTAGGCTGGTATCTGGCTGGTGTGATCTTACATCCTAGATTCAGGCTGTGGTCTGATGTTGTTTGTTCTCATTCTGAAGGACTCCATTTAATAATTCTTATAAGTTTGGTTTGGTTTTTGCATATTCCCTTAATTTCTGTTTATCTGGAAATGTCCTAATTCCACCATCATATTTGAATGAGGGTTTTGCAGGTTATATTATCCTTGGTTGGCAATTTTTTTTTCTTTCAACATTTTATATATGCCATCCTGTTGCCTTCTTGCCTGCATGGTTTCCGCCAAATAATCAGAGCTTAGTCTTATTGTTTCCCCTCTGTATGTGACTTTTTGTTTTTCTTGAGCTGCACTTAGGATTCTTTCTTTGTATTTGGATTTAGTGAGTTTGATTATGATATGTCTTGGTGACTTTCTTTTGGGGCCTACCCTATATGGGGTTCATTGAGCTTCTTGGATGGTCAAATTTTCATCTTTTATGATATTAGGAAAGTTTTCTGTCAGCAATTCTTCAATGATACTCTTTGTGTTTTCTGTTTTCTCCCCCTTTTCTGGAACCCTGATGTCATGGATTGAATTATATCCCCCCAAAATGTGTGTATTACCTTGGTTAGGCCATGATCCCCAGTATTGTGTGGTTGTCCTCCATTTTGTGATCGTAATTTTATGTTAAAGAGCATTAGGGTGGACCCAGGTCACATCCCTGATCCAATGTAAAGGGAATTTCCCTGGGTAGTGGCCTGCACCACCTTTTATCTCTCAAGAGATGAAAAGGAAAGGGAAGCAAGCAGAGAGTGGGGACCTCATACCACTAAGAAAGCAGTGCTGGGAGCAGAACGCGTCCTTTGGACCCAGGATCTCTACGTGGAGAAGCTCCTAGTCTGGGGGAAGACTGATGAGAAGACCAACAGGGAAAGAAAGCCTTCCCCAGGAGCTGATGCCCCAAATTTGGACTTTTAGCCTACTTTACTGTGAAGAAATAAATTTCCCTTTGTTAAAGCCACCCACTATGGTATTTCTGTTATAGCAGCACTAGATGACTAAGACATCTGATTACTCGCAAATGTTTGGTTTTGATTGTACCCGACATAATTGTCAGGGTTTCTTCATTTTTCTTTGTTTTCTGATTTTTCCTCAAAATTGTATCCCAGTGTTATTCTTCAATTTTTCTTATCCTGTCTTCCATTGTTTCAAACCTGCTCCTCAGCTCTTCTATGACACTCCATTTCTGAAATCTTGTTTTTTATCTTTTGGATTTCTAATTATTATTATTTTTTTGATTTCTAGTTGTGAATTTATTTTGGCATTTTGTTCCTGTATAATTTTCTTGAATTGTTCCATTTTTTTGTCTGTATTTTCCATGAATTTGTGTGCCTTTTCCATGAGTTTGTCTATTTTTTCCTTATTTTTGTTCGCTTTTTGCTTCAACTCTTGGGGAGCTCTAAATATTAGAGATTTGAGTTCTGTATAAGGTAGTTCTAGTGCCTTTTCTTCTACTGGAAAGTCATCAGGTCTTTTATTTTGGATGCCTACTGGAACTATTCTGTGCTGTTTTTAGTATGTTTTGATATTGTCTGCTGTTTTTGAGGCATTCAGTAGTTATTTTCTTTGTTATTGATTGTAGATTTGTTTCTTTTGTCATGCTTTTTTGTTTTATTTTGTTATGTCTGAGCAGGCAAGCTTTGCATTCTTTGTTGTTTGCTCATCTGTTGGCATGATACTTTTCACTTTTTTGTCCAATGGGCAGGGTCAGTTGCTCAGTTATTATGTACCAGGGCAAGTCCAGCTGAAGGGGAGCTGCTGGGATGGGTCGTTTGTGGTAAGTACTAGGGTCAACAGGGCAGGCCAGGAGTCAGTGCAGGGCAGGTTCCAGTAGGGGGTATGATGTTCAGCATGTGGTGGAAGTAGGCAGAAAGGAGGGGGGAGGTTGTGATGTGTGGAGCTAAGATGGGCATGGGGAAGAAGAGAGGGAGGAGAGAGAAACAAGACAAAAAACAAACAGTAAAAAAGAAAGAAAGAAAAGAGTGCCAAGGGAGCTTGCCATTGTTGTGCAGAGACAAGAAACTGAGAAATGGAGAGAAACAAAAATGAAAAAAAAATAAGTGAAATATAATTTGAAAAAAAAAAAAGCAAAATTCCTAGGGATCCCACTGGTGCGGCTGTGAGACTGAAGAAGTGACTCCCAGGCCATGCAGTACAGCCTGGCTTGAAGGGGCTCCTAAGCTGCAAAAAGAAAAAGAAATCAACAAAGAAAACAAAACGGAGCAAAATTAAACATAACAAAAAGGCCCCGGGGACCTCACAGACATGGCAGCACTGACCGGGGAAGCAGTTACCTAGCCAAGCTGAGTTTCACAACCTTTCAAGAAGAACCAAAGATGGGACATGAAGCCAGGTGTTCAAGAGAAAGGAGGGGGAGGATGTGAGAGGCTGGGAAAAAAACATAAGAAGCAGAAAAAAGCAACATCAGCAACAAAGGAATGGCACTGAGAGAGCTGGCCAGTGTGGGTGGGGCGAATCCAAGTGGCACGGAGTCAGAGCCAATGCCTCCTGGCCTAGATACTGTGGCCAGCAGGAAGTAAAAGCCAAGCAGGGGAAAGAAGGTCGGGGGTAGGAAGGCATATATCGCTGGTTACAAGATGCTCTGTCTCTTGCTGGGGTCTCCATGAAGCTGCTTTCCTGTACTCCCTGTCTGCCAATCTCTGATAGGAGTCCAAGACGGTGAATCCATGCTGCCTTAGCTGATAGGGGACTGTTGAATGTATCTCTCCTCACTCTATTCTCAGTCAGTTTCTTATTCCACTCAGTGCTTGGCTGAGTTCTTTATCTCTTCATTTGACCCTCAGGGTTCCAGGATTGATGTTTGTCTGTGTTTTACTTAGTTTTTTGGGTCTTTGCTCTGGAGGGATGGTGTGGTGCCATGTTGACTCTGTGAGGTTGATTTTTTTTTTTTTAACCCAGATAGCCAATTCTAGCAGTACCATTTGCAGCACATTGCCCCACTGGATTACTATAGTACCTTTAACAAAAATGAATTGATCCTAAAATGTGTGTCTATTTTTATCTTTACTTCATTGCATTGAACTATTTGTCTATTCTTAGCCTAACATCACAATGTGTTGTTTGCTGTTTTTATATGTTAAGTTTTGAAGTCAGGTATTTTAAGTCCGACTTCATTCTTCTACTTTTCCAATATTGTTTTGGCTGCTCTTTGCCCTTGGCTTCTACATATGAATTTTAGAATCAGTTTGTCAATATCTGTTGTTGTTGTGTGTGCCATAATTGAGTTGATTATGTTTCATAGTGACAGAGTAGAACTGCCCTTTAGGCTTTCCTAGGCTGTAGTTTTTTTAGTCTTTACAGGAGTAGATTGCCAGGTATTTTCCCCTACAGAGCCACTAGGGGGTTTAAACAGTTGTCCTTTAGTTTATCATCCAAGGGCTTAACCATTATACCACCACAGATCCCTTGTCAACATCTAGAAAAAAAAAGCTGGAATTATGATAGGGGTGTGTTGAATCTCTGTATAGGCTTGGGGAAAATTGATATCCAAACAATATCGAACCCTCAGATTCACAAACTTGGTAGATGTCTCCATTTAGTTAGGACTTTTGCTAAATTTGCTAAATATTTAATTTTTATTAATGGTATTATAAATGGAATTGTTTTATTTGTTAAAATTTTTTGTTGTTAGTATAAGGTCATATAATTAATTTTTATATGTTGACCTTGTATATTGTCAACCTTACTAAATCCACTTATTGTTTTAGTAATGGTTTGTAGATAACTCAGGATTTTCTACCTATAAGATCACCCTCTGTGAATAGAGGCAGCTTTATTTATTTTTCTCATCTATGTGCCTTTTACTTCTTTTCCTCACCTTATTTTTCTGGCTAGGCCTTCCAGTAAGATGTTGTGGGTAGCTCCTTGACTTAATCTCAATTTAAGAGGAAAGTATTCAGCATTTTACCATTAGGTATGATGTTATCTATAAATTTTGTATGTGAAAACCTGTAATCTTTAATAGAGCTTAAGACAGTGCTTATAAGGTTTTCTATAGCGGTCCTAGAAAACTAGAATATATAATCTTAATTCTTATAATTGCCCTGTAGTGTAGTGGTTAAGAGCTTAGCTGCTAACCAAAAGGTCAGCAGTTCAAATCCATCAGTGCTCCTTGGAAATCCTATGGGGCAGTTCTACTCTTTCCTATAGGGTCCTTTTAGGATTACTATGATTTGGAATTAACTCCACGGCAACAAGTTTTTTTTTTTTTTTAATGTATAAAAATGGAATAGTGCCACATATATCTTTCATATTCATATGAACATATATTCACATGTTCATTCATGTATTTCTTTTTAACTTTTATATCTTAGTACAAACTTTGTCTTTTTCATTAAAAGGATTTTGTCTTTTATGAATATTTCACATAGTTCACGTTTCTAAGTTTGCATTTAGGCCAGTTTCACAAAAGATTTTAAAATAAAGAGAACATGCTTGAACCTACATGTTTCTTAAGAGAAGTTTAGAAATAATATTGGTATATAAAGAAAAAAAAAAATTTTTTTTTTCTTTATGTATACTAGTAGTAGTAGTTTTAGTATAAGCATTGGATGCCAAAATAATTGAGCAATAAGGTCAAGTGCTGTTCTAAGTACTGATTTAGTCCTTAAAACAACCCTATGAGTGAGATTCTGTAATTATCCTCAACTTATAAATTAAGAAAAAAAAAAGGCGTGTAGGGGCTCTAAAGTTAAAAATAACAATGCTGGAATTTGAACCCAGCTTAACACTCCCACAGTTAACCATTGTACTGTACTATGTAATAAAGCTGCCAGCAAGTTCTTGATTGATGCATTTGTCACATGTGGATTAATGATGTTCTTTGTAACATCAATTATTCAGCACTTTACCAAGAACAAAGAACCGTGGGAGGCAACAGGAGAGATTTAAAGAAGGCGTATATATTCTAACTCTTTAAAAACTTAAATTATAGCAAAGTAAATAGGATATCCATGTGTAAAGATAACTGTCACCTGTGTCAATCTTACTCTGTTGTTAGAAGGTATTCTAGTTGAAGTATTCAGAAGGTTTCTAGGTAATTCAAAATCAGTGTATCCAAAGCACCTTTGGAAATGTTGTGGCTGCTTTCTCAAAGTCACACAACTCATGCCAACAAAGAAGAAAATAAAATAAAAAAGCTAGCACTCAGTGAATGCCTAATATGTATTATTCGGTGTTTTAAGTTAATGTATTAATGCTTTAATGCCTTAATTAATGTAGCAGTATACTCACGTATATTATGTATTCTACATATGAATTCATTTAGTCCTCTGAGATGTATACTGCTATCCCCATTTTAAAGAAGGAATATGAAGCGTAACTCATATTCTATGGCAAATAACAACAACGTGAAGCATAAAGACAAATGATTTCATGAGGTCACAGAGTTAGTAAGTAGCAGAACTAATAATATGGCTATTAATAAAAATACAGATGATATAAAAATAATAATGAAATGATATATTATCTGTTATGTTAATATTATATATTATATATTAATAATGATAATATTAATATAGGTATGCAATTTTAACATTAATGCAGTGAGAACCTATTTTTCTATGTAGAAAAAAGAGTATGCCATATATAATAACTACTTACACTTATATGTTTATTACTATTTAAAAAGTAGATTAATGACAGTGTAACGTGGTAGTCATAAATTTTCAGTGACTATATGGGCAGTGGGTTTGGTTTTTGGTATTGGTAGGGTCACTAAGAGTCAGAGTCAACTCGATGGCAATGGGTTTGGTTTTGGTTTTTATGTGGTTTATTGGAGCCCTGATGACACAGTGATTAAGAGCTCAGCTACTAACCAAAATATTGGCAGTTCGAATCTATCAGCCACTCCTCAGAAACCCTTTGGGGCAGTTCTACCCTATCCTATCGGGTCGCTATGTGTCCGAATCTACTCAACAGCAGTGGGTCTATTTTTTTTTTTAATGTGGTTTATTGAGCCCTAGTGGCACAGTGGTTAAAGTGATCAACTGCTAACCAGAAGGTCGGTGGTTTGAAACCACCAGCAGCTCTGAGGGAGAAAGATGTGGCAGTCTATTTCCACAGAGATTTACAACCTTGGAAACCCTATGGAGCCTGTGAGTTGAAATTGACTCAATGGCAGTGAGTTTGGATTTTTTTGGTTATGTGGTTTATTATATATATGCATGTACATTCACACACATACATACATTTTATACATACATATGGATACATCTATTTGTGAACATATATGTACACACATATGCATACCCATACTTATATATGCATACATATATAACAACACACATATTTTTTGGTTGTTGTCGGTGTTGAAACATTATATGTGGAATATCCTTTATCCAAAAGCCCCTTTTCTCTTCTGTATTTCTTATTTCATTTACCTTGGTCAAGTAGTACATTCTTTACCCACATTCAGTGCTATCTTTCCCATCACCCCCCTGAAATATCTAGATAGATAGATAGATGGATGATAGATAGGTAGATAGGTAGGTAGATGATTAGATAGATGATAGATAGATAGATGATAGATAGATAGATGATAGATAGATAGATAGATGATAGATAGATAGATAGATGATAGATAGATAGATAGATAGATAGATAGATAGATAGATAGATAGATAGATAGATAGATAGATGATAGATAGATAGATATAGATTAATAGATGATAGATAGACAGACAGACAGATAGATAGATAGATGATAGGTAGGTAGGTAGGTAGGTGGTAGGTAGGTAGGTAGGTAGGTAGATAGGTAGGTAGGTAGATAGATGATAGATAGGTGGACAGATAGATAAATAGATAGATGATGATAGATAGATAGATAGATGATGATAGATAGATGATGATAGATAGATAGATGATAGATAGATACATAGATACATAGATAGATATAGATTAATAGATGATAGATAGACAGACAGAAAGACAGACAGATAGATAGATAGATGATAGGTAGGTAGGTAGGTAGGTGGTAGGTAGGTAGGTAGATAGGTAGGTAGGTAGATAGATGATAGATAGGTGGATAGATAGATAAATAGATAGATGATGATAGATAGATAGATGATGATGATAGATAGATAGATGATAGATTGATAGCTGACAGACAGATAGACAGACAGATAGATACATAGATGATAGGTAGGTAGGTAGGTAGGTCAGTGGTAGGCAGGGCGGTGGTAGGTAGGTAGGTAGGTAAGTAGATAGATTAGACAGATAGATAGATAGATAGATAGATAGATAGATAGATAGATAGATAGATAGATAGATAGATAGATAGATGATAGATAGATAGATGATAGATAGATAGATAGATAGATAGATAGATAGATAGATAGATAGATAGATAGATAGATGATAGATGGGTAGGTAGGTAGGTAGGTAGGTAGGTGAAAAAAAAGGTAGGTAGGTAGGAAGGTAAAAAACAGGTGTCTACTTTTTTTTTTTTTTACTATCTAGAAATTGATTTCCTCTCTCCATCCCCCCTAACCATCCTGAGTTCCTCTCTCCATCCCCCCTAACCATCCTGAGTAAACACTAATGAATGTTGGTCTCTGTACACCTTTTTCTATCTTCTTATATGAAAAAGAGATAATACAACATTTGTCCTTTTGTGATAAACTCATTTCTCTCAGCATAATGACCTACAGATGCAGCCCTGTTTTAATGTTTCGAGAACTCATTATTCTTTATGGCTATGTAATATTCCCTTGTGTGTATGTACCACATTTTGTTCATCCATTCATCCATTGATGGTTGAATTAAGTTATTTCTATCTTTTTTTTACTGTTGTGAATAGTGCTGCAGTGAACATAGGTGTGTTTACATCTGTTTGTGTCTTTTATTAGACCTCTAGGGTATTTTTTTTTTTTTCTTTTTAGGGTACATACCTAGAAGTGGAATCAATAGATCATAAGGTAGTTCTAGTTTTTTGAAGAAGCACCTTACTCTTTTCCATAGTGGTTGTACCATTTTACAACCTTACCAGCAGTGGATTAGGGGTCCAATTTCCCCACATTCTTGCCAACATTTGTTATTTTCTGTGTTTTTTCAACAGAGCCGTTTTTGCAGGAGTGAGATGATATCTCATTGTAGCTTTGATTCACACCTCTTTAATAGCTAATGATCGTGGACGTCTTTTCACGTGTTTATTGGCTGCTGGACTCTCTTCTTTGGCAAAGTGTCTGTTCATGTCCTTTGCCCATCTTTTAATTGAGTTATCTTTTTTTTAAGTTGTTGAAGATTTTTATATATTTTAGAGATTAGACCCTTATCAGATATGTTTTTCCCAGAGATTTTTCTCCAGGCTATAGGTTTTCTTTTTACCCTTTTGACAGTCTTTTGATAAGCATAAGTATTTTGTTTTTATGAGGTTTCAGTTATCTATGTTTTCTTCCGCTGTTTCATTTATAGCTGTGTTTGATAATGTATCTTAAAAAAAAAAGTCCCATAGTTTTGCCCCTATGTTTTCTTCCAAGAACTTCATGCTTTTAGTGTTCCTAGTATTTTTGTGCTGAGGAGGTAGCCAGCATAATTGTGAGGTTGATTCTGTCGAGAAATTAAGAAAAGAGATTGAGCATTTATGCAAATATATGAAGAAAAATGAGACCCTTATTTCTCATTATTGAAGAAATTACTTCTAGGTAATGAGAAATAGGACATGGAGAAAGGGAGGCTGGAAAGTATCCTAGGGTGTTAGGTTGGAATTGGAAATATCAGGATACACTCATGTTGGGCTTGTGTGTGTGTGTTTAATCATACATACAAACATCAGTAAAGAAATGATTATAGATAAATAACTATATATATCCTAGGATGAGAGTTGATTAATTACAATATTTAGCGAATCTTAACCTTTGAAAAGCTAACCAGTTTGCTTCTTCTTTCTCTGATTCACTCTAGTCAGTTATCATTTATATTACTCACCTCTCCTTTATAAATTCATTCTCAATAATATGTTTTTACCACTCTAGTTAACAGCTTCCTCTTCTTTACCATAGCCAACACTGCCAGATTTCTCCTTCCAAATGAGTAATATAGGTTGTCATCCTAGAGCCATGTGAATTCCTGAAGTGAGTCAATAGGGGGCACTTTCGCTCTCAGGAAATAGTGACTTCTCAGGATTACTCAAAAGGAAACTTGACAAGGTGGAAAACTAATTTTTATGTGTTCATAACTCTGTATAAAAATGATTTCATCAGTTCTTCCTCATCTTTCTCTTTTAGCACACCCCAAAATATATTATTTCTCTGAGTGCAGAAAACTATATGGAGGCCATTGACCATTAAGCACATATAATTGTGTCTTATTCACCTAGTACCACCATAACAAAAAAATTATTTTCTCACAGTTCTAGAGACTGGAAGTCCAAACAAGGGTCTTGGCCATGTTACTTCTCTGAGCCCCTGTCCTAGTGCCTGGTGTCTGTCAGCGACCCTTGACATTCTGCTTGTACAATATTTCTCACATGGTATCTGCCTTCCTTCTGGGTGCGTGTCTCTGCGTCTACTCTGTTCTTTTTATAAAACACCACTCAGAAGTGATTAAGTTT
Organism: Loxodonta africana; assembly: GCF_030014295.1. Lineage (NCBI taxonomy): Eukaryota > Metazoa > Chordata > Mammalia > Proboscidea > Elephantidae > Loxodonta > Loxodonta africana. Next base: position 21,055,885 of record NC_087362.1, read on the forward strand.
AGGATCCACCAACTCTGGTATGACCTCATTAACAGAATGAAAGAAAAACCTCTATTTCCCAAAAAGGTCGTATTTATTGGTACAGAAGTTAGTGCTTCATAACTTTATGAGGGACACAATTCAATCCATAATACTTAGCTATAAGAATAGTACTTACTTTTGTTATTTCTTGAGCATAATAAATGAGGAATTTACTCATGTTTCATGCTTATTAAAACAGTTAATTAAAAAATTTAAGCCTATAAGCTCCATAAATATGAAATGTATGCACAAGATACCATATTTAAGTATTCTCACGTTTGTATGATGGTTGAAATCATCTACTATTTTGATGTCTTTAGAGACTTTCTTTTCTTAGCTCAATTTAACCTTCTGTCCTAAATCTTCCATCTCGTTGTATGTTCTTTTAAAATGTATCCTTTGTTGCTTACTTCTATTCTTTTTTTTTAATCCTCTTCCTTTTATACCTGTAAAAATAATTTCCGCTCAAATGTCATCTTCATTTTTAGAAGTAGTTGGCATCATGACCTTCTTTTCTAATTCAGATTCTTTTATTATTATTAACTACTTCTGTAACTTTCTGGAAAATTCTGTGAGTTTTCATCTGTCAAAACCTACCTTATATATTAAAGTAAATAATTAAAATGTAAATTTAAAGTAAGTTAATTCATATATGCATATATATATCATTAAGTAACATGATTTTATACATTTTATTTTTATTGAATTAATTTTAATTGAAAAAAACATTGATTTGGAATCATTTTAACAAAAATTTTGGTTCTAATGACAAAAATAAATTTAAAAAGTAAGAATGAAGTGATTGTAAAATAACCATACTGTCTTTTCTAACTTTATTTTTTAAAAATTGTTATCAAATATTGAAGTCTAGGATATCTATTTACAAAAAGGGCCCAATAAATGAGGAAAACACACACACAAATGCCACTTTATGCAGACAAATCGCAAGATAAGAGACATTTGACTACAGCTCATATTATAACTCATCTAAATAATTCCGTAGTATGAAAGACAGCAAGATTTTTTTATATGCATTGGCTAACAACTTCAGCTGATGCTAGTGAATACACACACTGGGCATTCTAGAATTACTTTGGATTCAATTAATATAGAGTTTAAGGCAGAATGCAATTCATCAGTCCCACCTATCTACATACTCTTTAAAGAGACACTATCTAAAAACTAGTTCTGAGCCCATAATCCCTTTATCAAGATGATTTCTTTTTGCACATTCTGATGTTGGTCCAAAGATATTGTAAAATCAGTGCCAAATGAAATTTACTGTTGAGTATTTTGAGATGTGTTTAATTGTGAAGGAAAAATAAAATATCAGTAATAATAATTCCTGTTTGAAGATAGACTGGTTGAGACAATATTCTGTATCAAGAAGAGTGTACTTACTAAGGCAGAGATTAGGTGTCCCTTCGCTGCCTCATTTTTTCATCAGTTACCTTTTTTCAAGAAATGTCGTCGCCAGCTGGAGTAATGTTTTAATTGGCTTATGATTATTTGACAAGGATTGTTAATTTATTAGCCTGGGTTGAAGATATCCTTGCTGCCCTCACCTCATCTCACCTGCACAACCAAAACTAGTTGCAGTCGAGTAGATTCCAACTCATGGCAACTCAATGTGTGCAGAGTAAAACTGTGCTCCGTAGAGCTTTCAAGGCTATGACCTTTCAGAAGCGCATCATCAGACCTTCCTTCCATAGCATCTCTGGTGGGGTTTGAACCACCAAAATTTGGTTGGGTTTGAACCACCAAAATTTGGTTGGTAGTCAAGCACTTGACCATTTGTACCACCCAGAGACTCCCATCTCACTTCAATTAACTTTAATTTAACTGTTTTTGTCATGTGCTGTCGAGTTGATTCTGACTCATAGTGACCCTATATGGCAGAGTAGCACTGCCTAGGCTGTAACCCTCTTGGGTTCAGTTTCTCAAGTCTTTTCCCCAGTGGAGTAATTGGTGGGTTCTTACCATCTGCCTTTCAGATAGCAGCTGAGGGCTTACCCATTTCTCCACCAGGGCTCCTTTTAATTTAACTAAACCAAAAACCAAACCCGTTACCATTAAATTGATTCCAACTCATAGTGACTCTCTAGGATGGAGTTTAACTCAACCAGACCTTTAAAGTGTCGGTTTTCAGGTGCCAACTTACACAGCATGTATAAGGTGTATATGTAGAAGTTAAATGGCATGTCAGTGAGCCTTACGGATGGTGTGCATTAAAAATTTTGATTTTCTTAGCACTTGGTGTTTTTCTCATTTTCTTTTGCTTAGTAGTGTCTGTGCTCACATCTATGCTCGCATCTGTGCTCAGCAAAGACCTAGCCCTTCTTCCCTCTGTTTTAAGACTGCAGAAAAATTATTCTGACCTGCATTATGTCACATGACTGTCCTCCTGTGGTGAGGATGGTATGATATAAAGCACTTCATAGTGAAAAAAGTTTCCCAAATAGTTTCTGATGACGAAAAGAAAAGTTTACCATAATTAAGAAGGATATTATTCTTTGTCGAAAAGTTGAATTTTAAAAAGATAAAACGATGGTGTAATATCCACTATAGTGCATAACACACACACAAAAAAGTTGCCATTGAGTCAATTCTGACTCACAGCAACCCAAAGGACGGAGTAGAACTGCCGCATAGGGTTTCCAAGGAGTGGCTGGTGGATTCCAACGTCCAACCTTTTGGTTAGCAGCCAGGCTCTTAACCACTGTGCCACCAGTGTTCCACTGTAGTGCATAGGTTTTTTAAAATGTTACTGTTACTATGTTTAATCCCTGCTTTTGTGTTTTTTTTTTTTTTTTTGTGTATATGTGTCATTATGATATGTGTATGTAAATGGTACATTCTATAATTGAATGAATGGTTTCAAAGGTGAATCGAATCTTTTTTTTCTTCCCCTGTTTGTCTTTGCATGGGAAACATCAGAGTGGGAATCAGAGGAACTCAAGTGGACAGGGTTTGCTTGGAAAAGGGTTACCTATAACTGAGTCCCTGGGTGGCTCAAACAGTTATGCACTTGACTACCAGCTGAAAAGTTAGTGGCTTGAACCTCTCCTGAGGCACCTCTGAAGACAGGCCTGGCAACCTGCTTCTAAAAGGTCACAGCTTTGAAAGTCCTATGTGGCAGGTCTACTCCACACATGAGTCACCATGAGTCAGAGTCAACTTGGTGACAACTAACAACAACATTGCTGAATGTAAGAAAGACTCTCTGTAGAACTCAAATTATGTATTAAGATATTGGTTGTCCAAGATATTAAAGATGTATAATATATTGGTCAGTCTTAGATAGATTAAAACAAAGACTAAAAAAATGTGATTCATTATAGTCCATATTTCTCAAATTATGTTCTTACTTGAATAAAAATTTTTATTGGTACAATATAAAATTGAACATTGCTGCTATATCTTACCTATCAATAATTAATTACTTGGTCTGTAACGTTATTGTTATTAGCTGATATCAAGTTGGCTTCCAACACACGGGACCCAGTGTGTCATGGAGTAGAACTGTTCCATAAGGTTTTCTTGGCTGTAGTCTTCATGGAAGCAGTTCACTGTGCATTTCATCTGTGGAGCCACTGGATAAGTTCAAACTGTTAAACTGTTTAGGTTACCAGCCAGGAATTATAAAATAGTGTTCAAATCTGAATTCAGCCATATATTCTCGATCAAATAGCATAAACTGTATAAGATTCGCTTGCAAAGTTTATTTTTAAAAATATATCTCACTGTAAGACACAACTATTGGTCTCTTTCTGTCTGAAACAAAGAAAAGTGAAGAAAACCAAAGACTCAGGGAAATAATTAGTCCAACCTGAGACCAGAAGAACTAGATGGTGCCCAGCTACCACTAACAACTGCTCTGACCGGATCACAATAAAGTGTCCCCGTTAGACTGGGGAAAAAAGTGTAGAACAAACTTTAAATTGTTAAAAAAAAAAAAAGATTACTGATCTGAGAGAGACTAGAGGAACTCCCGAGACTATGGCCCTTAAACCAAAAAGCCAAACCAAACCCAGTGCCGTCGAGTTGATTCCGACTCATAGCGACCCTATAGGACAGAGCAGAACTGCCCCATAGAGTTTCCAAGGAGCACCTGGTGGATTTGAACTGCCGACCCTTTGGTTAGCAGCTGTAGCACTTAACCACTACTCCACCTATGGCCCTTAGACACCCTTTTAATTGAGAATTGAAGCCATTCCCAGAGATCATCTTTCAGCCAAATAATAGTAAAAATAGTAAATAATAGGCCTATAAATAAACAATAACACATGGGAGGAAAGCGCTCCTTACAACAATCATCTACAGGAGACCACAAGGTCAACGGATGCCTAAAAGCAAAGAGAAGATGGCAGGAAGGAGCAGGGAAACTGGTAAATGGAAATGAGGAACTCAGGGTGTTAATAGGGAGAGTGCTGACACATTGCAGGGAGTACACCCTATGTCATAGAACAACTTTTGTATAAACTATTGAATGGGAACCTAATTTGCTCTGTAAACCTTCACCTAAATCACACACACACACACACACACAAAACCTAGAGATTTCTGAAGTCACACACAAAAATATATGTGTATATGTATCTATATATCTCATTGCGATGGCCAAAAGAATAATATGCTAAAATTGCTTACTGCAGTGCTTGACACACAGTGATACCTCAGAAAATGTAGACTGTTTGATCTGTTATCAACTGTGTGCTTTGTTGTTTTGCCTGATTTGTATTTTCTGATTTCTCTGCATAATTAAAATACTTATAGCCGGTAGTTTATTTATACCATTGTTATTTTAATGAATGCTCAAGAAAGTATTTTTAAGGAAATATGGAAGGGATCTTGAGAGTTTTATCCATTCACTGCTTTAAGTCTAAATCAGAAACCCTGGTGGCGCAGTGGCTATGAGCTATGCCTGCTAACCAAAAGGTCGGCAGTTGGAATCCACCAGGTGCTCCTTGGAAACTATATGGGGCAGTTCTTCTCTGTCTTATAGGGTCGCTATGAGTTGGAATTGACTCGATGGCGATGGATTTGTTTTTTTCCTTGGTAAGTCTCAATCAGGCTTCTCAGTCATTTCACTATTGACATTTTGTGTCAGGTAATGCCTTGTTATGGGGGGCTCTTCTATGTATTTTGAGCTGTTTAGCAGCATTTCTAGTTTATACACTAGATGCCAATAACACCCCTTCCTGCCTAGTTGTAATAACCCAAAATGTTTCCAGGCATTGCCAGGCGTCATTTGGGGGAACAAAATTATTCCTGGTTGAGAACTTGTGATCTTGAGCCATCAACCTTGGCTGAAAATTTGAAAACTGTTGTCAAAAGATTATTGCATTTTTTACTCATTCTGATACTTAGGGTCCTTCCTGCATGAAGCCAAATCTCTCCTACGGTATATTCTTCGGTGGTCCTATTTCTAAACAAATGGTTATAAACATATGCTCAGTGGCCAGCGTCAGTCTTGAATATTGCAAAGATCATCCTGTAGTCTTGCTTTTTCAAAATACTGATAACCTAAGTGTTCTTAATACTCAGGGTCTTAGATACTCAGGAATATATTAATCATGTCTTTCTCTATGGTATTTGCATTTTTGGTAATTAAATACTCATGAGCATGCCCTTTATGTGATATTTTAGTTCACTTATACCTTTATAAATATTTCAGCTTTGTGATAATTAAGTAGATTGATCATTATTAATTAGGAATGCAATCAGTTGGTATAGCTAAAAATACTTAAATGTAGCATTTCTAATGTGTTCTAATATTCTTTGAGTATAATTCTTCACTAAGATTCATGAATATTCTTTTTTTTCCAAAATCAATCCATTGGTAAATAAAGCTAAGTGGTTTTCTGATTACAGATAGCTGGATTCATATGATTATTCACATGGGCGTACTAGCTGTACATCTGATTTTGTTGCTCTTTACAAAAACACATACAGAAAAAAAAGGCGTTTGGTAGAATCACTCTGAAAAGAAAAAAAAAATGTTTCACTGATCAAGTAATTATTTTGTAAAACTATAATTTCATCATACGGTATAAATCTTAAAGACAGCTTTAAATGTTTTTTAATAACTATGCCAAAAAAGCAAGCTAGAAGTAAGGAAACGATGAAAAATTAAATTAAATATTTTTTGTGCCAAAAAAGCAAGCTAGAATAAATAAGAAAACGATGAAAAATTAAATTCAATTTTTATATAGATCACACTCTTTCTTGTATTATTTTCCTGAGTCAATAACAATACATACAGTGATTCATCAACTTTCAAACAGAAAAATATGTGATTGTCTTTTTAATAATAGTTCATATATTTTTGATATTTAAGTATTATAAGAACTTTCATGTTTTTGGTATAAAAAATTACTAGTACAATATTTAAAATGCAAATGAGTGTGGCATAAAGTATCTTTGAAGAAAGCTAATACATTTCCAAAATTTTAAGTCCAGTATCAGCTATAATTAATCTTGACTTTTGGTATTGTCTGGTCATACGCCACTTACAAATTGTCATGAGTCAGAATTTTCACGTGATCACATCCAGACTATTCCTAATTACTTCACTATTTGTATCTCCTTGTGGTTAGACATTGGACATTTTAATCACATTTAAAAGTCAGTGTAATTTTACAAGATAAAATCATTTTTTCAATTATTGAAACATTGAATAATGAAAAATAATGAGGCTTTTGAAAGGTCGTGGTTATCAGAAAAAGCCCACTAGGCCGCTACGAGTATGTTAAATGTGTATAATAGCTTTTTAATCATTTGTTAAGAATTTTGCCTCCCCATTAAAGAATTATTTGGCCAGGAAAAAAAACGTTGTACTGCTGTGAGTAATCTGATTAGTCACTGGGACATTTGGCTGCTGGAGACAGAAAGTCTACTTTATTTAATTTTAAAATAATGCACCGAGTATATTACGGAGGTGGCCACTGAAGAAATCACTTTACTTCAGAATTAGCAAGATCTATTTCTTTTCAAGTAGGAAGGTAATCGTTGCCTCTTAAAAGATGGAGTAAGTTTGTGAATTTTTTATCACATCACACGCCCAGTTACAAAATATTACTTTCAACATAAGTTAAAGCTATTCAGACTGAACCTCTAGAAAAGGTAACATCTGCAAAACAACAACTCAACATCAACAAAATCGTGTGCTGTAATATTTGTGGCTATTTGACTTTCATTGAATTGAGTTTTTATTAACATTTACTAAGAACCTGGTCCATGACAGTTATTATACTGAGAGAAAGCTGGCTCTTCTTAAAATGCTCTAGAAGTTCTATTATCCTAATTCATATGGGAAAACTGAGGATGGGAACATTTAAGAAACTAGCCCCAAATTCCACAAATAGGAAATGGTACTCCTAAAATTTGAATTCAGGTTGAATGACCTTTGTGCAACCACCAAAGAGATTCATGCTATACTCCTACTTTCTAGAAAAACATGCAAAATAATCTTGGAGGCTTGTAGCAACAGTCTTACGTGACAATAACATTTGATGATTTCATATTTATGCAACTGTATGACCTATGGAGAGCTCAGTTTAAAAATCACTTGCCCGGCAGGATAAGAAAGGCGCTAAAAAATCGTGGTATACACATGATCAATCAAACGTAAATAAAATATATACATATACCAAATGTATGTAATATATACATATACAGTATTAAAAAAAAAAAAAAAACTGTTGCTGTCGGGTCGATTCCAGCTTCTAGTGACCCTATAGGACAAAGTAGAACTGCCCCTAAGGTTTCCATGGCTAAAGTCTTACAGACAGACTGGCACATCATTCTCCCTTGGGGCGGCTTGTGAGTTTGAACTGCTGACCTTTCAGTTGGCAGCCGAGTGCCTAACCACTGCCCCACCAGAGCTCCTTCAAAGAAATTCCAAAAAAACCCATTGCCGTGAGTCGATTCTGACTCATAGGGACCCTATGTAACAGAGTAGAACTGCCCCATAAGGTTTCCAAGGAGTACCTGGTGGATTCGAACTGCTGACCTTTTGGTTAGCAGCCGTAGCACTTAACCACTACGCCACCAGGGTTTCCATACACAGTATAGGAAATATAAGCACACATGCATAAATATTACTTACAAATATACAGGTAGTTTATTTTATACATAAACTTGTATGTCTGTTTTGTATGTGTGTATTGATATTGTGGTAATTTTGTGGGAAAGCCTAAGTAACCATAGAAGTATTTCATAAGCACATCATCTCACAAATTTATACTTTACCATTGTTTGTCTAGTGTGATATTAGACCATTCAATGATGTGCAAACATCTGCTAAAACCTAAATAGATACATTCTCTGTACTCAAAAATTAAAGACCAGTGAGAGAGACAAAATACATGCATACTCAAGTAACTAAAGGCCAGGAATATAAGGAGGGCTTAAAAAAAAAAAATTTTTTTTTTAAGATAAACACTGTCAAAATTCATGTCCTCCCTCTGTCCATTTGATTCCAAAATTTCTGAACTCAATTCATGTAATGGAGCTGTCAACTCCAGGTCACTATTAGATTTCTCAGTGATTGCTCACCAAAGTGGAGCCCTGGTGGCACAGTGATCAAGAGCTTGGCTGCTAACCAAGGAGTCAGCAGTTTGAATCTACCATCCACTACATGGGAACCCTGTGGAGGGCAGCTAGATGCATTTTTTGGTTTTGACTCACCAAGATGACACCAAAAGCAACCCCATGCCTTGCCTCCTTGATGGAGCAGTGATACATGAGTATGTAAAATTGTACCTTAAAATGAGGAGATATATTATCTAGTGGAAAGACTTTCAAATTATATGCAGAAAAAGTCTTTCTTTCTGTTTCTTGACTTTCTATTGATATAACTAAATGTATTTGAATTTCTTTTTCTTTCACTCTCTCTTTATACAGTGCAAACTGGAATATCAGGCATGTGTCTTAGGAAAACAGATTTCTGTCAAATGTGAAGGACGTTGCCCGTGTCCTTCAGATAAGTCCACAAGTACAAGCAGAAATGTTAAGAGAGGTAAGTGATGAGAATTTGTTTATACATATATATATGTATGCTTGGAGAATATAAAAGGGCTATAAAAACTTATTGAAATATAGTTTTCCATTCTTCCCAGCCTTTTTAAATGTTTTGCAATAAATGTCATTAAATTCACAATAAAGTTCACTTTTTACAAATACTTAACGGTAAGTATTTTGCCAGTGCGATTCTGTATTTCTTTTTAATTTAGTGTCAGTTGTTATAGCAAGTGATGGTTTTCTATGGATTTCCATTTACCTCAATAGTCGTAGCTGGAGGCCTCTTACCTCTGTGCTTTCCCATAGTTAAGAAATCTAAAGTAATGCCGTCCGCTAATTATTGTGTCTAATGTTATCTCTTTTTTCTTTTGGAGGAAAAAACTGATCAGTGATAAGGTAGTAAATCCTGATATAGTATATACTATATAATTTGACTGTTCTTAAATTATTGGCTATAGTTTAAATGGTGGATATTGGTGTTCAGTATCAATGTCTCATTCTTTTTATTGGCAGCATTAAGGACTACAGTTGAGAAAGAGTAGTCATAATAAGTATATACCTCTAATATATCACAGCTTTTGACAAAACAGTCCCCCCTTCATCTTACTTTTGCATGAAAAGGTATATTTCACGTGGTATCAATTTATCACAGCTTTTCGCAAAACTGCAAAAGGAACTCAATATGCATTTAATATAGAAGGTAGCAAATCTGAGAATAGGATCCCTAGTGAATAAACAATAATTATGTTTCATGTTCCTCAGATTCTCAATACAACGTTTATATTAGTACGTCAAGAAGGAAACTTTCCTTAAAGTCATATCATCAGGGGATAAAGATCATCTGTGTTCAATTGTGTATAGGAAAAGAGGCAAGAAGAATTTAAACTAATCCTGCTGTGACATTGTCAGGGCAAAGCAAGTGCCAAATTTTCTTAGCTGCTGTCGAAAAACAGTACAGAAAATTTCGAGTGTCATTTCTACACAGTGCCAAAGGCCAAGAGACATGGGAAATGTAAAACTGAGTTCACTATCATTTCTAATCTTTCAGCTGCCATTTACATTACCAGTGTGCCTTCAGTAGACTGCACAGTTCACAATACTCTGTTTAATATCAGCTCTGTTCTAGAAAATGTGAGGAAGAAACTACCAATGATGAAATATTTCTTAAATCTTTCTGTCTTCCTGCATCTGAGGACAAGTTTATCACATAATACTTCTGTATTTACACTATGTTAAGAGGAGAATGGATTGTTTAAATCTGCTTGAAATACATTAAAACTAACAAAGGCACATTTCTTTTGTAAAGTAGGAAAAAATAAAATTCTTCACTGTTACCCTAATGTATTCAGTAGTCGGTGTGCAGAAATTGGTCAAAGTATATACATTCAAGTATTCCAAACAAAGAAAAGCAGATAATTCACATTTTTAAAATTAATGGTTCTGTATAACTTTACTCTTCTTCAATCAGTAACGTAACTGTACAGTTTTTTGCTTTTCTAACTCTTCACGTCAAGGTTACAGAAGCCAGTGCTTCTGGTTATCTTTAATGGATTCCATCCTTCTCTTCTTTTTTAAATTTTATTGCAATACAGGAATTACTATGTGGAAGGTGAATTAACTTTATCAAAGAATATTGACATTTCAGCTGATTTTTAAAGGCCCAAAATATTATTTTTACATGACCTGGAAATATGAGATTCATAGTGATGAGCATAGAATACTAAGATATAGATACATATTTATACATATGTACATGCCTTCTCATGCGTACATACGTGTGCGTGTAACCAGTCCTAAGGCTTAGGAGGAAATTGTAGAACAAAAGATCTTTTACCAATGGAAAGGTCCCTAGAAAGCATTTATTTTGCAGTTGATAAATCCTAACTAAAAAGAGTCTACCCTAGACTTGTATTATAGGGTTGATAACACAGTAGTACATAAGGTAATCTTTAGCCCTAACATATATCATGAGAGTTCTATTAGGTTATTCATTCAATTGACTAAGTTTAGAAGATTCACTTAATTGATGTTTTCCTTCTATTTCAAACGTTGTGTTCTAAGGCCCAAAATAATATTTTTATTGTTACATGTTTTATGTCACTATTATAGTTTTATGTATCTAATCTCTCATTTCTTATTAATTTTAATTAATCTCACTGTCTTTCTTTTTTAACTTCATTACTAACATGCATCTATTTAAACAAACACACACAGTAACATTTTGATACATTGCATTTGAGTAGAGACAGTCTTAGGGGAGGAAGAGGGTAGATAATATTTCATAAGGTAAAGCTGGGGGAGAAGTATAAGGAAAGGGGACAGAATAGAAAAAGTAGATAGAGCCCTAAAGGCATGGGAATATTCTAGGAGGGCAACTATCCCATTTCACCTGGACTTTACGATACTTCTAAGTAAGACACAGAGGGAAAAGCAGATAGGCATACAAAAAGCTTTGGGTTTAATTCATTAGAGTCACACACGAAGTCACTCTTGAGCAGAGTCAGTATTTCTAGTGATAGGATATTATCCATATGCTACAAGGAAGACCATTTAATAAGGCTATTATTAAAATTTAGGCACCAAACACTAATGCCAAAGATGAAGAAACAAGATTTTTACCAACTTCTGCAGTTTGAAATTGGTCACACATACAGTCAAGATGCATTGATAAATACTGGTGATTGGAATGTGAAAGTGCGAAACAAAGAAGATGGATCAGTAGTTGGAAAATATGGCCTTGGTGATAGAAATTACGCTGGAGATCACATGATAGAATTTTGCAAGTTCAATAACCTACTGCTTGCAAATACCTTTTTCAACAACATAAATGGCAACTATACATGTGGACTTCTCCACATGGAATACACAGGAATCAAATCGACTAAGTCTGTGGAAAAAGACAAGGAAGAAGCTCAATATCTTCAATTGGTCATATGCAAGTTCAAGCTGAAGAAAATTAAAACAAGCCCCAAAAGCCAAAGTATGACCTTGAGTGTATCTTACCTGAATTTAGAGACCAGCTCAAGAATTGATTTGACCCATTGAACACAAATGACCAAAGAAGACCAGACAAGTTGTGCCGTGACATCAAGGACATCATACATGAAAAAAGCAAAGGGTCATTAAAAAGACAGGAAAGAAAGAAAAGACCAAAATGGATCTCAGAAGAGACCTGAAACCTGCTCTTGAACATGGAGCAGCTAAAGCAAATGAAAGAACTGATCTCATAAAAGGTGAACAGATTTCAATAGGCAGTTTGAGAAAACAAAGTAAAATATTATAATGAAATGTGCAAAGATCTGGAGATAGAAAACCAAAATGGAAGCACACACTCAGCATTTCTCAAGTTAAAAGGACAAAGAAAAACTTCAAACCTTGAGTTGCAGTATCAAAGGATTCTACGGGCAAGATATTGAATGACTCAAGAAGCATCAAAAGAAGACAGAAGGAATACACAGAATCACTGTACCCAAAAGAATTGGTTGATGTTCAGCCATTTCAGGAGGTAGCATATGATCGAGAACGAAAGGTACTGAAGGAAGAAGTCCAAGGTGTACCGTACTGAAGGCTTTGGTAAAAAAAAAAAAAAAAACAAGGCTGTAGGAATTGACGGAATACCAAGTGAGATGTTTCAACACACGGATGCAATCCTAGAAGCCCTCACTCGTTTATGCCAAGAAATTTGGAAGACAGCTACCTGGCCAAGTGACTAAAAGAGATCCATAGTTGTGCCTATTCCTAAGAAAGGTGATCGAACAGAATGCAGAAGTTATCAAATGATATCATTAATATCACATGCAAGTAATACATCATTGAAGATAATTGAAAAATGGTCACAGCAGTGTCCTGACAGGGAACTGCCAGAATTCAAGCCAGATTCAGAAAAGGATGTGAAACGAGGTATATCACTGCTGATGTCAGATGGATCATGGCTGAAAGCAGAGGATACCAGAAAGACCTTTACTTGTGTTTTCTTGGCTATGCAAAGGCATTTGAATGTGTGGATCGCAACAAATTATAGATATCATTGTGAAGAATGGGAATTCCAGAATAATTAATTATGTCCATGTGCAACCTGTACATAGACCAAGAGGCAGTTGTTTGAACAGAACAAGGAGATACTGAGTGGTTTAAAATCAGAAACGGTGTGTGTTCGGGTTGTATCATTTCATCATACTTACTGAATATTTAATCTGAGCAGATAATCCAAGAAGCTGGATTATGTGGTGAAGATTGTGGCATCAGGTTTGGAAGAAAACTCATTAACAACCTGTGATATGCAAGTGGTTCAACCTTGCTTGGTGAAAGTGAATAGGTCTTGAAGACTACAGTCTTCGGTATGGATTACACCTAAACATAAAGAAAACAAAAATCCTCACAATTGGACCAATAAGCAACATAGATGGAGAAAATACTGAAGTTGTCAAGGATTTCAATTTACTTGGACCCACAATCAACGCCCATGGAAGCAGCAATCAAAAAATCAAACCGCTTATTGCACTGGGCAAATCTTTTGCAAAAGACCTTTTTAAAATGTTAAAAGGTAAAGATATCTCTTTGAAGACTAAGGTGGGCCTGACTGAAGCCTTGGTATTTTCAGTTGCCTTATATGCTTGCAAAAGCCGGACAATGAATAAGCAAGACCAACAAAGAATTGGTGCCTTTGAGTTATGGTATTGGTGAAGAACATTGAATATACCACGAACTGCCAGAAGAACAAATGAATCTGTCTTGGAAGATGTACAGCCAGGATGCTCCTCAGAAGCGAGGATGGTGAGACTACACCTCAGGCACTTGACATGTTATCAGGAGTGACCAGTCCCTAGAGAAAGACATCATGTTTGGTAAAGTAGAGGGTCATCGAAAAAGAGAAGTGTCCTCAATGAGGTGCATGGACTCAGTTGCACCAACAGCAGCTCAAACATAGCAGGAACTGTGAGGTTCGTACAGGACTGGGCAATGTTTTGCTCTCTTGTACATAAAGTCACTATGAGTTGGAACCAATTGATGGCACCTAACACAACAACATGTATATAAATGTTTAGGAGAATTTCTTCCTCTTTTATGTGTTATTATGCTGTGGGGTAATATAATTTAGTAGTTTAGAGTATCAGTTTTGGAATCCTAGTTCTACACTGGCTGACCGTGCAATACATTTAAGTTTCTAAACCTCAGCTGCTTCATCTGAAGAATTTAAAATACATAAATGGTAAGATTTGTGGATGTTGACTCTTCATATTAAATCATCTTTGCATTTCTACTTCATTTTTACGGATGATACTGGTAGAATACTGTTGAATTCAATTTATATTATCGAATTTGTCATACGTTGTGTCCTTTGTGCATAGTTTTATTTTTTATGCCTTTTTTAGTTACAAAAAACGTGAATTTTTTTATAGTTAATATAGTATACATTGAGTTTGATATTTATCTATACATATGGTTAATATCTATACATTGAGTTTAAAATAATTCAGCAGTAAACTCTGTCGCCTAGGAACCATTATGGTTTTTTTTTTTCTTTGGTAAACCGTTTATGGTCTTCCATAGTTACCGGGGAGCCCTAGGGGAAAGTTATTAAGGTTTTAGCTGCTAACCAAAATGTCAGAAGTTCAAATCCACCAGCAGCTTCTTGAAAACCCTGTGGGGCAGTTCTACTGTGTCCTATAAGGTCATTATGAGTCAGAATCAACTTGAGGGCAATGGATATATTATATATTATATTATATATTTCATATATAATATATTCTATATATATTTTTCTAAATATATAGTATATATTATATATTATTTGTTTTAAAGTTATAAAAAATTTTTATTAAGTACACTTTCATATTTAGAAGAACTTCCAATCTTACAGATGTGAATGGATCTTTGGTATAATTTAGTCTTAAAACACACATTATATACAGACATTTAAAAAATTCAGGTTCCAAAATACTCAATAAAGATGTTTGGGTGATACCTATAAAACTGACCTAGCAATTTTTCCTTCTCTTTGGCAGACAATTTTGAATCCTCATCAATAGTTTTTAGTGAATTCAACAGTTCATCTTTGGTTGTCTTCTGTTTACTGTTGGGATAGTCACTTTGACCAGTTTCCTGGCATAAACATATCCTGTTTTGCTGTTTGGATCTCTTCCTCCCTGTATGGCCATGAGCTTAACACTGGCAATTTTATGTAGAGTTCTAGAAATCTTAAAAACATCTTCCTGATGATCCATTAAGAGTACTAGAAGATCAGTGTTGGTTTTAGATAAATTTTTATCATCAACAATAGCTTTTGAAAATATCCTTTTCACAACCATTCTTCTAAATTCTTCTCTATTTTGGGAATCCAAAAGCTTGAGAAAGAGCTGAGTAGCTTCTAATGCTATTTCAGTCTTCCCAGTCAGTAAGAGTGAATATATATATGTACAGCACTGGGTTACATATAAATACATATATATATATATATATAATATATTAAAAATATATAAAATATATTTTATATATATTTTTATGTGTATATATACACACACACATATATATACACATATGTATACCCCCGGAAACCCTTCAGGGGCACTGGGTTCTGGGTATATATACCCCCAAACTAAACCCATTACCCTCGAGTCTATTCCGACTCATAGTGACCCTATAGGATAGGATTGAACTGGCCCATAGGGTTTCTAAGGAGCAGCTGGTGGATTCGAATTGCTGACCTTCTGCTTAGCACACAAACCCTTAACCACTGCTCCTACCAGGGCTCCAACATATGTATATACATAAAAAAACCAAAAACCCGTTGCCGTAGAGTCGATTCCGACTCTTAGTAACCCTACAGTGACCCTATAGGACAGAGAGGACTGCCCCATAGAGTTTCCAAGGAGTGCCTGGTGGAATCTAACTGCTGACCTTTTGGTTAGCAGCTGTAGCACTTAACCACTATACCACCACGTTTTCTGTGTACCTGTATACATACATATGTATATATATATATGTTCATGTATGTATATGTGTGTGTATATTTTTTTATAGATATATGTATATGTTCTTGGTAAAATTATGTTAATTTATTCATTCTCAGATAAATGCCAGGTTATGGAGATTTTAAATTATTAACCTAACTTGTACATAATATTATTTTGTAAAAAAAAACACCCTTCCTAGGTCATTAAAAATCTTCAGAAATATTATATTACAAAATGTTTAACTACGACTCTGAATACGTATGTTAATGCCTATACCTGCCCTCTGTCATTGTTTTAGTAATTGTGTGAAGTTACATTATTTATATATTCTTAAGTTCTTTATTCCTTGGTTTATGCTAATTCGATTATATCAGAATATTGCCTATTAAAATGCCAAATTGGCATAGTAGGACCAGAAGGAAGACTGGAAGAAAGCTGTGTTCAAGAATTCATACTGTGTTGTTGCCAAGTGTGAGTAAAAGACATTTTTAAAAAACCGAGCCTAGATTTCAGCTACACATTTCTAAACACTCTGGGGTCCTAACAAAGTACAAGCATGTTGTGCTTGATTTAATTCTTCTGTGGAGCCCTTGGGGCCCATAGCATTTTGGAGTGGAGTCAGAGATCACGTGACAAGAACATAATCAACAAAAAAGTAACAAAAGTTACACCATCTGAGACTGATCAAAATGTTTTTAAACAAATATGGAGCTGTGAATACAGGTTTGTAAAGTCTTCAGCTGTCTTTTCATGTAAATGCCAAACTAGGAAGCCTGATTCTTTTTCCCACAATAAGGCAGGACATGGGATGAGTTTCTTCTGTGAACTGACACAGTTGTTTTTTCTTTGCTCTTTTCACACCTTTGAATCCTGTGGACCCTTTTTTAAAAAAACAAGAGTTTAATTATTATGCTATCAGCATGAATTTACCTACCTAGAGGAAGAACATTGAATAAGGGCTTTGTATGCCTTTTTCAAGTGGCAAAATTTTTTACTTTCAACATCCTGTTTCGTATAATAGACTTTAAAAAATATATCCTCCATATGGTGGAATGAATTTTCAGTAAGAAACAGATTGAAACAGATTAACACCAGAATATTAAGATAGTCTCGCAGCATACGTATTTCCCCATAGGATTCAACATTCATAAGAGACAAGTTCTTCAATAATTTTGTTTTGATAGATTAATAGAAAAATGACATTAAATAAAATTATTAGGAAGTATTACATGATTTATTAAAAAAAAAAAGAAACTTTTGTCTTTTGGACTATTGGAAAGACATACCTGGACTAAAATTAAAATTTTAGTTGAAAACAGAACATAACCTGGAAAAGGACAGTTTTAAATGTAAAGATCGTTAGAGCTTTTTCTGACTATTATTTTTTGCGTTGCTGTTTAAGTCACCAATTTCAAATGGTACATGAATATTTAATTTTCTACATGAAATTATCCTGGGATTAACTTTTAATCTTCCCTATAAATTCTGGATAGAAATTTTGTATTTTGAGCCAATATAATTGCATGTTATCAGGAATAGGTGTTGGGTAGCTCAGTATTAGTTCTTATAGTACTAAAAAAAAGGACTATTTATATTTGGAAACCCTGGTGGTGTAGTGGTTAAGTACTACAGCTGCTAACCAAAGGTTGGCAGTTTGAATCTACCAAGCACTCCTTGGATACCCTGTGGGGCAGTTCTGCTCTGTCCTATAGGGTCACTATGAGTCAGAATCGACTTGATGGCAGTGGGTTTGGTTTTTTTATTTACATTTATTCCTTGCTTACCTCCTCTTCTGCATATAATCTTATCAATTCTTTGAAAATAATTTTTTACAGAATCTAAGATAAGCATTATTTTAAAAATGGAGGTGATAATCACAATATTTAGCAATAAATATGGGGTGAAAAAAAATGGGGTAGGCTGCAACAAATCAGAGGAAGACTTGCTGGATCAGATCTAAAGTCCAGTGTGTGTGGCCTATCAGCAATTACCAGACTCAAAGACAACCAAAAGATGAGTCCAAAAATAGAGAAGTTCTGGGTTTCAAATAGATATTCTGAGGTTTATTAAGAGTTTGACATCAGTCAACACTCTCCTTATGATTCATACAGTAAGACAGGCTCATTTTATGAAAAAAATGAATTAAATTACACTAGACAGAGGCATGCTATGATTGAAACCATCTCTGGGTTCAAATCATATATTCACCTTGCTTTATTTATACTTCATTGGTTTTAATCCTAACTCAGAAGCCACATTCCTTTCAAGTTAAATAAAAGAGAGGAAATAAATCATAATTACCTAATCACAAATGAAAGTACAAAAGAATATTTTTTTCCTATTATGCAGTGTTACAGGTGCTAATCAAAGGGTCAGCAGTTCGAATCTGCCAGGCACTCCTTGGAAGCTCTATGGGGCAGTTCTACTCTGTCCTACAGGGTCTCTGTGAGTCGGAATCTACAGGACAGCAGCGGGTTTGGTTTTCTGGGGTTTTATTATGTGCATGTCAGCTATACTGCTTTTCAGGGAATACATATCTCAAAGAAGTATCCTCTCCCCCATGCTAACACGTAGTCTCTCACCAATATTAAGTACAGTAATGTAAGATAATACAGAGATGTTGGTTATTACATTCTAATTTAGACTGTAGAGTTCCTATATGTGAATATGAAATCAGTCGGTATGTATTTAGAAGATCTTCTGTGGAATTATTTTGTAAGTAAAAGGATCATTAAATGCATTCAGAATTTAGCATTGTATGTTCTGAGCAGTCTCTTAGAATAATATGGTTGCAAACTTTAAATTATGGTACTTTTATGTCATTGACCAGCTTTTTTCAAAACTTGTGATGAGATTCCAGGATCCTGATGATAATTTTAAGACTCAGAAAAGGAAAGGAAAATCGATGCAGTATTTACACCTCATAAATAATTGTTGAGTCGATATTTCAGAAAATAGGGATAAAACAAATTGTTAATTTCGGATATAGAAAAATATCATCTACATTTGTGGAGAAAAAAAGAAAGCCTGAGGCCAGATTGAATTAATTATGGAAAACAAAAGTGTATCATTTTTTTTATAAAATATTTTTAAAACTGGTAATTTAGTTGAACAAAAGATACTGTGTATAGTACTCTATACTTATTGATTTGTAATAATACTTATAAACCATTTGAGGAATTAATATTAATGATTTTACTGATTGAATTATTTTAACTTAGTAATAAAATAGCTTCTGTGAATTATATATCAAATTATCTGTTACTTTGCAAATTTCTAAAATAAAAAAAAAGATTGGTGCAATTGAATGATGTTTCATTTACAGGCTAAAGAATATCAGCTATGCCTGTGCATTATCTTTCAATCTGAAAACACTAACAAGAGTAAAATTGTATATTTTATTCTACGTAACTCAACAACTAATTTTCATATATAATTTTTTGTTGTTGAGAATATACACAGCAAAACATACACCAATTCAGCAGTTTCTACATGTACAATTTAGTGATACTGACTACAAGTTGTGTAACCACTCTCATCGTCTTTTTCTGAGTTGTTCCTCCCTCATTAACATAAATTCACTGTCTCCTAAATTTCCTATCTACTTTTTCCAGTTGCTGTTACTGACTTGATTCCATATAGATAATTCTTAAAAGAGAATGATGCTCAAAGCAGACATTTTTTTTACTAGTTAAGCTAAACAGTTGTTCGGTTTTAAGAAGACTTTGGGGTATATTTTGGCTCAAGGAAGTCCAGAGTCCATGCGAATTTGAAATTCTGCTCTGCATTTTCCCCCTTTTGATCAGGATTCATCTATGGTAGTTCAATGTGTAGTGCATGGAGTCTTAAAGGCTTGCAAGCAGCCATCCCATTCACAACAATTGATCTCTATTTGCCTGGAAAAATAGAGGAAGAAGGAGAGTGAGGAATAGGAGGAGGATATAAAATGTGTGGTTAATTGCCTCCATGAATGACTGACTGCCTCTTTGCCATGAGACCAGAAGACCTTGGTGGTACCTGGTTATGATGATGCAATAACTAATTTTCAAAGCACACTTTCAATGTCTCATGACTTTTTGTTCATTTGATCACCATTTATCTTTCCACTATTAGCATGATTAGCTTTTTGGAAAATCACATTTAAAAAGTCCATGAATAAGGAGGCAGGGCCAAGATGGCTGATTAGGTAGAAGCTACCTCAGATCCCTCTTGCAACAAAGACTCGGAAAAACAAGTGAATAGATCACATACATGACAATCTATGAACCCTGACCATCAAACACAGATCTAAAGAGTTGACCTGAGCGACAGGTGAGTGAAAAGCTGCATCCTGAAGCAGCAACTGCCCTCACGGTTCCCTGGTGCCGAGTGGCAGGGCTGATTGCAGCTTGCTGAGGTGGGGCAGGCACGGGACACAGCCCTTACCCCTAGCCCCCTGGGGTAACCTCCTTAGAGACTCAGCCAGTGCAAGCAGGCTACACACTAATGGAGCTAATGAGAGAACGAGCAACCACAGGGGAGCAGTGACTGTTTTGGGAGCCTGGAGCCAGCATCCCAGTCAGAAAACCTTGGCGCTGGGCTTTGGACTGGGTGCAGGGGAGCTGAGCACAGCATCCTGAGATGGTGCAAACACGGGATGCAGCCCTAGCCCCCAGAAGTGACCTCGGGGGGGGGGAGGCCCAGCCAGTGCACACAGGCAGTGCAGTGACGCGGTTTACAGGAGGAGAAGTCACCGGGAGGCAGCGACTGGTTTTGGAGCCTGGAGTGCGGCATCCCAGCCAGGGAACCTCGGCCCTGGGCTTTGGACTAGAAGTGGAGGAACTGACCAGGGCTTCTGAGACAGCACAAGCACAGGACACAGGCCTGACCCTCGGGGACAGTGTCAACCCAGCCAACTCACACAGGCTACGCACCCCTCGGAAATCTCAGATAAAACAGTCATCACCAAGCAAGATAAGTAACTTTGTCTATATTCCTGGGTGCTACTCTCTCCTATCTATCTGATCCCTCCCCTCCCCTTCCCAGGCGGCTTCATTAACATTGGAATTTCCTGGGCCAGAGAGTGAAGTGCTCTGCGGCTTTTTTTTGGCCTTTTTCTAACCCATTCTCCTGGCCTGAGAGAAGCAGCTACAAAAAACCCAGGGACCAAAATTCCTTCCCTGACTTCCCAAAATTGAACTAAAAATAGAGAACCACCTCCAGCCAAGCATATGAGATCCATAGTCTTGGGCTTTCATCCCTACAGGGAATGAGGTGGCTATTATAATGCAAAGGCAATGCTGATAGTGATCTGTCTGTAATTGTTTTAGTTGATTACTGGAAAGACAAGTTTCCCAGGTCTGATATCTCTACCTATTAAACAGAGCCCTCACTGACCCGCAACTGGGAACTGAGGACTGAAGCTCCACCCAAATCACCTAGCCTCCTGCCATAGGGGTCTGAGGATAGTGACACCTACCAATCTGTAGAGGTACATGCATTGGGTGCCTAAGGTACAGCTGCAGAGCCCACCTACCAAAGTGCTTTAGGAATAGAGACACACCTACCTCACTGGCACTTGGGGGAAGCCTGTCAGCATCCTGCCCCCCCCCGGAGTGTGACCCCTGCTACTACTAGAAGCTGGTGCACACAACTATCACCACTACTCCTCTAAGTGAATAGGTGACAGTCTACACCACACACTTAGTGACCCAAAATCAGATGCTACTCAAGAATAGTGAATGGACTCTTAGGCTTATATATCTGGTAACAGCCCAAACCAGCTGGTAATAGGACATAAGTGATTCAAAGGCTACAACAGTCAAGACAGCACAATGTAGTAGCCCATCTACACATATTGAAAGAAAACAAAACAAGATAAGACTCAATGAGCAAATATAAAATAAATCATTACAATATCTTATAGATGGCTCAGAGACAGCAGTCGATATCAAACCACATAAAGAAGCAGACCATGATTGCTTCTACAAATCCCCAAATTAAAGAATCAAAATCTCTCCCAAACAAAGATACAAACCTGGAATTGCCAGATGCAGAATATAAAAAACTAATTTACAGAATTTTTTTATGGGTCAAGACATCAGGGATGACCTCATAAATGAAATAAGGCAATCTACGGGAAAAGCCAAGGAACACACTGATAAAGCAGCTGAAGAAATCAAAAAGATTATTCAAGAACATAGTGGAAAAACTAATAAGCTGCAAGAATTCAGGGAGAGACAGCATTCAGAAGTCCAAAAGATTAACAGTAAAATTACAGAATTAGACAACTCAACAGGAAGTCAGAGGAGCAGAATTGAGCAATTGGAATGCAGAGTGGGGGAATTGGAGGATAAGGCAATTGACACCAATATAGTTGAAGAAAAATCAGATAAAAAGAATAAAAAAAAAAAAAAAAGGAGAAACCCTAAGAATTATGTGGGACTCTATCAAGAAGAATAACTTGCGTGTGATTGGAGTTCCAGAACAGGGAGGGATAACAGAAAATACAGACAGGATAGTTGAAGATCTGTTGGCAGAAAACTTCCCTGACATCATGAAAGATGAAAAGATATCTATCCAAGATGCTCATCGAACCCCATTTAAGATTGATCCAAAAAGAAAATCACCAAGACA
This sequence comes from Loxodonta africana, assembly GCF_030014295.1. NCBI lineage: Eukaryota > Metazoa > Chordata > Mammalia > Proboscidea > Elephantidae > Loxodonta > Loxodonta africana. Next base: position 21,078,498 of record NC_087362.1, read on the forward strand.
TATTATCATCAAACTTGCCAAAACCAAAGATAAAGAGAAAATTTTAAAAGCAGCCAGGGAAAAAAGAAAGGTCTCCTACAAAGGAGAATCAATAAGTTCAGACTACTCAGCAGAAACCATGCAGACAATAAGGCAATGGGATGACATATATAGAGCACTGAAGGAGAAAAACTGCCAGCCAAGGATCATATATCCAGCAAAACTCTCTCAAATATGAGGGCGAAATTAAAACATTTACAGATAACCACAAGCTTAGAGAATTTGCAAAAACCAAACCAAAGCTACAAGAAATACTAAAGGAAATTGGTCAGAAAATCAATAATATCAGATACCAGCACAACACAAGGTCACAGAACAGAACATCCTGATATCAACTCAAATAGGGAAATGACAAAGACAAATTAAGATTAATTTTAAAAAGAAAAAAATGCTCAAAACAGGGAATCATTGAAGTCATTATGTAAAAGATCACAATAGTCAAAAAGAGCGACTAAATACAGGAGGCATAGAACTGCCATATGGAGAGGAAAACAAGGCGATATAGGACGATACAAGTTAGGTTTTTACTTAGAAAAATAGGGGTAAATATTAAGGTAACCACAAAGACGTCTAACAATTCCATAACTCAAAATAAAAACCAAGAAAAACATAACGACTCAGCAAGCATAAATTCAACTATGAGGAAAATGAGGAACACACAATTTACAAAGAAAAACGTCTCAGCACAAAAAAGTAAGTGGAAAAATGAAATTGTCAACAACACACACAAGAAGGCATCAAAATGACAGCACTAAACACATACTTATCTATAATTACGCTGAATGTAAATGGACTAAATGCACCAATAAAGAGACAAAGAGTCTCGGAGTGGATAAAGAAACACAATCCGTCTATGTGCTGCCTACCAGAGACACACCTTAGCCTTAGAGACACAAACAAACGAAAACTCAAAGGATGGAAAAAAATAGATCAAGCAAACAATAAGCAAAAAAGAGCAGGAGTAGCAATATTAATTTGTGACAAAAGAGACTTTAAAGTTAAATCGACTACAAAAGCTAAAGAAGGACACTACATAATGATTAAAGGGACAATTGACCAGGAAGATATAACCATATTAAATATTTATACACCCAGTGACAGGGCTGCAAGATACATAAAACAAACTTTAACAGAACTGAAAAGTGAGATAGACACCTCCACAGTTATAGTACGAGACTTCAACGCACCACTTTCGGAGAAGGATAGGGCTTCCAGTAAGAAGCTCAATACAGACACAGAAGACCTAATTGCTACAATCAACCAACTCGACCTCATAGACTTATACAGAACACTCCACCCAACAGCTGCAAAGTATTCTTTTTTTTTTCTGGTGCACATGGAACATTCTCTAGAATAGATCACATATTAGGTCATAAAACAAACCTTTGCAGAATCCACAACATCAAAATATTACAAAGCATCTTCTCAGACCACAAGGCCATAAAAGTGGAAATCAATAACGGAAAAATCAGGGAAAAGAAATCAAATACTTGGAAACTGAACGATACCCTGCTCAAAAAAGACTGGGTTATAGAAGACATCAAGGAGGGAATAAAGAAATTCATGGAATGCAACAAGAATGAAAACACTTCCTATCAAAACTTCCAGGACACAGCAAAAGGAGTGCTCAGAGGCCAATTTATAGTGATAAATGCACACATACAAAAAGAAGAAAGAGCCAAAATCAGAGAACTGTCCCTACAACTTGAATAGAAAGCGAGCAACAAAGAATCCATCAGGCACCAGAAGAAAACAAATAATAAAAATTAGAGCTGAACTAAATGAATTAGAGAACAGAAAAACAATTGAAAGAATTAACAAAGCTAAAAGCTGGTTCTTTGAAAAAAAATAACAAAATTGATAAACCATTGGCTAGACTGACTAAAGAAATACAGGAAAGGAAACAAATGACCTGAATAAGGGACAAGATGGGCCATATCACAACAGACCCAACTGAAATTAAAAGAATCATACCAGATTATTATGAAAAATTGTACTCTAACAAATTTGCAAACCTAGAAAAAAGTCCATGAATAATGAATAATAGGACAGAAGAGTAATATGTTAATGGCTGATCAAATCTAACGCAAAACAAACTTTCAGTGAATTCAGCATGTAGGGGAGGTCATATTTGAATTTGTAAATATTTAATTTTTGTGTGTGGGTTTTAAATGAAATGGTGCCAGAACAGAGAAGCAAGAATGCCTAGGAAGTTGGGAAGATATGAGGCATGAGATGATGGTGGTTAAGGTATTAAGATAGGAAGGACAGGATAGATGCAAGAAGCCAGGACTCTCTGGTTAATTAAATTTAGGAAAGGAGAAGCGGTGAAGAGTTGATATCTCCTGAAAAGATTATGGTTATAAACCTGAGATGGAAAAAATGTTAAAATATCTAATTTAGGTGGGAAAATTATTTGTGTTCAGTGTCTGTGGACCACCCTAAGGAACCTTGGTTTTGTAGTGGCCAAATGCTTGGCTGCTTACAGAAAGGTCAGTGGTTCGAACCAACCAGCTGCTCCTTGGGAGAAAGATGTGGCCGTCTGCTCCTGTAAAGGTTTACAGCCTTAGAAACCCTACAGGGCAGTTTTACTCTGTCCTGTAGGGTCACTATGAGTTGAAATCAACTTGATGGCAATTAGTTGGGGTTTTGGGGGGGTTATGTGCAAGGTATTTTGCTTCTTTTATTTTGTTCTCTTCTCAGAGCGTGTAGGTATTATTGTTATGCCAGTTGGACACATGAGGGAACTGAAGCCCAAAGAGTTAAGGGACATTCCCAGGTTACACGAATAGTCTATCTTTTAAGTCCACATTCTGCATATTTCCTTCTAATGATGAAGAGACTAATTTTAACTCATTAGCTACATATGTAAGTTTTTGGTAAATCTCTTTGTTGGTCTTAAACTTTTAACAATTATAAAGTCAAAGGGCTGTATTAGTATTATTTAGCCCTTATTAACATATGTTTGACATTTCTCAAGGTGCTTTATATGTATTATTTCCTTTAATTGTATCTTAAAGATATAATTAAGATACATTGTATCTTAAATTGGAAACCCTGGCTGCATAGTGGTTAAGAGCTACTGCTGCTAACTGAAAGGTCGGAAGTTTGAACCCACCAGGCGCTTCTTGGAAACTGTATGGGGCAGTAGTTAAGTAACGAGTTTAAAGTCACCTAGTTAGTCAAGTGTCAGAGCAGGATGACTGAAGCCATGTGTGCTGACCCTTCACTAAGCTGTGTTAATATCTCTGGAGGGTATCTCCTCTATTATGACCATCTGTCATATGCTCTTTCATTAACAGTATATTTTTCTGTGTATATGTGTGAAATAACTTATAATCATATTATGGTACAGTTTTCAAACACATGTATGGCATTAGCTATTAATGGCGTTAGCTATTAAAACTGAATGAGTACAAAAGTAAACAGGTTTGTAGACATTTAAAAGAAGCAAAGCCTACTCAATTTATATTGCATATTGAAAGTTTGAACATTTATTGGCTTACTTCAGCTGCAGTCTTGGCCAGCTTTTGCTAGTGTATTATTCCCAGCACCAAATTTTTATAAGATATTACATAATAAACATTCTGAGGTGCTAACAGAGAAACATACATCCTTTAATTTCCTTAGATATTTGCTTTGTACCTTTCCTGGTAGAATTTTTAACATTTTAGGGCAATGCAGAAAGATTGTTATGGCAGCAATGGCCTACTCACTTATGTATTACTCATTAATCTTCTTTGTGCATTTTCTCCTAAAGTTTGTTCATATCAATTTTCTGCTTATTGGCAAATGATTAGTGTTTCTATTATTATTTTTTAAGAATTTAGTAATATTGTTACCGCAAAGCGCGGATTTGAGCCCTCTGCCCCAGAAACCAGTACTGAGACAGGGAAGAGGTGAGCAGCAAGAAGGTCTTTATTGTACACCAGTATACAAGAGACAGGGGGAAATGGGGTCCTCCAAAATCTATCTGTCTCCTGGAGGGTTTCATAGGGATGGGTTTTGGGTCTGAAGAGCTCAAGAAATTTGTTAGACTCCCCGTGAGGTGGAAATGATGACCGAGTTCTGGATATGGTGACCTTTTGCGAGTATTCTCAAAGATGCTCTGACGTCATCCTAGTTCCAGTCACCAGATTGGCCCTTTGTTTAGTCTCTCTTCCAGATTAATTGCTTGTTGTTCTACTTCTCAAAGAGGAACATTAGGTTAGTTTCAAACTTTATGGATCATGGAAAAGACCTGGAGAGGGGTAGGGAAACTGCAAAATCACAAAATCACTGTGGTATGCAAAAGTTAACCATGCAGGCTAGGCAAAAACAATACCATAATGCCCAGGACCTTAGGTCTATACAGTCTGTATACCCTCTTTCCCTCGCTGCCCCTTTCAATATCAGTTTAATCACTGGTAATGAAATTATCACCAACACTAAAAATGTGCTCAAGAGTTTTGATATATAACTTTCTCCACGTCATCTCTCATAACACCATTGTTTTCTCAATGAAGGTGACCTGAATGATGAGAACTTTTACATTACAACATGCTATCCAATGGAGTTAGACGAAAAGAGAGAGTGGAGGGAGAGAGCGGGCTGTCTCACTAGGGGGAGAGTAATTGGGAGTAGGGAGCAAGGTGTGTATGGGTTTTTGTGTGAGAGACTGACTTGATTTGTAAACTTTCACTTAAAGCACAATAAAAATTGTTTAAAAAAAAATGGAGTGTAGAATCATTTTGTCTTTTATTCTCTCTTCAGAAGTTTTTCATAGCTTTTGTTTTATTTTCTTCTGCCTATCCTCACCAGAGATGTGATATTTGATAGCACCTACTTGGTTTGAATTTATATCATTTTTTATCTAAAAATTCATTTATATGAGTATTATCAGCTTAGGTTTTCTGACTTTTTTAATGAAAATCTTTAGTGAAAATGTGACAGTTCTATCACAATAAAGAAAGTATTTCAATGCTAATAGGGGAATTCACCCAAACAAAAATAAATCATCAAAGAATGTTTTAAAGAGTACCAGAGAAAATAGCCAAAGAAAACTCTATTGCTTACATTACAATAAAGATTAAAAAGGTTTCTGGAAAGTATATAATTCTAATATCTCTTAGAGGATGGACACCTCAAACTAATTCATATGTATGGTAAATATCAACTAATACAAATGTAGGTATAATGAGATCAACTCTTCCCCACCCCACTCCTTCAAATCCCCTGTTATTGCTTCCATGTGACTAACCACTTTTAGCTACTTTTGTATTCAGCTATTTTATTTCTTCCTATCTTAACTCTAACATACATATTCCTTTAATGAGGCTGTATCAATTTCTGACACTTTCCTGTCTATTTTGAAAAATAAGGATTTAACTTATTTTTACTGCCTCAGTTGTCACCTCTCTGTGATAAGATCCCCTTGGTAATTTTTATAACATTAATAAATGTAAAATTTTGTTTCCTGTTCTATCAACTTTAGAAAATATCACTGAACTTTTTTCTTTCCAAAACACCTTTCACTCATTCACCTTAACTTCTTTCACATAGATTTTATGATTGTTACACTTAAATACTGTTAAGATTGGTCTTCTGTGACTTGTCTACAGTTTGATCATAAGTACCGAAAATCAAGTAATACTTGTAATATTATTGACTATAAATAATTTTTAGTACAATGTAATATGCTATACTACAGACACACGCCCATCACTACTGTTTAATGATATAATCCTTGTGCAACTAAAATGAGACTGTAAAAAACAAAGGGAATTTTTTTTCAACACTCTATCAGTTGCTTAAAATTATGCCCAATTCTGGTTAACTTTATGTTTGAACCATGGAGTTTCTGAATTGCCTTTTGTTGATGAAAGAACAAAATGGCATTACCATATTTTAAAAATCCCTTAGCCTCTTAATTGTATGAAAGCCCCATACACTTTCCCAGTGCTGTGTTGGGAGGAAATACTCCAGGGTGTTTCTACGTATCTTGGACTATCTTTTTAAGCACACATCCTTGGAAACCAGATGCAGTGTCTCCCTCCAGGTGAGAGGGCAGATTTATTTATACTGGAGGATAGTAAAGCTTCCCGCCTTAAATCTCTGTGAGATTTGCTTACCTTACAGAGTAATAAAGTTAATGTCTTCCTCCAGGGCAAAGATTGGGTGGGATTGCCAGCAGTCACTCTATATATTTGGGAATTTCTGAAACTCAGTGTCCCTGATGCTCCTATTGGACAATGGACCTATGTGAACATGAAGCACATGTTGCATGTCATACCATGAGTAATAAATTGTATAAATCCCTTTGGACTTGTTTCATTACCAACTGAATTTATGGAAATGTGGCCAGCAACGTTCCCAGCTCCCAGCTCTTCAGAGATCCCTTGACCTTCACTTGTCACATTATCTGTTTTGGACTTTTTTAACCTTCTGCTCCAATCCAGACCTGTTGTCTTCTAAGCCTGCAAAAAACTCTCATCTCTAATTCTCCTAACATGCACTCCTACTCCACACCCACTTTTTTTGTTTTATTTTGATTTAGTACTTTACTAGTTGTTATGTTGTGTTCTGCAGTTTTCTGGACTATATCCTTGGGGTGGTAAACTTTTTGAGAATTTCAGTGTCAGAAAAGTATTTGTGCTTATGGTTGGTAATAAAATACAGATAAAATATTTTCCCTTGGAATTAGAAGGCATTGATCTTTTGTCCTCTGACTTCTACTGTTGCTGATATGAAGATAAATAGTGAACTAAAGATAGGATTAGTGGCTTGTATATACTGTTGGGGTACTACAGATAGTTAGCTAGAAAGTTACAAGATGGTCATTATCGAGAGTCATGCTTGAAATGGAAATTACGGAGGGGGTTGTAATTACTAATAATGGTAACGAATAGGGTGTGACCATAGGAACAAGTACTCAAGCAGGGAGAAGAACACGATCATTAGGAGAGAGCAGTTAAGGAACTGAGGGACCAGAAAATTAAAAAAAGCATATCTTTGGCTATTGAAATAATCTAAAATTATGACAAAAGTAGTTTTAAGAAAGTGAGAGTCATCCAGGAAGTGAAAGCTTTAAGGAATGGAGAAGAATGATCTGAGGGGTCTGTAGATGAGTAAAACCAAGAGGGAAGAGGGATAGCTGGTGGTATAGTCACACTGGCATGAGCTTATATGCAGGGTGTTTAAGGAGGAAAGAGCAATGTTGGCTCAGGACACAGGAATGAGAAACAAGAAGCAACCCTGCCCTCCTCCAGGCCAGTAGGTGCAATGGACACAAAGGAAAAGAGCTGCCACTTGATACAGCTGATTAAAAGGCAGTACCCTCAGAGGAGAAACGTGTCATTTGAGTCATGGAGTGAATGTTCAGAACTGCGAGAAGTTTGGTTATTTGTGAGTCATGTGCTCCTGAAGGCCCCATGGAAGAGGTGTAGGAGTTAATGTGGTTGGGAGATGGAATCATATTAGGGATGGTGCAGAGTTGTACACGGATTAGTTCTGCTTTGAGGAATGGCCTCAATGTCTTATGCTTCTTGTGGCAACCCAAGTTTGCAGTGTCAGGGGTTGCAACACACCCCTTAAGCGATTAAGGAATTAGTGATGCTAAAACACAGGAAGCATTTTCTTTGTCCAACTGCCATTTCTTGTTTAGTGAAGCAGAGTTTATTAATACTAAACAATTAGTCAGACACGCCTGTCGATATAAAAATTATATAAAGTTTTATACAATTTATTCAAAAAAAGCATATCACCAATATTAACAGTATAAGTTTGTTTATGATCTTTCTTTGTATGTCCTTATTCCAAGCCAGAATATTTAAAACAATGTTTGGGGAAAGAGCTCATGTCAGAGGATGAAACTAAATTTAAAAAAGAGAAAAATTGTTTATATCAGAATGGAGTAAAAGAAAAACTTAAAGAAATTTATTAAATCATAATTAAAGTGACATTCACTGTAGTGCACCATGTAGTATCTCCAGATATTTACGGAAAAACAGAGTAAAAGCTTTACGAAATTCTCCATAAAAATCCTTCACTTAGAAATTCACAGTACATATTGCTATTGTATAGGTTAAGATCTCTGGGCAAGTGAGAACCCTATGCAGAAGTTCTACTCTGCACACACGGGGTCGCCATGCGTAGGAATCAACTTGACAGCAACTAACAACAACAACATTATATAGGTTATGAAAAGTCTTGCACCAAAAAAAGAACCTGCTCTACATGGTTTCTTTCGGGTACTTTCTATACACATTTATCTTCAAAATCCTTTATTTACATACTTCCAGAGAATGCTAACTTAGAGATCTCTATCCCAGTTTATGTGCAAAAGAATATCAAACTTTTATGCAAGATAATAAGGTCACAATGATATTTCCAAAGTTCAATCCAATATTGATATGTAATATCCACCTCTTTTATATGTACAAGGAGCCTGGTGGCACAGTGGTCAAACAAATTTGAAATTTTTTTTAGAATTATTTTAGATTTACAGAAAAGTTTCAAAGAGAGTATAAAGAATTCCCATACACCCTACACCCAGTTTCCCCTATTAACATCTAACATTTCTCATGACAAATGATCCAATATTAATATGTTATTATGGCTGAACCCAATATTTCATTGGAATTTCATTAGTTTTTAACTGCTAACCAAAAGTTTGGCAGTTCGAAACCACCAGCGGCTCCATGGGAAAAAGATGTGGCAGTCTGCTTCTGTAGAGATTTGCAGCCTTGGAAACCCTATGGGGTTGCTATAAGTCAGAATCAACTTGGCAACAGTGCACAGGTTTATATGTACAAAACATGTAAAAATATTTGCCCAAGCGATTCTCTTCTCTCCCATTTCTGTCTTCATTTAAGTGCACGTGCAAGTTTTATCTTTGTCAATAAAGGGTTTCTTTTAAAGAATATAATAAATAGCAGACATGATACCTTTTTTTTAAAATAAGTGTATGGAATATAATTTTGTCTCTTATTAGATTCTCAATCATGTATTTTACATTAATTCAAATGCTGTATGAATACCTATAAAGAATATCATATTTAAAGCACCACACGGATAAAATGGTGTACTTATAGACTGAAAAAATGAATCTTAAAATCCAAAGCAATAAATTAAACTAAAAGGAGATTTAACATCTTCCAAGAGTAAATGTTTTAATAGCACCTAGTTTCAGCCTCTTGTCCTTTTAAAGATACAAAGACATTACAGAAAAGTGCCATCCATTATACAAAGTAATGAGCAACATATCACAAATTAATACTTGTATGTCGTGAGTAATCTATATATTTTAGCATAACAAATCTCTCTGTATGGCCTGCAAAAAACTTTAGACATATTTAAGTACAACAAAAATAAGATACATAAATTATTTAAGACAAAAATATGTTGCCATCTGGATAGATTAGCACAATTAAATGATGTTCTGGTCTATTCATGTAAATAGAAAGTATTGATATAATTGCTTAAATAGGCGAGGCAAAAGAGTTTTTATTGAAATTCTACAACTTCAGGAATTATTTCTTCCAGTAAGATATTAAATTTGCTTCTAGCCTAATTTTCTGCCTTTTCGTAAATATCTCATGTACCAAATCCAGTTCCGCAATTCACATTTCTAAAACAGGTGATCGTTATGAAGTCTTTCATTTATAATTCAAGTGTCCGGGGAGTTAGTCAATCCTAGTGGTGAACCTCACAGATGTTTTGGTCAGAAAAACATATATGAATTACATTGGTGATACAGACTCTGAATTGAAGTGTGCCCTTGAGGAAGTGAGTAAAATGTTCTAATTTTCAGTCTCCTTTTTAGTGATATAGGTAAAATAAAATCCAGTGGGTGTCCAGGAAGATTAAATTTGATTAAATGGATACAATATTCTTAGCACAGTACCTAAGTGATAACTTCTATTTGTCGAGACTTTTGTTTTTCAAGAGCCTGAGATTTTATTCCACCTGGGAGCTTACAGGTTAGCCTAGTACAGTTTCATAGTTGCTGGCAGCAGAGAGGAGACAAGGGCTTTATTGAAGTTCACAATCATTCCCCTTGACCTCAACTTCACAGGTGCAATATGGAGCAGCCTAGGAGGATGCCATACACACAGTGGGTTTGTTCCACAGCTGAGGAATCTCAGTTGAAGAAATCCCCATTCTCATAAGGGGGCTGATAGCAAACCTGCCCATCCTTTACCCAGAGGGAGGAATTATCTGTATTCTGGAGAGGAAACAATTTTACCCTTGGTCCTATGGCAAGCCACCATCTCTATCTCCCAAGTCCATTTGCTTTTGTTGTTGTTGTTAGGTACTATCCAGGTGGCTCTGAATCATAGTGACCCTATGTACAACAGAATGAAACACTGCCCAGTCCTGTGCCATCCCCACAATTATTGTTATACCTGAGCCCATCGTTTCAGCCACTGTGTCAGTTCATCTCGTTGAGGGTCTTCCTCTTTTTCACTGATCCTCTGATTTACCAAGCATGACGTCCTTCTCCAGGGACTGATTCCTCCTAATAGCATGTCCAAAGTACATGAGATGAAGCCTTGCCATCCTCGCTTCCAAGGAACATTCTGGCTGTATTTCATCCAAGACAGATTTGTTCATTCTTCTGGCAGTCCATGGTATATTCAGTATACTTTGCCAACACCATAATTCAAAGGCGTCAGTTCTTCTTCCATCTTTCATATTCATTGTCCAGCTTTTGAATGTATATGAGGTGATTGAAAATACTATGCCTTGGTTCAGGTACACCTTAGTCCTCAATGTGACACCTTTGATTTTTCACACTTTAAAGAGGTCTTTTGCAGCAAATTTCCTCAGTACAATACATTGTTATATTTCTTGACTGCTGCTTCCATGGGTGTTGATTGTGGATCCCAGGAAAATAAGTCCCTAACAACTTCGATATTTTCTCCATTTATGATGATGTGGTTTATTGGTCCATTTGTCAGGATTTTTGTTTTCTTTATGTTGAGGTGTAATCCATACATCATTTATCAGAAAGTCCTCTTCAAATCCTCTTGACTTTATGTGAGCAAGGTTGTGTTACCTGCATATCATAGGTTGTTAATGAGTCTTCTTCCAATCCTTGATGGCCCATTCTTCATATAGTCCAACTTCTCAGATTATTTGCTCAGCATACAGATTGAGTAAGTATGACCAGAGGATACATCTCTGACTGACACCTTTCCTGACTTTAAGCCATGTGGTATCCCCTTATTCTGTTCCAATGACTGCCTCTTGATCTGTGTACAATTAACTTTCCTGGGATTCCCATTCTTTGCAATATTATTCATAATTTGTTATGATCCACATAGTCGAATGCCTTTTCATAGTCAATAAAACACAGATAATTATCTGTCTGCTGTTCTTTGCTTTCAGCCATGATCCAGCTGACATCAGCAATGATGTCCCTTGTTCCACATCTTCTTCTGAATCTGGCTTGAGTTTTTGGCAGTTCCTTGTCTATGTAGTGCTGCAACCAATTTTGAATGATAATTTTACTTGCATGTGATGTTAATAATATCATCCAATAATTTCTGCTTTCTGTTAGTTCACCTTTCTTTGGAATGGGAACAAGTATGGATGTCTTCCAGTCAGTTGGCCAGGCAACTGTCCTCCATATTTCTTGGCTTAAAGGAGTGAGCGCCTCCAGCGCTGCATCTGTTTGTTGAAACATCTCGTTTGGTATTCTCTCAGTTCCTGGAGCCTTGTTTTTGCCACTGCCTTCAGCACAGCTTAGACCTCTTCCTTCAGTACCATTGGCTCTTGATCATGTGCTACCTTCTGAAATGATTGAACATTGACCAGTCCTTTTTGGTACAGTGACTCCGTGTATTCTTTCCATCTTCTTTTGATGTTTCCTGAGTAGTTCAGTATTTTCACCGTAGAATCCTTTAATATTGCAACTCGAGGATTGAGTTTTTTCTTCAGTTCTTTCAGCTTGAAAAATGCCGAACATGTTTTAACCTTTTGGTTTTCTAACTCCGGCCCTTCGTACATTTCATTACATTTTATTTTGCCCTCTTGAGATGACCTTTGAAATCTTCTGCTCAGCTTTTTTACTTCATGTTTTTTTCCTTTCACTTTAGCTACTGTAGGTTCAAGAGCAAGTTTCAGAGCCTCTTCTGACATCCATTTTGGTCTTTTGTTTCTTCCCTGTCTTTTTAATCCATTCCTGCTTTTTTCATGTATGATGTCCTTGATGTCATTCCACAGCTGAACTGGTTTTCAATCATTAGTGTTCAATCCTTCAGAGCTATTCTTGAGATGGTCTATAAATTGGTCAGGAATCTAAATAATTTAGTAGTAACAGTGAATTTTAGAGAAGTACTGGTAGAATTTATCTATACCATGATTCTCAATGTCCAATACATATCCCCTATAGATACTAATGGAGCAGTGGCGGCTAGATGATAGTGGTTATTTAGTGGTAGAATTTTTGGCTTCCATATGGTAGAATTCTTGGCTTCCATGCAGGTTTACGTGTTGCTATGATGCTGAACAAGTTTCGGGAGGGCTTCTAGACTAGGAAGAAAGGTCTGGCAATCTACTTCTGAAAAATCAACCAATGAAAACTCTGTGGATCACAGTAATTATGTTGTGCATGGAGTCACCGTGAACCAAGGCCAACTCAATAGCAGCTAACAACAACTTATGTTTCTAAGATGAACACTTTCATTTCAGTGAAGGTTTATTGGAAAAAATATTTCTCAGCTGTAAAATATAAATAATAGCTATCACAGGTGTGTTTGAACTTTAAATGAGATACTACATGTGAGAGCATTTTTAAAATTTAAATGAACTTTAATTTTTTTTTAGAATTGGTTTAGATTTCCAGAAAAGTTGCAAAGAGAGTATAAAGAATTCCCGTACACCTTGTACCCAGTTTTTTCTATTAACATCTAACATTTTTCATGACTAATGATCCAATATCAATATGGTATTATGGCTGAACTCAATATCGCATTGGAATTTCTTTAGTTTTTAACCTAATATCCTTTTTTTCTTCAAGCCTCTTATCCAGGATACCCTATTACCTTTTGTGATGATGTCTTTTTAGGCTTCTCTGGGTTGTTTCTCTGATTATTCTTGTTTTTGATTATCTTAACAGTTTTGTTAAGTATTGGTGTAGTGCTTTGTAGAATACCCTTTATTTTAGGCTTGCCTAAAAATATATATATATATTTTTAATGTTTTGCCTGATGGTTAGGTTGGAGGTAGGGGCTTTTAGGCAGAAGATCACAGTGGTGAAGTGCTATTCACAACACATAATCCAAGGGTAAAACTATCAACATGATTTACAATTGATGATGTTAACCTCAGCCACCAGGCTGTGGTAGTTTCTGCCAGGTTTTTCAACTGTAAAGTTGTTTTCCCCCCTTTCCATCTGCACTTTTTGGAAGCAAGTCACTAAGAGTAGTAACATGTAAGAGGTGAGGGGTTATCCTCTACCAACTTGAGGTGGAATATCTACATAAATTATGTGGAATTTTTCTATGTGAGTGATTTATCCCTTCCCCTTTCCCATTGATTGATTTATTAATTCATTTATTTATAAAACTATGGACCCATGAATATAATTTTATACATTCAGTTATAATCCAATGCTACTGTAATTATTTTGTTGCTCAGATTGCTCCAACTCTGGCCATTGGAAGCTGTTGGAGCTGGCTTACGGTTCCCCATTGGCATACCAATCATTGTTTTGTCTTTTGAGCCCTTATTCTCTGGCACTAGAAGATGCTCCAGGTTCATTGTGTATATATCTTGCCTCAACCCTAAAATCAGCAATTTCTTCAATGATTCCTGGTATCCTTTATTGAGGAATGGTGTTAAAAACCACGTTCTGAATGCAGGATATGCTTATTGCTAATAAATATATACAGACATATTTATAATTATTTCTTTACCTATCCATTAGTATCTCTGTTAAGATAAACATAAATTCATATTGATTGCTCCAACTCAAATTCAGTACCCTATCCTAACCTCCCACTCCAACAAGGACAAACCTGACTCCTGCAATCCCCCATTCATTTACTTATTTGTTCAATCCTAGCATACATGTTTCAGTATACTGGTTTCAAAATTATTAAACCTACCCCAAGGGAAACAACTTCATAAACCAGAGTACAGTGCTAAGTACAGTTCCTTTTTTCTTTAGTCTTACAGATCCCATTCATTTCCAAAGTTGCTTTGATCAGCACCTTTTTTCCCTACCCCTTTTACTGAGGGTGTATCATGTGATTGGAGTCCCTGGGTAGCACAGATGTTTAAGCACCCAACTCCTAACTGAAAGGTTGGTGTTTCCAAACAACCCAGAGACGCCACAGAGGAAAGGTCTGGGGATCAGTGTAGAGCAAAATTCTCTTCCTAGAGTCGGAATGAGGTGTCAGCACTGCCACCTGGTGAAGTCCTGTTCCCGAGAGACTGGGAGTATTTCTAAAGAGAAAGGACTGAAGATTTTCTGATGGCTACACTTTCCCTCTCCCTGTCAGGGCCACATAGACAGCTTTCTCAAGTCCTCTCCATGACAGTATTATAGGGTTCCTGGGGGAAAAAAGAAAAGCCTGCAATAATTTGGGGTCCTCCCTTTGACTGCAGACCCAAGGAGCTTCTCATTCTTAAGTTTGATCACGCACAGCCTCCACCTATGAATCAAAATTACTATTTAAGTGTAATTTTTATAGCATACCTATGCTTCAGGTAAACAATTGAGATTGTTCTATCTTTCTGGATGTGCGTGACTCCAGATTTCAGTTTGGTGGTTTTTCCCGCAACCTCTGTTCTCTAAAGGTTCCGAGAAAAATAATTGATTTTCAGTTTCTTCAGGTTTTTCTTCATGTAAGGATACAAAAAATGACTTTCAAGCACTTTATACGTTAGAGCTCAAACCAGAAGTCCCTGAAACGACTTTTAAAATACAAGTCACTCCACATTTTGCAATTTATCATTAGCTTGTTATCATGATACAGGAAAACGTGCAAAAGTTGGGACCTGTGTAAGGCATAAACCCGACAGAGAAGGAAAACTCAAATGTTTTCCTCTAAAATGAATGATGTGAAAATGTAAGGTTGCATCCTGTCAAAGGTGGAAAACTTTCGAGACCCAGAAAAACAGGGCAGTTCTGTCAAGTTCTGGCTCTCACAGGTTTTGCTGTACATATAATTTATTAGAGTGTAACACTTATCAGTTGTGTTTTGATAAAAAGAAAACACTTTGATTCAATAGTAAAAAAAACTGTGTTGGCATTTTTTTCCTTCAAGTAGTATAGACAATTTTAATTTTAATGTAGTCATCTTCTGACCCAAATTTTCTGGAAAATAACAGCACAAATGTGTGAAGGGGCTATTATACCTGAGGGTTTATTTTGTAGTTCTGAAATTGAGGAGGGATCCTCACAGATCTTAGGGTTCCTGGCTTATTTAGATAGCATTATACTTAGTATTATACGATCCTTGACTATATCATTTGGCATGAGTTTAATTCCAAGTGGTCTAACTGAGAAGACTAACATGTCAATATTTTACATTCTTTAAAATTAACAGAAATGTCCTTTTAACTATTCCTGCTGATCCTGCAACATCAAGCACCAGAAAGGCCTGCTAGGCGATTGTCAGTGGTTGCTAAGTTGAGTCAAATTAAGAGCTCTGCTCCATTAGCGTAGGAGCTGCTTGTAATTTTCTGAATAATTAATGAGGACACCAACTCACGGTTCTCCCATCTAACAGAGAATTTGGTTGTTTAATTGATTTTCATAACATACTTCTGTTCTTAAAAACTTTTATTAAAAAAAAAAAAAATTGGCTCCCTTATCAAAACTAAACTTCACTAAAGTCACTTATGAGTAAACGTAAAGTCAAGCCAAGTCAGTACAGCACAGCACAGGAGATAATACAGGCATTTTATATAATTTTGACTAGAGAATATTTGATTTCTGTAGGTCCTGATTCCAAATATGAAGCATTTACACTTAGAACATACCTGTTGTTTACTTTTGTTCTGTGGGATTTAAGGAATAATTTGGTACAGTTTGACTTTTTCAGCAAAGCTATGTTTTTGTTTTTTTTTATTTATAAATAAATAAAAGGATGATTATGATTTTAACCTAAATTTTTGCTTCCCAGAAGAATTTGTATTTACCTAGATGTATTTTATGGACTACACTTAAATATTATGATCCTCTCAAAGAGTATTTGGATGAAGTTTTACAATAATTTAACATTATAACCCCAGATTATGCCAGATGACACCTAGAGTAATATTTAATTCAGAAATTTTGTTTCCAGAACATTAAACTTCACAAACAGGAAACAACACTAACAGCCAACCAAACAAACAAGCAAAAACACAGAATCAAGCAGGAGTTTCGTAGTTAGCTAATTTATTTTCTAAAAATTACAACTGAAATGCAAAAAAAAAATGATGTTTAATACCTCCAAATTTAGTTTAGTTTTGTTTTTATTTTAATAGTGTCCTTCATTTATTAGTAAGGCACCCTGATGGTGCAGTGGTTAAGCGCTCAGCTCCTAACCCAAAGGTCAGCAGTTTGAACCCACCATTCGCTCCACAGGAGGAAGATGTGACAGTTTGCTTTGTACAGAGTTAAGCCTAGGAAAACCTATGGCGCAGTCTACTCTGTCCTGTAGGATTGCCGTAATGGGTTTGGGTTTTTTTGGTTTTGCTTATTAGTACATCAAATCAACTATACCATTTACATATAGCATACAAATATTAAAACAATAAAACTTAAAACAGACTCATTTTCTCTGGGTTACATAGTCTGGTGGTTAAGAATATTTTTGCTTCAACATAATGCCTTTTCAATGTTAATTTTTCCTTTTATAAATTAGTATATGGTACTTAAAATGGTTGACATTGACATTAAAAATATTGTAATGCATTTATACCTTAATATATGCATACTATTAATATTTTGTAACCATGCCTATATATAATTTACTTTTTTTAATATTAGCATAGATTTATTTATTTTTTAATCTTTAAAATCATTAAACGTTTTCTACTTTTCATTAATGATTTAATCTCATTTAATATAATTCATTAATCAATAATCAACCATTAGCCAAAAGACCTTTTCAAATGTACTATAGTTAGAAGTCATTCATCTTAAAATGTGACTACTTATTAAACAATAATAATGAGTCTGTTTATAATAATTGCAGGTGCTTTAGGTATTGCCACTCAGATTTTCTTTCATACTGTTTGGAATAGATCTCTTCATTATATCCTGTTGAATCTAATAATATTTTCTTTTCCTCGCCAGAATCGGATTCTTTAGTTTTTCTCTTTCTCATGCGTTCTCCATATTAAAGCCATATGGAAAGGAGAGAGGAAAATTCTTTGCAGCAGTGTGTATAGATAATTATTATTTATTTTCATTATCATCACCATTATTATAGTTATTATCATCATCTTCATCCAGAATGTCAGAGGACAAGACAATTTAGAGGAAGCCGTATTATTAAATTCACCCTAGGTTCTGCAAATGGTGAATTAAAAAATACCTTCACCAAGAGTCCACTTTAGAGTTGTTAGAAGGGCCTTCTAATTGATGCTAAGGGCACAAAGAGTGAGGTTCACCTTGTTCAGTCTGAAGAACTCTATAGTCACGGTCCAGCATAGTTAAAAACATAGTGCTTGTCACTATATTTATTGAAGGCACAGTTTTTGTGTGTGATAAATAGACTTGTTTAAGACAAAATTGTGTGTTTAATTATATTTATCTTAAAGTATTATCAGCCTAGAATTAATGTGGTCATGCAATATGGAGTTGCTTATGTGGCAATGCATTAATGAGGATTAAAAATTTTTTTCTATAGGAAAACATATTCCTGTCTGTGGGTATATTAGAAGCTCATTTCTGATTGGCTATAGAATACTTTTTAGGAATTTATTCTTCTAAAATTTTTCCAGTTTTCACACAAATTGTCAAGTATACTCATAGTTCAATGATAAGTTAGTATTTTTACCATCCTCCCAGGGAATATAGAATAGTTTTGCTCTTTTGGGGGGGGGGCAGCCAATTGAAAAGAAAAACAACTCAACTAATAAATGACCAATAACTACACAAAATTCAGTTGAAATACAGAATGATGATGATAATAGCAATAATAATAATAAAACCAATTAAAAAAAGAAAAGAAGTTATTGTTCTCTTTTATTATTTGGTAAATTAAAGGTAAAAAAAATCGATGGATACTATATTAAAGATATGTATTTACATTCAAAAGAGAGCCTTCACAGTAATTAACATGTATGTGACGCAGAGGTAAAGGTATTTATATTTGGCAAGGCTTGAATAACTATATGAACTTTCTGTGCACCAGCTACAACAACAAAAAGACATTAGAACCAATAGAAAATGGCAATACATATAGAATATTACAGGTGAGTACATTTAAAAACTTGTCATCATGAATAAGAAAAGTAGAACAAAATGAATTATAAAAAAATTATATAAATTAAAACAAGCAGAGCTAATAATACACATTTCAAAAGTATAAAAAAGCCCATTAAAATGCATATGTACCTATGGGTAAAAGAAAAGAAGTATATGGATCCCTGATGAAGGGAAAAATTTAACTGAAAAAAATGAGAGACAGCAGGGCCACAGGGAGGTAGTATTCCTTGAACCGGGGAGTACAATTAACTCTGTTCTCTGCACCAGAAGGTAGCAAAATAGTTAACTGAATAACCAAGTCTGGCGTACAAAGCAAAACCAAATGAATTCATTGGATATGTGAATTTTCTTGACAGGAAAAGTATACCTAATTTCTGTATTTAGTAATACAGTGAACAACATATTCTGACCAAAATTGAGAGGGAAGAAAAAATAGAAAATATGTAAAATGTTGAATATACCATTAAATTTGAACACAAAGCCTATCAATAATTGCATTTCAAGCAAATGAGCTAAATATTCTAGTTGAAAAAGAAAGATTACCAGCCTGAAATTAAAAGAAAATAAATCTGCTTATGAGAGACGCATGTAATATTATTACTTTCCCCAGGAATTCAAGAGTAAAGAATAAAAATATGTAACAGGGAATTACTAACCAAAGAAATGTAGTGAGTCTATACAATTCTCAAATGAAAAAACTTCAAAGAAAATTCTTTGAGATGAAGAGTGTTCAGCTGCTGAAGATAAAAGCTTAAAATCACCGGAAAGATGAAGAATTTTTTACTTTCTCTGCATCCAGCAACATGGTGTCAAAATGTACAAGACAGAAATTGACTAGACAGTGGTTTTTTTCACCTCTTAGTGAAAATCAAACAGACAAAAAATTAGAATATAGACTTTTCATTTGCATATAGACTTTTCATAATGTAATTAGCTATGGGTGTCACAGATTAACTGGTGCCCCCACAAAGAAATCTATTCAAGCCCTCACCCCGGTGCCTGTGAATACCTTATTTGGAATTAATGTCTTTGCAGATGTAATTAGTTAACATGCAATTATCTTGGAGTAATATCAGAAACTGGACTCTATGAAGAAGAACGGGGCATCAAGATTGGAGGAAGACTCATTAACAACCTGCGTTATGCAGAGGACACAACCTTGCTTTGCTGAAAGTGAGGAGGACTTGAAGAACTTACTAATGAAGATCAAAGACCACAGCCTTCAGTATGGATTACACCTCAACATAAAGAAAACAAAAATCCTCACAACTGGACCAATGAGCAACATCATGATAAATGGAGAAAAGATTGAAGTTGTCAAGGATTTCATTTTACTTGGATCCACAATCAACAGCCATGGAAGCAGCAGTCAAGAAATCAAAAGACGCATTACATTGGGTAAATCTGCTGCAAAGGACCTCTTTAAAGTGTTGAAGAGCAAAGATGTCACCCTGAAGACTAAGGTGCGCCTGACCCAAGCCATGGTATTTTCAATCACATCATTTGCATGTGAAAGCTGGACAATGAATAAGGAAGACCAAAGAAGAGTTGACACCTTTGAATTGTGGTGTTGGCAAAGAATATTGAATATACCATGGGCTGCCAAAAGAACGAACAAATCTGTCTTGGAAGAAGTGCGGCCAGAATGCTCCTTAGAGGCAAGGATGGCAAGACTGCATCTTACATAGTTTGGACATGCTGTCAGGAGGGATCAGTCCCCGGAGAAGGACATCATGCTCGGCAGAGTACAGGGTCAGCGGAAAAGAGGACGACCCTCAACAAGGTGGATGGACACAGTGGCTGCCACAATGAGCTCAAGCATAACAACGATTGTAAGGATGGCACAAGACCAGGCAGTGTTTCGTTCTGTTGTGCATGGGGTCGCTATGAGTCAGAACCGACTTGATGGCACCTAACAGCAATAACAAGACGGGCTGCAATCCAATATGACTGGTGTCCTATTTAGAAGAGGAAAATAACCTTGTAAACAGAGAAACAGAGCAGAGAGGAGATGACTTTGGGAAGATAGAGGCAGAAATTGGAGTTACCTGGCTGCAAACCAGGGAATGGCTGGGACCACCAGAAGCTAAAAAAGAAAAGGAAGCTTTCCTTCCCTAAAACCTTTTGAAAGAGCATGGGCCCACCTGACACCTTCGTTTCAGACTTCAAGCCTCCAGAACTGTGAGGGAATACATTTCTGCTGTTTTAAGCCACCTAGTTTGTTTGTAGTAGGAAACACTGGTGGTGTAGTGGTAAAGAGCTATGGCTGCTAACCAAAAGGTCCCTCCCCAGTGCCCTCAAGTCGATTCAGCAGTTTGAATACCAGGCAGTCCTTGGAAACTGTATGGGGCAGTTCTACTCTGTCCTGTAGGATCTCTATGAGTCAGAAGGGATTCGACAGCAAAGCGTTTGGTTTTTGGTTTTACAGCAACTCTCAGAAACTGATACAATGGTATGTATATTTGAGTCAAAAAACTTACTCCCCAAAACAGTTGCCATTTAGTCAGTACCAACTCATGGTGACCTATGTGTTTGAGAGTAAAACTTGTTGTAAATAGTGTAAGAAAAGAAAATTTCATTGTGAAAGTAGATGCAAAAATTTCCACAAAAAAAAAAAAAAAAAGCAAACAGAGTTCTGGGATGACATGTAATAAAAACCAAACCCGGTGCTGGAAGTTGATTCCCCCTCATGGCTATCCCACACGTTTCAGGCCCCTGAGAGGTGCAATGCTGAAAGACTCGTGGTTGAAATCCACCCAGAGGCACGGCAG
The DNA here is from genome assembly GCF_030014295.1 of Loxodonta africana. Taxonomy (NCBI): domain Eukaryota; kingdom Metazoa; phylum Chordata; class Mammalia; order Proboscidea; family Elephantidae; genus Loxodonta; species Loxodonta africana. The sequence continues at coordinate 21,099,723 of NC_087362.1, forward strand.
AAGAAAGACATGGCAATCTGCTTCTTTAAGATTACAGCTGTTGAAAACCCTGTGGAGTACAGCTCTACTTTGAAACAGTGGGGTCGCCACGAGTCAGAATCGACTCCATGGCAACGAGTTTGGTTTTTATCTTACCGAAGTAGATTGCAGACCGAGATCAAACCATTTGTGGTTTGCAGAAACATGCTTAAAAAGGCTCCCAAGTGTTGCACAAGCGGTAATTTCTACCTTTGGAAAGCGGTCTAAATAACTAAAAGAGTAAGGCATTCTTCCAGGTTTGGATAGACAGAAATAAATCTTTGCACGGTATGTGGGGTGACATTGCTGTGGACAGATTCTCCTCAAGAACCAATTTCCTACAGATTTTTATACCTAAAAGTAGAACTACATATGGAACAGAGATGTGCCGTCTCTGTTGACTGCTAATTAAGAAATATAACTTTGAAGTTTCTAACAAACGAACCTAAAAAACTCTATTCAGACCCTTAGTATATGAAGTTAGTATCTGATATATGAGGCAGCATTAACGGAAAAAGAAAGTTTATCAAAACAAACAATATCTGGAAAATTATTTGGTGGAATAAAGTCAATCGTTACCTCATACTATTAGAACTAATGATGGGTGAAATAAATATAAAAACAAACAAGCATTTTAAACTAGAAGAAAATATACATGAACTTCTAGCTTATCTCTGGTTGTGGAAACTTTTTCTAGATTTAAGAACAATTACATAAATGACAAACGACTTATTTGATACATTTTTACCAGATGATTGTATCACATCAATTTGTCACACCATATTCAAAGGTAAAAAAAGCAAAATGGATTATTCACTACCACTTTTACTGCTTAATATATATTTTCAGTATATTAAGAAGGCCTATACAGTAACAGAAAACTACCAAATTTTAATAGAAAAATGAGCAAAATATTTATCAAGAAATTTATTACCTTTACAAATGGTAATACATTTGTAGAAAAACTATTCAACCTCACCAGTAATTGCACAAATACAAAGTAAAGAAAAAATGTGATGTGATTTTTGGACTTTCAAATTAACGAAGTAATAATTCTAAAATAATAATACCTGGGCTTAATGAAGGAGTGGTAAAAAGAGAACCAATACAGAGAATGCAGTATAAATACATAGAAGTTCTGAGTACTAACTTGCATCTGAATCTTTAAAATATTAAGAGCCCTTGACATATTATCATACTTCTGATCATTTATTTAAAACAAAAATAATAAATTCACAAAATGATTACTGCAAAAAGTCATTCATTCCAGCATGTATTTGTTTCCTTGTTTATTTAATGGAACAGTAACTAGAGAAAACCTAACTTCCCAACAACATGGGAATGGTTAAATAAGGTACATATAGATTTTAAAAGAGCCATTAAATTGTAATTTAGGAATATTTAATATGTACAAAAACAAGATATATTCCGATTATGTTACTGGCTACATATCAATACCTGAATCTCCAGATAAAAAAGCAATTTCCCGGAGAATCATAAACATTCACCAAAGAATTCTTCTCTAAAGCTACAGAATATTTTTCTGTTTTATGTATTTATACATTGTCTAAATGTTCTCAATCATCATATGTTTAATATTTGGTACAAAGGAATGCAATATCTTATTTTTAGTGAATTAAAAGACTCAACAGTGAACTTTTTTCAGAGTAGATATGAATTTTCTAATCTTGTGGAGTGTCATTTATTGTAAGCATTCCTGATTTATTAAGTGAAAGGGGAATCAAAACAAGTTATACTTCCCTGCAGATCATATCATTTAGAATAACCAGTATATCTAATTAATTTATTCATCATATCCTTTAAAGAACATGGAACATACAGCTATAATACTTGACACTGTCTTCTTAATACACCGACTCTCCTAGGAATTTGTTCTAGTTTTATGAATACTTTACTAACATATTAATTTTGACTTTATGAAATAATTAGGAGATAAAATATCAAACCCAAGTATATGTATTTTTTTAATAAAGAAACAAAATCCTGAATAATTTACATAAATAAACTTAATGGTACTTGTCTAAGTAGTTGTAAAACAGCAAATTTAAGCTAGGTGTTCTGATTCGAAACCACAGAAACAGGCTGAAAGAAAGAATGCTGGTAACGCAAAGAAGTTTGGTATTTGTGGTCATTAATTGTAAATGATTATGTAAATGGAAATTTTGAGTAAGCATAAAGGGTCATAGAGGAGATGGCTACTGAAGGCTCTTAAAGTAAAGAAATGCTTAAGAGCCGATTTAATCCTCATTTTCACTTTGTCTTGCCTGCCACATTAGGGGAATCAGTATCACCCACAATCGGGAAGGAAAATGACTTACGTACTATTTACATGAGCATGTTGCATTATAATGGCTACTCAGGGAGATTAATATCTGTCCAGGTTTTCATGTTCCAAGTAAGTATGACAACTGTAATTTGAAAAGGTAGTTTCTTTAAGTGTTTAAAATTGTGGTTGTTTAGTAAGATAAAATACAAAGTAATACTCAAACTAATTTATAACCAAACGCATTATTTTCTCTTTACTCTTTCACTATTATTATTGTTGTTGTTAGATGTTCTCAAGTCAGTTCCAACTCATAGTGACCCTATGTACAACAGAACGAAACACTGCCTGGTCCTGCATCACCCTCTTAGTGGTTGCTATGCTTGAGCCCGTTGTTGCAGCCAATGTGTCAGCCCATTCCATTGAGGGTCTCCCTCTTTTCTGTTGACCCTGTACTCTGCCAAGCATGATATCCTTCTCCAGGGATTGATCCCTCCTGATAACATATCCAAAGTATGTGAGACGTAGTCTCACCATCCTTGCTTCTAGGGAGCATTCTGGTTGTACTTCTTCCAAGAGAGATTTGTTCGTTCTTTTGGCAGTCCATGGCATATTCAGGATTCTTCGCCAACAACACAATTCAAAGGGGTCAGTTCTTCAGTCTTCCTTATTCATCGTCCAGCTATTAGGTCACTTGAATACCAGCCCATGAACTTGACATGTGTATTGTCTCTAGATTACTTTCCATTTAATTTATTACAGCTAAGTCTTTTTCATAGTCTTACTGCCTTTCTATCTTTTGATATATATATTTTTAATCTTTGCCTTTTTAAGACTCCTAACTCTGTTACCTTCAAATATTCCAAGCTCAAAAAACATATCATGTGCATTAAGTAGGAAGCCTACCTCCCACCTGCTTTTTCTAAATTTCACTGCACTCATTTTCAAAGCTTCTATTTCTGGCCTTTGAGGGAATCTGATCCAATTGCAACGTACTTGTAGCATTAACTCCTGAAATTATAAAAATTTACAGGATTTTACTTGCTGTGCTAAAATAATATGGTAGAGTAACAGAACCAAATCCAGAAACCCAGTGCTGTTGAGTCGATTCTGACTCATAGCGACCCTATAAGACAGAGTAGAACTGCCCCATAGAGTTTCCAAGGAGCGCCTGGTGGATTTGAACTGCCGACCCTTTGGTTAGCAGCCATAGCACTTAACCACTACGCCACCAGGATTTCCAACAGAACCAAAGGGAAGCTTAATTTGCTTAAGGAAGTACCTAATTAACAAATGCCATCATTCAGGCTAGCTAGGGCATACAATGCAAATGTCTACAGAGGAAAAAGCAAACGAAGTATTATCTGGGAATTACTAACTTGGAGCTAATGAGTCCACAAATATGCTGTATTTGAACTGCTGACCTCTTGGTTAGCAGCCGTAGAACTTAATCGCTACGCCACTAGGGTTTCCTTTTCAGAAACAACAGTGTATTTAAATGAGAAGTAAGAGTGCAACGTATTAGCTCACCATTGGGAGAGCCACAACATGCATAGCACATGAAAGGCAGTGTGGATGCCACACTACCAAAAAAAAAAAAAAAGTAACTTTATTTATTCTTAAACAAACTTATTGCTCAAGGCAATCTTGGAGTAAACTTTAAACATCTACCAACATGGGTTTCTTGCCATTTTAGGAAGTGCTGACCTAGAGTATTAAAATGAAGCTCAATAATGTAGGATTTGCTTTTATTGAAGTATATCTAGGTGAAAGTGGTTCTTAGTGCAACTGGTTAAGGACTTTGAGAAAGGACTGGAGAAACAGGAGACGCACAAACACACACACAAAGAGAGCGAGTTAGCAGCTGGGTAGCTACTGATTTAACCTGGACTTTTACACAAGGGTTGGAAACCCTGGTGGCCTAGTGGCTAAGAGCTATAGTTGCTAACCAAAAGGTTGGTGGTTCAAATCCAGCAGGCATTCCTTGGAACCCTATGGGGCAGTTCTTCTCTGTGCTATAGGGTCACAATGAGTTGGAATCGACTCTACCGCAACAGGTTTGGGTTTCTTTTTTTTCTTTTTTTGTCTTTTAAGATAATCCTTGCCTGGCTCAAACAGTTAAATGCTCAGCCCCTAACAGAAAGATTGGTGGTTCAGGCTCACCCAGAGGCACCTCAGAAGAAAGCCTGGTAATGTGTTTCTGACAGGTCACAGCCATGAAAACCCTATGAAGCAGCTCTACCCTGCAACACGTGGGGTTGCCATGAGTCAGACTCAATTGCAACTGGTTTTTTTTTTTTTTTTGGTTTTTATCAGAGGGAAAGACTATTTCTTCGTGGCATAACGTTCAGGCTACTCTTTGTCCACGTATTTATTTTATCATTGACCCTTCAGTAATTGTGCTCTGAAGGGCAAATTCACGCCAATCAAACTCATTGTTTAATACATTCTTTCCTACGGAAAGGTCTCCAGTGAAATCCATGGCCTACAGATAATCCTGTGATTGTTTTCATTCTCAAGGTAAGAAGAATTGATTCCTCCAGATACCAAGCCAGAGAACCAGAGCACATAAGTGCCAATTGACACCCTCTGTTAAAGCCTTTACCTGTAATGATACCCAAAATAATAGTTTTATTCCAGGCTTTATATTTTACTTAGAAATGATTGAGAATCACCAAACACACATTATGACAAGAATTCTATGAGGTTTGGAAATCTGTTAATTTAAACGTGGAGATGTACTTTATGTACATACATGAATGTGTGTGTACATGTGTGGATCACAAGTAAGGAATGTAATGTAAGGCGCCAGAAACTTCCACCTTCTTTCCATCATATGCTCACTGAAACCCTTAGTGATATGGCTGTGGGTAGTGTCTATGTGTTGGTTCTCATCTTCTATCATCCTGCTTCTGTATTATTGAATGATCTTTTACGTATACCAAGTTGCTTAGAGATAGCTTGCAAAGTTTACATCATTTAAGGAGACTTGTCAGTCTTTCTGTTTGTACCATTTACACTTCAATGTTGTTATTGTTAGCTTCTCTCGGGTCAGGTTGGACTCATGGCAATCCCATGTATGCAGAAGAAATGTTGCCCAGTCTTGCAACATCTTCCCAGTCATTAATATGCTCGGGTTCATTGTTGTGGCCACTGTATTTTGAGTGCCTTCCAACCTAGGGGCTTATCTTCTAGCACTAGGTAAGATAATTTTCTGTTCTTTTATGATCCACAGGGTTTTCATTGGCTAATTTTCTGAAGTAGATCACCCGACATTCTTAGTTTGGAAGCTCCCCTGAAACCTGTCCACCGTGGGTGATCTTACTGGTATCTGAAATACCAGTGGCATAGCTTTCAGCATCATAAAAACATATAAACCATCACTGTATGACAAAATGACAGATGGGTGGTGTACACTTCAATAGTGGTGTCATTAACTAGTTTAACTACATAAATACTAAAGATTTTAAGGCCTGTTTCTTCTTTCCCCTGGGAATTTTTTCTACAAAATGCTGAATCCAGTTGCTCCCCAGGAATAGCAGCTTCTTAACTTCTCTCTCCCTCTTTCTTTCTTTTTCTCTCTCATCTGTGTTCTATTTTTTTCCCCCAGTGTTAGTATGAAAAAAATCTATCACTGCTAAATTTTTTCAGTAATAGAAACTGTTCATGGATGATTATGCTTGAAAATGCCCCTAACACAGTGCAGAAGTGATTGGAACTCTGATACTTGTTAAGCAAAGAATCCTGATGCAAAGAACACCATCATGGCCAAGTGGACAGCAATGCTGGTATGAGCCATCAAAGCATAGTCTTCCCTGAAGAGTAGTGGAGATTTTACTGTCTCTCTTTGACTTACTGGGTGACATCCCACCTACCATACCAGAGTTATGAAAACATAGAAAGTCCATCACAAAATGCTATCTGGTTGAAATGAGTGCAGTTTTATTTGAATCTCTTTATTCCATTGGCTTTTTTTATATTATAAACTCTAGCCATCTTGCTTATCCTAGAGAGGTTTGCTCTTCTTGATAGATACTAGGTAAATCCTTTGTTCTGGTCACTAATACATTTATAAATTCTCTTTCCTGGCAGGTTACTTATAAAGCAAATGATATAGTTCTGCTATTGTTGACTCTGTATAGATTTTTACTGGAGTAAGTGTCTTTGAAAAGTGTTATTTTCGAATTTTGTACAGTTTCTAAAAATGTTTTCTATTTAGTAACAGGAACCCCCTGAGGACTTATTATCCTTATAACAATCCCATTCTGATCTCTATCCTGAAAGAAAACTTACAGTTTGACTATGTTCCCCAAGCCACAGTGGCTAAATTTTCCCCTTCATCATGGCAATGATTTTACTCCAGTTGCTTCTAAGAGGCATGAATTTTGAAAGAGCTCATATCACTGCTATACATTGTAATTTAGGATATAAAATTATTAACCAATCCAGTTGCCATCCAATCAGTTCCGATTTATGGTAACCCCATGTGTGTCAGATAGAACAGTGCTCCACAGAGTTTTCAATGACAGATTTTCTGGAAGTAGGTCACCAGACCTTTTTTCTGAGGCACGCTGAATGGACTGGAACTTCCAACCATTTGGTTAGCAGCCAACCATGTTAACCACTTGCACCACCCAAAGACTTTATGAAATTATTGCAATAGTGAAATCAGTAGCTAATTATTATATCTTATTGTTTGTCAAATATTTCCTGAATTTATATAAAGTCTATTTTCTTTGCAGTTAACAACTAAAGGTAAATACATTTTTTTCGACTTTAAAGTCAGGTTGACTTAATAGAAACTAATTTCTCCCATAAAGTAGCTGTGGTTAAGATACAAAGTTTTGTTAAGATTAATATGTGTTATTTATTTTTCATATCTCCATACCAACCCAGACCATTGATATCTCTGCCTTTACTTCCATCTCTATCTCTATACATATCAGCATATATACAAATGTGTATGTGTGTATATACGGTCATGCATTGTTTAATGTCCACAACACACTCTGTGAAATAGGACATTATGTGATTTGGACATTGTGCAAACACTGTATAGCCATGTGCTCCATAAAACCCATTTGGGCAACATCCAACTGCATATACATCCATGGTCCCATAAGGCCTGTCCCCTTCCCAACCCCTTCCAACCTGCAGGACAGGTGCCTTCTTCCCCCAGCCTAACCATATTAGATAAGAAGGAGTAGGGGAAGGGACAGGCCTTATGGGACCACGGGCGTATATGTGGTCAGACGTTACTGAAGGAACTTTATGCGATGCATCGCTATGTGTGTATATGTGTGTGTATATATATATATACACATATATATACACACACGTGTATATATATATATACACACATATATATGTATATATATATATAACCTGTTGTCAAATTGATTCCAACTCATAGCGACCCTATAGGACAGAGTGGAATTGCACCATAGGGTTTCCAAGGAGCAGCTAGTGGATTCAAACTGCCAACCTTTTAGTTAGCAGCCAAATGCTTAACCACTGAGCCACCAGAGCTCTTTCTCTCTCTCTCTCTCTCTCTCTCTATGTATATATGTTTATTAATCTACATTATAAAAATGTCTCAACAATGAAGAAACAAGTAAAGTACTAATCTATTTTATATTTGTTTTATTTAAAAGAAATTATTAATTTTTTCTTAGGCAATACCTCACCTGATAGTCCTTCTCTGCTTCTTGTAAAAAAAAGTCTTCTTGTAATTATTCTGAATTACATGTTACTGTAAAAAAAAATTAGCGTAGCGCACTTAAGAAAATACCTTCCAGGGGAAGGGAACAGTTGTCAAACAAACATAGAAGGCATGTGTTATTTTTGTAAAAATACAGTGTGTGAACATTTATTTCACATATATTATACTTCAAATTAAATACAAAATTTATGCAGTAAATTTCCACCTATATCTATTTTACATTCATTAAAAAATCTTATTGAAAACCTACTATGTAAAACATAGTATTCTAGGTAATGCTGGAAGATATAGTTTTGAGAACAGCGTAGATTTGTTTTACTTCAGGAAATCACAGACTATAACATGTTTATATTAATATTATAATATGAAATAAAGACAAGTAAGTCCCATAAAAAAGATGGAGATTAAGGTCTCTGGAAGTTTAGTAGAAATCAGAATGAGCTGAATGGAAGAGTTACCGTTTGACATAGACCAAAGTTTAGGTATTGAGGTAGAAGCACAAACAATGTAGACAGAGGAAGAAGCCCAGTCAAAGTATAGCAGTGAGATTTCACAAGGAGGTCTGTGAAGTAGGGAGCCTCCTAAACTATGAGCAGAATGTTTACACTTGACTCTTCCAGACTTTACCTGCCAAATGCTAACTATTATATGTTTGGTATTATAGTGGATCTGAAAGGGCCAGTGGGTGTGATGGAAGAAATCACATTCAATTAAAAGAAATCTATCAAGTGTTACAGACCATCTCAAGAATAGATTTGATTCATTGAACACTAATGACCGAAGACCAGACGAGTTGTTGAATGACATCATGGACATCAAACATGAAGAAAACAAAAGGTCATTAAAAAGGCAGGAAAGAAAGAAAAGACCAAAATGAATGTCAGAAAAGACTTTGAAACTTGCTCTTGAATGTATAGTATCTAAAGTGAATGGAAGAAATGATGAAGTAAAAGATTTGAACAGATGATTTCAAAGGGCGGCTCGAGAAGACAAAGCAAACTATTATAATGAAATGTGTAAAGACCCAGAGTTAGAAAACCAAAAGGGAAGAACATGCTTGGCATTTCTCAAAATGAAAGAACTGAAGAAAAAATTCAAGCCTACAGTTGCAATATTGAAGGATTCTACAGGGAAAATACTGAACGACACAGAAAGCATCAACTGAAGATGGAAGGAATATAGAGTCACCGTAGTAAAGAGAACTGATTGATTTTCAACCACTTCAAGAGGAAGCATATGATCAAGAACTGATAGTATTGAAGGGAGCACTCTAAACTGAACTGAAAGCACTGGCAAAAAAACAAGGCTCCAGGAATTGATGGAGAACCAATTGAAATATTTCAACAAATGGATGCAGCAGTGGAGGTGCTCACTAGCCTATGACAAGAAATTTGGAAGACAGCTACCTGGCCAACTGACTGATAGAGACCCATATTTGTGCCCATTCCAAAGAACGGTGATACAACAGAATGTGGAAGTTATTGAACAATGTCGTTAATATCACACAGAAGAAAAATTTTCCTGAAGATCTTTCAAAAGTGGTTACAGCACTACATTGACAAGGAAATCCCAGAAATAAAAGCAAAATTCAGAAGAGGACATAGAATGAGGGATATCATTGCTGATGTCAGATGGATCTTGTCTGAAAGCAAAGAATACCAGAAAGATGTTTACCTGTGTTTTATTTACTACGCAAAGGCATTTGATTGGGGGATCATAACAAATTATGCATAGTATTGAGAAGAATGGGAATTCTAGAACACTTCACTGTTCTCATGAGGAACTTGTACTTAGACCAAGAGGCAGCCATTTGAATAGAACAAGGGAACAATGCATGGTTTAAATTCAGGAATGGTGTGTGTCAGGGTTATATCCTCTCATTATACTTATTCAATCTGTATTCTGAGCAAATAATCCAAGAAGCTGGGCTATATGAAGAAGAATGAGGCATCAGGATTGGGGGAAGACTCATTAACAACCTGTGATATGCAGATGACACAACCTTGCTTACTGAAAGTGAAGAGGGCTTGAAGTACTTACTGATGAAGATCGAAGACTACAGCCTTCAGTGTGGATTGCACCTCAACATAAAGAAAACAAAAATCCTCACAACTAGACCAATAAGCAACGTCATGATAAAGGGAGAAAAGATTGAAGTTGTCAAGGATTTCATTTTATTTGGATCCACAATCAACACCCATGGAAGCAGCAAAGAAATCAAATCATATACTGCATTGCGCAAATTTGCAAGGGACCTCTTTAAAAGTATTAAAAAGCAAAGATGTCACTTTAAGGACTAAGATGCACTTGACCCGATTCATAGTATTTTCAATAGTCTCATATGCATGCGAAAGCTAAACGATGAATAAGGAAGACCGAAAAAGAATTGATGCATTTGGATTACAGTGTTGGCAAAGAATATTGAATATACCGTGGACTTCCAGAAGAATGAACAAATCTGTCTTGGGAGAAGTACAGCCAGATTGCTTCTTAGAAGCAAGCATGGCCAAGATTCCATCATGCTTACTTTGGACATGTTATGAGGAGAGTCCATCTCTAGAGAAGGACATCTTGCTTGGCAAAATAGAGAAGTCAGCAAAATAGTGGAAGGCCCTCAGAGGGATGGATGGACACAGTGGCTTCAACAATGGGCTCAAACATAGCAATGATTGTGAGGATGGTGCAGGTATAGGCATCATTTTGTTCTGTTATACATAGGGTAGCTATGTGTCAAAACCAACTATATGGCACCTAACGAGAAGAACATGCACAATACTGAGTAAGGGTATTCTCTGGCAGCAAGAACATTTATTAAGTAAAATAAGGAGTAACTGGCCTGGTTTATTAGGAAGCACAGTTTGCACTACATGGAAAATATTGGTTAAAATTTCAGAGCAGTCAGGAGCTACATCTAACCCTGTATTATCAGTTAATACATGTCACTCTCAGGGGGAGAATGTACAATTGCTTTATACCTGTAGGTGGCCATTTAGCTCTTGTCTCATTCTTGGGTACCACTGGTTACTATGAATTTAGCTGTAATTTGTATTGATTTTGAGTGTGTGTGTGGTTTTTTTTTTTTTTTTTTAATTTTATGTTGTGTTTCTCAAACAATGGAGGATAAGGGTCATCATGATTTGTGTACGAAGCACTCAGCTGATGATACTGCTGGTGCTAATAGCAGCAAGGACTGTCCTAGCACTAGCTCAACAAACAGCAAGATGTGCATATTATTCAGAATTTTCTCTGTGTCATTACATGTATTTGTTTCAGCTTTGTCAACAAATTATCTTCAGTTTGTGTTACCCTCTTCACCATTGAAATTCCAAGTGAAAAACTAATTTGCTCTGCCTGAAGCTCTCTAGCCCTTTCTGCCTTCAATACCGCCCTTACCATTTAAACAATTTTTTTTTCTACAATACAACTTTAGGAAATAAATTCTTAATTATTTTATACCAAAATTGCATGCAATGTTCTAAATGTAGACAGCCCATAAATATTGACAGAAATCTTAAAATGAATTGTAGCTGCTGGTAAGGCCATGCATTTTTTATACCTTTCCCTAATAGAGTCAGGGAACCCAATTTGTTGCAACTATTTAGGTATTTCTTAACTATTCTGCTCAGCGAACAGAGCTGAGCAAATAATACCAGACATAATCTGTTAGTTAAATCACAATTTGGACAATTCAAAATAGAGTATATTTATATTCCAAATGAAATTGTATATTTATTTAAAACATACTCTGCACAGATTACCATGTGAAGTACTGTTGGGAAATAGAATGAGTATCAGAAACCAATAATCTACACAAAACATGAACTGTAATTGGAAACCCTGGTGCCATAGTGGGTAAGTGCTACAGCTGCTGACCAAAAGGTCAGCAGTTCAAATCCACCAGGGGCTCCTTGGAAACTCTGTGGGGCAGTTCTACTCTGTCCTCTAGGGTCGCTATGAGTCGAAACCAACTCGACGGCAATGGGTATGGTATTGTAGTTTGTTAAGAATTCTAACATTGTGTACTTTGCTATTACAGGACAGTTGTACTTGTGTTTATTTGTTTTGGGAAAGAGAAAGAATTTATTTATGTGTGAATTCAGTGGATCCACAATGGTTAGAATGTCATTAAGGAATACATAACATATTGAGTTGAGCTGTATGAAATTGCCTTTTTAGAGATCAAATGCATTAAATATCAGCAATTTCATTCTGCTCAGCCTAATATTGTTTTAACATGTTGCTTTACAAATTGTGAAATACTGTGCTTTATTTTTGGCTAATTTGTGATTGATTCTATCTGTGACTGGTTTCAAGGAGTCTACATAACTTCTATGTATCTCCATTCCCTGTCCTGTAAAATGCTTTGGAAACTTCGGAGTGAAAAATCTGAGAGAGATGTTAGTGTCTTACAACACAATGGTCAAGAGCTCAGCTGCTAAACAAAAGTGTGGGAGTTCAAATCCACCAGCCGCTCCTTGGAAACCCTATGGGGCAGTTCTACTCTGTCCTATACGGCGACTATCAGTCAGAATTGACTCAATGGCAATGCATTTTTTGGTTTACTATGCTGCAAATTAAATGATGCTCTTGTGGCCTTGAGTTGTTTCAGCTTTGAAAAAAATAGCTAATAAAATAAGAGGAGCTGAGCACAAAGGAAACATTTTCAGTGGTTAATATTTAAATTTTACCTATAGGTTATAAAATTGATACGAATACTTTAGAAAATGGTCTTATACTCATTCTTCCCATAAAATAATTATTTGTCTTTATTACTATTGACCTTTAATTTCACATATTGGTGGTTTTATTTTAGTGCTTCCTTTATCACTGTTTTGTGTGTTGAATAAATAGAAATATACAATTTAATTTTAGAAAACAACTGGATTTATCCTATCTCAGTATCTAACTGAATAAAATTTAAATTACATATGCATAAATGCTGGAATTGTAGGAAATGCTGTGCCTTTGCATATGGTCTAGGTCCTTTATTTTATTAAAAAGAAAAACTAAATCAAAAACATTGAGAACCAGCACTCAGATAGATATTAGAAACCCAAGTTGCCTATACCTAGTCCAAAGATAATTCCTCTAACTCAGACCGTAAGAGGCAGATCAGACATGTTCATACATAGGTAGTTCTGTTGTAATTATAGATACGTTGATATTTATAAGCCGTTTGTATAATGATTGCCATTTTCAAAAATATGTTTTGAGTGTTTCCCTTACTTTATTTCAACCCACAAAATGATTCCAGTTTAGCATTTTTTTTTTTGTTCCACATTCATGGCACAGCTCCTTCCTTAAAATCTTTGCTAAATTCCTTTTCCCTAGATGAAACTTCAAATACTTTAGTGTCACATCCAAGGCCCTCCAAATCCAGGCCCCAACTAGGTTCTCAGATTATTGCAGGGAATTCTAACTACAGAAACCTTTCATTCTATCAAAATCTATTTACTAATTGTTATTAAAACACAGTGAATGCATCTAGATTTTTTTGTGTGTGTATTTTGGTTTGTGAACAAAGTAAGGCTGCTTTCAAGGCCATGTTCTTTCTTGTCTGGAAGAAGTATTGAATGATTTTTTTCTCTAATGGTGTATGTTGCTAGTGGTCTCTATAGTGGGGTACACACAGTCCAGGGTGCATAGAACAATTCACTCTAGTTCAGGACAAAAAGATTTTTTATACATTTTTTTTAATTTATTAAGAAAAGGAATTAATTTCTTCTTAATATTCAATAAACAGGCTGACATAAATACACATGCATGCCCATAATTTATAAATAACTATAGAGAAACAAGAAGAGTGGATACAAAATCGTTTTACTTCTGAGGATGTCAGATCAAAAATAAAATGTGCAGACATAGCCCTATATAATTGATTATTTATACTATCTCTCTGGCTTACTTTTTTAAATATATGCCTCACTCCCATAGCCAAATTAAATCTCCTCAATTACAGCACCTGTGTTTGAGATGTTTATATGTTTCCAAATTCTGTAACTGTGTTCATGTTAATAAAAAAAAAAAAAAAAAGTCAATAGATACTGGCTTCTTATACCATTTCCTGAGTTTCTTTAAAAAATTAAGCCTAATCATGTCCATGGTGCTGATAAATATTGAAGGGAGAGCAATGACATATTTCACTTTACCTATTGGAAGGTAATTGCTAACAAGATACTGTAAGCAAAACAATCCACTTAATAGTGGGGAAAGGATAAGACGGGCCTGGAACTGAGAGTGAAGAACAAAGCCATAAGGATTATACTGTGAACTGTGCACACTCTCTCCCTAAACAATGGCCATTGCTGGTCCTGTATCCCATCAGTGCACACTGGCTCAAGCAGCTTATATTTAATGTTCTGCACCAAGAAGCTGCAGGTCTGGCCATATTCAATTATTATACACACAGAATTCAAATGTTGAGTTACCTTTGATCTCCTGGCTGGTTTTGAAGTCAAGTACTTGTTTCATGAAGTACCCAGCCTGGAACACTCAAAGCACATGGCAACTCACCAAACAGTTTAAATCAGAATGCTTTCCTAGTACATCCAGCAAAGGATTTTATTGAACATTTCTCTGCATTATATTTATATCTCAGAGCATTTCAAAACATCACTCTGTCACAAAGAGTTCTTTTTGCCTTAAGGCTAACTAATTCAGGATGCTGCAGACCCTGAGAGAAAGTAAATGGTATGTCAGTGTTTCAGTATTTTTATTTCATCCCTTTTACTGAAGTTTGAAATGCAAGTTCTCTGACTCCCTTCGCTAGTCAATACAGTTATATCTGTGCTGCAGTCATTTAAAGAGTTAATTGGTGTAAGCTCTACTAGATATTCCTGCAGTTTGTAAATAACATACAATGCAAGTAAGTATAATTTTATGCTAAATAGACCATCCAAGCATATATAAAATTGAATGACCATAATCAAAATGCTGGCAACTCAATGGAGTATGGAAACTGTAGTGTACTGATAAGACGTTGAAGTTTTGTTGCCATTTCCAATTTCATCTTAAACAATTTATGAGTACACTGCCATCCAACAGTTTGCATTAACTTTAAGAACCATTGTGTATAATTTTCAGAAAACTTGATTTTGACTCTGAATTAAAAACTAGGTGGCCACCTGCTTTAATTTTAGAAGTTTCACGAAAATCTTCACATAAATTCAGATGATGCACGTAATTCCCAAGTTTAGCTACATAATTAGAAATTATTGAATCGTTATGTGATTGACATATGAATTGCCAAAACTGTATTGATATTGTTTTAGTTTTTCTGTCTGTTTTGTTGGATGTAGAGGAAATTATACCTAGTCAGTCTTTCTTAAGTCTGAGCTATACTAGGATGGCTGGTAGTTGATTATAAAAATAATTC
Source organism: Loxodonta africana (assembly GCF_030014295.1). Lineage (NCBI taxonomy): Eukaryota > Metazoa > Chordata > Mammalia > Proboscidea > Elephantidae > Loxodonta > Loxodonta africana. The sequence continues at coordinate 21,115,122 of NC_087362.1, forward strand.
TGAAATTGCTGTTTTCAAGCTGTGAAAAGTAAACATGATTTATCCTAAAAAATATAGAGAATGAAGTCACCCCAGTAGTGAAGTAAGAAGATCCATGTGGTTGTGCCCCAAAGACATATCAAAGACCAAGCAGAAAGGGTCAGATGTAACAGTCAAACCTGGACAATACTCAGAGGTTCACAGCAACCAAATGAACGGAACACACTGAATCAAGAAAAAGGCAATATCAAGAAAAGGATAGGAAAGCTGTGTGACCTTTTGTTACTAAACTGTGCCCCGCCCCACCCTGATTCAGCAACTGGCTTAAGTAGCAGCCTCCATTTCCATCTTGGGATCCTTGTCTTGGGTCATGAAGGAGTAGTCCATGCCTTATGCTTTATTCAGTTTGTCTCTTCTAACCTGTATGTTTGCTACCTAAAGATTAAAGCAAGTTATGCATCTCTGTTTCATCTAACCTGAAGATAGAACAGGTTGAAGAAGTGGCAGGCACTAGAGGATGGATAGAAAGGTCAGTAACTGACTGGGGCAAGAGGTAATTTTTTTTTTATTTTTTTTGTCTTTGCAAAAATAATTTGAAAAAATCCCTAAACAAACAGACTGCTACACCCTTTAGCAATAGGAAAAAAAAAAAAAGAAGTGGACTAGCATACCCTGAGGATAGGGGAAAAGTTCATTTCCAGAATGACCACATTATACTACTCAAATGTCCTGCTTTCAATAAAAAAAATCACAAGGCATACATAGAAATAGGAAAGGATGCCCTACTGAAAGTAACAAAAGAAAGAGACAGATATCGTCTCTGAGAAAGCCAAGACATTGGACTTCATAGGTGAAGAATTTAAAACAACTGTTAAATATGCTCAAATAGCTAAAGGAAAAAAGATATAGAACGAGAGGAAATCAGGAAAATGATCTATGAACAAAATGATAATACCAATAAACAGAAATTGTAAAAAAGGAACCAAACAAAAATTCTGGAAGTGAAAAGCTCAAGAATCGAAATATAAAATTCACTACAGGTACTTAAAAACAGAGTGGAGCTGGCAGAAGAAAGAGTCAATGAATGTGAATATGAAGTTGAAATGATCTAGTAAGAGGAACAGGAAAAAAAAATGAATAAGTAAAATGAACAGTGTCTAAGGTACCTGTGGGACGCCATCAAGAAAACCAATATATGCCTTATGGGAGACTGAAAAGGGAGAATATCTGAAGAAATAATGGCTGAACTCTTTCCATATTAGTGGAATCTACACATCCAGGAGGCTCAACGAACACCAAGTAGCATAAACCCAAAGAGATCAACTTCAAGACACTTTAATCAATCTGTCGAAACCAAAGATAGAGAATTGCAAAAGCAGCAGGAGAGAAGCAAAGTAAAACATGCAAAGGATACTTAATAATATTAAGTGCAAATCTCTCCTCAGAAACCATGGAGGCCAGCAAGCAGTGGGATGGTATATTTTAAGTACTAAAAGAAACAAAAAAATTATCAACCAAAAATTCTGTATCTGGCAAAACTGTATGTCCAATATGAGGGTGAAATTAAGACATTCCCAGATAAACAAAAGCTGAGGGAGTTTGTTATCACCAGACCTGCCCTACAAAAAATACTAAAAGGAGTCCTGATGAAAGGAAAGGACAATAGATAGTAACTGGAAGCTATATGAAGAAGTAAAGATCATGTCCTCGAGTATTTTCATTTATACACAACCACAGTCCTTTCAGGTGTCCAGGGATCAAACCTATCTTTTAGAACACTTAAAAAGTTCTGTTGTTGTTATGTTGTTAGCTGCCCTCAAATCAGTCCCCAACTCATGGCAACCTCTACTCCATAGGGTTTGCTTGGCTATAATCTTTATGGAAACAGTTCACCAGACCTTTCTTCCACAGAGCCTCTGTGGGTGTTTGAACTGCCAACCTTTAGGTTAGCAGCCAACTGCAAACTTAGGCCCTTTACAAAACTCTAGATCATTAAAAGAAAATATGTTGTTGTTATTGTTCTTAGGTGCCCTTGAGTCAGCTTCGACTCATAGTGACCCTATTTACAACAGAACAAAAACACTGCCCGATCCTGTGCTATCCCCGCAATCATTACTATGTTTGGGCTCATTGCTAAAGCCACTGTGTAAATCGAGGGTCTCCCTCTTTTTCGTTGGCCATCTTCTTTACCAAGCATGATGTCCTTCTCCAGGAACTGGTCCCTCCTGATAACGTCCAAAATACGTGAGACAAAGTCTCGTCATCCTCTCTTCTAAGAAGCACTCTGACTGTACTTCGTCCAAGAAAGATTTGTTCATTCTTCTGGCAGTCCATGGTGCATGAATTTCTTCTTCAGTCTTCTTATTAATTGTCCAGCTTTCACATGCATATCAGACAATTGAAAATACCATGGATTGGGTCAGGCACACCTTAGTTCTTAAAGTGACACCTTTGCTTTTTAACACTTCAAAGATATCTTTTGCAGCAGATTTGCTCAATGAAATACATTGTTTGATTTCTTGACTGCTGCTTCCAGGGACATTGATTGTGGATCTGTGGGTGAAGTATAAGCAGCTATCAGTGGGGATCTCCAAGGGATAGCAGAGAGAGTTGTAACAGAGCTCTTTGGCAGGATGGCATATAGCACTCCATTGAATGATGGTGAACTGCCTCCAGCATTGACTTGGCTCGCATGTCTGTCTCTGGGCTGGCAATGATGTTCTTCATTTGGCCAGAGAATGGGTTCTTTCTCAATATCATCTCTGCTCTCCTCCATGTGATCCATCTAAACCAGAAGGTCAGCTTGATCTCTGTCTTTCTTAGGTTCTCTATTTTCCTATCAGCTCCCTGGTAAACTGTAGTTTTAATTTTTATTAATAAATTGTAATTGATTAAATTTCATTAATTTTATACTTTTATCTATCTCTAAATCAAACCTTTGCCTCTCAATTTCCTAAAAAGCGTTTATTCTCTCAAACAGTTTGGTCCATAAAAATCAAGAGCTTTCAAAACTTTTATCCTTTATATGGACTTCAAGAAAATTAACTGTGTGTGTATGTTCCAGTCAAATAATTTTTTTCTAATTCTTATTGTGCTTTAAGTGAAAGTTTACGAACCAAGTCAGTCTCTCATACAAAAACTTATATACACCTTGCTATATACTCCTAGTTGTTCTCTTTCTAATGAGACAGCACACTGCTTCCCTCTCTCTCTTTTTTTGTGTCCATTTGGCCAGCTTCTGACCCACCTCTGCCCTCTCATTTCCTCTCCAGACAGGAGCTGCCCACACAGTCTCATGTGTCTACTTGATCCAAGAAGCTCATTCTTCACCAGTATCATTGTCTATCCCATAGTCCAGTCCAATCCCTGTCTGAAGAGTTGGCTTTGGGAATGGTTCCTGTCTTAGGCTAACAGAAGGTCTGGGGACCATGACCTCTGGGGTCATTCTAGTCTCAGTCAGACCATTAAGTCTGGTCTTTTTTACAAGAATTTGGGGTCTGCATCCCACTGCTCTCCTGCTCCCTCAGGGGTTCTTCATTGTGTTCCCTGTCAGAACAGTCATCAGTTGTAGTCAGGCACCATCTAGTTCTTCTGGTCTCAGGCTGATATGAGAGACTGACTGATATAATTTCTGGTTTATGTGGCCCTTTCTGTCTCTTGGGCTCATAATTACCTTGTGTCTTTGGTGTTCTTCATTCTTCTTTGCTTCAGGTGGGTTGATACCAATTGGTTCATCTTAGGAGGCCACTTGCTAGCATTTAAGATGCCAGATGCCACTCTCCAAAGTGGGATGCAGAATCAAATAATTTTTAAAGTATTATTCTCACCATCCCCCTAAAAAATCTAGTACTCTCTTTTGAAATTTTGGCTTAAATTAATGCCTTGGTGATGGAAACAATGCCAGAGATTGCATGATAGCATCATGCATGCAGAAGGTAAAATGTCATTAAAAAGACAGGAAAGGAAGAAAAGACCAAAATGAGTATCAAAAGTGACTCTAAATCTTACCCTTGAGGGAAGAGTAGCTAAAGTGAACAGAAGAAATGATGAAGTAAAAGAGCTGAACAGAAGATTTCAAAGGGCAGCTCAAGAAGACAAATTACAATGAAATGTGCAAAGACCTGGAGTTAGAAAATCAACAAGGAAGAACACGACTGGCATTCCTCAAGCTAAAAAGACTGAAAAGAAATTCAAGCTTCAAGTTGCAATATTGAAGGCTTCTATGGCGAGAACATTGAACAATATAGAAAGCAGTCAAAGAAGATGGAAGGAATACAATTACTGTACCAGAAAGAATTTCTTGAAGCTCAACCATTTCAGAAGGCAGCATATGATCAAAAAACATTGGTACTGAAGGAAGAAGCACAGACTACACTAAAAACACTGGTGAAAAACAAGGCTCCGGCAGTTGTGGAATACCAATAGAGATGCTTCAACAAACAGATTTAACACTAGAAAACTTATTCATCTATGCCGAGAAGTTTGAAAGAGAGCTATTTGGCCAACCTAATAGAAAAGATCCATATTTGTGCCCAATCTAAAGAAAGGTGATCAAACACAATACGGAGATTATGAAACGATAGTATTGATATGTCATGCTACCAAAATTTTGCTGAAGATAATTCAAAAGTGGATAAAGCCATAAATGGACAAGTAACTGCCAGAAATTTAAGCTGGATTCAGAAGAGGATGTGAAACTAGGGATATCATTGCTCATGACAGATGCATATTGACAGAAAGCAGAGAATACCAGAAAGATGTATACCTGTGTTTTATTGACCATGCAAAGGCATTCAACTATGTAGATCATAAGAAATTATGGATAACATTGAGAAGACTGGAAATTCCAGAATAATTAGTTGTACTTATGAAGAACCTGTACATAGACCAAGAGGCAGCCTTTTGAACAGAATGAGGGGATACTATATGGTTTAATATTAGGAAAGGTGTGTGTCAAGGTTGTGTACTTTCACCATACTTATTCAGTCAGTATGCAGAGGAAATAATCTGAGAATCTGGACTATATGAAGAAGAACACAGCATCAGCACTGAAGGAGGACTCAATAACAACATGAAATATGTAGATAACACAACTTTGTTTGCCAAAAGCGAAGATGACTTGAAGCACTTACTGATGAAGAGCAAAGACTACAACCTTCAGTATGGTTTACACCTGAATGTAAAGAAAAGAAAAAAATCTTTACAACTGGACCAATAAACAACATCATATTAAATGATGAAGTAATTGAAGTTGCCAAGGATTTCATTCTTCTTGGAACAACAATCAATGCCCATGGACACCAAACAACATATTGCATTGGGCAATACTGATGCAAAAGACCCCTTTAAAGTGTTAAAAAGCAAAAGATGTCAATTTATGACCAACGTGCACCTGACAAAGCTGTGGTGCTTTCAGTCATTTCATATGCATGTGAAAGCTGGACACTGAAAAAGGAATACTAAAAAAGAATTGAAACATTTGAATTGTGATTTTGGCAAAGATTGTTGAATATACCAAGGACTGCCAGAAGAACAAACACATCTGTCTTGAAGGAAGGACAGCTGGAATGCTCCTTAGAAGCAAGGATGGAGAGACATTGTCTTGTGTAGTTTGGACATGTCATCATGAGAGAGTAACCACTGGAGAAGGACATCATGCTTGGTAAAGTAATGGATCAGTAAAAAGGAATGAGACCGTCAATGAGATGGTTTGCCACAGTGGCTGCAACAATGGCTCAAGCATAGCAACGATTGTGAGAATGGAACAGGACCAGGCAATGTTTCATTAGCCCTGGGTACCCAGCTGCTAACCAAAAGGTCAGCAGTTCAAATCCACCAGCTTCTCCTTGCAAGCCATATGGAGCAGCTCCACTCTGTCCTGTAGGGGTGCTATGAGTTGAATTGACTCAAGGGCAACAGATTTTTATATATATATAAGTCAAACCAACTGGGCAGCACATAACTGGATCAAAGATCTAAATATGAAACAAGAAATTATAAAGATCGTAGAAGGAAAAATAGGGTCAACCCTAGAGGCCCTATACATGGCATTAACAGGATAAAAACCATAACTAACAATACACAAACATGAGAAGATAAGCTAGATAGCTGGAATCCTCTAAAAATTAAAAGCCTATTCTCATCAAAAGACTTTACGAAAAGAGTAAAAAGAGGACCTATACGCTGTGAAAAAGTATTTGGCTATGACAAGTCCAACAAAGTTCTAATATCTAAATTTTACAGAAAAATCCAACCTCTACAACAAAAAGACAAATAATCCAATTAAAAAATGGGCAAAAGAGAAGAGCAGACACTTCACCAAAGAAGATATTCAAGTGGCTGACATGAGGAAATGCTTGGGATCACTAGCCACTAGAGAAATGTAAATCAAAACCACAATGAGATACCATCTCACCCCAACATTACTGGCACGAATAAAAAAGCAGAAAATAACAAATGTTGGAGAGGCTGCGGGGGGATTGGAACTCTTATGCATTGCTGGCAGGAATGGAAAATGGTACAACCATTTTGGAAAACAGTATAGTGCTTCCTTAAAAAGCTAGAAATAGAAATACCATATAATCCAGCAATCCCACCAGAGCTTTAAGTTATGTAATATGATACCTAGACCAACCACTAAAAAATTATAGAAAGAGATGCAGTCAAAAACACTATAGATAAATTAGAAAATGGCCAAAAGACATAAGGAAGCATTTCAACAAAGAAGACATATTGATGACATATAAGCACATGAACAGATTTTTAACAGTAGGGAAATAAAAATTAAAATCGCAATGAGATAAAACAAACAAAAAAAACCAAACCCACTGCGATCGAGTCGATTCCGACTCCTAGCGACCCTATAGGACAGGGTAGAACTGCCCCATAGAGTTTCCAAGGAGCGCCTGGTGGATTTGAACTGCTGACCTCTTCGTTAGCAGCCGTAGCCCTTAACCACTATGCCACTACGGTTTCCCGCAATGAGATGGCACTACATAGTTGTCAGAACAGCTAAAAAAAAAAAAAAAATAGTATACTGGCAAGTATATGAATACTGTGGAACACTCCTGCATGGCTAATGGGAATGTAAGATGAAACAGTCACTCTGGAAAACAGTTTCTTTAAAAAGGAAAAAAAACAAAATAAACAACAACAACACAGAACTACCCTATTGCACCCCCTGGGCATTTATCCCAGAGAAATTACAATTCATGTTCAAGCAAAAACCTGTACATGAACTTTTATAGCACCTTTATTCTTGCTAGCCAAAAACTGAAAACAACACACATGTCCTTCAAATGGGTGAACGTTTAAAGAAACTATGGTGCATCCATCCCATGGACTAGTACTCAGCAATAAAAAATAAGAAAACTGTTGATAAACACACAACCTGGATGAAGTTCCAGTATATTATGATGAGTGCAAAAAGCCAATCCTAAAAAATCATGTAATGCATGAGTCCATTTATATAATATTTTTCATTTGTCAAAATTATACAAATGAACAGCAGATTAGTGGTGATTAGGAGTTAAAGAGGGATGGGATGAGAGGGAAGTGTGTGTGGCTACAAAGGCATATATGAGCAATCTTTGTGGTGATAGAAATATTCTGTATTTTAACTGTATCAATGGCAATATGCTGGTTGAGTTATTCTATTATAGTTTTGCAAGATATTATTGAGAGAAACTGTGTAAAATGTATATGGAACCCCTCTACTATTTCTTACAACTTGATGTGAATCAATAATTACCTCAAAATAAAGTGCTTAATTAAAAACATTAATATAAGGTGCTTTAAATAAAATGCCATCCTAGAATCATGCAAAATACTGAGCAGTACAATATCCATGAATGAATTTCTGTTTAGTATTTTTGAATTATTTATCATAGAAAAGATACCTGACCCCAGTGACTCTGACCCCATCTGAATATATGATCAGTTACACACACAGACACACATTCATGCCAAGGGTATCTGTGGGCTCAACCTGAAAATGTTCATAAGAGTATTGTAACCATTAACGGTTAATGACTACGGTATACGGCTCTAATTTCACACCATTAAGAGGGGAGAGAACACTTAATTGTACCCATAAGGAACCTGTACATAGACCAGGAGGCAGTCGTATGAACAAAGCAAGGGCATACTGAGTGGTTTAAAATCAGGAAAGGTGTACATCAGGGCTGTATCCTTTCACTATACTTATTCAGTCTGTATTCTGAGCAAAGAATTCTAGAAGCTGGACTATATGAAGAATTGGAGGAAGAGTCATTAACAACCTGTGATATGCGTAGGGCAGAACCTTGCTTGCTGAAGGCAAAGCATTTACTGATGAAGATCAAAGACTATAGCCTTCACTATGGCTTACAACTCAACAAAGAGAAAACAAAAACCTCAAACTAGACAATAAGGAACATCATAATAAACAAAGAAAAGATCAAAGTTGTCAAGGATTTCATTTTACTTGTATCCACAATCAATGCCCTTGAAAGCAGCAGTCAAGAAATCAAACAACATATTGTGTTGGGCAAGTCTACTGCAAAAGACCTCCGTAAGGTGTTAAAAAAGCAAAGACGTCACCATGAGGACTAAGTTGTGCCTGACCCAAACCATGGTGTTTTCAGTTGCCTCATATGCATGTGAAATCTGAACAATGAATAAGGGAAACTAAAGAATTGCTGCCTTTGAATTATGATGTTCAAAAAGAATATTAAATATACCATGGGCTGCCAGAAGAATGAACAAATCTGTCTTGGAAGAAGTACAGCCAGAACACTTCTTAGAAGCAAGAATGATGAGACTATGTCTCATGTACCTTGGACATGTCATCAGGAGGAATCACTTCCTAGAGTAAGTCATCATACTTGGTAAAGTAGAGGGTCAGCAAAAGAGAGGAAGACCCTCAATGAGATGGATTGACATAGTGGTTTCAAAATGGGTTCAAGCATAGCAACTATTGTGCAGATGGCACATGACGGGGCAATATTTCGTTCTGTTGTACATAGGGTGGCTATGGGTTGGAACCGACTCAATGGCACTTAACAAGAGTGGAGGGAACTGAAACTGAGCCACCTACACTCAGTCAGGTCATTTAGGACTTCATAATCTTTGAAGGGAGGCCAATAAAATTCACCTCAACCACTTGGAGAAGCTATAATGAGAAAGGCCTTCCTGGGCAGCAAGTAAATGAGAAGGAATTTGGGAGATATCAGACATTCTCTAATTTTCTGGGCTAGAAAATAGCATGCAAATTGGTTCACATCCAGGAAATTCCATAGGCCCTTAGAGAGTGGGGATAAAAAAGCCCCACTGGGAAACTTTCACCACCTAGAAAACACAGAACTACCCAGGGAAACAAGTTTCACTGAAGAATTCACAGGAAGACAAAAATCTCAAACCAGACAAGGAAAAGGGTGTGTTAGGAAATTCACCAGGAAAAGTAACTTTCTTCCCATGATCTGGAAGTAAGAGTAGGATATGGAAGTTTTAATATAAGTTCATTGTATTTGTTTCTTGTGTGAAGTTACAGAAAAGAAAGGAAAGTATGGGTGACCAAAATATTTATAATATGTTACTTTTACATTTTTAAAAGAAAGTTGAAAAAAATGACAAAATCCTTTTAATTTTGTTTTTGGATACAGGAATGCTTATATTACTCTTGCACTGTTTTGTATATTAAATTTTCAGAAAACAACAAAACCCCCAAAACTGAGAGGGGACACTGGAATTAGCTGGGGTGTCTGATTTAAAACATAGCAGATCACTTCAGATATTCTTTTTCATTTAGTGTAAGCAATTTATGAGCAGAAAACCTAAAAATAAAACTTAAAATGTCACTATGCTGATGTTGATATAATTACCACAATGATCCACTTTTTTGAAGGTATCTCAAAGGTTTCAATAATGAAATAGCATTCTTTGCAGGAATATTTATATTGTATCAAGAAATCCCTCTGGTTATGAATCAAAAGGGTCTACAAAGGATAAACAAAGTCTAAAATTCACAGAAGTACAGCTCACTACACTGAAATATAGAACAATGTGCAAGATAACTAACAAATTATTTAAGAAATAGTTTGACAGCAAGGGAACAGTGAGTGTTTCCATACAGTTAAAAATGAAGACCTAGTTTTACATGGTCTATTCCCTTCTGGCCCTTTTTGAATAGTTTAAAATACAACATAAAAAATAACCTTAGATGTTTAAAAAAAAAATGTAAAGGATTTGTTTTGTTTCCTTAGGTAACTCTATTTAAATATTGTTTACGAATCTTTCTCACAAAATGCTGATGTCATTGTTGACACCAAAAGCATTCTTGATTTCAAATTTCATGAATTCTGCAAATAAGTAGACACGAGTCTTTTGGATATGAACTGCCAACCTTTTGGTTAGCAGCTGGGCTCTTAACCACTACGCCACCAGGGCTCCTTTATAAGTAATAAATTCATAGGCTCTCAATATTGTCAATTTATAGTTCCTTACACACTAAGGTATAAATCTGTGTAACCAGTTAGTTCAAAAGCCTCTACTAGCCTATAACTAACAATGACTTTATAGATTAATCCATGGCATTATTATTGATGGCAATACTTATATAAATGTAATAGTAAATTGACATAATAGAAAAACATTTTCATTATTAATTTGTTTATAGCTTGCAAATTCTGATTTGCTCAATTTATTGTTACATCTCAGCTCTATTTCGAGAATAAAATGTGTTCACATCCACCCAGTAAAAGGTTGAGATATTAGAGAAAATACAACTGTTTTTTACAGAATCATTACTTAGAAATCACAAGGCATAGTAGAGGTACCCGTTTATAGAAAAACATGATCAAATTTTCCTAATTAAGAAAAAGATAAAGGGAAAGGGGAGAGAAAGGGAGGGGGAGAAAATACTTAGCATCTACTGAAAAATATTCTCAGGCTGAATATAGAGTTCTGTGGTCCAATATAGTTTAGAAAAAGGGGATTCATTTCCTATGCCATGCTTTTTTTCTTTTTTTGATTGTTTATCATCTAATTTTTAATAATATCTTATAAGGCAGGCATTTTGTAAAATACACTTGGATAAAAGATGCTGAGTACAAGTTCTTAAAGTTATAATGAAGAATTTGGACTGTTAGACAAATATGAGATAGCAGGGTTTGCACTTCCACCTTGGATGTAGACGACCTCCAGAGAACATCAGTCCTGACCGTTCCAATCTCAACACAGCAAAAGCCTGGTAATCTATAAAATCATAATTTCCTTGATTCCATCAGAGAGATGAGGTAACAAGGCAATCAAATAAACTGAATTCCAAAGAGACTTCTTCGATGAAGATGGTTCACATGAACTGTGTCAGATTTGGCAGATCATGTGAGAAAGAAGTACCCTCTTACAAGAGAGAAGATGTCAGAAATTGAATGAGGTAGTAAATCCCACATCTGAGAAGATGGGTCATTTGGGACACTTGGGGGCTCCAGACACAAAAGAAGTTTGCATTCCCTAATAAAAACTCTTTTTCATGGGCTTTCATTGGTACTTGGGAGAAAGATTTGGGTGGAGCAGGAGACCAGTGACACTCCTGATTGATGCAGGTGAGTGAAAGTGTTAAATAATTAGGGCAGGGTCAACAAATGTCACCCCCAGGAAACAGGAAAAGATCTATCACTTGAGAATGGTGGGAGAAGCACAAACACTTTGCTTTGGTGGAGAGATGATTAGCAGGACCCCTCCTGGGCAGAGGAACAAGCAGTAGTGAGCTATCCCTGGGAGAGGGCAGGTAACACTATCCAAGAACAACCACAGATGGATGACAGTTTGGCCACCACCGGGAGGAGAACAGGATTGCTGAAAAAAGCCCAGCCTAAGGCCAAGGTGAACGAGGCCTGCCTAATGGCTAACAAATAAGCCACTAACTAAAACCCAAACCAAACCCACTGTCCTCAAGTCGATTTCAACTCGTATCAACCCCCTAGGACAGAGTAGAACTGCCCCCATAGAGTTTCCAAGGCTGTAAATCTTTAAGGAAGCAGACTGCCACATCTTTCTCCCATCAAGTAGTTGATGGGTTTGAACCTCCAACCTTTCAGTTAGCTCTTTAACCACTATGCCACCAGGGCTCCAGAAATGGAGCTAAAATGGTATTAAAAAATTAATTCATTCAAAAGGCAGGAAGGGGGGAGGAGAATGGGAGTAGGTGGGAGAAATAAAATACAGCTAGCAATAACTAACCATATCAATAATTATAATAAATGTAAATGTAATCATAAGTGTGTATATATCTAACAATAGAGTTTCAATAAACATGAAGCAAAAAGTGATACAACTGAAAGAAAAAATAGACATAGCTAGTATTATAATTGGAGACTTCAGCTTTTATCTCTCAGTAATCAATAGGACAAGCAGTCAGAAAATCGGTAAGTATATAAGAAGGCCTGAATAGCACTATCAACCAACTTGACATAATTGACATTTATTGAGCACATCGCCCAAAGAGAGCATAAAACACATTCTTTTTGAGTGCACATGGAAAATTAGCCAGGTAACTCATATTTTGAACCATTAAACAGCTTTAACAGAATTAAAATTATATAATGTATATTCTCTGACAACAATGGAATTAAACTAAAAATCAGTAGCAAAAAGGTATAAGCAGTTCCTGAATTAGGAACATCTAACATACAGACAACTCATTCATACCTAAAAATGGACAAAACCTGTTGACAAAACCCATCGTCATCGATTCCGACTCACAGCGATCCTGTAGGACAGAATAGAACTGCCCCATAGAGTTTCCAAGGAGTGGCTGGTGGATGTAAACTGCTGACCTTTAGTTAGCAGCTGACTGCTTAACCACTGCGTATATTAAAATTTTGAGTTAAATACAATGGTTCCCAATAACGAAAACATTATATGCAGTTTGTTTTTCAAGTGTTTTATATGCATAGAACAGAGCCCTGGTGGTGCAATGGTTAAGAGCTATGGCTGCTAAGCAATGGGTTTGGCTTTTTTGGTTTTACATGCATAGAAAGGTTAAACATATACTATATACTAACAAACACTTGACTAAAGCTGAATGAGAACTGTATGTACCTATTGCAACTTACCTACAAATTTAACTTAAAGACAGACTTAGGAATGGATCTCATTTGTAACCCTAGGACTGCTTGTAATTGGAAAATTCCACAAATATAATTAAAGAATATACATCTAAATAAGCTATGAATCAAATTTGTAGTAACAAGTGAAATTAAAACATTTTGAATTGAACAAAAATGAAAGGATAACATGCCAAAAGTCATGGGAAAAAGCTAAAACAGTGCTTAGAGAAAAAATTATAAAATTAAAGATTTATGCTATAAAATAAGGAAGGATTCAAATCACTAAGCTTAGCTTCTAACGTAAGAAACCAAGAAAAGCAGAGCAAATTAAACTCGAAGCAAGAAGGGAGAAAATAAATATAAGAGCAGAAATAAATAAATTGAAAATAAGCCAAAAAATAGAGATCAATAATGAAACCAAAAATCTATCCTTGAACATATCAGTAAAATTGATAAAACTCCACCCAGGTTGGTCAAGAAAGTCAGATAAGATACACACATACCACCCTCACTATAGACATTATGCAAAAGGTTAAAAATAGCTTGTTACCAGTAACTCATGTCAGCAGATTTGGTCACTTAAATGAAATAGGCTAATTATTTGAAAGACGCAGACTACCAAAGCTTATACAAGATGAAATTCCTAATCTGAACAGCCCTATGCAGTGTGTGTGTATGTGTGTGTGTATATATATATATGTCAAAAAAAAAAAAAAACCTTTGCCATCGAGTACATTCCGACTCATAGCGACCCTATAGGACAGAGTAGAACTGCCCCATAGAGTTTCCAAGGAGTGCCTAGTGGATTAGAACTGCGGACCTTTTGATTAGTAGCCCTAGCTCTTAAGCACTACGCTACCAGGGTTTCCATATATATGGCACACGGCTATTTAATGTAATTTACAGTTAAATACTTCCCTGCAAAAGAAATGTCAGCTGAGATGGTTTCATTGACAAGTTCTATCAAACATTTTAGGAAGAAATTAGATCAATTGTACTCCAAATCCTTCCAGAATAGGAAAGGAGGAAGCACATAAAAAGTAATTAAAAAAAAAAAAAAAACCCTTGCGGTCAAGTTGATTCCGAGTCATAGCAACTGTATAGGACAGAACAGAACTGCCCCATAGGGTTTCCAAGGACTGGCTGGTGGATTTGAACTGCCAACCTTTTGGCTACAGCTGTACCTTTAATATTATTCTGATGAAATTTAATGCAGGAAATGAAAACTACGAATCATTCACAAGAAAAATAAAAAGATTTAAATAAATGGGGAGGTATACGTATTAATGGATCTAAAGACTCAGTATTACTAAAATGCCATTTTCCCCCAAACTGCTCAATGAATTTCACACAGTAACAATAAAAACCCCTATAGGCTTCCTTTTTTAAAACCAAGGCAGCCAGAATGGCCAAAACTATTTTAGGAAAAAAAAAAAATTTTTTTTTTGAGAACTCATACTACCTAAACAAGACTCAGTATAAAAAAAAAAAAAAAAAATAGTATTGGCAAAATGATAGAAGAATATAGTTCAGAAATAAACCTATATAAACCCCAAAAACCTATTGCTGTCAAGTTGATTACATGGTCAACTTATTTTCTACAAAGGTGCCAAAATAATTCAATGAAGAAGGAATAGTCTTTTTGATAAATGTTGATAGAAAAATTGGACACCAATATGGAAAAAATTTTTTTAATTTGTACCCTTATCTCATACTGTGTACAAAAATTAAAACATAATAAATCACCAAACTAAGTGTGAAATCTAAAATTATGAGACTTCTTCCAGGAAATGTCAGAGAAAAATCTTCATGACCTAGCACTAAATTAGGAAAAGACTTTCTAGATGGGACACAAAAAGAATGAAGGATGACAGAAAAATTTAATAAATTGCATTCCATCAAAGTGTAAAACATGTACTTTTTGAAAGGCATTGCTAAAACGTGAAAAGATAAGCCACAGGCTGGGAAAAGTATTTGTAAAATACATACCTGATAAAGAACTTGTATCCAAAATATATAAATAGTTGTCACAAATCATTAACGGGAAAACAAGAAAACAATCCTTACCAAACAGAAGGGCAACATATTCGAAGGATCACTTCAACAAATGTGGGATACGAACTTCAAATGACCATACAAAATGATACTCAGCGTCATTACTCATTAGGGAAATGCAAATTAAAAAACACAATAAAGATTATTGCTACTACACAACTATTAAAATAACTCAGATTTTCAATAACTGGCAGTACCAAGTGCTGCTGAGAATGTGGCAAAACCAGAACGTGCATACATCACTTCTGGGAATGCAAAATGGTACAGCCACTTTGGAAGACAGCTTGGCCATCTTTTGTTATATTAAACGTACACTTACTATAACCAGTGAACGCCAAACCCACTGCCATCGAGCGTAATCTGACTCATGGTGACCCTGTAGGACAGAGCTGAGTTGCCCCATAGGGTTTCCAAGGCTGTGAGCTTTACAGAAGCAGACTGCCACATCTCTCTCCCAGGGAGTGGCTGATGGGTTCCAACTGCTGACCTTTTGGTTAACGGCCGAGCGCTTAAACCACTGTGCTACCAGGGCTACATTACCTAGCAGTCCCACCCCTAGAACTATAAATGCGTATTTACATACACACACACTTGTTCAATATTTACAGCAGCTTTATTCATAATCGTCAAAAGCTGAGGAAAAAAAAATGCACACCAACTTGTGTTAATTAATCCATACAAGGAAATGCTACGGCCATAAAAAAGGAGCAAACTACTGACAGATGCGTTTGGAAATGTATGACTTTCAAAATCATTATGCTATGTGAAAAAAGCCAGACACCAAAGGTTACTGTCTGTGTAATTCCATTTACATGATATTCCCGGAAAGGTAGAAGTATAGGAACAGAGACCAGAGCAATCCTTGCCGGTAGCTGAAGTGGGAGGATTGATTACAAAGACGCAGGGGGGAACTCTTTGTGGTGACAGAAATATTTTATGTTTTTATTATAGGATGGTTGTACAAGTAAAGCGGAAACCCTGGTGGCGTAGTGGTTAAGTGCTACGGCTGCTAACCAAAGGGTCAGCAGTTTGAATCCGCCAGGCACTCCTTGGAAACTCTATGGGGCAGTTCTACTCTGTCCTATAGGGTCGCTATGAGTCAGAATCGACTCGACGGCGCTGGGTTTCGTTTTGGTTTTATTTTATACAAGTAAATACTTTTGAAAAATTCATCAAACTATATCCCTAACAAGGGTGAATTTTACTGTGTATAAAGTACACCTCAATAAATTTTATTTAAAATAAAAAGAAGCAGTGACTGCTAATCACTAGAATGAGTTTGCTAAATATAATCAGGCCAAAATGACAACATTGCTTCTTACGATGGCATTCCTTCAAAGTCAGACATGGTCTTCACTAGTTTAATAAGGCACTTGGGATAATGGATTTAATGCATTAAATGAAAACTACAAGCAGCAGTGAACAAGATCAAAGAAGATTTCAATAAATGGAGTGATACACCATGCTAGTGGATCTGAAGACACGATAGAGCTAAACTGTCAGTTCTCCCAAATTATTCAGTAGATTCCATACGAAAAAAAAAAAAAAAAAAAAATCCAAATGTCAGGTTTTTTTTTTTTTGGTACAAGTTGACAAATTGATTGTAAAATGAATGTTAAAAAATCAGAACAGAATAGCCAAAACAATTTTGTAAAAGAAGAAAAAGTTGGAGGACTCAAATATCTGATTTCAAGATTTTTGATAACTTTGAATATTTGTGCAAAGCAGTGAAGAAATTACAAAAATAATTTATATAGTTCTAAAAATATCTATTTAAATTGTTTTAAATAATGGATCAGTGCCAACCTCGGGGAAGTTTCCTAGCTCTTTTTTTTTTTTCTTTTTGTCTGCCCTTGGTCCTAGCCTGTTTATCACGGTTTCCTAATAATGTAGGAAAAAAATCTAGAAATATACTTACCGAATCTGAATATGAAACAAGCTTGGGCATAACCTATCCTTCAAGGAATGATCTAATCAGACTCAGACTTGTTAAAATACAACATGAAATAACTTTGAAGCAACAACTTTTAAATGAACGGAAATAATTATAAAAACGTGTATTTATAGTCTTAAAAAAAAATCACTTCGAAGTTGACAGGATACAAATCGCCTGGTCTGAGAGCAATTCATGTGAAAAACAAATTTGTGTTAACTGCCAATATGGTAAAGAAGACAAAAGTAGAGGGTTACTGATTAACATGCTAATGTAAACCTGGTCAGCATTACTGGGAGCATCTAGATTGGGAAATAAAGCCATACAACAAAGTGGTGATAAATAATTACCGCATGTAGAAGGAGGAATAGTTACAGGAACTAAGATATTGAATCTGAAGAAAGTGAAACAGTTGGTCCAGAGAGTTGAACATTTTAATATTTGAATGGTTGCCAGTTGAAAGAGGAATAAGACTTTTAATGTTTTCACAAATAAGAATTTCAGTGAGATATAAATGGCACAATCAACGGCACAAGCCTTGTACGAATTTTGAGGAATCAGACTGTCCTTCCAAAAACAGAGCTTCCGTAGGAGTCCTGTTGACCTTGTCAGAACTTTCATTGAAAATATTTCTGCACTGAAAATACTAATAGATTAGAGGATCATTCCAGAGTACCGGTTTCTTTAAAATTATTTTAATATTTTTAATCAGTAATTAAATACAACTGTGTAATCATGGGAGCCCTGGTGGTGCAGTGGTTAAGAGCTATGGAAAGCTACGGCTGCTAACCCAAAGGTCGCCAGTTCAAAACCACCAGCCTCTCCTTGGAAATCCTATGGGGCAGTTCTACTCTGTTCTATGGAGTCGCTGTGAGTCAGAATCGGCTTGACGGAAATGGGTAAGGTAAGGTAAGATATGTAATCATACTCTTTACTTGATCTAAAATATGGATAAACCGATAAGGATATTGCAAATCAGAATATTAGAAAGAAGGCAATAGTCCTTTTCCCCTACTTAAAAAAAAAAAAAAAAAAAAAACAGCCCTATATAAATAAGGAAAAAACAGAACAAATGTTCTGTCATCTATCTGGTTAATGGCTGCTGTCATCGTTTACAAATTTAGAATTATCTGATCACCTCTAAATTGTATAATCTCTATTTAAAATTACAACATTTTGATTACATTAAACCATGTTAATCTGATATATAATCTATAATCTTTATAGGCAGTATCTAATTTAATCCGTGTGTGTGTGTGTGTGTGTGTGTGTGTGTGGCAAAACAAGATTAAACCCTTTGTGGTCCAGTAGATTCTGACTCACAGCGACCCAATAGTTAAACATTACTCACTAATATTCTTTGCTTGGAAACCAGCTGCATTAAAAACCGTAATAATAGATCTGGTTTCGGTTGTGTAAATAGTTTAAATCGGCTTATTAAAACTGTCGTAGATAAACATCTCACGATATTTTAGGTGAAAGTATTATTTAATGGAGAAACATACTAAATGCATCAGTAGAAATATTATATCTCACAAGAAATTTCTCCCTATTAAAAGCAAGATATATTTCCCATGGGAGATTCAAGCCTTTCAGGACCAACTTGAGTAAATGGAAAATCAGTAGTCAAAAGAAATATTTGTTTCACTGAAATGTATTATTCTTTAAGTTTAGCAATAAGAGCTACTGTCTATGTGATATCCCTTATCTTGCTGGTAGTTTTGTTCTTTCTCTGTTAAAATATTTTCATTTTAAATAAGAAAAATGAATTTCCCCGTTTAAATGCTTATTCTGTACTGCCACAATGCAAAACAGTCACTTTCCCACTGTCATAATGTCAAAGAGGAAGCTTTTTATCCTTGAAATATGATTAACCCTGTGAGAAGAATAACCTGAGTGCCTTGGGAGATAAGTGGTAGGATGCTATTAAAGCAATAATTGAGAAAAATTGTTGCCCACATAGCATGATAAAGCTGCAAAATATATCTAATTCCTATTTATTGCTGATAATAAATATTTTTCTTCTAGGAAACTAGTAAAACAAAGAATAGTAAATCTATCCAAAATTACATTTGGAAACAAATGAGATTTGCTAATTTAATACAAAAAAATTTTTCAAACTTTTTGCTTCTGAAAATTATTTTCATATGAGAGCATGTTTCTAAAAAAAAAAATAACATGAAACTAAGTTCATGAAGTATGACTGGTCACTCTGTACTATTCAAATAATAAGAAAAAAATACTGTTACTCCACTTCTACACCACTTAGAATGTATGTAGACTATTCATATCAACCAATACTCTTTGGAAAGCTGAAGGTTTTATACTACAAATTAATTGAGCTTATGATTGTAAAAAATAGGCAAAAGAAATACTAGATTGATGAGAATTGAGCTTTTTATGAATTTTTCTAAAAACTTGTATTCTTTAAATAGCAAAATTCAGATTCACTGAATTTGAGGGAATTTAAATCTTTATTTGTAAAATACTAAAATTTTTTTCTTCCTTTTAAAAAAAATTCTATAATAGATGTAGTGTGTTTAGCATACAGTCCTCAAAGTATGTTCCTAGAATAGTTTATATTCATCAGAGTCTCCTTTTCATCAGGACTGAAGAAAGTTTGAGGGCCATTATTTTACTCTCTCAGAGCTGAAGTGGGTGTCAGTCACAAAATGTTGTATGTGGGGGACATACTTGGTTTCAACAAGCTCCACAGTTTACTGCTAATCGAAGCAAGTAATGTAACATAGCCCTTTAGAGTCAAGCTGCTCACAGTGCCCAGGCCATTCTGACTTAAAATGGTGCTGTCTTTGTTCTTTTTGCTGTTCGCTCTAAGGTATAGTGCTGCCATTGATATATAAGTTAAAATAAAAACTTTAAAATATTTTATTTATTATTATTAGTCAAAAACAAAATGATGTGAACCCAGGACAATTAGTTTGGTCATTCTCTTTATTGAAATGACTATTCTTCTCTGTTATTTAAATGATAAGAAATAAATTGCTCAGTACACTTTAAAGACACCCACAATTGTCAATTTCTAAAACATGCGAGTAAAATTTGCAGGTCATCTATATAGAGAATTGTTTGCTTTCATATGATCATAAAAATATGTCTCACATGATTTTTTTAATTCTTCTTATTATTAAGTTTCAAGAGTCCTTTACATTTTTTTTTCACATGTTGGATATCAGTACTTTATCAGATAAGTTGTTTGCAGATAATTTCTCCCAGTCTGTGTATTTTCTTTTCACATTCTTAACCCTTTTTTTTTTTACTTTTGTAAAAATACGGTTGACACAACATTTGCCAATTGAATGTTTATCACATGTATAATTCAGTGAGATCTATTACGTAAATAATGTTTCACAACCATCACTGGTACCTGTTGCTGGATTTTCCATCCCCAGTTTATGGTGATTAATTGTGTCTTTTGAAGTGCAAATATCTTTAATTTTTATGAGGCCTAATTGCAGTCTTCCTCCACACGCCTGTTAGTTTGTCATACTGTGGGGGCTTCTGTGTTATCGTGATGCTGGAAGCTATGCCACCAGTATTCAAATACCGGTAGAGTCACCCATGGTGGACAGGTTTCAGCTAAGCTTCCAGCTAAGAAGGACTAGGAGGAAAGATCTGGCAGTTTACTTCTGAAAAGAATTAGCCAGTGAAAAACTTTATGAATAGCAGCAGAAGATTGTCTGGTATAGTGCCGGAAGATGAGCTCCCCAGGTTGGAAGGCACTCAAAATATGACTAGGGAAGATCTAACTCCTCAAAGTAGAGACAACCTTAATGACGTGGATGGAGTCAAGCTTTCAGGACCTTCATTTGCTGATGTGGCATGCCTGAAAATGAGAAGGTACAGCTGCAAACATCCATTAATAACTGGAATGTGAAATGTAGAAAGTGTGAATCTAAGAAAACTGGAAATTGTCAAAAATGAAATGGAATGCATTATTTTCAGTATTTTTGTTAGTTTGGTAGGCATTAGTGAGCTGAAATGGACTGGTATTGGCCATTTTGAATCAGACACTCATATGGTCTACTATGCCGGGAATGACAAATTGAGGAGGAGTGGCATTGCATTCACCATCAAAAAGAACATTTCAAGATCTATTCTGAAGTACAAGGCTGTCAGTGATAGAATAACATTCATATGTCTACAAGGAAGACTAGTCAATATGACAGTTACTCAAATTTATGCACCAACCGCTAAGGCCAAAGATGAAGACATTGAAGATTTTTAACATGTTCTGCAGTCTGAAATTGGTTAAACATGCAGTCAGGATGCACTGATAATTACTGGTGATTGGAATGCAAAAGTTGAAAACAAAGTGGAAGGATCAATAGTTGGAAAATATGGCCTTGGTTATATTAGAAATGATGAAGGAGATCACACGATATAATTGTGCAGGACCAAGGACTTGTTCATTGCAAATACCTTTTTTCAACAACATAAACAGCGACTATACATGTGGATCTTGCCAGACAGAATACACAAGGATCATCTGTGGAAAGACACAGTGGAAAAGCTCAATATCATCAGTCAGAACAAGGCCAGGGTGGACTGCGGATCAGATCATTAATTGCTCATAGTTCAAGTTGAAGCTGAGGAAAATTAGAACAAGTCCACAGGAGCCAAAGTATATCCCACCTGAATTTAGAGACCATTTAAAGAATAGATTTGACATGTTGAACACTAACGACTGAAGACCAGACGAGTTGTGGAATGACATCACAGACATCATGTGCAGAAACCAAGAAGTGATTAAACAGACTAGGAAAGAAAGAAAAGACCAAAATGGATGTTGGAAGAGACTCTGAAACTTGCTCTTAAACGTTGAGTAGCTAAGACAAATGGAAGAAATGATGAAGTAAGAGAACTGAACAGAAGATTTCAAAGGGTGGCTTGAGAAGACAAAGTATTTAAATGACATGTGCAAAGGCCTGGAGTTAGAAATCAAAAAGGAAGAACACATTTGGCATTTCTTAAGCTGAAACAAGTGAAGAAAAAATTCAAGCCTCAAGTTGCAATATTGAAATATTCTACAGGAATAATATTAAATGAAGCAAGAAGCATCAAAAGAAGAGGGAAGGAATACAGAGTCACAATACCAAAAAGAACTGATCCACTTTAAACCATTTCAGGAGGTAACATATGATCAGGAACTGATGGTGTTGAAGGAAGAGGTTCACGCTGCTCTGAAGACATTGACGAAAAACAAGGCTCCAAGAATTGACAGAACACCAGTTGAGATGTTTCAACAAATGGATGCAGCACTGGAAGTGCTCACTTGACTGTGCCAAGAAATTTGGAAGACTGCTACCTGGCCAGTCAACTGGAGGAGATCCATATTTATGCTTATTCCACAGAACGGTGATCCAACAGAATGTGGGAATTATGGAACAATATCATTAATATCACAAGCAAGTAAAATTTGGCTGAAGATCATTCAAGAGCGGCTGCAGAAGTGCATCAATGGGGAACTGCCAGAAATTCAGTTCAGATTCAGAAGAGGACATGGAACAAGGGATATCATTGCTGATGTCAGGTGGTTCCTGGCTAAAAGCAGAGAATACCAGAAAGATTTCCTGTGTTTTATTGACTATGTAAGGGCATTTGACTGTGTGGGTCATAACAAATCATGAATAACTTTGCAAAAAATGAAAATTCCAGAACACTTAATTGTGCTCATGAGGAACCTGCACATAGGCCAAACGGCAGTCATTTGAACAGAACAAGGGGTTACTCCATGGTTTAAAATCAGGAAAGGTGTGCATTAAGGTCGTATCTTTCACCATACTTCTTCAGGCTGTATGCTGAGCAAATAATCTGAGAATCCGAACTATAAGAAGAAGAATAGGGCATCAGGATTAGAGCAAGACTCATTAACAACCTGTGTCATTCAGATGACACAACCTTGCTTGCTGAAAGTGAAAAGGACTTGAAGCACTTACTGATAAAGATCAAAGACTACAGCCTTCAGTATGGATTACACCTCAACATAAAGAAAACAAAAATCTTCGCAACTGGACCAATGAGCAACATCATGATAAAGGGAGAAAAGATTGAAGTAGTCAAGGATTTCATTTGACTTGGATCCATGATCAACACCCATGGAAGCAGCAGTCAAGAAATCAAAAGACGCATTGCTTTGGGAAAATGTGAGGCAAAAGACCACTTTAAAGTGTTAAAAAGCAAACATGTCACCTTGAAGATTAAGGTGCACCTGACCCATACAACGGTGTTTTCAATTGCCTCATATGCATATAAAAGCTGCGCAATGAATAAGGAAGACCGAAGAGGAACTAACGCCTTTGAATTATGATGTTTGCAAAGAATATTGAATATACCATGGACTGCTAAAATAACAAAGCTGTCTTGGAAGATGTACAGCCAGAATGCTCCTTAGAAACACAGATGGCAAGACTTCTTCTCACATATTTTTGACATCTGATCAGGAGTAATCAGTCCCTAGAGAAGGACATCATGTTTGGTAAAGTAGAGGGTCAGTGAAAGAGAGGAAGACCCTCAATGAGATGGATTGACACAGTGGCTGCAACAATGGGCTGAAGCATAACAAGGTTGTGAGGATGCTGTTGTACATACGGTTGCTATGAGTTGAAACCAAGTCGACAACACCTGACAACAACTGGAGTCTTTGAGTAGTTTAAGCAGTTAATGAACTAGGCTGCTAACTGGAAAGTTGGAAGTTCAAGTCCACACAGAGGCATTTTGGAATAAAGTCCTGGTGATCTGTTAAAAAATAAATCAGCCATTGAAATCTTTATGGAGCACAGTTTTACTGTGACACACATGAGTTGGAATACACAAGTAAATGATTTGGTTTGGTTTAACTTATTGTTTTATTTATTTCTTGTGATTTTGGTACAGTAGTTAAGAAGCAGTCACCTAACTCAAGGTCACAAGATTTACTCCTGTGTCCACTGAGAAATTTTATAGGTTTAGCTTTTACATTTGGTTGTATGACCCATATTGTGTAATGTTTGTATTTATTGTGAGATAAGGGTCAAAATTCTTCTTTTTGCATTTAGATATCCAATTGTCCCGCAAAATTTGTTGAAAAGACTACTTGTCTCATTGTATTGCCTTAACACTTTTGTCAAAAATAAATTGACCATAAGTATACAAATTTATATCTATAGTCTCACTTTTATTCCGTTGATCTAAATGTCTATCCTTATGCCAATACTATACTCTTTTGATTACTATGGCTTTGTAGTAAGTTTTAAAATTGGGAAATCTAAGTCTTCCAACTTTATTCTCTTTCAAAATTGTTTGACTATTTTGGGTCCTTTGTATACCTTCTCCTCGCTTATTGACTATCTCATTTGACATTTTGCATTTATGGCAATAGTGAAAATATCTACTGACTGTTTTATGCATTAACAACATACTTCTGGCAGTAACAAATGCCAAGGTGTGAAGTGAGAGTAACACTAGCTTGGATGGTTAAGGTTATGTGTCAACTTGGCTGGGCTATGATTCTCAGTGTTTTGTCAGTTATTTAATGATATAGCTTGGCAGTTGTGTAATGATGTAGTCATCCTCCATTTTGTGATCTGATGTGGTCATCTTCCATTTTCACATAACTCCAATTTCACATAATGACCTGGTCTTTGGAACTTAGTTGTGTCAAAAGTGAAGAGAGGGTGTACTTTCATATAATTTTAGGATTATCTTGCCTGTTTTTGCAAAAGAGCCTCCTGCAGTTTTGATACAAATTACATTGGAACTCTACAGCAATTTGGGGAAAATAGTTATTTTAATATTGTTGAATTTTCCAAACCACAAGCATAGAATTTCTCTCATTTATTTAGATCTTTGATTTCTTTCAACAACTTTTAGTAGTTTCAGTGTGCACTTGTTTTTGTAAATTGGTTCCTAAATAGTTTGTTCTATTTGATACTTTTGTGAATGGAATTATTTTCTTGACTATATGTTTCGGATTATTTATTGCAAGTGTATATTACCATAGTTTTTGTATGTTGATCTTGTATCTTGTGACCTTGCTGAAGTCCTTTATTTGCTTTAGTGGTTGTGTGTGTGTGCGCACACGCTCGTGTGTGTGTGTAGATGTGTATATTTACTCCTTAGAATTTTATATATGTAGGATCATGTTGTCTGCAAATAAAGACAGTTTTATTTTCTCCCTTTCCAATACTCGTGCTTTTTATTTAATTTTCTTGCATGATTTTTTTTGTTTTAAAACCTCCAGTGTAATATTGAATATAGGTAGTAAAATCAGACATCCTTGCATTTTTTTTTTTTTTTAAATCTTGGGGAGAAAGCAGTTAGTCCGTCACCCCTGTGATGTTAGCTATACATTTTTTTTGTAGATGCCATTTATCAGGTTGAGGAAGTTCCCTGTTATTACTAGTCTCTGGAGATTTTTTAGCATGAATGAAAGGGTATTGGATTGTCAAATTATTTTTCTGCATAGTGAAATCAGCAATTTTTTTTTCCTTTATAGAAGTTCTTTAAAGTAATAAAAATTAGGTATAAGCAAGACTTAGTCTTTTCCTCTTCTTTTCTAAAAGAATACAACCAAAAATTAGTTACGTGGTGTGCTAAAAGTCAATGCAAAATTCGCAATTATGTATGCAGTTCGTGGTAATGGACTCTTGGACTCTTAGGTCTCACATAATAATAAAGCCTAGAGATTCTTAAAAATGATTCTTGTCCCTGTTAAATAATTTCATTTATATTTGTCTTTCAGTAATAAAAATAGGAAATCCACAAGGATCTGTTTCCAACTCTGTTGATTGAAAACCATTTTAAGAGTCTTAACTGTAGTTGCAATAACAGTTAAACTAAGCTGGAATATTTTTAAATCCATTTTTTGTATGAATTTAATGTTATGCTTTCACCAAAGATTTTTTAAATGAGGTATACGTCTTATATGCAGTTTTTAGCAGCAGCTTTTAGCACTAGGTGTGATAAGTGAAGTATATGCCAATTTTAATCGGTAACGAGAGAGAGGGAAAGAGGAACTTAATGGATATGATATCTCAGGTTTATATCGTGTAGACAGTAACTGAGGACCTGGTAAAATTCCACATAATTTTTAAAAGTCAGTTGAACTCAAACCTGCCAGGAGAAAAAAATTAAACTATTTTATTAAAAATTTATGAATTATTTCATAAAACTAATCAACATGTCTTCACTACAATGCTAGCTAGTATGTTAGGGCATCGGTATGTGTTTTACAATGTATAATAAGAGCTAACATTTATTAAGCACCTTTATACTATAGGCAATGGGTCTGGGTATACTACAGGCACTATACTGAGAGATTTAAAAGGATTGTTCACAAAACAACTGTCTGGCAAAATTGTTTATTAATTACGCAGACTTGGGCGACAACTTAACTCTTTGTGCTTGGGTTTCTTTACGTTAAAAAAAAAAATGAACGAAAGAAAGAAAAAGATAAGAATGGTAACCAAATTTATTGTTGTTGTTGGGTACCGTCAAGTTGATTTTCGACTTATAGTGACCCCGTGTGACAGAGTAGAACTGTCCCATTGGGTTTTCTAGGCTGTAATCTTTACAGAAGCAGATCGTCAGGTCTTTCTTCCATGGGACTGCTGGGTGGATTCAAACCACCAACCTTTTGGTTAGCAGCTGAGCTTTCAGTCTTTGTGTCACCACAACAGGGTTGTAGAAATAATGCAAAGACTCAGTAATTTTAAAGAGTTTAGAACAAGACCATACATATTGAAGTTGTTGACTCACAGTGACCCCATAGGACAGTGTAGAACCGCCCCATAGGTTTCCTAGGCCTAGGCTGTAATCTTACTAGAGCAGATCGCCAGGCCTTTTCTCCACAAGTTTGGCTGATTGGTCCTACTGCTGACTTTTGGGTAGCAGCCAAGCACTTAACCATTGCATCACCAGGGATCCTCCATATATATTACATTCACTAAATAGATTTTCCACTCCCCATCTGTCAGTTTGCCATACTGTGGTGGCTTGCATATCACTATGATGCTGGAAGCTAAGCCACCAGTATTTCAAATATCAGTAGGGGAACCCATGGTAGACAGGTTTTACCCGAGTTTTCACACTAAGATAGACTAGGAAGGAAGGCCTTGCAATCAGCTTCTAAAAATTAGCCAATGAAAGCTCTATAGATCACAGATTATTGTCCAATATAGTGCTAGGAGATGAGCCCCCTAGGTTGGAAGGCCCTCAAAGTGCCCACAGCAATGGACTTGAGCATACCAGCAAACATGATGGCACACAGGACCAGGCAAAGTTTCTTTGGTTGTACATGGGGCCACATGAGTTGGAACCAACTCGACTATAATTAACAACAACAAGAAATACATCTTAATCTTCTCTTATTGTGGGATTTGGGACTTTGTTGCTATTTATGTATCTGCCAATTACTATGATATTACTCGATCCACTGCAGTTTTTAAAATATATTTACATCTCTCTCTGCTTTTTAAACTGTTGTTTTTTTCCTTGTCTTCCATTTTGTTTGATAATATTATTACTCTGGTCTTCTTTAGATTTGAATTGTCTTTTTTTTCCACGCCTTAATTTACATCTTTTTTAGAGCTCCACTCTGCTGATTTAATGGCTCCAACCTCAGTGTGGTTGGGGAGGTGTTGACAAAGGACCATTCAGGATTGGATAATGGGTTTATATTAATTACTATCTGCTTTCCATCCATGCTTGATGCGTCTGCTACCACCAGTTGGGTACAATTTTCCATGAACTTACACAAGCAGAGGCACTGGCTGCCCTTGTACTGACCTCCCTTTTCAGGGGTGCTTATATAATCAATAGCCTTTGAAGAGAGAAGGACTGTCTCCCTCCATAGCAAAAAGCAGGTTTCCTTAGATCCTTGGAAGATACTTCTAATCTCTTTCCCTCTGCTAGAAAAAGGGCAGATTTGCTTGCAGCCCATTATAAAAAAATGTGGTTTTCCTACACTCAGGTCCCCCTCCTATGCAGGCAACACATTGCGTATGCAGACATCGCTTGCCTTTGTCAAGAATCCTGGCCCTTGCCTTACTGTTCTGTGGCAAGCAGGCTTGGGGAAACAGCAATGAGATAATTAAGCTCTGCCTGCTTCTATTGCCCTGGGTAATAAACTGGCCTTTGTTTTTGGCCCAGGGGCCTGGGTCTTCTGCCACTATCCATAAGCCTGTGGCAGGCTACCATGTTAAGTAGGTAAAATCTCAGACCGTTCATAATTCTTGACCCTGTCTCTCTACCATAAGGTGGTGAAGACAAAGGAAATGATTTACCCTGGGCGATAAAGTGGTGAAAGGATAAGAACTGATGCACCCCGGGCAATGTTGAGATAAAGAAGTGTCAGACCCCTCACTTAGCACTGAGACCCAACCCCCAGAACGAATTTGTTGGCCTTACATTGAAACACAGAGGCCTTCTATCGTCTAAAAGATCCTTAATAGTGTTTTCCTTAATTGCTTTGACCCAAGTGTAGTTGCTATTCCGTGGTTTCTCCAGATTTGCTATGAGGAAGGGAATAAGGATTCCATGCCTTTTCGGCATCTTGTGAGACCACATAGAATTTCTGTGGTTTAAAATTTGTTTGGCATTACTCTTAACATAAAGTGTTTGATTTGTATATAATTTCCTTTCTAATCAACACAGTGATATTAGGAAGCCTGCCCTTAGAGAGAAAAATAATAATAATAATATATTTGGCAGGGTGGAGAATTACAGCCTTAGAAAGCACACAAAATGCTTTCTAAAAATGCTACTTGATGGCAATGAAATTAATTAAAATTCTACAGGGCCAAAATGTGCACATACATAAGAATCACTTTTGACGTCAATCAACAGAATGAATAATGAAGTTTATAGCACCAGTTACCTAGGATATACAAAGAAATTTGAGACAGCCTAGAAGAACAACAAATATTAAAAATCACACATACATACACACTTGAAATGGCATTTTTTTAAGTCAGAACATAGATTTTTGAAATAGTTTTGCAATAATCCAGGCTATGACATTAAGTTACTTTGAAAAGAATTATGCTCATTATTAAAGAAAAAAGGACAAAATGAGCTGCAATTAAAGCAGAAATTATTTAAGTTCATTTTCTAGATAATTACTTTATTTTAATAGAAGGATTATTATTTCCTACCAGATAATGCACTTTTTTTAATCCTCTATAATTGTAAAGATGCAGTAGCATAATATAGTAAGAAGAACATAAATTTTGAAGTCAAAAATAACTATATTTGATGCATGTTGTTGTTGTTGTCAGGTGCCCTCGAGTCGGTTCCGACTCATAGCGACCCTATGCACAACAGAACGAAACACTGCCCGGTCCTGAGCCATCCTTACAATCGTTGTTACGCTTGAGCTCATTGTTGCAGCCACTGTGTCGATCCACCTCGCTGAGGGTCTTCCACTTTTCCGCTGACCCTGTACTCTGCCAAGTATGATGTTCTCCAGGGACTGATCCTTTCTGACAACACATCCCAAGTACGTACGATGCAGCCTCGCCATCCTTGCTTCTAAGGAGCATTCTGGTTCTACTTCTTCCAAGACAGGTCTGTTCTTTCTTTTGGCAGTCCATGGTATATTCAATATTCTTCGCCAACACCACAATTCAAAGGTGTCAATTCTTCTTCGGTCTTCCTTATTCATCGTCCAGCTTTCACATGCATGTGATGCGATTGAAAATATCATGGCTTGGGTCAGGTGCACCTTAGTCTTCAGGGTGACATCTTTGCTCTTCAACACTTTGAAGAGGTCCTTTGCAACAGATTTACCCAATGCAATGGGTCTTTTGATTTCTTGACTGCTGCGTCCATGGCTGTTGATTGTGGATCCAAGTATTAATGAAATCCTTGACAACTTCAGTCTTTTCTCCACTTATCATGATGTTGCTCATTGGTCCAGTTGTGAGGATTTTTGTTTTGTTTATGTTGAGGTGCAATCCATACTGAAGGCTGTGGTCTTTGATCTTCATTAGTAAGTGCTTCAAGTCCTCTTCACTTTCAGCAAGCAAGGTTGTGTCATCTGCGTAACAGGTTGTTAATGAGTCTTCTTGCAATCCTGATGCCCTGTTCTTCTTCATATAGTCCAGCTTCTCGGAATATTTGCTCAGCATACAGATTAAATAGGTATGGTGATAGAATACAACCCTGATGCACACCTTTCCTGAGTTTAAACCAATCAGTATCCCCTTGTTCTGTCCCAACAACTGCCTCTTGATCTATGTAAAGTTTTCTCATGAGCACAATTAAGTGTTCTGGAATTCCCATTCTTTGCAACCTTATCCATAATTTGTTATGATCCACACAGTCGAGTGCCTTTGCATAGTCAATAAAACACAGGTGAACATCCTTCTGGTGTTCTCTACTTTCAGCCAGGATCCATCTGACATCAGCAATGATATCCCTGGTTCCACATCCTCTTCTGAAACCGGCCTGAATTTCTGGCAGTTCCCTGTCAATACACTGCTGCAGCCGTTTTTGAATGATCTTCAGCAAAATTTTGCTTGCATGTGATATTAATGATATTGTTCTATAATTTCCACATTCTGTTGGGTCACCTTCCTTGGGAATAGGCATAAACATGGATCTTTTCCAGTCAGTTGGCCAGGAAGCTGTCTTCCATATTTCTTGGCATAGACAAGTGAGCACCTCAAGCGCTGCACCCGTTTGTTGAAACATCTCAATTGATATTCCATCAATTCATGGAATCTTGTTTTTTGCCAATGCCTTCAGAGCAGCTTGGACTTCTTCCTTCAGTACCATTGGTTCCTGATCACATGCCACCTCTTGAAATGGTTCAACATCGACTAATTCTTTTTTGTGTAATGACTCTGTGTATTCCTTCCATCTTCTTTTGATGCTTCCTGCATTGTTTAATATTTTCCTCATAGAATCCTTCACTTTTGCAACTTGGGGCTTGAATTTTTTCTTCTATTCTTTCAGCTTGAGAAACGCCAAGCATGTTGTTCCCTTTTGATGCATAGTAGTACAATTTAACTAGCTGTATGGATTTGTTTTAACTACGTAATTATGATCCTCAGTTTCCTCATCTTTAAAATGGGGATAATGCCTCCCAGGTAGACTAAATGACATAATTATGTTAAAGTCTATTATAAGTCCAATATGTGGTGGAAACTGAAAAACATGCATGCTAAAAGTAGATTATATTCAATATATGTAAGTGTTTTATGGAAGACCAGACAATTTATTCAGAATCTTGTTACTCTGACAAGAATGTGGAAACCCTGGTGGCCAAGTGGTTAAGTGCTACAGCTGCTAACCAAAGCGTCGGCAGTTGGAATCCGCCAGGCGCTGCTTGGAAACTCTATGGGGCAGTTCTACTCTGTCGTATAGGGTCGCTGTGAGTCATAATCTACTCGACTGCACTGGGTTTGTTTTTTTGTTTTGTTTTACCAACAATGTAGTTTTCCACTACTAACTCCATTACTAATAAGGTCGGTTTCTAAAGCTACACTCAGTATCATGGTACTTTGCCATTTTCATATGCTTTTCTGCAATTATACAATTCTGTGGACATAGGGAGGTTTTTGTTCATTTTGTTTTTTCTGGTGAGTTTGTAGAAAAAAAGAAAAAACCTGTTGCCTTCGAGTTGATTCTGACTCATAGTGACCCAATAGGATAGAATAGAACTGCCCCATAGGGTTTCCAAAGAGTGGCTGGTGGGCTCGAACTGCTGATCTTTTGGTTTAGCAGCCATAACGTGCCATAGCTCTTAACCTCTGCACAACCAGGGCTCCATGCATCTAAATTCTTTATCTGTTTTGAGGTGGTCTGACAATATGGGTACATTTCCAAATACAGGAAATGCGTCTTCCCATTGGCTGTATCTTGGGAGATCTAAAGATAAAAAAATTCAACATGAAGTTTGTGTAACTAATATCCTGCTAACAGCCATCTTGGTTTCAATACAAATATGTGCACTTAAATACATGTATTTTTTTTTTTTTTCCCTCTGAGGGTAGATAGATAGAATCTCATTACCCCAATTTATCCAAAATATTTTTTGGGTATGTTCTCCTTGGATAATAATTGTTCACTCGGATGCATTAATATTTCAAGGAATGAATACATGAAAAGAAACTTCTAGATATTATGTAATATTATTCTTCGAGGTGTTGCTCTTCAATTTCAGGTAAGTGTAGCACTGATGTCATTTCAGACATGTTTCTAAAAGCACACCTTTTCCTTCCATCTTCCATTTACTAACTGTTTTATTTCCATCTTCAGATTAGAATGTAATTTTCATATTTTATATACAAATATGCTGTGGACACTTTCTAAACATTTCCTGAATATGTATTCCTTATTCTGTCTATATAGGCAGTGAGTTTTCATCCTGCAAGTTGTGAGTAGTTTGACCAACTGTGATAAGAGAATGAGATCAGATTTACTTTATGAAAATGAAATTTAATATAAAGAGTATTAAATTTTATGATACATTCATCATGAACATAATGTGTGTAAGGAACATTAATTTGAAGTGGTAAAAATACACAGCTGTGTTTCTCTGATATGCTAACTGTAGTATTTATATTAACTATCTCTTGAAATGAAATCATTGGAATAGAAAATTAATTATGTTTCATTAAGGAGAGTGGAAATCAAAATACTTGTATTTATTAATTTTACAATATACCCCGTTCTCCTATACCCTCGTGAAAAAAAAAAGTATTACTTTAATGATGACATATATTCAAAAAACTTAAAGGAAGCATAAGATAGCATTACTCTATATGTAATTGTGTGAGTGTGTATGTGTTTGTGAACAATGATAGTGTATAGACTTAAAATTTTTTTAATCAAAAACTTAATTCATCCCATTGAAAAATTATCATCCAAAGAGAGAATATCCAAATATAAAAAAGTCCATTCCAATATAGACTTTTAATATATTTCGAATACATTAAATATTAACGCATTTTAAAATGTATCTGTTCATAATGACCGTATAGAACAGAGTAGAACTGCCCCATAGGGTTTCCAAGGAGCACCTGGTGGATTCTAATTGCCAACCTTTTGGTCAACAGCCTTAGCCCTTAACTACTACACCACCAGGGTTTACAAATTAATAGTATTAATATATTTAATATACTGTTAATATTATTACTATATTTTGAAGATTTTAGTTGAACTGACACAGTCAGAAATACAAAGTAAGTGGAAATACTGTATCTAAAAATAGAATATTTCACCATAGCCTTCAATATCATTCAGCTAGAATCTCTTTCTGCATTTAAAGTGAAAATATTTTGTTGAATTTACTATCTGTGTAACAATTTGCATCAAGTGAAATCTCTAATCATTTGCGTGATTCTTTTGAAGGAATATTTCTATGAATGAAACATAAATATTTTCTTATAGGCTGATTAATTCCAATTTAAATTTAGTGAGACAATAGAAAACTGTGATGGAAGAACCTACTTGATTAAGTTTGTATATTATGGTGGTTTGAGTGTATGCTGAGCTTCTGAAGAACAGGCGTAAAATTATCAGTGAACTTGTTAGAGCAAATTGTTGCATACTCGTGCAAGGAAATACTGATTAGAAACCTTAATTCATTAATATTAAGAAATGGGGCATTTAAAAAATACGTATTTTGTGTGAAACTGCTCTTCTATTGAGATATATTTTTACATCATTTTGTCTGGAGAAGTTTTCAAATATATACCCCCGGCTTTTTTTTTTCAAATTTTCCTTTAAATATTTTTAAAAATATACAACATAATAAGAAAAACGTAGATCTTTAATTTAGAAAGTTAAGTATGGTTTACTATCTTCATACAATTTGAAAGAGCTAGGAATCAGATTTTCCTATTACCCAAACTAGAGTTACCTGGGTAGGTCAAATGGTTTAGACGCTCAACTGCCAACCAAAAGGTTGGTGGTCCAGATGCACCCAGTGCTGCATCAGACAAAAAGCCAGGTGATTTACTTCTCAAAAATCATAGATCATAGCTATTGAAAACCCTAGGGAACACAGTTCAACTCTGAAACTCATGGAGTCACAATGAGCCAGGGCCAACTGGTGGGCAATTGTTTTATGACTCAAATTAGGCAATCTCATTGTAAATTATAAAATTAAAACATTTTCCTAAATTTCTCTGTTTCCTGTAAGTAGTGGTCAGAAAAAAAAAAAAAAAAAAAAAAACAGAGATCCTTGAGAACCAGTATGCTAAGAAGTGAAATTTGAATTGGAATATAGTAAAATAGATTTTTGATAAATAACTACAAAGAGTGTATTGCAGACAGTGGTAATCCATTCCCATCATTCCTCTGGGATGGCTGTTTCAATGTCCACATTTAACTCCATATTACTAAAATTAACAATCAGGAATCTGTTCTCACCTTCATTGACCTCTTGGTAGCATCCTCCACAACGAATTCCACTCTTTTCCCTGAGTCATTCCAAGTATATTCTCTAATCACAGTGCAATCCAGCTAGAAATCAATAACAAATCTAATACTAAATTCTCCCACATATTTAAGCATTAAAGAATACACTACTACATAATTTGCAAGTCAAAGATAGAACCAGAATGGAATTAAAAACATTGTGAAACTAGATGATAAAAAAAATAGTAAATTTCATAGATCGTGGGATCAGACTAAGTCAGTGCTTAAAAGGAAATATTTATCTGAAATATGTATACTTAAAAAGAAAAGCAGAATACAAAATGATCAAATTGTCTAGCTCAAGAAATTAAAAGAAAATAAATTCAAACAAGAAAGAAGGAAGGAAATAATAAAGATAACATAAATTAATAAAATATCAAACAAATAAAAGCAAATGAAAAGATAATGAAAGAAAAAATTTGGGTATTTAGTCATGTAAATAAAATTGATAACCAGAAACTAAAAGAGTAAATGCACAAATAAATAATATGAATAAAGGAGACATTATAATAGGTCAAACAGAAGCAAAAATGAAATAAGGTGAATAACTTTTCAGTCAGTGTATTTGAACATTAAGTTAAAGTGGATAAATGCTGAGGGAAAAAAATCCATACTAAAACTGGCCAAAAAAATAAAGAGCAACAGAAAATTCAAATATTCCAATACTACTATAGAGATGGAATTCTTAATTTTTGTCTCTCTACAAATGAAAACTTAAACGCAGATATTAGAGGGGGAAAAAACACCCATGTTATTCAAACATGTTTAAATACTAGAAAAACAAGTAACACTCTCCAATTAGTTTTATGGTACCAGCATTACCTTGACAGCAAAATTCCTTAAGCAGATATATAGGCTCTTCTCATTCATATATATAATCATATAAAACAACAAAATAGTATAAAAATTAGTCTGGAAATATATAATAAGTGTAATACAGCACCACAAAGTTGAATTGATTTCAGGAATTAAAGAGAGTTTTAACATTGAAAAATCAGTTTGGCTTATAACACTAAAAAAATACATTGAAAATTACATGTCTAAAATTATTTAATAAAATCCGACATCCGTTTGTGGTAAAAAGCCTAAGAAATTAGTGATCAAAGGGAATGTCCTTAATGTGCTAAAAAGCATCTACAAAAATATCTATAGCAAATATCATTCTTAATGGTGAGATGTTGTAAACATTCCCTTTGAGGTGGATGAAAGATAAGGATGTCTGACATATGACTTATATTCAGAATTTCATCCAACTTCCCTTCTGGTTAGGTAAGCCTAGAAAAATACAAAGAAGCGGTAAACATAATAGAAGAAATAAAATTGCAATTATCCAAAAATTATTAAAAATTCGAATGAATGTAAAGTTAAACCTTTAGAATGTATAAGTGAATACAGCAAGGCTGCTAAAGTTAAAAAAAAAAATTTTAACAGTTACCACTTAACGTGCCATTCAAAAATATATATCTAGAAATATTTCAGATTAAAAATATTTAAGACCACACTACAAATAAAGCTATAAAATATTGGAAGTAAAGAAGACCTAAATAAATGGAAGACTTCATGCCATGTCCATGAATTAAACTTATCAATATTGATCTTTAATCTCCAAGGACTTGACCTTGTTAAAATTCTTCACTATGGCAAACTGTAAAAAAGAAGATATAAAACATGTAGCATTAGATATTGCTAGTAATCAAAAGATGTAAATAATTTATTATTGATGTCATGGCAAAGACTTGAGCTATTGTGAAGTACTTTGAGCCACTAAGGAGGCTTAGTGGCTCAGTGGTTAAAGCCATTGGCTGCTAACCTAAAGGTCAGTGGTTCAAATCTACCGTCAGCTCTGTGGGAGAAAAATGTGATAATTTGCTTCCTCAAAGATTATAGCCTTGGGAACTCTACAGGGCAGTTCTACTCTGCCCAATAGGGTTGTCATGAGTTGAAATCAACTTGAAGGCATGGGTTGGTTTTGGTTTGAATATAGTATAAAAAACATTTACATAAATATAAAGAATATATATTATTATTTAAATTCATATAAAGAAATATAAATATGAAGAAATATGACTATAAAGACATTTTCAAATTTGTGGATTCAAATTAAAATGGCATGCATTTAGCTGTTGTGTACTGGTTAAGAATCTGTCTCCTAACCAAAAGGTCAGCAGTTCGAGTCCATCAGGCTGTCCTTGGAAACCCTATGGGGCAGTTCCACCCTGTCCTATAGGGTTACTATAGGTCAGAATCGACTCCATGGCAATGGGTATATTGTTTATTTACATTGTATTTTAACAATAGTACAGTAGTAATTGAGAAAAATATACCTGTATGTTAACAATATCGCATAATTCAGGAAATTTTTCAATATCACTTTTACATCGCACTGATATTCTACAACTCTCAATTACCTTTGAGTCCAGTGTAGGGATATAAACTCATTAACATTTTATTGTGTTTTTTTTTCCAAAACAGTAATTTTAATCAAATGTAGTAATAGATTATACCTTTCACTGTAGGTGGAAGAAAATTGTTTGCAAAAAGATAGTAACCAAAAAATAATTGGTTACTACTTATGTAGTATTTATTGTAAGGGAATTTCTGAAATTTGTACTTATGATATTTTATTAACTTCAAAATTCTCACATTTGTTTCATACTTATATGTATTGCTTTTGCAAAGCAGTCTTTTTTTTATTATTTCAAATTATTGCTGAACATTTCAACCTTTGAGCCCTGCAGCTTCATTTTTACCTCCCAGAAATTCTCTTAATGGCTACTGGAATTGATTATAATAGCAGGCATGCCTTCTATTAATGTTACGCAAGAGTAAAAGCTGTTCTTGGCAGGTCCCTAAATGGAATTCGTCTGATTAAATATGCATCTTTTGATTCTATCTAACCTTGTATAACCTTTACTGTCTGTCTATTGCCATGAAAGATTAATCTGCCAGTCTATCAAATAAAGTAATAATCTGAGTGGATCTGCATTGCTTCATCTCATCTATCAAATCAGATTAGACTATTATTTTTACTCTATTGTAGATATATGCATGACCAAAAATTATTTTTTGGATGAAGGAAAACGTTTTAGGATGCACTGTTATGTTTGAAATATATATCTGGTTTTGACAGGATTATAACACATACGTCCATACTTTATATTCACCTACTACATAAGATAAACTCACAGACACGTTTAAGTAGCAATCATCTGTGTGCTGAACACCTGATAGACCTACGAAAAGAGAATCTCAAAAAAAAGTATAAAAAAGAGTACAAAAAAGAGTAACAGTGTAGTGTCCATTGATTTATCCATCTGTCCATCCAACCATCCATCATCCATCCATCCATCCATCCATCCATCCATCCATCCATCCATCCATCCATCCATCCATCCATCCATCCATCCATCCATCCATCCGTCCATCTGTGTATCTAATAATCGTAAAGCCTTATTTATTATCAGTGTGTTTGTGCTGTGCACAAGATTAGGCATACATAGAAAAGATATGACAAGTAGTTGCATTTGTTTTTTGTACAGTGGCGTTTCCAAAAAATATAGCCGTAGAACATTAGTGCCTGAAGGAAAATATTGTTCTGTGGTTTTAAAAAAATGAAATTTTAATAATGCTACATACTATAGCATTCTTATTGTTGCTGTTGTCTGCCATTGAGTTGATTCTGACTCTTAGCAATCCTACAGGACAGAATAGAACTGCCCCATAGGGTTTTCTAGACAGCAATCTTTATGGGAACTGATCACCAGGTTTTTTCTCCCACAGAGCCACCAGTGGGTATCAAACTGTAGACCTTTCGGTTAACAGCCAACCACTTAACCATTTTGCCACCAGGGCTTGACTGAAAGCATATTAAAAGCCTTAATATATGCTGCAGAAAATAAATCTACTTAACAGAATGTCAGCTCTGGGTTTATTAAGCTTATTTCACTATGAAACCTTTCTTCATGAAACAAAATGTAACACTCCTCAGAATTGTCAACTATGGACCATATCTTGGGAACTGCGGTAGTACAGTTGACTGTTTAATCTGTGTTTTTCTCATGCTGGCACTGCCTAGAGACAGATGTATTGTTTTTAGATGGGACATCCTCAAATCAGCTTGGAAACAAATGAGAAATGAAAATTCCCTTTTTGTCATCTTCTTCAATATGCAGTTACGAATGATAATTTACAAGGAAATTTAATCTTTGAGATTCAGACAAAAACATATCATACAAAGACTTAAAACACACCCAAAAACACATGTTCTTGACGAAGAGCTTATGAAAGTTTACAAAATGACTTTCAGGTGGTTTAAGCTACAGTCTGCAATATTGGCATATGTGCCACCCGTCAATGCATCCCTATAAAGCCATATATTTTATGATCTTTAGATCATGGTGCAATGCTGCACTCACCTGTCATCCGTCAAGGATCTTAAAGCCCCTTTCATCCAATGAAGCTGCTAGTAAATATCTCTTCTTTTCAGTTTCACTGATTACGCCATAGCTCTGTGTTCCCCTAAAGAATATGGCGTAGCTATTAAAATTAGTGGAGGACTGTTTCTCTGATCAACGCTACAGTTAATATACATCTAATGAAAGGACAGAAACAATCCTATATACCTTCAGATGAGTTAGATGAACATATTTTATTGTTCTTTTTAGAAATATTAATTAGTATAACCCTAGGCAAGAAATTTATTAATAGTCTTTTTGGTTATAGGATTAGTAAATGTCATAGATAAGTTTAAGCATTAGTGTCAGGCTCCATTGGCAGAAAAGATCAGCAGATGTTTGAAGACTTACTGTAGTGATTCATACTCTTCAGTTTGGAAAGTCTTCACACAACTTAATATTCAGTTTTCACCTACCCTGAGGACACAGAAGAATTTATCTATATTTTGTAGGACACTAAATATTCCAACAAAGTTTGTCATCTTTAAGACATTTGTCTGGAATGCATTTGCTTCTGCGTCACTTGATCTCATCCTTAGTTGTTCCTGCATTTCAGGGAGACCTTTTTATAACCCAACATGTCAGTGACTGTCAGAATATGATGAATAATGTCTTATTACTGCCCAAATGTCTGCTTGGAGACTCACCCATTCAACAAACACTCTCTAATGTGTGGACAAAAATGTCCTTCAGTATACAGCACCTCCAGCCTTAAGCTGGTCTTCAAAAAGCAAATTATTTACGAATCACAAACGTTCAGATACACTTGTGGACGAAAATATACTTTAATGGCTATAGAAATTGTAGCTCCTGTTTTAATAAAACTATATGATTTATAGCAATGCTGAAGACTCATGCTTGCACTTTCGTAATTTAAAACATGAACCACTTAAAAATTTTAGATGGCTTTAATATGCCACACACTCAGACTGAAATAATCCTTGGTAAGGAATTATTCTCTAAGAGGTATGTGTGTGTGCTTGTGTGTGTGTGTTGTGTGTGTGTGTGTGTGTGTGTTATGTATTTGTCAGACAGGTTCGGAGAGCAAGTTACCTGATTTTGCACTTTTTTGCAGCAGAATCATGGCTACTATAGTGTAATAAGGAGTAGAATAAATTAATCTCTGTCTCTGTGACAATGCCTGAAGGAATTTTTAAACTCAGCTTTTTAAGAAATTGTTTAAAATAGGTTAACACTTGCTTCAGAATGAGATTTATATGCATTGTATGTTGTATACATGTGTTTGTGGATATATATATATATGTATTATATATATCTTAAAGCATCTGCAGATGTATATATTCTGCTTTAAATTTCCAGTTCCTCTTTGTTTGCCAGAAATGTTTCTAGAAGCATTTCTTTTGATCTGGTTTCCTCCTTTTTTCAAAAATGTCAAATACCTGCTGATCTTTTCCTATGAGTCCACACTATTCTTGTACTGTCTATCATTTTCTCACATGTTCCAGCTCTGGAAAGCTTTTTGTAACTTGTGTCATTTGCTTAAATCACTACAAACCTTTACGACTTCATTTCTCAACGATTCAAATAAAAATAAAACAATGTGTATTTTAAATGCTTTGTGGGATTAAAAGTTTGTTTTTTTTAACAAGCAAGTATACCCACTGCTCACTTACCAACATGGTTAAGTTCGAAAGACCTGGTCGTTACGTGAAAATTGGCTTTATGCAAAAATGGAGGATGACCATATCAGATCACAAAAGGGAGGATGACTACATCATTACATAGCTGCCAAATTACATCATTACCTAATTGTCAAACCACTGAGAATCATGGCCCAGCCAAGTTAAAACATAACCTTAGTCATCACAGCCAAGGTTACTCTCATACTCTTACCTCACACCTCAGTGTTTGTGACTGCCAGACCTATGTCATTAATGCACAAAATAGCAGTATAGTAGATTTTTTACTGTTGTCGTAAATGTGAAATATGAGGTAAAGAAATAGTTGATCAGTGAGGAGTAAGTGTAATCTGTACATATTAAGAGCTTTTAAATGTTTATATTCTGTAACCCACTAACTCTGTTTCTAAGATTTTTCAAAGGAAGTAATGAGAGTAAAAGTTTTGTGGAAAGAAAGTTTTATCCTAGTGTTACTTTATTTTTTTGATGTGCACACAAACTGAAAACAATGTACACGTTCTTTGCACAAAATATTTATTGTGGGAATTTTTAACAAATTATGATATATTCACATGACAGAATATTTGTATCTACCAGATATTTCATTTCAGAAATTTTAACAACCTGAGAAAATTATCATTTTACAATGTAATATAAAGAAGTTAGATTCAAATTTTTTTTCAGACATGAACGAAGCTATGAAAAATATGCATATACAAATTGAGTATTTTTATAGTTGTTTCTATTGGTTGTGGGTTATGTATGTTATACATATATATAATTAGGAACTGCATTTGATAAGTAGAAAAATGGGTTTTAAGTAATGTTAAAAATATAAGTTCTCATCATCATCTAATGTGAACTAGATTTTAAGTTCTCTAACAGCTAACAGAAGCCCTGGTGGTGCAGTGGTTAAGAGATCAGCTGCTAACCAAAAGCCTGGCAGTTAAAATCCACCAGCTGCTCCTTGGAAACCATATGGGGCAGTTCTGCTCTGACCTATAGGGTCGCTATGAGTCAGAACCTACTCCATGTCAAAGGGGCAATGAGTTAACAGCTAAAATGGTTAATAATTGCCTTTCCAAATTACGTTGCTGTTAGGTGCCATGGGGTTGGTTCTGACCCATAGCTACCCTGTGTATAACAGAACAAAACACTGCCCAGTCCTGTGCCATCCTCACAACTGTCATGCTTGAGTCCATTGTTGCAGCCACTGTATCAATCCATCTTGATACTCTACCAAGCATGATGTCCAAATTATAGGATGAAAAAATCATTATGAAAGATTTCAGCATAGAAGAAGGAGGGTGGAGCTTCTTGGGAAGTGTGTCATAAGCTAAAACCACCAAAAAAAAGCTGAACAAGCCCTTCAAACTTATATCGCATTACCCCTTTATTTACATATTTGAAGCCAGGTTTGTCTAAATGTGGATTAAGTAAGAAAAAATCAAAGAAATCAAATACTCAAAGCTTTGGGGAGAAAGTCATTTAGAAATACAGAAGTCTTTGTCATTTATCAAATATTTACTAATCACCTTTTATGTGCCTGGCACAGCTAGATATAAAGAATAGAGATAATTACAGAATATTTGATTACCCATACTGAAATAATTAAAAGTGAAGTTCAATAAGAAATAAATTTTCCGTACTTTTCTTCACCACACATCTGTCAGTTCGTCGTGCTGTGGTGGCTTGTGTGTTGTTGAGATGCTAGAAGCTGTGCCACCAGTATTATAAATACCTGCAGGGTCACTCATGATGGACAGGTTTCAACAGAGCTTCCAGACTAAGACAGACTAGGAAAAAGGACCTGGCATTCTACTTCTGAAAAAGTTGGCAGGTGAAAATCTCATGAATAGCAGCAGAACATTGTCTCATATAGTGCTTGAAGATGAGCCCCTCAGGTTGGAAGGCACTAATATTACGACTGAGGAAGAGCTGCCTCATCAAAGTAGAGTTGACCTTAATGATGTGGATGAAGTCAAGCTTTCAGGATCTTCATTTGCTCATGTGGCATGACCCAAAATAAGAAACAGCTGCAAATATCTGTTAATAATAGGAATGTGGAATACATGAAGTATGAATCTAGGAAAACTGGAAATCATCAAAAATGAAACGGAGTGCATTATCATCAATATCTTAAGCATTAGCGAGCTGAAATGGACTGGTAGTGGCCATTTTGAATTGGAAAATCATATGGTCTACTATGTCAGGAATGAAAAATTGAGGAGAAATGTCATTGCATTCTTCATCAAAAAGAATATTTCAAGATCTATCCTGATTGTGGAAACCCTGGTGGCGCAGTGGTTAAGTGCTACTGCTACTATCCAGAAGGTTGGCAGTTTGAATCCACCATGCACTCCTTGGAAACGCTACCAGGCAGTTCTGCTCTGTCCTGTAGGGTCACTATGAGTCAGAATAGACTCGACGGCAATGGGTTTGGTTTAGTGGGTATCCTGAAATACAACACTGTCAGTGATAGGATAATATGCATATACCTACAAGTAAGACCAGTTAATATGACTATTATTCAAATTTACACACCAACCACTAAGGCCAGAGATGAGGAAATTGAATGTTTTTGCCAACTTCTGCACTCAAATTGATTCAATGTACAATCAGGATGCATTGATAATTGCTGATGATTGTAACGCAAAAGTGGGAAACAAAGAAGAAGGACTGGTAGTTGGAAAATATGGCCTTGGTGATAGAAAGGATGCTAGAGATCACATGACAGAATTTTCCAAGACCAATTATTTTTTCATTGCAAATACCTTTTTAAACGACACAAACAGTGACTATACTCATGGACTTCACCAGATGGAATACACAGGAATCAAATCCACTACAACTGTGGAAAGAGATGATGGAACAGACCATCAATTACAATTACTCATATGCAAGTTCAAGTTGAATTTGAAGGAAATTTGAACAAGTACATGTAAAACAAACTATGACCTTGAGTATATCCCACTTGAATTTTGAGACCATCTCAAGAATACATTTGACACATCGAATGCTAATGACTGAAGACCAGACGAGCTGTGGAATGATGTCAAGGTTATCATACATGAAGAAAGCAAAAGGTCATTAAGAAGACAGGAAAACAAGGTGCCCATCAGTGGATGAATGGAGAAATAAATTATGGCATATTCACACAATGGAATACTATGCATCGATAAAGAACAGTGATGAATATGTGAAACATTTCATAACATGGAGGAATCTGGAAGGCATTATGCTGAGTGAAATTAATCAGTTGGAAAAGGACAAATATTGTATAAGACCACTACTGTAAGAACTCCTGAAATATAGTCTAAACAGAGAAGAAAGTATTCTTTGATGGTTATGAGAGGGGAGAGGGAGGCAAGATAGGAGAGGGGTATTCACTAATTAGATAGTAGATAAGAACTACTTTAGGTGAAGGGAAGGCAACACACAATACAGGCAAGATCAGCACAACTGGACTAAACCAAAAGCAAAGAAATTTCCTGAATAAACTGAAAGCTTAGAAGGCCAGCGTAGCAGTGGCGGGGTTTTGGGGACCATGGTTTCAGGGGACATCTAAGTCAATTGGCATAATAAAATCTATTAAGAAAACATTTTGCATCCCATTTTGGAGAGTGGCGTCTGGGGTCTTAAATGCTAGCAAGCGGCCATCTAAGATCCATCAGTTGGTCCCAACCCACCTAGACAAAAGGAGAATGAAGATACCAAGGACACAAGGTAATTACAATCCCAAGAGACAGAAAGGGCCAAATAAACCAGAGACTACATCAGCCTGAGACCAGAAGAACTAGATGGTGCCCGGCTATAACCGATGACTGCTCTGAAGGGAACACAGCAGAGAACCCCTGAGGGAGCAGGAGAGCAGTGGGATGCAGACCCCAAGTTCTCGTAAAAAGACCAGATTTAATGGTCTGACTGAGACTAGAACAACCCTAGTGCTTATGGCCCCCAGACCTTCTGATGGCCCAGGACAGGAACCATTCCCAAAGCCAACT
This sequence comes from Loxodonta africana, assembly GCF_030014295.1. Lineage (NCBI taxonomy): Eukaryota > Metazoa > Chordata > Mammalia > Proboscidea > Elephantidae > Loxodonta > Loxodonta africana. The sequence goes on from NC_087362.1 coordinate 21,159,702, forward strand.
CTTCAGACAGAAATTGGTCCTGACAATGGGATGGAGAGGGATGCTGGTAAGGAGTGAGCTTCTTGGATCGGGTGGACACTTGAGACTATCTTGGCATTTCCTATCTGGAGGGGAGATGAGAGGGTAGAGGCGGTTAGAAGCTGGTGGAATAGACACAAAAAGAAAGAGTGGAGGGAGGGAGTGGGCTGTCTCATTGGGGGGAGAGCAACTGGGAGTGTGTAGCAGGGTGTATATAAGTTTTTGTGTGAGACTGACTTGATTTGTAAACTTTCACTTAAAGCGCAATAAAATTTTTTTAAAAAAAGAAGACAGGAAAGAAAGAAAAGAACAAAATGAATGTCTGAAGAAACCCTAAAACTTGGTCTTGAACACTGAGTAGCTAAAGTGAAAGGAAAAAATGAAGTAAAAGAGAAGATTTCAAAGGATGGCTTGAGAAGAGGAACTATGAAAATGAAATATGCACAGACCTGGAGCTACAAAACCAAAAGGGAAGAACACACTCAGCATTTGTCAAGCTGAAAGAACTGAAGAAAAAATTCAAGCTTCAAGTTGCAATTTTGAAGGATTCTACAGGTAAAACATTAAATGATGCAGGAATCGTCAAAAGAAGATGGGAGGAATATATAGAGTCACTGTACCAAAAAGAATTGATCGACATTCAACCATTTCAAGAAGGGGAGCATATGATCAAGAACTGATGATACTAAAGGATAAAGTCCAAGCTGCACTGAAGTCATTGATGAAATAAAAGGCTCCAGGAATTGATGGAATACCAACTGAGATGTTTCAACAAAGGGATGCTTCTCTGGAGGTGCTCACTCATCTATGCCAAGAAATTCAGAAGAGAGTTACTTGGCCAACTGACTGGAAGAGATCTATGTTTGTACCCATTCCAAAGAAAGGTTATCCAACAGAATGTGGACATTATGAAAAAATATTAATATTGCACACAAGTAAAATTTTGCTGAAGATCATTCAAAAGCGGTTGCCTCAGTACGTCAACAGGGAACTGCCAGAAATTCAAGCTGGATTCAGAAGAGGTTGTGGAACTATGGATATCACTGCTGGCATCAGATAGATCTTGGCAGATAGTCAAAGGCATTCAACTGTGTGGATCATAACAATTTATGGATAACATTGTGAAGAATGGAAATTCCAGGACACTTAATTGTGCTCACCAGGAATCTGTGACCTAGATCAAGAGACAGTCATTCCAACAGAACAAGGGAATACTGCATGGTTTAAAATCAGGAGAGATGTGTGTCAGGGTTGTATCCTTTCACCATACTTTTTGAATCTGTATGCTGAGCAAATAATCTGAGAAACTCACCTATATAAAGAAGAACGCGGCATCAGGATAAGAGGAAGACTCGTTAACAACCTGTGATATGCAGATGACACAACCTTGCTTGCTGAAAATGAAGAGGACATGAAGCGCTTACTGATGAAGATCAAAGACCACAGACATCAGTATGGATTAAACCTCAATATAAGGAAAACAAAAATCCTCACAACTAGACCAATGAGCAACATCAAGATAAATGAAGAAAAGATTGAAGTTGTCAAGGATTTCATTTTACTTGGATCCACAATCAACGCCCATGGAAGCGGCAGTCAAGCAATCAAATGACATTGCATTGAGCAAACCTGCTGCAAAAGACCTTTTTAAAGTTTTAAAAAGCAAAGATTTCACTTTAAGGACTAAGGTGCACCTGACCAAAGCCATGGTGTTTTCAATGCATGCAAAAGCTGGGCAATGAATAAAGAAAATCGAGGAAGAATTGATGCCCTTGATTTATGGTGCTGGCAAAGAATATTGAATACGCCAGAAGAACAAACAAATCTGTCTTGGAAGAAGTACAACCAGAATGCTCCTTAGAAGCAAGGATGGCTAGACTTTGTCTCACATACTTTGGACATGTTATCAGGAGGGACCAGTCCCTGGAGAAAGATATCATGTTTGGAAAAGTATAGAGTCAGCAAAAAAGAGGAAGACCCTCAACAGGATGGATTGACACAGTGGCTGCAACGATGGGCTCAAGCGTAGCAATGATTGAGGATGGCACAGGACTGGGCAATATTTTGTTCTGTTGTACATAGGGTCATGCACCAAGAGCACCTAACAACAACAACACTGTTCTTCAACCTGAAGTAAAACAGAGCAGTATTCAAAGCCATTTCTTACTTTGCCTTTTTCATGTCTTTGTAGCATAGCAGCTTATGCAATGAGCTAAAAGAGTTGATGCTAACAGACAAGTTCCTTGGAATTTACTATGAGTACTGGACTTAAAAATGCAAGGAATTATTAACATCAAGGTTAAATTAAACTCTGTTATCTTTAAGGGATTTGTTTCTGCAGGGTTTTATTTGTATCACATTCACATATCAACATACCTGACTGAGGCAACAGTCAACATCTCTGTATTTTGAATTGTTGAAAGGGATGACAGGTATTTTTATCCACCAAGAGTGAGGTGTGGTGATTTTGTTTCTTTTCTTCACCATACAAAGCATCACAGATCAAGGGAAATCTTTTCTTTACCATAAGCTCTTGAGGAAAATAAAATAGCAAAACATGTCTAGGTACCCGATGTATTTATTTTCTAATAGAATGCAGTCCTGGGCTGGTGCCCGATTAACGTGCTCTGCTGTTTACTGAAAGCTTGGAGGTTTTAGTCCACCCAGAGGCACCTCAGAAGAAAAACCTGGCGATTTGCTTCCGAAAGGTCACAGCCATTGACAACACTGTGGAGCACAGTTCTGTTTCGAAACACGTGGGGTCACCATGAGTCAGAGTGGACACGGTGTCAACTTTTAGTTTTTTTTTTTTTTTTTTAAGCAGGAATAAGTGATGACAAATGCTTTTTAAAATCTTATAAATGAAGCCTAATCGAGATCGGAGTCAGTTTGCTACCGCTATTGGTAGAACAAAGCTTATGCGGTTCTCTCAGTTTTAATGGACAGCAGGTAGTATAGATTGTGCTTTTGATTTGACGCTTCCCGGAGAATCCTTCCTGCCTGGAACACAGTAGCTATGTCTGGGTTATATAACATCCCCACTATTAACAACACGTAGTCACAGACATCAGTTTTCACTCCTAATAAAGTACTATTCTTAATCACGTTTAAGTCTGCTACAGTGTGAAGAAATCAGGAGCATTTAATAGTATTCATAATCGGCAGAATGTTTGATACCCAGGAAAATCTAAGACCGTATGGAAATGTTTCAGACACAAAAACAATTTTACTGGTGCTAAAATACAAAATAAAATATGAATAATCAAAATTAAATATTTAAGAGGGGCACATATGCTGACATCATTCATTTTTAAATAGATTTATAAAATTTAATTAAATATCATGAATTATGGGGTTCCAAGGTCTGATTTGGCAATAATTCTTTTTTGCCAAATGATTTCAGATAAATCATTGGCAATTTTAAGTTAAATGAGTCAATCCTTGGCAAAAGAAAATAAACTTGTAAAATTTTAAAAATGCTTTCAAAGGTTTAGTACATAAAATGTTCTTTTTAATTTATATTTATACTGTAGGTTAGGGCCTCCAAAAATAAATTTCTTGGGCTTATGGAAGGCACTGAAATTTCTAGTGCAAGTCTCACTGTATGTGATCTTCTCTGAGTGATTCTGCAAATCTAGAATGTGGGTATGCGGTCCTTGGGCGGACCCCTCACTGATATTTTATACTGTGCGTTTGTAGGCAAAGAGATTCTGCTTTAGCGTAATAAAAATTCCTCAGAATTAGTAGTACCAGATTTGCCACCTAATAACTATGATTTGAACATGGTTACATAATTTCTCCAAGCTAAAAAAAAATTTTTTTTTCATAAGGAGAACTAACATTCTGGTGTTTAGTTAAATAAATATTTTCAATAAATGTTAATTAGCCTCTCTTAGCACTCATCCTCATAATGTGAATTTAGTAGCCTCCAGTGGTTCCTGAAGGGAAAAGAGAGGGGAAGAGAGAGAAGGAAATAAAAATAAGAATTTTCATTTGCGGGGTTAAAAAGTCAAATGGTAGAGAACGGAATACCATGAAAGTCAGCAATCAGCCTTCTTCCCAATCTCTTTTTATCCTCCCCTCTGAGTCAGAGTCATCATTTTTCATCGTTTTCAGCCCCCATCTCCTGCATGATAACTCGGTTGTGAAATAGCTAATTATAAATTCAAACATTAGCTTTCGATTTTCTGTTTGGAGGAAGGAGAGTATAATTCATTTCCCAATACAATTATATAAAAAAAAAAAAAATTTTTTTTTTTAAACATACCGTTAATTTTCCTCTGGTCACATCAGCAATTTAAAAAACAAAAACACGTTAGGAAAACAAACAACACAAAAATCAAACAGCTTAACCCTCTGTTTTTAGTTCCTTGGAAAGTATCTGTTGCCTCTTCATTTTGTATCACTAAAAAAAAAAAAAAAAAGCCCATTGCCGTCAAATCAATTCCAACTCCTAGCAACCCTATAGGGCAGGGTAGAACTGCCCCATAGCGTTTCCAAGGAGTGCCTGGTGGATTTGAACTGCCCTTTTGGAATCGACTCCATAGCACTGTTTTTTTGCAGCCATAACACTTAACCACTATACCGCCAGGGTTCCCTTTGTATCATTAGGACATTGGAATTACCACACTTCATTCTGCCTCTTGTCTTCCGCCTACCTATGTGTACCAGTGATGACTGGTATAATTGATAACATTTACGTTAGGTTCTATAGCCACAGTTAAGTCTTCTGTGAATTCTTTATAAGGTGAGTCAAGTTAATATCAAATGCCTTTACAATACGAAGACTATGTAAATATAGTTCAATAAAGAGTAAGAATTTGAGCTACTTTTACATCTGTACCAATGCATTCTTCCTTTCTCACTTAGTGGAGAATATTACTTGCATCAATTTTAAATGCATTCTACCATTTCATAGTTTAACTGCCTTTATCATGACTACAAGTTATTACAAGCTGTCAGTTCTTCCACAATCCTATCAAACAATGATCTTTCCCCAACACGCACACCCAATTTTTCCCTCCCCCAGAGCCCCCATCATTAAATGAGTTGCACAGCTTCTTAGTTTTTCATGAGTGGAACCCTTCTTTGTGGAATTTCATGCCTTTATTTTTCTTGGTTTTCTCCAGTTTTGCGGTAGCCCTTTCTCATGGTGGATGGAATACAGAATCTTAGTTCTTGCATATCAAAATTGTCTTTACTCTGCCCTCTTTGATTGATAGTTGAATAAATATGGAATACTAGATTGGAATTCATTTTTTCTCAGAAATTTTTACTAATGATTATCGGGATGCCAAGCTGATTCTTTGGCCTTTGTGGGTAATTTTTTGTTTAATTGGTGGTTTTATGCCTTCCTGAATGCTCTTAAGATTTTTGTATTGAGTATTCTAAAAATTTCTTTAAAATGTCTTGGTGTGTGTGAGTGTAATTCATTCATCTGAGAATTCAGTCATCCCTCTTTCTCTGAGAACTATATCCTTCAGTAGTTATAAGAATTATTTTCTATATTTTAAAATAATTTCATCTGCTCTAATTTTTTTGATCCCTCTTTCAATAATTTCTATGAGTCAGATATTGGACTCCTTAAACTGAGTTTCTGTGTCACCTATCGTCTCACTTATATTCTCCTGTTCTAGTCTCCCTTCTTGTTTTTATTCTACATTCTGGAAGGATTTTTTGGCTTTATCTCCACCCATTCTATTACATGTTTTATTTTGTCAAATACGTGTGTTTGCACATATATATATGTATATATATATATATATATATACATATAGGCTCACTATGAGTGGGAATCGACTCGACGGCAATGGTTTTTTTATATATACGTATATATACACATATGTGTATACATATATGTCTTATTATCTAGTGCTGCTGTAACAAAAATACTGCAAGTATGGCTTTAATGAACAACTATTTATTTTTATTTATTTTTCCAGAGTTTAGGAGACTAGAAAGCTGAATTCAGGATGCAGGCTCTGGGGAAGATCCTTGTTTCTTAGGGTTCTCTTTCCTGTTTTCTTGGAAATCTCCATATGGCTTGGCTTTCCTCATCTCTGCTTCTCTTTTAATCTCTTTCATATCTCAAAAGAGATTGACTCGAGACACACCCTACGCTAATTCTGTCTCACTAACATAAGAAAACACATTCGCAAATGGGATTATAGCCACAGATATGTCATTGTTGGTGCCCGCGGAGTCGGTTCCAACTCATAGTGACCTTGTATACAGCACAACAGAATGCTGCCTGATCCCGTGCCATCCTCAAATCATTGCTATCTTTGAGCCCAGTGGCGTCACTAGAGGGGTACGGGGAGGGAGGGGGTGCGGACCGCACCAGGGTGACACTGTCAGAGGAGTTAACACCAAAATGACTGTCTATAAAATTTTAGTGCAGTGTTTCAAGGTGAAATTTATTATTTATAGAAATATCCTTGTAGTTAGTTATAACAAACAAAAAAAAGTTTTGTAAACTGTTGTAGGGAAATAACATCACGAAGTTTAGTAAAGCAAAAAAAAAAAAGTTTTATTTGGCATATATTCAAAAAGGCCAAAGTGGGAGCGGATAAGCGTGCTGCTACAGCCATGTCTGCCCGAGTTCAGAGAATGTTACAGAACAGGCAAGAGTGGGAAAACGGACAAGCACGCAGCCACAGCCATGTCTGCCTGAGTCCAAAAAATATTACAGTCATCAGTATATATTAACTTTACAAAATGGGCAAAACCATTGAAAGCTTCATCTTTTCACAGATTGGCTAGAAACTATGATCCTATATTTTGTACTGTCTTAACAGTCATTGGTACAGGTCTCAGTAAAGACAGTCAGGAGGGTCCTCACTGGTCCAACAAGTCTTCTATTCACTATATGTTAACAGAAAAAGATAAGAGTGGAAAGTCTCGTGTGTTCTTTTTCATTGGCTTTATGTGCACAGTTCCCTAAAAGATAGTTTCCAAGATTATCCTATCTATTGTCTCTATCTCAGGGCCAGTTGATGTGTTCTTGTGAGTCCTTGTGGACCCAGCTCCAGCTGGGTCACATTCTCTACACTCAAGGGCAAGGAATAATGATTCCAATATTATTTTCTAAATCAAAACGCAGTTTACGTATATCAATATCCCTACAGAAACAAGGATAAAACTCTATGCTAATTTGCTTTTTGAACCTTCTAAAGCACTCCGGTCAGAGCTGTCATTATTACTCAATTACAACGATGCTTTGAATCACATGGTTTCACCTGCACGTGCTACAAGTACGAACTGTTGTTTTCCTTGCTGCCGGTGGTTTTATAGTCACTGATATTGTCAAATTTTCTGGTGTTTTAGCTACAATATTGTGGTAATGATATTGCTCTATAATTTCCACATTATAGAACAATATCATTAATATCACACACAAGCAAAATTTTGCTGAAGATCATTCAAAAACGGCTGCAGCAGTGTATCGACAGGGAACTGACAGAAATTCAGGCCGGTTTCAGAAGAGGACGTGGAACCAGGGATATCATTGCTAATGTCAGATGGATCCTGGCTGAAAGCAGAGAATACCAGAAGGATGTTCACCTGTGTTTTATTGACTATGCAAAGGCATTTGACTGTGTGGATCATAACAAATTATAGATAATATTGCAAAGAATGGGAATTCCAGAACGCTTAATTGTGCTCATGAGGAACATTTACATAGATCAAGAGGCAGTTGTTGGGACAGAACAAGGGGATACTGATTGGTTTAAAGTCAGGAAAGGTGTGCATCAGGGTTGTATTCTTTCACCATACCTATTCAATCTGTATGCTGAGCAAATATTCCGAGAATCTGAACTATATGAAGAAGAACAGGGCATCAGGATTGGAGGAAGACTCATTAACAACCTGCTTTATGCAGATGACACAACCTTGCTTGCTGAAAGTGAAGAGGACTTGAAGCACTTACTAATGAAGATCAAAGACCACAGCCTTCAGTATGGACTGCATCTCAACATAAAGAAAACAAAAATCCTCACAACTGGACCAATGAGCAACATCATGATAAATGGAGAAAAGCTTGAAGTTGTCAAGGATTTCATTAATACTTGGATCCACAATCAACAGCCACGGAAGCAACAGTCAAGAAATCAAAAGACGCATTTCATTGGGCAAATCCGCTGCAAAGGACCCCTTCAAAAGTGTTGAAAAGCAAAGCTGTCACCTTGAAGACTAAGGTGCACCAGACCCAAGCCGTGGTATTTTCAATCGCATCATATGCATGTGACAGCTGGACGATGAATAAAGAAGACCGAAGAAGAGTTGATGCTTTTGAATTGTAGTGTTGGCAAAGAACATTGAATTTACCATGGGCTGCCAAAAGAATGAGCGAATCTGTCTTAGAAGAAGTACAACCAGCATGCTCCTTAGAAGCAAGGATGGCGAGACTGCGTCTTGCATACTTTGGACATGTTGTCAGGAGGGATCAGTCCCTGGAGAAGGACATCATGCTTGGCAGAGTACAGGGTCAGCGGAAAAGAGGAAGACCCTCAATGAGGTGGATTGACACAGTGGCTGCAACAATGAGCTCAAGTATAACAACAATTGTAAGGATGGCTCAGGACCGGGCAGTGTTTCGTTCTATTGTGCATAGATAGGGTCGCTATGAGTCGGAACCGACTCAATGGCACCGAACAACAACAACATTGTGGTAATTACTATTTGTGAATTTATATTAGTAACTTTTTTTTTTGAGAATTAACTAATAATTAAAGGAAAAGGAGAAAAATCAATAAAAGTTTTTGCTGCATTATAATGTTGTTAACTAATGATGTAATTCAATGTAGAAAGATTTTACAAAAACATTTTGTTGTTAGTATATATGAATAAAAAAAAATAATAATAATAATCTGCAGCCCTGGTGGTGTGATGGTTAAGAAAGAGCTTGGCTGCTAACCAAGAGGTCTGCAGTTCAAATGCACCAGCTGCTCCTTGGAAACCCTATGGGGCAGTTCCTACTCTGTACTATAGGGTCACTATGAGTTGAACCTGACTTGACAGCACCTAACAGCAACAATACCAGTATTCAGATAATCTAAGAAGTATTACATTTAATCAGTTTACAACTATATTTATCACATATTATTCTATGATTAAAGTTGATAGTAAACATTACTAAGGATTCTGCATGCCCTGCTATGGGAGGAGGTCCATGGCAGCAGGTAACACCATGAATTACTGCACTGGGTGACACCAACCCTAGTGACACTGTTAAGCCCATTGCTCAGCCACTGTGTCAATACCTCTCATGAAGGTCTTGCTCAGAAATGACCCTCTTTTTTTTTTTTTTTTTACCACGCATGATGTCTTTCTCTAGGGACTGGTCACCTCCTGATAACATATTCTGAGTATGTGAGATGAAGTCTTGCCATCTTCACTTCTAAGGAGCATTCTGATTGTACTTCATCCAAGACAAATTTGTTCATTCTTCTGGCAGTCCATGGTATATTCAATATTCTTCACAGAGACTGTAATTCAAATGCATCAATTTTTCTTTGGTTTTCTTATTTGTTGCCCAACGTTCACATGCATATGGGGTAATTGAAAATACCATGGCTAGGATCAGGTGCACCTTATCCTCAAAGGATATCTTTGCTTTGTAACACCAGAGAGGTCTTTTGCGGCAGATTTGCCCAATGCAGCGCACTGTGTGATTTCTTGACTGCTGCTTCCATGAACGTTGATTGTGGATCCAAGTCAAATTAACTAAAACCGCAGATATAGGGGTTAGGATTTACAACACGTTTTGGGGGGACACAATCCAGTCCGTATCATATATATACGGTCTTAATAATTATTATATTAATCAATTTTTGACACAAATTAAAAACCTTGGATTGAAATTTAGTTTTCATTTATACAACTTAATTTAAATGTGTATTTATTACACCATTGACATTTATTATTCTGGTACCCATTCCTGACAGTAAGTCTAAGTAGATCAATGAGCCCCAAGCACTGTTCAAGTTCACTACTGGCTCTTAAACTTAGGGCGGCCGTTAACTTCCTTGTCCTAGTTTCCACAGCTATAAAAAATAAAGATAATAATTCTTTCCCTAGCCTCCCAGTCTTGGTACTGAAATCAAATGTGAAACCTCATTAAAGTCATTTCATGCTGTATAAATGCGAGATGTTATTTCTAGAAAAAGTTCAGTTAGTAAAGCCATTGCAGAATATGAAGAATAGGCAGTAATTGAATTCTTCTGGAAAAGGACTGTAGCCAAGAGTCCTTTTGATGTCTGTAAATGCCTTTAGGGGGAGATCTGAGTGATCGTATTCCAGTCGGATCTGGGCTGGTTCGTCTGGAATGAAGGATTCGGTAGCCAGTGAACTAGGAATGCCTTCTGTCTTAGTTTCCTAGTGCTACTGTAATAGAAATACCACAAATGGGCGGCTTTTGAAAACAGAATTTTATTTTCTCACAGTTTAGGAAGCTAGAAGTCTGAATTCAGGACAATGACTATAGGGGAAGACTATCTCTGTGTCGTGTCCCACTGATGGCTCTGGAGGAAGATCCTTGTCTCAGCTTCTTTGGCCTCAGCATTCCTCAGTTCCTTGGTGATCTTTATGTGACTTCTATCTTTCCTTGTTTATACTTGCTTGTCTCTGTGTCTGTCTGCTCTGTCAAAGATCTCTTTGTGGAAGGTGATTACATTACCTTATATTACAGTAAAGCATAGCACATTACATTATATCCACAGGTATGAAACCAAAACAAACCCATTGCCAGCAAGTCAATTCTGACTCATGGCAACCCCATGTGTGTAAAGTAGAAGTACACTCTATTGGGTTTCCAAGGCTGTGGCCTTTTGGAAGCAGGCCTTTTTTCCCAGGCACCTCAGGTGGGTTTGAATCACCAACCTTTTGGTTACCAGTTGAGTGCCTCTTGGCGCCACCTCGTAACTTCTATCCAAAGGATTAGGGGTTAGAATTCCAACACATATATTTTGGGGACACAATTGAAACGATAATACCATCCTATAAACAATGTTATATTTCAAAATTATATAAGCTACATATTTCCTTTTTTAACACGGACAGTTTGCCCCATGATTTACAAGATAATGATAATAATAATGGCACCGTAATGGCCTCTCTAAAAAAAATAACGGAAGTGAAATCTGTCTCGGTGAGTAATCTCTATCATGGGCGTTGTCAGCTGTTGTAGAGTATGTAGTGGCATATACTTTAGTTTATTACTCAATAAGATCTCTGTGAAATGTTTTTAATTGGCAATAAACATTAGACTTGAAGACGTAAGACTCCATTAAAGTCAAGAAGATGTCTAATATAGGTTTTGTTATTGTCTTCTGAAGATGTGTTTTGCTAACATTGTATATCTCTGCTATGATGATCATCTCATCATTATAATCATGTGTTAATAAAACGGAAGTTTATAAGCTTTGAGTGAAGCAGTGCTTGAATTGTTTGCTTTAAACTGGAGTATGCTATTTGTTCATTTCCTTTGAGGTTACTGAGTTAGTTTGCTAGCGTGATTAACACCTTGACTCTGAAGTCTAACTTTCTGGATTCAAAACTTGGCTCTGTCACTTGTCTCTCTGACCTCCAGCAAGTTCTTCAGCTCTCTTTGACTCAGTTTCTTAACCTTTTTTAAGTGGGAGCAAGAGTAATATATACCTCGTAGAGTTGTTAAGAATATTAAATGTGTTCTTGTAAAGTACATAGGGTTGCTAGGAGTCGGGATCAACTCAATAGCAACAGGTTTGGTTTGTTTATGCGGTATAAGCTGCTATTATCATTAATATCACAGGAGTCTTATCCCTAAAATATTTCATTATAATAAATGCATAACCTTATATTGAAACTTAAGCTTAGGTGTTATACTGTAAGTATATATAAGGTCTCACATTTGGATAAATTTGAAAATACTATTATGCTTAATGGAAAACCTGGTGGTGGTGTAGTTAAGTGCTATAGCTGCTAACCAAAAGATTGGCAGCTCGAATCCATTAGTTGCTCCTTGGAAGCTCTGTGGGGCAGTTCTACTGTGTCCTATAGGGTCACTATGGGTTGGAATCAACTTGACAGCAATGGGTTTACCATACCTAATCTAATTTTCTGGAAACCCTGATGGCATAGTGGTTAAGTGCTATGGCTGCTAATCAAAGGATCAGCAGTTCGAATCCACCAGGTGTTCCTTGGAAACTCTACTGGACAGTTCTACTCTGTCCTATAGGGTTGCTATGAGTCGGAATCGACTTGACACTGCTGTTTTTTTTTTTATTATTATTATTAATATGCTACTTAGGTTATAAGTTTAAAAATAATGTAAGTTCATAATATCATTATATATGCAGGGTGAGCATTATATTACTAAACTCAAATTTGCTAACACAATAAAATATTCTGCGCCGACTTGCTCGACAAGATCTTTTGTTGTTCTTTTAGTATATATTTATTGAATAAAACTGTGCTCTTGGCTGGATGTTATTGTTGAAAAAACACAAGATGGACAAAGGAAAAGGGGAATTCAAATTTATTTTTAAATTTTTCTCTAAATTAGGAAATGCATTCACATGATTTAATTTTGAAAAGTATAAATGCGTATGTATAGTTTAACAATAGTGAAAGCAAACAAATATGTGTATGATATGTATGTATTTATGTAAGCATGTTTGTGTATAGGTATCTTATGTGTGTATATATAGCTGTATACATGTTTATATGCATATGCATCTATATGACCATATGCACATATATTCATATATGTAATAAAGCATATATGGGGCACAGTTACAGATACTTCTTAGATATAATCAAACACCTCGCAGGATTGGATTTCAGGGTTTGAAGGATTAAGACCATAGTCTCGTGGGACATCTTGGTCAATTGGCATATAGTTCATAAAGTTATGTTCTACATCTTAGTTTGATGAGTAATGTCTGGGATCTTAAAAGCTTGCAAGCAGCCATCTTTAGGTACGATTATTGGTCTCTACTTGTCCGGAGCAAAAGTGAAAGAAGGACACCATTGAGGCCAGGAGAAATAAATGGTGCCTGGCTACCACTACCAACCATTCTAATCAGGGCCATAATAGACGAACCCTGGTAGAATGGGAGGTAAATGTGAAACAGAACCAATTACTTAAAAAAAAAAAAAAGACCTACTGGCCTAATTGAGACTGGATGACTCCCTTATACTACTGCCCTGAGATAACTCTTCAAACATTGAACCAAAACTAACCCCTGAAGTCACCTCATAGCTTAATAACAAATAGGCTCAAAAAATAATGAATGTCACCCATAAGTACTGTGCGCCTTTAAAAAATCACCTATATGAGACGAAACAGTCGGCAATTACTTTAAAACAAAGATGATAATATAAGGGGACAGGGAAACTAGATTAATGGAAACGAACAAGCAGAATAGAAATAATGAGAATATTCACACATTGTGAAGAATGTAACCAATGTCATGAACGCCTTGTGTAACACTAGTTGAATGGGAACCTAAACGACTGTATAATCCTTCACCAAAAACATAATAAAATATTATTTTTTAAAAAAGTATAAATGTGTGTATAGTGAAAAGTTTCCCACCACTTTAGTTCCCACTTCCCAATTCCTGTTAAATAGGTGATAATGTTTCAATCCCTTATGTATGTTTCCAGAAATATTTTAGATATATATAAGTAAATGAGTTTTTTCTTCCTTTTTATACAAATGGAAGCATAATAAACAAACTTTTGTGCTCCTCTCTGATTTTCACCCAAAGCTATATTTTAAATATAGCCCTGTATCAGTTCATACTGAGTCTCTTCAATTTATTAATTATTCATATAGCTCAGTTGGGTGGATATATCTAATTAATATCACCAGACTACTGTTGATGGACAGTTTTGTTGTTAGTAAACTTTCTATTACAAGAAAATGTTGAATAAGATGGCACATGTAAAATGAATCTGTCATCCAGAAGCTGTAACCCCTAATACGCCTTGCTTGCTTTCTTCTCATCAGTTATACCTGAGTGATAAATTTTCCTAAGTGTATTTGTTAGGTGAAATGGTAGATACATTTGTAACTAATTCATAAAAGATTGTATTGTTTTGTCCTTATTTTGAATATTAACACATTTATATAGCATGCAATATAAAATGAAAACAAAAAACAGATGAACGGTAAAAATAAGAGCCCTTCACTCCACTTTTGCCTAGACATGAAGTCCCCCTAATGGAAATTAATTAGTCAGATCAATTTTGTCTGTATCCTTCCAGAAAGATACCAAAACCAAACCTATTGCGATTGAGTCAATTCCAATTCATGGCAACTCCATGTATTACAGAGTAGACTGAGCGCCATGTGGTATTCTTGGCTATAATCTTTTTTAGGGAATCAGATCACCAAGCCTTTCTTCCCTGGCAGAGCTGGGTGGGTTCAAACTGCCAACATTTCAGTAGCACCCAAGTGCGCACCATTTGCCACCTCCCCCAAGGAACCTTCCAGGGAGATAAGTGTTGCATATATGTTGTTGTGTGCCATTCATGTGATTCTGACTTACAGCAACTCCATGCGACAGAGTAGGATTGCCCCATGGGGTTTCCAGGCTATAATTTTTACAGGAGCAAATCACTGGGTCTTTTCTTCTGTGGAGCTGCTGGTGGAATTGAATTGCTGCCTTTTTGGTTAACAGCCGAGGGCTTAATCATTGCACCACCAGGGTCCGTTGGTATTTATATAAGCATGTATATATATGTGTTGGAAACCCTGGTGGAGTAATGGTTAAGAGTTTGGCTGCTAACCAGAAGGTCAGCAGTTCGAATCCACCAGGCGCTCCCTGGAAACTCTATGGAGCAGTTCTACTCTGTCCTGTAGTGTCACTATGAGTCAGAATTGACTCAAGAGCAGTGGGTTTGGTTTGGAGTTTGGTATATGTGTTTAGAAAAATTTCTCTTATTAAGGAGATCTTTGTTTTCTTCTGCATAGTAGTGTATGGATTCCTTTACACAGAGAACCCAGACTAGTGTATAAATACTCATATTTGGAACACGCTATTTATTGCCTCATCACTCATATTCAGCCTTCGTGAATGTTATTAGTAAAAGTGATGCTTTCTCTGACATTCATTATAGCTTGTTGTTTTCCCTCGATGAAAGGATAGCAACATATTCTGTACATTTCTCTGACACTGGCCAAGTAATTTTCAAACCTGCTACCACCTACCTCTACCCTTGGTACACACAGCCATTCTGGAATTTTCTTTTACCGTCTTCCTAGGACTTGCCTTTACGTCTTTCTCCGATAGCTCTCATTTCCCATAACTTAGCCCCCACCTCCTTCTTGGATTTCTCTCTGGCGTATCACATTTTCTAGTATCTCCCAGGAAAAAGATTATGTGAGTGGTTAATTTTTTTGAAACTATATGTTTAAAATTTTCTTTAGCTTACTCATCCATCTGATTTTTCCAGGTATAGGGTTTTCAGTGGAAATTAGAAGTAATTTCTCAATTCTTTTTCTGCCTTCCAAGGTTGCTATTGAAAAATCTGAAGGCATTCTGATTCTCTATTTTTGTAAATGACAACATTTGTAACCCTCCTCCACGGAAGATTATAGTCTCTTCATTTATGTTTTTAAATGTCCAATAATTTGCTAGTGTGGGTCATCCATTTAATAACTACTAAGAAGACCCTTTTAAATTGGAATATTATTTATGTTAGGGCTTGGCTATTGTCTTGAGTTATATTATATTGCAATGTATTATATCATGGTATATTATATTTTACAATACATATTAAAATGAAATGTATATACTATTGAACACAATAGTATATTAAATATAATATGCCATGATAGCATTGGGCAAGTTATTATTTTTAACAAAATGAGCAAGAAGAGCTTAAGGAAATTTGTCAGTTGAGGAAATTGTACATTTCCAACATGCTCAGAAGTTAGGTCTGGAGTAAGAGTCTCCATTAAACAATATAAGTTTTTTTTAATATATTTTCAAAATATTTTGGGAGTAAATTACACAATTTCATGTACTATATGTTAACATTCAAACAAACAAACTTGTCGCATTAAGTTGATTGATTCATGGCAACCCTATGTGTGTCAGAGTAGAACTGAACTCCATAGCGTTTTCAATGGCTATGACCTTCTGGAAGTAGATTGCCAGGTCTTTCTTCTGTGGCATATCTGGGTGGATTCAAACCTTCAACTTTTTGGTTAGTAGCCAAGTGCTTAACCATTTGTGCCACCTACACACTGCCATCAAGTCAATTCTGACTCATAGCGATCCTATAAAGGACTCCTATATTAACATTATGCATTGTTAAATTATGCATCTTATCAGGGCCCTGGTGGCATAATGGTTAAACATTCAGCTGCTAACCAAAAGGTTGGCAGTTCAAATACACCAGCTGCTCCTTGGAAACCCTATGAGGCAGTTCTACTCTGTCCTGTAGGGTCACTATGAGTCGGAAACAACTCGGAGGCAATGGATTTTTTTTGGCGTATATGTGTGTGTGTATATATATGTAGATATGTTTTTTTTTATGTATGTACATATATATATACATATACATTTATATACACACACAGCTATACTATAACAAAAGTGTTCAGTACAAAAATACTACAACTTAATACATATGAAGTTAAAAATAAGGATCTTGGACAAAGTGTCATATTTCAGTGAGGTGTAAAAGTAAAATCTAATAATATTTCTTTAGTGAATCAAAGGTTATCATTATATTAAAAAAAAAATTACATACCATTATGTTGGAATCACCCTATTTTAAGTTTGAGACATTTGAAACACAGTTATTATATATATATTTTTTCTTTTAGCTGTTGTTACCTTTCAGTTTCCTGGAATAAGTTGAGAAATAGCATTTCCATCCTGCTAAGTTATTATTCAAAATGTGTGCTGTTCCTCTTTGTTTTTAGCATGTAGCGACCTGGAATTCAGGGAAGTGGCAAACCGACTGCGGGACTGGTTCAAGGCTCTTCATGAAAGTGGAAGCCAGAACAAGAAGACAAAAGCATTACTGAGGCCTGAGAGAAGCAGTAAGATTTCTCTATTTTATACATGCTTTTTTTTTTTTGCCTCCCATGTGAGATTGTATCTCCAATGAATCACTCAAATAAAAACAAATATTTCAAAGTTTACCTTTATATGCATAACAAATCAGAATATTGTTATTACTTCTGAGCACACCCGGAATATTTCGAAGGAAATGAAGCATTTGGGACAACAACTGTGATTGCTTAAAAAGGAATGTTTCCTCAGAGACAGCATTTAACTTCTAGTTGAATTCTAGTAGGAATATTTTTCAGTATTTTAATGGCAAAGGGTAGAACAATACAGGAAATAAAGGTAAGAATTTTAAGTACTTAGATTTTTAGGGAATCCTGTGGAGTTCAAAATTTTAGCCTTTTCATAATTGCTTTGAAGACGTATCTTGCTTGGATGAGCAGACAAAAAAGGATATTGTTAATAATACACTGCAAATCAAATTCATAAAACACAGAGAAAAAATAAGTCATATGATTCTTCTATAATTATTTCATCATTTGTATAGTTCTCCAAACTTTTTTTCCTAATCCTTTAGAAACGGAAATACAAATTGAAACAGAACACTTGTTTTGAATGGTCTTATGAATTTTTCATCTTGTATTATTTTAATTTTTAGAAACATATATATATATATGGATATAAAAAAGGATGTTGAAACATGGGCTTAATCTTAGGAAGCTTTCGGAGGTTGAAGGAATTGCTCTAAAATGCAAGAAGAGGGATTGGGGAAGCAGTCATGAGCTGTATCTCCTAACTGACCAATTTGTTCCAGTAGACCGACCTTCATTGCTCCCGGTGACGCAACCCGGCTGCTCTCACTTGGAATCCTCAAAGGCCACTTGATAGTGAAGTCAGAGTAAGGGGACACAGTCCCCATAATCTGTGTTTCCTAAAACACCTCCCTTGTTTTCTTCTTGTGAAGGACATTTCTACAATCACAATATTTTTCCTGTTAGGAATTTTATTTATGTTCTTAAATAATTTAATCTAGGGAGAAATTAAGCCATCACCTTTAGACATAATCATTGTCTTGGAATGTGTAGTGACTGTGTGTTATGTGTTGTTTCTTAATAATTTTGGAAAGGAACGATTTCAGACTTTCCTTACTCTGTGGGAGTGTTTCTCACGTTTTTCTTCAGAATCATTGACTTGATTTTTGGCAGGTTTTCTTTATTTTTATATAATCTTATCTTATGTATTTAATAGAAACAATAAGTGTTTTGTCACTGGATGCGTGAAGCAAATATATCTAGCGTGAGAGGAGGGCTTTTTCTAGGCTCTTACATTTTGATTGTATTGTGGAGCCGGTTCTTTTGTGTGTTTGCCTATTTAATTTATATTCTCCCCCTGTCCTTCCAATACTCATTCCTGAGCATTTTTATTGCTTGCTCTCAAATTTCTTGTTTGAGCTTGAGCTCAGGCTAACCGTTCAGAGATGGACAACAAGAAAGCTTGTAGAACACTCAGCGTGGTGCCTGGCTAATTGCACACATTCATGAAACATTATTTCTCTTTCCATCTTTTTTTTGTTTTGTTTTGCAATAAATGCCATGAAACTCTCTTAAGAAAGAGAGTAGGTTAATTACAACAAGATCCTTGGGAGTTGAATATCTTTGGAGAGTACAGGAAAAAAAATGGGTCACAGTGTTATTTATAGGGCTTGGAGGATTCAGAGGCCAAGTAGGAGTAAATTTACAAAGGAAAGCTAACCATTAAAAGAGATATGACAAATGCATAGAATAAAAATGGCTGGCTCTGTCAGATCTTCGGGTATTTACACCCACTGAAGGAGTCCTTCCCTTACTTTATCATATTGAATTTAGAAACAACCCTCCAACATTATGCTGTCCCGTTTCTCTTCTTTACTTTTTCTTCATAGTATTTATTACTATTTAACATACCACGTACTTGACTTATTTATTTATTTGATTTTCTTTCTCTCCCCACTAGACCACTACAGACTCAATGAAGGCGGAGATCATTATTTACCTCTGCTTACCCCAGAACCTAGAATAAACTTTTTACGCATAATTTTCACTAAATAAAAATGAGTGAAATAAATTAATGACACAAAGAAGCAGTATGTCATGACTGTGAAATACTCCATTGTGTGGAGTAATTTACTCAGTTTTTCCCCTAGGAATTACAACTTACTGTTTCCATTTATTTTTTTCCTCCATGAAAAACAGTGCTGCAGCCAATTTTGTATGATTTTACTTCTAAGAAAAATATTCTAAGCAATGCAATTTGTCAAAAAGCGCATGCATTTTACATTATAAGTGTTAACCGATGTTGCTAAGCTGCTCTGCAAAAAAGAGTAGGACATTTCAAATTTCCACCAACAAGGCATCAGAGTAAATTTTTATCTTCCTCAGTGCCAGCATAAAGTATTACCATTACACTTATTCTTTCCATTCTTGTGCATAATATTATATGTTTCCTAACATTATATATCTTTGTTAATTTTATGTGCATTTATTTCAAGTGAATTCGAACATATATTATTGTGGGAAGAAACTTCTTAATGGCAAAAAAGAAAACCAATCAAACCATCATATATATACTCTACTTACCTGTTTAATTCTGGAAAAGGCGTATCGATGGCTTTCATTCTAATTATATTTAATGAAGTTGGCATCTTCAGTAGTTTTTGCTTTATGTGTTTGCTGTTCTCTTTTGAAGAATATACAGATTTATGCATTATTAAATTATGCATCTTATTATTTTATTAGGGAGTCCTGGCGATGCAGCGGTTAAGTGCTCAGCTGCTAATTGAAAGATTGGTGGTTCCAGTCCACCAGCCGCTCCCAGGGAGAAAGCTGTGGCAGTCTGCTTCCGTAAAGATTAAAAAAAAAAAAAAAAAAAGATTACAGCCTTGGAAACCCTATGGGGCAGTTCTACTCTGTCCTACAGGGTGGCTGTGAGTCGAAATTGATTTCGTGACAAAGGGTTTTGTTTTGTTTTGTTAATAACTTGCCACCCTTACTTTCAATCTCATTACATTTACCTGGTATTCTTACTCGCATTTTATTCTCAATCTTTATCACTTCAGTGTAAGTGCGTTTCTTGTAAATACCCATAGCTAGATTTGGATTTTTATTTTAAAATGACAGTCTAAGTTATTTAGTGATATAATTCAGTTCAGCCCGTTCACGCCTAATGCATTGACAGATATACTGGATTTTAATCAATCGGTATTGTATTGTGTATTGTTTTATTTTACATTGTTATTTCTTTTTACCTTTTTCTTTAGTTTTTATGGTTCGATTATGTTGCTTTTCATTCCATTCAAATTTACTTTTTTGTTTCACTTGTTACTTTTCTTTGAATATATAATCTGACACAGTTCCTTTACTATTATTGGAATCAAGTTATTCTTATCCCCCAGAATACTCACCTCCAACACCATAAAGTGAGACCTTGAGGATAATTTTTAGTTATTCCGTCTCTAAAACTTTACCTCTTCTTCCACTCTACTTAAATGATATTTTTGGAAAAATTTCTTTTGTTCTCCCTCTGCTTTTCTCCAAACACTTTGAACTAATTTAGTTACTTTAGGAATTTCCCTTTCAAAATACCTCTTTTTCAAATGTTATCTATTATATTTCACATCCTCAAGTAATCTAACCTTATGTATTTAGATTTAATTATGAAAAGTCATGTTAAATTAAATTATTTATATAATATGTAATGTATATATAAGGAGCCCTGGTGGCACAGTGGTTAAAGTGCTCGGCTGCTAACCAAAAGGCCTATGGTTGGAACTCACCATTGGCTCCATGGGAGAAAGATGTGGCAGCCTGTTTCTGTAAAGATTTACATCCTTGGAAACCCTATGGGGCAGTTCTACTCTGTCGATAGGGTCACTATAAGTTGAAATGAACTCAATGGCAATAGGTTTGGTTTGGTTTTATTTGTGTGTACATGGTGTTAGTTCCTGTTGAGTCAACTCCAAATCATGATGATATATTAAGTCTTATATATAATGTACATAATTGATATTAAAAAAAAATAAAACCCGTTGCCGTCGAGTCAATTCCGACTCACAGCAACCCAATGGGACAGAGTAGAACTGCCTCACAGAGTTTCCAAGGAGTGCTTCGTGGATTCAAACTGCTGACCTTTTGGCTAGCAGCAATAGCACTCAACCACTACGCCACCAGGGTTTTCATAATTGATATACAGGGGTGAATATTATTTATATTATTTGTTAGTAACCATTGTTTCTTCTCCTTTTCTTCATCTGCCATAGTATATCTCCGTTTTATTTCATTTAATTTTAATCTTATCTCAAGTATTTAATTTTTAAAGAGTTTATCAGTCAGGGATATTTATGTCCTTTTTTGCTTAGAAAAATGCATTTTTTCTTTTAGGATATTAGTGAGTACACTCCATAGCACTCTCACCTTCCAAAGTATAAGATTCCCTAAAAGGGAGTCACTAGAACTCTGTACCTAAATACAGTGAAACTTGTGAGAGCCATAACTTGATGGGACTGCGTAGTTTTTCTGGGTCTCACAAGTTTTCCACCTGTGATAGGGCACAGTCTTACCGCTTTTTCTCTCTCTCCTTTTAATGGAAAATATTCAAATTTTCCTTCTCTGACAGGTTTCCACCTTACATAGGTTCTGACTTTCACAAGTTTTACTGAATAAACAATCAAATTATCTGTTAAGCAACAGTATGAGGCTCTGTTATAAGCCTTTTATTCACCATCTTTTTTTTTTTTTTCAAGATTTTGGCTATATTTTGGTATATTTCTTGCACTTGATTGTCCGATTCACTAATTTGTCACTCAAGAGTGGCAAACCATCTTCACAATTTATCTGTAAGATTTAGTTGGGAAATTATGTTTTTCAGCTTCAAAAATTGTTTCTATGTACTTTTTATGTGTGCACTTAAATGTTCAAGCTCGTGTGTGTCTGCATATCTTAAATGCATGTTGTAGACAGTCTACCCCTTCATTTCATTCAGCCTATAACTGATTTTTTTTTCTCTCTGACTACTGGCTCTCTTCAGATTATGTGGTGGTTTTTCCTTGTCTCTTCATTGGGGCTTCGGTCTGTTTGATGACATCCCTTTGTTGGTAATATTCCAAATTCGATGGAAAGCTGTCTCACTTGCCTTGACTTTGTCTTAAAAACACCACTTCCCTGCTGAGCCTTGAATGCAGCATCCTTATTCCTGTGCCTCTTACCCTGGTGGCATAGTGGTTAAGTGTTAGGGCTGCTAACGAAAGGGTCAGCAGTTTGAATCTTGCCAGGCACTCCTTGGAAACTCTGTGGGGCAGTTCTACTCTGTCCTATAGGATCACTATGAGTTGTAATCGACTTGATGGCACTGGGCTTGGGCTTGGCCTTGGGCTTAGACTGCCCTTCATGAATTCTTGAAGTCACCAACAGTAGGCCCAATTACAGCGTGATGGATCGAATTGTGTCCCCCCAAAATATGTGTTGTACATCTTAGCCCCTAAACTCGTGGATATAATCCAGTTTGGGAATAGGATTTTCTTTGTTATGTTAATGAGGCCCTATCAGTGTAGGGTGTGTTTGAAGCCAATTACTTTTGAGGTATAAAAAAAGCAGATTAGGCACAGAAACAAGCAAGCACAGACGTAGGAGGATAGATACCACACCACATGAAGATCACCAAGCACCTGAGGAACAGAAGCTGAAAAGGGACAAAAACCTTGCCTCCAGAGCAGACACAGAAAACAAGCCCTCCCCTAGAGGTCCGAATTCACACTTCTAACCTCCCAAACCTTGAGACAATAAATTTCTGTTCATTAAAGCCACACACTTGTGGCATTTCTGTTACAGCAGCACTAAGAAACTAAGACATACAGGTGGTAGATATTGACCTTTCCCCCAGCAGTCAGTTCTCCTTGAGACAGGCTGCTCTCACTTCCTAATTCTCCACCCTGATCCCGTCTCCTGCACTCACTTAGTCCACAGTGAGAGAAAACTCGGTACCAGTATGCACGCATTTGCCTGCAAGCTCCAACACCCATTTGGCTGAAGAGAGAGGGTTAATAGATTGGAGTTGATCATGGACAGAAAGGCTACTACATTTTAGGTAGTCAAAATACATTCTTATGCATAATCAAGCAACTTTAAATTTAATAATGAAAACGTGATATATAGCTAAAAAAAACAGTATTATGTTTGTTTTATTTAAATATCAAAATAGAGATGGTAGGGGAAAATATGTAAGGGGGAAAAAGGTGTATATTTTTCTGGTTGTGTAAATATGAATGCTTAAATGCCAATGTCTGTTGTTTAATATTTACTGTTATTTAATATTACCTTTGAACTTGAACAGGTCTTTGTCTTTTGATGCAACTGTATAGCCAATGACATTTAAATGATTAATGTAAGTTTATAATAATGGTGAACTTTTACTTTACTATCTGGAAATTTATATAGAGTGTGATTTATATAATATTAGAATACTTGTGAATGGAATATGTAGTTTATTTAAAAAAAAATAATTCTCAAACTTATACCTGTTTTTCCTAACAGTAGACTAAAATAAAGTGAAATGTCTTAATGGATGACTTCGAGAGGTAAACCTGAGCTGCTTCTGAACTGGTTGGGGTGCAGGAGGACAGTGGAGGAGGAATATTAGCACAAGCCTTCTTTGTAAATTCTTTATACCCTTAAAGAACCTAAAAAATTCAGCACTCTAGTTCATTTCATATAAAGGCTGCCGTCGAGTCGATTCCGACTCATAGCGACCCTAGAGGACGGAGTATAACTGCCCAATAGAGTTTCCAAGGAGCCCTGGTGGATTTGAACTGCCGACCTCTTGGTTAGCAGCCGTAGCATTTAACCAGTACGCCACCAGGGTTTCCTACAAAGGCTCAGATTGGTGCTATTTCTTGTTCCAACAAATAGAGCAATAAACGTCCATGAGTACAATCCAGCAAAAGTTGGTTCTAAATATTGGGCAAAATAAGGGCTACTGCCTTGTCAAACATGGTGGAACATAAATACATATGTATGATTGAGCCATATGAAATTATCAATTCTGGAACTATAGCAAGAGTTGTACCTTAAAGGTCAACCTATTAAAATCGCCTGAAAATTCACTGTTTTACTTTTCATATGTATGTTAGTTTGTGATACCTTAATAGTCTATTTATTTTTCTTTCCCTGAGTAGCATGTACTTTTTATCTATTAGTTTAATTTTTCTGCAGCTTTATAACAATTAAAAATACAAATTCAGTTATAAAATACATTGTTTTCTTTTCCTATCATAACTGAACTATTTAGGCTCTGATTCTGTTATTATACCATAAAATTAAACACTTGAGGTTTTTTTTTTTTAAACAATAAATAAGTGGTGTGCCTATTATAACCTATATACCTTGATTTTTTTCATTATTTAAATATATACTAATAATTAAGAAACAGAAATACTATGCCCAGATTTGTTATTATTGTTGTTGTTTTTAAACATATTTTAACCTAGTGCATGTGTTTGTGTGTTGTGTCTTTCTTTGAAAGAGATATTATATTAATTTTCCCTCTGTCAATTTGGAAAGTATCAGGTCATCAGCATCCTATGCAAAATTCTCATATTAACAATCTGATTCAGATTAAGATAGTGTCTTATTTTTGCCTTTCCTACGAACTAAATTCTCTCCTCAGTCAGAGAAAATGGTAGAATTACTTAAGCCCCCAGGGTAAATGAATACATTCTAATTTCTTACCAAGACACTACTCACTTTATGTCTTGCTGTCTTCACGTTGAGAGGAAGATTGCATTTTGAATCAGATGGCTCAGCAATGATGCTCCATTTCAGTGCAATTAGGAGGCTTCTAGGTATGGCAGGGGACTGCATTTTTGAGAATAAAGATTTGCCAAGTTGGTATATAAATTTTCTGTTCTTTTTTCAAGTAATAAAATGAAAGATTTAGATTATTGCTTATTTTGTTTCTTCTAATTATTGAGACATCTGGAACTTTTTATTGGATAGATACTATAACTGAGACATTATAACTCCTATAATAAAATTTACTTATACACATTAGTAGCAGTAAGATAACTTAATATTTGAATATTACAATTTTGTAGAAAGTTTACTTTGTACTTGGCTGAATTTTTGTAATCCTAAAAAAACTATCTAGTTTTTTATGCAGATTAAACTGATAATTATCAATAAAAGAACTACATGAATGATATAATATAAATTTTTGTTGCATTATTATATTCTGGGACACTACCCAATTGGACCTGCTGGGCACAATGCTTTTAGATAGCTCCTAGTCTTTAAGCCAAAAACCAAACCCGTTGCTGTTGAGTAGATTCCAACTTATAGCGAACCTGCAGCAACCCTGTAAGACAGAGTAGAATGGCCCCGTAGGGTTTCCAAAGAGTGGCTGGCGGATTTGAACTGTCGACCTTATTGATTAGCAACCCTAGCTGTTAATAGCTGTGCCACTAGGACTTCTCCTAATCTTTAGGGACTATATTATTCCAAGTAGAAGGAGTTACCATTAGCATTGGTAATTTCTGAATAATAATAGTAATATTTTAGTATAATAGTATATTATTTGTAAAATTTTATTACTGAATTATTATTGTTGCTTCTCATCAGGTGAATGAAATATTGCCTTTTTAAAAAATTCTGTGTTTTCAACACAATGAATACATTATTTCAAAATGTAATCATGTAGGGCATTCAGAGCTCATTTCACCAGTAATCTGAACTGTTAGGACCTAGGGGAAAATGAAATAATAACTCTCAACAATAAAGAAGTTATAAAAAAGATATATGAGCACACACACAAAATATAGAAATGTTTACATTTTTCAAAGAGTGTAACTGAGACCTATACTCCATGTATATATATATATATGTATAGTCATTTATAACATAGCATTTAGATCCACAATCAACACCCATGGAAGTGGCAGTCAAGATGCATTGCATTGGGCAAATCTGCTGCAAAGGACCTCTTTAAAGTGTAAAAAAAGCAAAGATGTCACCTCGAAGACTAGGGTGTGCGTGACCCAAGCTACGGTATTTTCAATCGCCTCATATGCATGTGAAAGCTGGACAATGAAGACTGAAGAAGAATTGACGCCTTTGAATTGTCATGTTGGAGAAGAATATTGAATATACCATGAACTGCCAAAGGAACGAACATATCTGTCTTGGAAGAAGTACGACAGAATTCTTCTTAAAAGCAAGAAAGGTGAGACTACATCTCACATACTTTGGGCATGTTATGAGGAGGGCCCAGTCCCTGGAGAAGGACATCATTCTTGGTAAAGTAGTCAGCGAAAAAGAGGAAGACCCTCAACAAGATGGATTGACACAGCGGCGCGAACATAACAACAATTTTGAGGATGGCACAGGACTGGGCAGTGTTTCATTCTGTTATACATAGGGCTGTTTTGAGTCTGAACTGAGTCGACAGCACCTAACAACAACAACATAAACATTATTCCCTATTACATTTTATTCCAGTGTCAGTTGAATAATACATAAAAGTCTTGAATCTTTGCATAATAGATGCCCTGAAAGCATCAAAAATTGATAGCTAACACCAAGGGGAAATGTATAAATGAGAAGCAAATATATAACTTAAGAAGCTAACTATCTGGGGATATTTAACATGAGAAAACATGATGCTATAAACCACAGCAGCCCTTGAACCATATACTAGCCAGTAAGCAAAGCTATTAATTTTATGATGATTCCTCGGAGACATTAATAAGTGTTTAATTTTTTTCCACATATCACAGTTAGGAAGGAATTTTCTTTTTTTTCATATTCTAATTATACAATAATACATGTTTATTTTAACAATTGACAGTTAAATGTAGATGAAAAAGGTTAATATTTTTCCACCACCTCCATCAGTTTTCTCCAAAATGAAGTAAAACTTGCTAGCAGCCTGATATATATGGTTTGTCAAATCCTACTTGATTCTCATACAAACCTATGTACTCACATCAAATGGGCATACTTTTTTATTAACATAAATGATATCACACTACATACAGTATTCCACAGTATGCATATTATTATTATTCACCTATTTCATTCTTCTTTATTATTTTCAGGAGTGTATATAATGTTGTACCACAATTGATTCACCAGTTCTCTTACAAGTGGACATTTTATGCTCTTTCTAGTTCTCTCTCTCACTGTATGCAAGATAGCAGTGAACAATCTTGTTTACAGTAGCTTTTTTTTTCTTGATTTTCTTTGCTTTGTAGAATAGCTTTCCAAAAAAATTAATGGATCCAAAATACTTTGTGAATTTAAGTTAATAGGTATTTTAGATTTTATTTTACCAAAGCAATTCATAGGAATGTTTAAGAGTAGACGTCTGTTATCCTCAGTATTAGATGGTATTGCTCTTTTTTGCAAATATTTTGAGTGACGATCTCATTTTTATAGACATTCTCATTACTATAAAAAGGCAGATTTTATCTTTTGCCAATTGATTTTTAAAAATATTTTCTTCTCAATGGTTAGAAGACATTTGTATTTTAACCCTTTATTGTGTTACAAATCTATTCTCACATCCTCTTTTTATTTTGACTTTATAGTATCTCAGGTTGCGTTCCTGAAGAACATCTCTCTCAAAAATGCTGTCATTTACATTAATATAATTAAACCCTGGTGGTGTAGTGGTTAAGAGCTAGGGCTGCTAACCAAAAGGTCGGCAGTTCGAATCCGCCAAGTACTCACTCCTTGGAAACTGTATGGGGCCTATCTCCTCTCTTCTGTAGGGCCTTTATGAGTCAGAATCGACTGGATGGCAACATGTTTGGTTTTTTTTTGGTTTTGTTTTACCTTCATGTTAGTTGTATTCTATTTGTTCCATTTATCATTTGCCTATTTTTCCCTCTCATATGCCTTATTCTAGATTAATTGAGTATTTTTTATCATTCTACTGTATCTCCATTACTGATGTTACTTTTATACCTTTCTG
Source organism: Loxodonta africana (assembly GCF_030014295.1). Lineage (NCBI taxonomy): Eukaryota > Metazoa > Chordata > Mammalia > Proboscidea > Elephantidae > Loxodonta > Loxodonta africana. The sequence continues at coordinate 21,187,730 of NC_087362.1, forward strand.
GAAGATTTTTTTCATGGTTACACTAGGGTTTACAATGTACAAATGTAATTTATCACAATCTACCCTCAAAGAATATTTTACCATTTCACATATAGGATAAGAGACTTAAACTCCCAATTTCTCGCTCCCATTTTTTGTGATATTTTTGACATAGTTTTTGTTTTTAAATATGCTATAAAGACACAGACGGGAAACCCTGGTGGTGTAGTGGTTAAGTGCTATGGCTGCTAACCAAGAGGTCAGCAGTTTGAATCCTCCAGGCACTCCTTGGAAACTCTATGGGGCAGTTCTACTCTGTTCTATAGGGTCGCTATGAGTCGGAATCAACTCAACAGCAGTGGGGTTGGGGCTATAAAGACACAGGACACTGCTAATAATTTTATATTAGAAACTCAACTATCTTTTAGAGCATTTGGAAAAAACAAATGTATTCCTGTTCATTTATGCTATTTTCAGAAATCCTTAGATCCAAGTATCTGCCTACTATGATATTCTCTGGGACATAAGCTCTTTGATGAGTTTAAGAAAATGCATTTTTTTTAGATTATTCATGTTTTTCTTATGCTCTGAGGGCAGCAATACTTTTCTAAATGGCTGAAGAGTATTTGCACTGGATGTAAATTTCTTTTTTGACAGGTTTTATTTTTGTTTTTAGTTTTTTTCCTTCAGTCACTTAAAGGTATTGTTCAACATTTTTCTGGCCTCCGAAATTTTTGATGAGATACCAGTGCTTAATCAAATCAATATTTCCCTGACTACGTCATTTTCTTTTATTGCCAATTTCAAGTTTGATTTCTATCTTTAGTCCTTAAGAGTATGATATACCTAGAAATTTCCTTTTTTGTGTTAATTCTGCTTGAGGATTATTTCATCTTTAACCTATAAACTTACGTTTTAAAGCAAAATTTTTCTCATTATTTCCTCAAATATTTTTCCAGCACCATTTTTTTTCTTCTTCTTCTTTTCTGGAACTTCAGTTGTATGTCTGTTATACCACCTGATATTATAAGAATTGCCTGAGGATTTTTTTTTTTCTCCAGTCCCTTTGTTGTTGTTCACATTAGATCTTTTCAAGTGCTGTATACTCAACTTTATTTATATTTTTACTCATTTATTTATATTTTCCTCTGTCAACAGCATTCTGCTGTTAACTCAATCTAGTGATTTTTTTTTTAATTTTATAGCTTTTTGTTTTTGTTCTTTAATTTTCATTTAGTTCTTTCTTTAATTTATGTTTCTCTTCTAACAGTTTCCATGATTGCAATTATTCCAAGCATATTTTCTCAGACTTCATTGAACACAGTCATTTTAGTTGCTTCAAAATCTTGTTTGTTATTTCCAACAACTGAATCATCTTAGATTTGACCTCAACTGATTGTCTTTTATTTTGAAAATAAATTCCATTTTCCTGATTCTTCATATTTCACATAATTCTGAATGGTATTCCAGACATTCCACTGACATCAAGTCGATTCTGACTCATAGTGACCTTATAAGACAGAGTAGAACTTCCCCATAGAGCTTCCGAGGAGCACCTGGTGGATTTGAACTGATGACCTTTTGGTTAGCAGCTGTAGCTTTTAACCACTATGCCACCATATCTAATAGCACCTCTTTTTTTTTTTTAATATTAATCTTTTACATATGAGTACAATCGTTCAATCTTTCTAAACATGTCTTGAATTCTACGTTTACTGAGATTTGTCTCATTTAGATGGTTTTATCTTGATTTATGTTAATCTCAATTATGGTAATGATATATTTGCTGACTAAGCAAACGGTTTGTTAATATAGTGTGATCAGTAAGGTCATGTGTCGACTTGGCTGGGCCATGATTCTCAGTGGTTTGGCAGTTATGATATAGTTTGGCAGTCCTATGATGATGTGATCACTTCCATGATGAGATTTGGTATGATATGATCATCTCCTTGATGGGATCTGCTGTGAGTAACCAATCAATTGAAAGGGAGTTTCCTTGGGGGTGCGGCCTGCATCAAATATATAAATGGACTTTCTGGCAAAACTCGTGGGCTTTTTTGCTCACTATGGGTCCTGCAGCTGGCTCCTGTTCATCTGACTTCCAGTTCTGGGGACTTGAGCTAACAGCTTACCTGTGGTCTTGACTGCCAATCTTGGGATTCATCAATCTCTGCAGCTTGTGAGCAAGAGCCTTGCTGTCTGACCTGCCGATCTTGGGTTCACTAGACCCTGCAGCCTCTTTAATCAGGAGAAGCCTCCAGCCTAACCTATGGATTTGGGACATTCCAGCCTCTACAACCGTGTGAGCCATATCCTTGACATAAACCTCTTTATGTAGCTATTTTTACTTTCACTGATTTTGCTTCTCTAGAGAAAGCCTAAGACATAAAGCTTTTCTATTTCATAAGATTAGTAAATTAACTATTTTTGTGTCCATATTGGGAAAGTAAATAACCTCATTTTCTTCAATGGCATAAACATTCAGATAAGGATGAAATGTTGAGATACTCTTTTTTCAATTATAAAAACTTTGTGTTTGATAGCTTCTACCTTTCAGAATTTTTTGAGACATCTTTGAAAATAAGAGATATTGTTAGATGTATTTTATAAATGATTTTAGTGTCTAATGGAGATTATGATTGCTCTCCAAGGACTTAAAAAGATTGATGAATATGGGAAGATCAGGAGGCAGGATGAGGAAATGGGTTCTTACTATTAATAAGCACAGTGTGGTCTGGACCTAAAGGTTGTAATCCAGTCAAAATTCCATAGGCTTCAGCCACTAAAAGCTGTTGTGTGCATTATTTCACGTGCTCTTCAAATAATCCTGCAAAGTGGGTAGTATTCCCCCCAGTTTGCCACTGAAGAAAGTAGAGAGGTTAAACCCAAAGTCACCCAATTTGTAAGTGACAGTGCTGGTGTTCGAATCAAGATTTATGGACTCTGAACCTATGCTCTCTTTGATCTACTCAATTCAGTAAATGGCAAATCTATTATTTCAATAGCTATCCTAGTTATCTAGTACTGCTATAACAGAAATACCACAAGTGGATAGCTTTAATGAAGAGAAGTTTATTCTCTCACAGTCTAGTAGGTTACAAGTCCAAATTCAGAGTGTCACCTCCATGGGAAAGTTTTCTCTCTCTGTCAGCTCTGGGGGAAGGTCCTTGTCCTCAATCTTCCCCTGGTTGAGGATCTCCTCAGGCACAGGGACCCCAGGTCCAAAGGACTTGCTCTGCTCCTGGCACTGCTTTCTTGGTGGTATGAGGTCCCCAACTTTCTGTTTGCTTCCCTTCCCTTTTATCTCTTGAGAGATAGAAGGTGGTGCAGGTGACACCCCAGGGAAACTCCCTTTATCTGGGATCAGGGAGGTGACCTGAGTAAGGGTGGTATTATAATCCCACCCTAATCCTCTCAACATAAAACTACAATCACAAAATGGAGGACAACCACACAATACAGGGAATTAAGGCCTATCCAAGTTGATACACACATTTGGGGTGGCACATAATTCAATCCATGACAGTGGCTCAAGTCAATCACCTTGAAGATATCCTTGAGAGAAAGAATTAGAGGCATAGATGGGATTATCTCTAAGTAAAATCCAAAGTCTTTATTGTGGCCTAAGTCAGAGAGCGGAAGCACTAGCGGTGCAGTGGTTAAGAGCTACAGCTGCTAACCAAAAGGTTGGCAGTTCAAATCCACCAGCTGCTCCTTGGAAACCCTCTGGGGCAGTTCTACTTTGTCTTATAAGGTCACTCTGAGTCAGTATCTACTCAACAGCAATGGGTAAGTGAGTGAGCAGAACACTAATTCTCTGACCTTATCTCTCTTAACACTTCCTCCTGACCCTTCCACTCCAGGCATGTTGGTCCTTTGCCCTTCTGTGATGACATCAAGCATATTCTAGCTTCAGACACTTTTCACTTGTTATTCCTTCTACTTGGGTTGCTTTTCACTCAGATACCTGTATTGCTCATACTTTTACTTGTTTTATATTTCCAATCAAATATTCTATTTTTAAAGAGGCAGTGTGGTAAGCAGAATTCTACAGATGCCCCCCCCCCCCCGAGATTCCTATCTCCTGGTTATTCAATCAAACATTAATCTGGGTTCTTCTGTTAGGAGATTTCACATATCTAAATTAATTGACCTTAAAATTAATGGAGATTATCCCAGTGAGCCTGACCTAATATAAAGATAACTTTTAAAAGCACAGCTTTTGCCAGATGGTAGCGGAAGAGGAAGTCAGAGAATTTTTAAGTATGAGGGAGATTCAACACAAGGGAGGTTCTTTGTTGTTGACATGGAGGGGACCGCACGCAAAGTCCTCACAGTATCTTCAAGGAGTTTATAGCAACTCCTAGCTGATAGTCAACCAGGAAATGAGGATCTGAGTCCTACAACCACATGGAACTGAATTCTTCCAGTAACCTTAATAAGCATGGAAGATAAGGCCCCAACCCATTGAACACCTTGATTTTGGCATTCTCAGACTCTCAAAGATCCCAAGAGAACCTGCCTAGACTTCTGATCTACGAAACTATGAGCTAACAAACTGGGAATTTTTTAAGCAGCTAACTTTGTGCTAGCAAAACTAACAGAGATGGTCTCTGATCATTCTATTTGAAATAGTCAATTATCTTCTTCCTCAAACCTTTCCTTTTTTCCTTATCTTGCTTTATTGTTTTTTATAGCACCTACCCATCTGACAGTATAAATAATGAAGTTTTTGCTATTATTATTTTATTTTCTCTTTTCCTATTAGGATGTTGGCTATTTGGGAGCATTCACTGTCCATTTGGCTTTATAGCATTTTCTCAAACATCTAGAACAATGCTTGGCTCATAAGAAGTAAATAACAAATATTTTTTTATGGAGGTCAGGAATGGAAAGTTTTTTTTGATTGTGTAACAGAATTTAGAAATTCAACTCTTCTTGTCTCAGATTCTCCTGAGGCAGAAGATGATAGATGCAAAATTGTTAACATCGATTACCAAAAGATGACCCTAAGGCATTTAAATGCCTGATCAAAACGAGAATTTAAAAAGAGTTGAGAGAACAGAAATGGAGAAATCACTCATGAAGAGCTTTTCTTTGCAGAGAGCTGTACTAGGATTCTACCACTAAGAAGGACTCAGGATGCTTCCCCCTCACTTCAAAACAAGGGAAGTCTTTCAACAGAAAAGGTTTCAAGAGAGTATGCTACATGTTCCCAGATGTGTCGATTAGGTCCTGAATTTACCAGCAAAGTCTGAAAGGCAGAGACACCTATGAGCTCTCGTTTGGTGTCAAAGCAAAGGAAAGGCACTGCTGCTTAGAGCTCGTGTGTCTGGGCAAAAAACAATGAGAATATCCATGTGGATCAGATTTAGTCCATGTAAGTGAAAGCCCGATGTAAATTTTGTCCAAGATGGAGATTTGGAACAGTGATGAGACTTCTAAAAAAAAAGCAGATCACCAGATATCCAGGGACTGACTCTGTGGTGATTGCCCCCCAGAGGAAAATATCACATATCATGAGAAGGGCAGTCATATATTTACACTGTGGGCCTCTGAAGGATCCCAAAAGGATCTAGGAGGAAAAACAATATAGATGAATCTTTAAAAACTTGATAAACCTATGGAGCACAAAGTTTCCTAAGATAGTTATCAGTTTGATAAGAACTTCTCTGCGCTCTCTTATGTATTCTTCTCCACCCACTCCAAAACTAAAGGTAGTCATGAAAAAGATGGAGGAGGAGAGTTGGAAATATAAGTGGAAGAGGATGGAGGAAGCACCAACTTCCCCTTACTTGCCTTTCCACCTGCAAAATCCCCATCCAGGGAAAGAAAGAATCAAGTTGGGGGTTGTGATCGTTACAGTGAAACCTATGAGAGCTGGAACTTCATGGGAATGCCTTGTTTTTCTGGGTTTCTCAAGTTTTCCACCTTTGATTTGACAGGGTGCATTTTTCTTTTTCCCCTCTCATTTTAGTGGAAAATATTTGAGTGTTCTTTCTCTAATAGGTTTCTGCCTTACATGGGTTCCATTTTTTTCAGATTTTACTGTGTATGAGATTGAACATTTTGAAACACCAAATTAAATTAGTCTATAAAATCTTTTGTTACTGAAAGCTGAGATAAATAATTATTGGCACCTTCTGAGTTTCCATACAAGGATAGGAGAAAAACTTCACCCTTGAGCTAGTATTTAAGAAACTGTCAGAGAAGAAATAAGTGGTTTCAGATTATATCATATAACCAGTACTTGTTCAGTGTATGTGTGGATACGCATCCTGTAATCAGTGTACTAGTTAATATGTAGCTTATATGTGTGCTTGGGTGTATATATATGTAGCTGAAACTCAGAAGAGGTATGTGTTTGGAGATTTAGATTATGAACTACAGGTGATGTTAGGTAAAACCATAAAAATGAATAAGCGCACCTAGAGAGTTGATGTGGATTAAACAGACAAAAATCAGCTAACAAATGAGCACGAGTAATATCAATATTTGAGGAATAGATAGAAAAAGAATAAGTGAAGAAAAGGAAGACAGAAAAAAAATGAATAAATAAGAGGAGAGAATATTATAAAACATGTAAACATTAAGCATCACTGTTTTCTACCAGGCCCTTTAAACCCGGTATAATTTATTTTCAACACAACGTAATCTAGCTATAAAGCTAGAATCCTATTATTAAGTGATTGTGCAAGAACATTTAAGTTAAAAAAAAAAAAAAGTTAAAAGATAGCACTTAATTGGAAAAAATACACCCCTAACAAAGTGTCGGTTTTTTCAAGCAACATTTGATAGGGTCTTATTACATGACAATAAATGTAGTTTAAAATATTTGCAGTCATTTTGAGATATTTACTGAAACTTTATCATAGGTACATTGCAAGAGCTTTATTTAATGTTTTATTCTAAATATCTCAAATATTTGAGCCCTGGGGAAAAAACAATATAAAATTTCATAAAAATAGTCTTAATTGAGGTAAGAGAGCCTTATAAAAATATCGATCCAAGAAAGAACCTTAATAAAATCAGAGACGCGGGCACCTGAAGCTGACTGCGTGTAGATTGATATCCAGAGTCCTGAATCCACTTTCAAAGCAATTTTACTGTGACTATACATTATTTCTGAATTTCTAATAGGGCAATTTTAAGCAATCTTAAAATTCCTCTCAAAAATTGTTTTCGACAATTCCTCTGGATCATTTTCCTCACTAATATTGTATTTCAATTATATAAATTTAAATTTTTCTTTATTAGTTTTTTTTATCTCTTTTGTCTATTCTTTTGATAGAAAAGCAGATTTAATCAAATCTTTTTATGACAGAGAGCATTTCATGAATACATTCTCTTACCTTTATGATAATGATATGAAATGTAGGTTCTTGAAAACTGGGCACAAAGCCTATAAAAAAAAGTCCCAGTTGCCATGCTTATGAGGTCACATTATAATTCAGGCACAGCAACGTAGAAACATTCAGTAGAGAGTAGTGTGATAGAAGAAATACATGTGGTATGTGGTGTTTTTAGAAACACTAAAAGTAGGCAGCACTGGACATTTATTTAATGCAGTTGTGTAATTTCTGGTATTCTACTGTATTATTTGTAGCTTATGCTACCCCTATTTTAACATTCTAAAATATGAGAAAAAGTGAGAATTAATAATAAAATACATTTATCTCTAAATAACTTTTTATATCCTGTGCCATTGTCACATTAATTTTAAAATTTACTATAAAAGAGTCATGGGTAGCAATCCGTGCATATACTACTTCTGCATAATTTTCTTCAAGACTTTGATATTTCTTGGATTAATTTTGACTGAATGTTCTCAATTGTAGAGCAAACAGTTCTTTGTCATGCAGAACAGTGGGAAGTGTCCATTTGTACCTGGTTTTCACACTGAGAATGTGCAGCTTCAGGATCCAAAGTGGCAATAGTCATGGTGGTGGCAGCAGTAAAAATGGGAGAGGCTGCAGTTCCTTGGCAGAATGATCAGGCTTGTGTACCTTCTCCTGAGCTCTGTGACAGGGAGAAAGACCGGGTGAACCAAAGAGAGGGACACAGGAGTTTAATATCTACCTCAGAATTTTCCTTTCCCCTAAGAAGCTACCATTACCAACATGCAACCATAATTACTGTGCCTGCTCTCGCAACTGTGTTCTGTATCATGTAAACACATGGCCTTACAGCATGTGCAAAGAAATAGGGAACATACAAAAAGAAGAAAGAAAGAACGGTGTTTTAGTTATCTTGCACTAGTATAACAGAAATACCACAAGTGGATGGCTTTAACAAAGAGAAGTTTATTCTCTCACAGTAAAGTAGGTTAAAAGTCCAAATTCAGGGTGTCAGCTCCAGGGGAAGTCTTTCTGTCTCTGTCGGCCTTCTCATCAATCTTCTTCCAGACTAGGAGCTTTTCTGTGCAGGGACCCTGTGTCCAAAGGACGCACTCTTCTCACAGCACTGCTTTCTTGGTGGAATGAGGTCCCCTGTCTCTCTGCTTGCTTCTGTCTTTTATATCTCAAAAGACTGCCTCAAGACCCAATCCAGTCTTGTAGATTGAGTCCTGCCTCACTAACACAACTGCTGCCCTTCCTCCCTTATTAACATCAGAGAGGCAGGATTTACAACATACAGGAAATCACAGAATACCAGGAATCATGGCCCAGCCAAACTGATACACACGTTTTTGCAGGGGGATATAATTCAACCCATGACAAACAGTAAGTATTCTTAGCTGGACATTTGGTACTGAGAGTAGTTCTGGAGAAATGAAATTGTAAGGATGAGTTTTCTAAATTGGTACTCAAGTCTGGATAGTCTTAAAGATGTTGATGACTTTGCTTCCAGTAGTAAAGAGGGCACTGCTAATCCATAGCATAAGAAGGTCATACAAATACACAAAATATCATCACCAGTAGATCAGGAATTGGTGAAAGGCGAGGCTCTCGGTGATCGTATGTGTGATACCTTTCTATATTTTTGTCATAATGAGAAGTATAAGGAAGCTTGTTAGTTGGTGCTACTTTCACTAGACAAACAGGTGAAACAAACAGATGAGCTCAGGGCTTCAGAGTTAAAGCCCAAGTGCTGCATAAATGACCTCAAAGTTTCTTTCAAGGTGCAAAGCTTCCCCTTGTGCCTTGAAGAAAGCCTGATTTCCTGTAGTAACAGAGATGATATTGCCAAAAACCAAACCCAGAGTCTTATCATAAGAGTGGCTGAATTACAACACCAACTGAATTGCCAACCTTGAGAGATTTCAGAAGTTAAAGTTGATTGATTGGGAAGAAATGGGATCCTGAAACTTGGGATGGGGACCTCATACCACCAAGAAACAAGAGCCAGAAGAATAGCGAGTCCTTTGGACCTGGGGTCCCTGTGCTGAGAAGCTCCTCAACTGGGGAAGATAGATGATGAGACCCTTTCCCCAGAGCCAAAAAAGAGAGAAAGCCTTCTCCTGGAGCTGACACCCTGAATTCCAACTTCTAGCCTCCTAGACTGTGCGAGAATAAATTTCTCTTTGTTAAAGCCATCCATTTTTGGTATTTCTGTTACAACAGCACTATGTAACTAAGACATGAATGAAGAAACAAAACTCCGTTTGTTTGCAGAGAAACCATAGAGGCATAGTGATTAAGTCCTATGCCTTCTAACCAAAAGGTTGGCAGTTCGAATCTGCCAGGCACTCCTTGGAAACTCTGTGGGGTTGTTATACACTGTCCTATAGGGTTGCTATGAGTTGTGATCCACTCGATGACAGTGAGTTTTTTTGGAAACCCTGGTGGCATAGTGGTTAAGTGCTAAGGCTGCTAACCAAAAGGTCGGAAGTTCGAATCCAGCAGGCCCTCCTTGGAAGCTCTATGGGGCAGTTCTACTCTGTCCTTATAGGGTCGCTGTGAGTTGGAATCAGCTCTACAGCAGCAAGTTTTGTTTGCAGATGCCATGATTTTCTCTGTAGAAAATAGCAAAGAATCAATTTAAAAATAAGCAATTATAGCAAGGTTACAGATATAAGGTTAATACGTGAAAGTCAATTACTTACTTTTATAACAAAAATGACACTGGAATTTGAAATTAAAATAAAATAATGACAATAACATCCATCTTTTTTTAAGATTTTCATATTCACTAAGACACTTTTCAAAATATATGAGAATGGGACATGTTCTAAACAATTTATATTCCCATTGACTCATGGAGTGGCTGGTGCATAGATCTTGATACCAATAATTTCACTGATCTATGCTGAATGTTTAGGAAATACCTATAACATAGGTGCTATCCATAACGTAACAATGTGCTTTTTTCACTCTTCCCAAATAATTGTAATGCCGTTAATTACAAGAGGCCTCTTTTACCTCGTGTTGAATAAATTCAGTGTTTTCCTTATATAACTGTGTGTTCTTGAATATATATGGTATTATATGTATACATTTGTCTTTAATTCATATAAATAATATTCAGCCATAAATCTGTTTTGTACTTTTTCACATTGTGCTTTTGACACATACCACTAACCTGGATAGATGTCAAACTGTTGTTTATTGCTTCTAATTGATTCTTGGTATTATTCTGTTACATGCCTCTACCACATTTTGCTTATCCATTATTCTGAAGATTGACACTTATGTTGCCTCAAACTTCCTGATAACAAAAATGATTCTTCACTGAAAAACTTGAGTTTTCCTTTGTGAACTTCGGTAAGAATTTCATTGGGATGTAAACCTATGGGTTTAAGTACCGTAGGTATCTTTTACCTTACCTCCTTGCCAATGTTTGGTGCTATACACATTTTCATTTTTGCTGATTTCATGACTTTAGATTTCAATTATGATTGAGTAGTTTAATCATTCATAATTAAAATGCAATTCATTCAGTTTATAGCGCACCTGGCAAAAGATACATACCTAAGTTTATTTCTCTATGTGTGTGTTGTTGTTTTTGGGTGCCATCAAGTTGATTCTGATTCATAGTGACCCTATAGGACAGAGTAGAACTGCCACATTGGGTTTCTTAGGCTATAATCTTTACGGGAGCAAATCTCTAGGTCTTTTCTTCCGTGGCGCTGCTGGTGGGTTTGACCTGCTGACCTTTAAGTTAGTACCCTAGCACTTAACCATTGTGCCACGAGTGCTTCTTTCTCTCTGTAAACCAAAGCCCACTGCTGTCAAGTTGCTTCTGACTCAGTGACCCTGCAGGACAGAGTAGAGCTTCTCCATAAGATTTCCAAGGTTGTAAATCTCTACGGAAGCAGACTGCCATGTGTTTCTCTGCAGAGCAACTGGTGGATTCGAACCACCGACCTTTCAATTAGCAGCCGAGCTCTTAACCACTGAGCACCAGGGTGACTTCCTTCCTCTCTGTATAGGAGTCCTTTTAACAACTCTTACTAAACATAACTATTTCTTCCAATTCAAATAGCTGAAGTTGGTTTTATTGTCTTTTAGTTTCTATTGCTTCTGCAGGAAGCATATGGTAATCTGTTTCTTTGTGTACTTTATAATTTTTTATAGTAGGTGGCTCATTTTCATTGAAACATAATCTATGAGGAAACTTGGAAACCTGTGTTGCTAATCACCCAGTGTCATGAGTACGGAGGGTGGTGTAGGGATGCACAATCTGACACGACTTTGTATTATCATTTCCCTTTTACTGTTCAGCACTCTTGATATATGATTTTAATCATAGGCTTATTTTTTAAGTTATTTAAGCAATTTTATAGGTTTTTGTTGTTCTTGTTTTTTTTTTTTTTGTTAAAGAGAACCTTGTTATATCAAGTTGTGGGGGTTCTCTACACATGTCCATTTTATTTGTCTTCTGATGAATGTTTTGTTGTTGTTGTTATTGTGTTTTTTCCTTCTTTTTTGTAATTTGATGTTTTCTTTAATCAAGTGCTGTAAATTTTATGTAAGATCCTGTGCACATGGGTTATGCCCTTAAAGAAAAATAATTTTGCATTCGTGTAATTTGACATTGACCTCATGCATTGCATTGGCTCGAGCTTAGTTTTTTATTGTTGTTTTTAATCCCTTGAATTATTAATTAAGTTACAGACGGCTGCTATAAGAAACATACTCCAACTTGTTAGTGACATAAAAATAAAAAAAATTTTCTTATGCACATAATAACTCTATGTTTTTTGTGACCTCCAGTGATGATTCAGGGACTAGAAAGATTCTAAATGGTGCTTTTCTATCTGGAACACGTAATTAAAAATCGGCCAGGAGTTAATACCAATCCAGACAGTCGTAAAGGGGAAAAAAGTTCTACATTATCATAGCTATCTTTTTATTATTATTATTCCCTTTTCACAGAGAAGACAGATTTACAAAGTGTTCTCAGCTCCAAGTCTGTCTCAGGCAGGCCAAAGACTTTGTTTCCTCTTCCTAAAAGCATTAAACTTTTAACTTCTCGACAAATAGGACTTTTTGCAATGATGTAAATGTTTTATGGCTGTGTTGTCCATTACCATCCAAATGCTACTGAATATCTTAAATGTGGCTGGTGCAACCCAGGGGCTGAATATTTAATTTGAATTAATTTTCAAATTAAATTGCCACAAATGGCTAGTCATTACTGTAATGGACAATGCCACTCTATACTTTAGTTCTAATGTCTACCCTCTCTAGGCCAGTGTCTTTAATTGTATCACTGTTATGCAGCTTTGTGACCTCTTGTTAATTTTAGCACTTGGGCTCTTCTTCTCCAAGTTCAGCAATGATTTTTTTAAAAAATAATTATACCTTATAAAGCCCTTTTTTGTGTGTTGGGAGAGGTGGTCATGATCCATGCCCCCTCATGATCCATATTTCAGTATTTAATTATGGATTCTCAAGTTTGAAAAACCACTGATATTAAACAAAAATGGGATGCATTAAAAACTTACACACTAATAAATAAAAAAAAAGAAATAACACTAAGTTGTATTCATACTAAAAAAGAAGGAGGAAATATTCATTAGCCTATATATTTCAAGTTCTGAAATTTTGCACATCAGAAATCACTCATGGCATTGACTTCAGTGATTGGAAACAAAATTTGTTCAAACAGGACTCTTCAGGATGGGTGTAAGTGAATTAAAAAAATAGATTAAATCAATTCACTCCTAGCATTTATGAACAGTTCTCAGTAAAAAGTCTTGAGAATTTTTGGTCTAAGGATGATTTTTAAAATAATCATATTTTGACAAGAAATCAATTTAACCCTACTGTTTCTATTTTCTGAAGAGTCTGACCCAGAAACAGCATTCAAAGACATGCATGTGTTTAACAATAACTAGCCTTCTACGAAGATTGAAAATAACGCCAATTACAGAATTACATCCCATAATTATATTGCTGATTAAAATAATTTATTATACTGTGCAAACAGGTCAATAGTAGCTTTATTATCTTTGAATCACCGGGGAGGATACACATTTATTTTGCATCCACTGTTTTTGGCAACAGCTTGATTTTTCTTGATTGTTCCAATATTTCTGATTCATATAAAATATTTTGTGAGTATGTGATATTATTGCCCTAGAACTCTCAAACTCACCAAATACTAGCTATTTCTACAAGAGTTCAGTACAAGACAAGGGGAAAAAAAATCCAGATTTTTTTCATATTCTGTCTACCTGGAGCATCAACAAAATCATGTTTGAAAATTTTGTGTTTAATTGAGGATATCAAAGTATTTTATTTTCAGTTCTTTCTTGTTACGAATCATCCTAGTGACCCTTGTAAATCAAACTTTGTGCATAAGGACTTCATTTAAATAACAAAGTCATAGACTCACTGTATTTTTCATCTTCAGGTGAACTTAGAGATAATTTTGAAAAAATCCCCACATTATCTAGATGTGGACATTAAATCCTGGGTGGGAGGGAGTGCTTCACCAAGGCGAGATAGTAGCAGAACACAAGCCGGTGACCTGAACCCAAGCCAGATGCTTGGACATTCTTGATCTAATACATTATTATATTGGATCTCATCAAGTTGATCATTCTCTGGGCAGGTTCTCGTTAAGAATTTCATTTCATTTTAACGCAAAGGGTGAACTGTTAGTTGAATATTGTCTAAAAGTTGTTACATATCTGAGCATGTCATATTTTCAGAACCATTCTTTTATGATGATGCCTGGATTGTCCTCAAATAGAGCAACAAAACTTATTGGATGTTTAAGGATGCTTTTCTTTCATGCTGTGTTAACAGCGTGTTACTAGAACAAAGATATTAACATGATATATCATAAAAGCTATACAGAAATACTTTTTAAAATTATATTTAAAGACTGATGATTTGTCAAAAGAACCATACAATTGTGAAGATGTGATACCAAACAAGCCCCAATAATCTCTCACTTGGATTATTCCATTGCTCCCTACTGGTCTCTTTCACATTTGCCTCTGGAATCCACATGCCAAAAAAATGTTTTCTGTTTAACCTATAAATCAGTTCACTTTCTGCTTTTAACATTTCAGTAGCTCTCCCTCGCACTTAAAATACAATCCAGAGTGTGTTTGCTCTGGTTCTATTATCTCTTCGCCCCTCACCAGTCATCACTAGACAAAAGACACTAACTGGTGAATCCCTAGATGCTGGCCTTCTGCCTAGTTCCTCTAAACAACCCTTTCGTCCTACAAAGCCTCCCATCTACCTCTGCAACCTCAACACTGAAACCGAGCCTTCAGGTTTTGGCTGTATCTTAGAACAGTCTTTGCCTTATATTTGCATGGTTGCAATAGTTAAGCAGTTGACTGCTAACCAAAAGGATGGGAATTCGAACCCACCAACTGCTCTGTGGGAGAACGATCTGGCAGCCTGCTTCTGAAAAGATTACAGCCTTGGAAACCCTGTGGGGCAGTTCTACTCTGTCCTATTGGGTCGCTAATAGTTGAAATCAATTAAAAGGCAATAGGTTTGATTTGGATTTTAGTCACAACTCTCTTTCGCCGTGTCTCTTTTCCTACTCTGACAGTCTGTTAGATGGCCAAGCAGATACTCCCCTGAATATCCCCTTCTTGCAGACATGTGTAGACCTTACTAGTATATTCTTAAGGATCTCTATACTAATCTTTGAAGAAAAAGGAAAGCTTCTTTTCATTAACTCTGAATATTCACCAAAAGGTGATGGCTTTTCTCTCTTCCATACATATAATTTTATTGATGTCATGTAGTTAGGTTTCTCATTCTCGAGAAATGAGATTGGAGGATGAGGTCTGATTCAAAGGCCTACCAGACATCTCACGACAAGAATCCAGCTTCTTTGAAGGCATTAGAGAGTTTAATGTATGTGTTTACTATAAATCAAAACCCAGTGCCATTGAGTCGATTCTGACTCATAGCAACCCTATGTGTTTACTATAGATTGCATTATTCATGTAATCCCCTATACATTTGACAACTTCTGGTAGTAGTTGTGGAAAGCCTGGTGGTGTAGCTATTAAGCGCCACGGCTGCTAACCAAAAGGTCAACAGTTCAAATCTACCAGACGCTCCTTGGAAACGCTATATGGCAGCTCTAATCTGTCCTATAGGGTCGCTATGAGTCGGAACTGACTCGACGGCACTGGTTCAACAGGTTCGGTCATAGTTGGAGCCCTGGTGGTGCACTGGTTAAGAGCTACAACTGCTAACCAAAAGGTCGGTTGTTCGAATTCACCAGCTGCTCCTTGTAAACCCTACAAGGCGGCTCTACTCTGCCTTAGCGGGTAACTATGAGTAGGCATCAATTCGATGGCAATGGGTTTGATAGTAGGGAAAAGTTTCAAACAATATCTCAAACAACTTGCTGTTTTAAAAGTCAGCTCCAGAGAATAGGGGCCTTGTTTATATTTTTAAACTTTGCTTTCCCAGACAAATGTCAGAACCTGGAAAGTGTATAGGAAATGAACAATTCATGTTTGCTATTTGTTTTTGTTTGTTGATTAGGATAATTCTGGTTCGATTCTACAAACAGTTTTACCAAGAAAATAGAAATAGTGGGAAAATTTTTCTGTTTCCTTCTGTATATTTCTGTGGGAATTCCACAAATACCTCATTTACTTCTGTGTCCCCCTAGCCTAGTTCAGTGATACACACATGGAGAGCACTAAATATATTCTGAATAAGTTAATGAAATAAATTCCAAAAGACTAGTATAATTATGAATCTCTCAAGTTCAAATATCTCCTAGTGTAAGTATCTATTTAATTTTTAGTCTTAATTATCCATACCGATATTTGCAATTATTCTTAGAAATATTAAAAACCAAAACGAAAACAAACCCATTGCCATCAAGTCAATTCTAACTCATAGCAAACTAAAATTATCAAAATAGATTCTCTAAAACTAGAGCATAAAATTAACTACTTCATCGTACAGAGAATTGCACTTCTAAATGGCTAAAGAGCTAAATCCTTTTGATACTCAGTTTTCAGAAAAATCTCCACATCTCCAAACACGGGCTGTCTTCCCTGCCAGGTTATTGAGTTAATATGTGACTTTCACTTGTGATGAGTAGAAAATGGCAAGTAAAACAAAAATGAGATTAGCAAAGTACATGTTTAACCTGGCTTAAATCTGAAAAATAAGAATTGTTGAAAGCAAATTTTGAAACAGTCAAAAGACTGACATTGCACCTGATGCTGTTTAGGGCACTGTGCCCTAGCGTGGCATACCCAGGTAACCCATCTTTGACGGGGTATTTCTGATGCAAACCCAATGCTGCCATCTCTCTACACCTGCCCCATCCAGTGCACCATGCTGTCTCCCATTATAGCATTCTGTTAATTGTAAAAATAGTGTCTTGGAGGAGGCAGAAGACAAATAGCTGTGTAAAGTACATGATAACTTTGATTTCTCTCTTTATGTGAAATGTCATAGTCATCATGGTTCTATCAAGATTGGGAGCATTATTGAGGTTATTACTTATTGTGCATTATACTTTCATTTAAAGTGTTTTTATTGTCTTGAATAAAAATGAATTAATTCCCTTATGAATAGGCCATAATTATTTAATAATACTTATATGCATCTAATGCAGCATGTCAGGAGCCCTGGTGGCACAGTGGTTAAAGTGCTCGGCTGCAATCTGAAAGGTCAGCAGTTCAAATCAGCTGCTCCAAGGAAGAAAGATGTGGCATTCTGCTCCTGGAAAAATTACAGCCTTGGAAACCCTATGGGGCAGTTCTACTCTGTCCAACAGGGTTGCTGTCAGTCAGAGTCAGCTTGACAGCAATGGGCTTAACACAGTGTGTGTCATGATAACCTGTTTATTCAGAGGAAGCTTGACAACAAAAATAATAATAAATAATATATAATGTAATAGCTGTAACAGTAACTGCCAAATAATGGATGATTAATAAGTACCAGATGCTTTATATATTTGTTAATTAATCTTGAAACTATCCTGTGAGGTAGGTGTTACTATCCCCATTTTACCTGGAAACAAATTACCCAAGATTAATGTAAAGCCCCACATAGCTGTCTCTTGAGTTGGTGCCCTACATCATTAACCATGCCCTACATTAACCATGCCCTATATTAACCATGCCCTACATTAACCACGTCCTACATTAACCATGCCCTACATTAACCACTTAATAGGTTGCTTTATTTTTCTTGCTGCTGATGGCATCTTTCAGATTAAGCTAATAATTTCCTTGTCTTTGCTTTTTAGGATTTGATACTAGTATTTTGCCAATTTGCAAAGATTCACTTGGCTGGATGTTTAACAGGCTCGATACAAACTATGACCTGCTACTGGACCAGTCAGAGCTGGGAAGCATTTACCTCGATAAGAACGAACAGTGCACCAAGGCGTTCTTCAACTCTTGTGACACATACAAGGACAGTTTGATATCTAACAACGAATGGTGCTACTGCTTCCAGAGACAGCAAGGTAAATGATGAGACACCTCGAGACGCAGATAGTTGACCAGCATGCCAACTTTATATATTCCTTTATGACGGTAGATGTCTAATTTGAATGTTTAATAAAGGAGCACATAAACAGCATGTTGAACAAAATGCCTCTGCTAGAGATGCAAAACATGCTAAATAAGATGAAAAAATAATTAATACTTTATATTAATGCAATTTATTATAGCTGCCATGATGAACCGCCCAAAAGCACTTTGAGATATGAGAACATAGATATTAAAAGTAATCATTAAAATTAATTTGCTATCTGCTTTGCCTACGGTATAAAATAAATGGTTTTTTTTTTTTTTTATCACTATACTGTGGAGTGTTAATGTTCTATTTTGTGATCTTATTAAATGAGCCAAATGAACCACAGCGTTCACCATATCGTTACTTTTGCTCATTTAAATTGTAAAATGGCTTGGTCTTTCAAACTTTCTGAAATAACTTAGCTTTTTCAAAATTAGCTAGCAAAGAAAGTGTCTTAATTATTTCAAAGAGGTGAGGCTAGATGAGTTGGATGGATGCTAGTTCTTTATGCATCCTTCTTTATTAGGAAATATCAGCTTGTAAAATTGGAGTCCCGCTATATAATCAATCGACATGAAAATTTCAATTAATAATGTACAGGAAATTACATCCGAAAAACTCACATTATGCTAAAGTTTTAGGAAGCTAAGGAGACAACAATATAGGCAATGTTGGTGCTAATATTAAAAAACTGGGAATTAGGCTAATGTATTTTTTTTTTTAATACACTTGCGGAAACCCTGGTGGCCTAGTGGTTAAGTGCTATGGCTGCTAACCAAAGAGTCAGCAATTCGAATCCGCCAGGCGCTCCTTGGAAACTCTATGGGACAGTTCTGCTCTGTCCTGTAGGGTCTCTATGAGTCGGAATCAACTCGAAGGTAGTGGGTTTGGTTTGGTTTTTTGTAATACTTTTGATATTGTGAGTGCATTTGAAAATTCTTGACCACTGAGAGAATGAACAAGGTACTTTGGATTCTACTAAGGATTCTCGGCTTTTCATATGGAAAACTAACAAATTTTACAAAGTGTCTTACCATCCAGATTACTTTTTCATATATTAATAATAGTTTAGCAATTGGGGATGCTGTAACCATCCATAAATTGATTAGTGGTGAATCAATATTAAGGTTTGTAGAGTACTTTAACCTTTTATAAACTATTTTAAAGAAAGCGCAAAAACAGGTTCACTTTATTAAAATATTTTAAATCATACACGCACAAACGCACTGTTATTTTACTAATACATGTAAGCTTTCCAGGTAATTGGACACCATTAAAGAACTACATGCTGCTTTTAATGACTAGTGTATATTTAAGTAATTCAAAGAATAAAAAAGTAAAAAAAAAAAAAAAGTCTAGGTAAACGCCCATAAAAGGACATGTAATCAGTCTTTTGTTATTATGGAAAATATTGAAAATACTATTCTTAACTTTATGTTAGCAAAGCAAACTTCAGGTGTTTATACATGAGCATTTAAACAAATTTTGATAACTCTGAATCTATAATCTACAGAAATAAATACTCTCATCTTCAAACATTTCTGGGTTTTGAAGTCATATTTATAGACTGAATAAAAGTCCCCAAAGCAAAATTTTGCTTTATGTACTTTTCATATATTAAGTGGTTTCCTCTCAGCGTGTTAAAAACTTTATAGTTACATGAAGATTTACTTCTGAAATCATTTCATGCTTGGCAGAAATATTTTATTCAATGGAATCTGAGACAATATGGAACTTTATACAACTCCTCAAAAGCCTAAGGGCATTTGGGCAGTTATAGTCATTACTTAAATATGCTAGAAAAAGTTACAAAAGTTATTTCAGGGTAACTAAGAGGGCTCATGACATTTTACTACTCTGTAATCTTTCAATTCAGTAAGTAATTTCTTAAGACGAATAAACATTAATTTTTTTTCTTTTAAGATTTCCTCTTGTAAAACAGTGTTCTTTTGTCATTTATGTATTCAATAAAGAATACCAAGAGTTCCCTGAGCCGCCTTTAAAAGTAATGGAAAAATCTGGAAACACGTAGTGATGATGGCTGAACAACATAGTGAACATTATAAATTTCATCAAATTTTGCATGTAAAAATGCTGAAACTGCAAATATTTTGGTACATATATATTTAGCACAATAAAAAAACTAAATTCTCAAATTTATTATAATTGTGAGTAGAATGGGAAGCAATACTATCCAAGGTGACTTAAAACTGCAGTGTAAGATTAAGTTTATTTTCCAACAGATATTGGATATTGGAAAATAAAGCAGTAGTGTTTTTCAAAAAGAATTTTCAGAAATATGAAGATAATGTTAATTTCAAATGTTTAAAAATGAGATTGAGAATGTAAAATTTCAAGCAAGTAAAATTCTTAGTTTTCTGAAAAATGTTTTAACATTAATTCAAATACAAATTTGTTTCTATGACTAATTTTCTGAAATCATGGCAATTAACAACACAAAATATTTAAGATTGTGGTTTCTAGAATTCTTTTTTGTAAGCAATCTTGAAAGACTGAATAGGATGAATACTGACTTGGGATTTTGAATACTTCATAAAACTGTGCTCAAAGCTCTCAAAAACCAAACCAAACACATTGCCGTCCAGTCGATTCCAACTCATAGTGACGCTACAGGATAGAGTAGAACTGCCCCATAGAGTTTCCAAGGAGCTCCTGGTGGATTCAAACTGCTGACGTTCTAGTTAGCAGCAGTACACTTAACCACTGTGCCTCCAGGGTTTTCCATATATATATGTTTTGTGAAATCAATGAAAGAGAAAGAAAACAAACATTTATTCAGGTCCATCTAGTCTTTCACTTACATAAAATTATTTATTATTCAAATAACCCTGTGATTGTATTATTATTCTCATTTATGGCTAAGCACTGAAAATTATTGATCTTTAAATAAGTTTTTAGACTTATTTCTCACTCTTTAAATTATAGAATGAGTAAGTAAAGGAACTGGGATTTGAAACTAGAGCCCTTAACCTCTTTCTCCAAGTAGTTTTAATGCTGTTTTTGTAATTTGCAAGGTTATTGTTTACATAATGTCATACAGACAACACTTCACAAATTTTTGGCAAGTACTATTCAGTACCAATAACATCAGCAAGTCTAATTTCAATAATAAAAAAAAAATCCAATATGTTTTCCTCAAGATTACAATGGAAATGGATGACATGAATGACCTCTAAAGTCATTTATACATTTTACCTACAGGTAGAAATATCAAAGTTTGGATTAAGCAGGGTTAATTAAATACTTTTTAAAGGAAATGCTTTTTTTCCTGTTGAATAAAAACATTAAATAAGGAGAATGTTGTCCTTAAGCATAATGAACATTTGAAATTTCCATAGATGAAATGAATCTAATAAAGACAGTCAAGTATATCCATTCTGTGAGAAGCTAGATGACTAATGATATATTGAGAGAAAAAATAAGGGCAATGGTTTATCTAGAAGTTAGAGAGCTATCTTGCTGCATAACTTCAGGGCACCATTTATATTGCTGTGTAGGTAGAGTTGTGCAGTCTACAGCTTGTGAGGCCTAGTGATGCCAACCTAGGTACTAACTCACAAACTCCATAACGTGTTGTTGTGTGCCATCCAGTTGATTCTGATCACAGTGACCCAATAGCGCAGAGTAGAACTCCCCCATAGGGTTTCCTAGGCTGTAAATCTTCACAGAAGCAGATCGCCAGGTCTTTTCTCCCAGCACTTAATCATTGCACAACCAGGGCTCCCAAACTCCTTAATATACACCTTTTTTTAGTTTTTACTCTAAGTTGTCTCTATACATCTGAAGGCTAACAAAAATATACTCCCCGGAAAGGACTATAACTGTGAGTGTAGGAAAAAAAAATTTTTTTATATATATTTTAGTGGCTATTCTAAGAGGTGGAGCCCTGGTGGCACAGTGGTTAAAAGCTATGGCTGCTAACCAAAAGGTTGGCAGATTGAATCCATCAGCTGCTCCTTGGAAACCATGTGGAGTAGTGGTACTCTGCCCTATAGGGTTGCTATGAGTTGGAATTGACTGGACAGCAATTTTTTTTTTTTTTTTTTAATTCTAAGAGGCATTGGTTGTTCACTGGTAGAATTCTCACCTTCCATGTGGGAGACTCAGGTTCCACTTGGGTTCCATTTTCGGCCAATGCATCCCGTGCGCAGCCTCCACTCTTCTGTCAGTGGAGGCTTGCACGTTGCTATGATGTTGAACAGGTTTAAGCAGATCTTCCAGGCTACGAAGAAAGATCTGACAATGCACTTCCGAAAATCACTCAGTGAAAACCCTATGGAGTGCAGTGGTCTGATCCCAGATCCCTGGGATGGTACAGGACTAGGCAGCATTTTGTTGGGTTGTCCATAGGCTTTGGGCCCACTCAATGGCAGCTAATAACAACTAGTACTGTAATCGTATAAAAAAAAATAGTATACGTATAGATATGTTTTTTTGTCTGTTTTTCCCAGTGGCACTTTATTCAGCTCAAAATGTTGTGGGAAGATAAAAATGCATTGCTACTGTCGTATTAAAAATTATCAGTCTTAAGGTAGATCATGTCGGAATGGCCCCAACGTAGTTTCACATTTGAGTCTTGAAATACAGAATGCTAAATGTAATCAATTTTCAAAGACATTGCACTTACTTAAACAGTGAATTTTTTCCATGCTTCTTTTTCCTTGAAATGAGTTTAGACTATTTAACTGTAAATTTATTGATTACATTAAATTATATTTTATTCATTCATGATTCTTATTCAAGTTTTAGATATATAAAATCCAGAATTATCCAAAAATTTGTAACACCATTAGACAGTAAACAGTCTAGGGAAAATAAGTTTTCTGATATAAGTCTGTGTCTATACCCTAAACTAAAATATCCATAGTGTAATCATGTTCAAACATCCATGCAATTTGTTGGATTGCTACCCTTTCATCTAGATTCATTCTTGCAAGTGGGCTGAAATGGCAAACAAATTCTCAATTAAATGCTCCAGGTATACCTGTACTTACGGAGCTGGCTGATAAATAATCAAACCAAACCAAACCTATTGCCGTCCTGTTGATTCCAACTCATAGCAACCCTAGAGGACAGAGTAGAACTGCTCCATGAGGTTTCCAAGAAGCCAAATGTTATATATATTTCACAGCCTAGTCTGTCACATTTTCTTTTGAAATCTTAAAATGTTCACCTATCCAGATCTTACAGGACTGACATTGACTCTTGAAAATCAGGCTTATTTAGTAATGTTACTAATTGAGAGACAGACACAAATATACCTGAATGTTCAACCAATCCAGTAGTGAACACGTAAGCAAAATTATTCTACTTTCAATATAATACTGAAACTTCAGCTAAAATCTTTTCTCTTTGTTCTAAGATGTCATACTTGGAGGACAGTAAATTTTGAAATGTTGATTTTCGTAAAAACATACTATACAATTTGATTACTCTTCCTGTAACAGTGCAAGAGACTCTCAAGGTTATTGGTAAAAGCAAAGGGGTCAGGTGGACCAATTTCAAAATGAGTGGAACAGTAAGATATTTATTCAGGCTTTACAATCAAATTACTTTTCTTCGGATTTTAGAGTCTACAAGATGAACATTTTCTTTTTTTTTTTTTTTTTTTTGCCTCAAATATTAAATGGTCAAGTACATACTAAGCACTTTATTTCTTTCCTTCTTTTCACTTTGCTACTTTAATAATTGAATGTTTTTAAGACTGATAAATGATTTAAAACTTATCGGAATTAAGTATACCTTTTGTCTTCTCCCTAGTACAATGTAGTGCGAGACAATAGGTTCTATTTTATTGTTTTGCTTTTTCAATAGTTTAAGATGAAAATTTCACATAGTAAGCATTGACAGCAAGTTTTTAGAATAAAAAAAAAAAAAACCAAACCCGTTGCTGTCAAGTAGATTCCAACTCATAGCCACACTCTAAGACAGAGTAGAACCGCTCCACAGAGTTTCCAAGGAGCGCCTGGTGGATTCAAACTGCTGATCTTTTGGTTAGCAGCTGTAGCGCTTAGCCACTACGCCACCAGGGTTTTCAATTTTTAGAATAGGAGTACAAAATACATTGAATTGTTTTTAGGTAAGAATGTACAAGAATAATCTAACCCAAACTGTATCCTTTCTATTTACAATTTTTCAATTCTCCACAAATGCCCACCTTGAAGTGATTGAGGTTGAAAAAGTAGGCAAATACTTATTTTCCAAACTTTTTAAGTGTTTTAAGTTTATGTTTAAATGATGGTTTATCAGGTATTATTGCATATTGTGCCTTGTTTCCAAATTTTGTGTATACATGAAACATCTGGATGGAACTAAAAGACCAAATTTTATTGATATCATACAGTTTTAAAAATTATAGCTGTGTCTCTGACATAACTTGAAAGAAGCACTAATCTTTTTCAAAGAGGATTTCTGTAATACACAGCTATTTCTCTATATCCTAGGAACTATTTTAAATGGGAGGAAAACATAATCAGTTAATTGTTGTGGCAGCCGTCAATTAGTAGCATTTACATTGAGCTGGCTGACCTTTTAAAACTAAATGATAAGAAGTATTTTTCATTGTATAAGTATTTGCACCATTTTTATTTTTTTATCCAATTTAGTCATTCTGAGGAAAATCAAGATGATTTAATATTAATTATAATTAGGAAAGTATGTATATATACACACATACATATACATACACATAAATATGAAATAGATACATATTATACATATATAATTTTTTTTTAATTGCCCTCGAGTCTATGCCGACTCATAGCAATCCTACAGAACGGAATAGAACTGCCCTATTGAGTTTTCAAGGCAGAAACGAGGCTGAAATCTTTACGGAAGCAGACTGCCACACCTTTTCCCACAAGAGGCGGTGGGTTTGAGCCACTGGCCTTGTGGTTAGCAGCCGAACACTTAACCTTTGTTCCACCAGAGCTCCTTATATATAATTAAGAAAGCGCTCACAAACACACACACACACATACAGCCCCACACGCAAATATACGTGTATTCATATGTATGTATCTCCATAAGTTCGAGATCTAGTGTCTCCTAAAGGGTTGTAAAGTTAAGTGAAGTTTGATAATGTAGAAATTTTACTTTCTTTCTTTAACTATAATCCTTGAAGTAACACTTTTAATGTCGTTGCAGACCCACCTTGCCAGACGGAGCTCAGCAATATTCAAAAGCGGCAAGGGGTGAAGAAGCTCCTAGGTGAGTAATAGATCATTCTTCTGAAGGCTTTATTGCCTACATAAATAACCCCAGGGAAACAGAAACATAAAATCAATATTAAGCCAACAAAGATAGAGTGCACTAAATTTTAGCAACAAAATTTATGAAGTTTTTGAATGCCATTAAACTTACTTTTATTACCTTAACTGTTGAAAGATATTATGTCTGGTTTATTACCCTCATATAATGTTCATTTTGCAAGTTATTAAGTAAAAAAGAGATTTAAACAATGCTAAAGTTAAAACATCAGCAGAAACTTCAATTCTAATTCCGTGGTTAACATTTCAAGAATTGAAGGCCATAAATATATATATGTGATATTTAAAGCTGATACTTGTAGGGATCAGGCAAAAACATTCCCAGAGTACCTCAGGGAATTTGAACTGACTTTTCAGTGTTTTTCATTTGTACTTTTTACTGTCATTGTGTGTGTGTGTGTGTGCGCGCGCGTGTGTGTGTAGGAGCAGGAGGCTTGGTGGCAAAGTGGTTAAGAGCTCAGGCTGCTAACCAAACGCTCAGCAGTTCGAATCCACCAGCCACTCCTTGGAACCCTATGGGACAGTTCTACTGTCACTATGAGTCGGAATTGACTCAACAGCACACAACAGCAAAAACAAATATATATACATAAACATTTATATATATACACACAAAACAAGTATATATGTATATACACTAAACAAGTATATATATAGAGAGAGAGAGATTTAGTGACACATAATTTGATTAATTTGCTGGATATACATATAACCAAAAATCTATCACCACCAAGTCAATTCCAAGTCATAGTGACCCTATAGGACAGAGTAGAACGGCCCCCATAGAGTTTCCAAGGCTGTAAATCTTTACTGAAGCAGGCTGCAGCATCTATCTCCTGCACTGTGGCTAGTGGGTTCCAACTGCTGACTTTTTGCTTAGTAGCTTAGCACTTTAACCACTGCACAACCACATGTAGAAAGAGAAATAGTTATTTATAAGTAGGTTTTTTTTTTTTTTTTAGGTAGGCAGGTAGGCAGATAGATGAATAGAGAGAGAGAGGTTAGGTAGATATACCACATTTCATGCAAAGCCTTGAAATATTAGAATGTTTGGCTATCGACAGTTTACTAAAATATTATTAAAAAAATTACATAAGACTATTTTGTGTTCTTGTAAATATATAATTTTTACAAAAACTTTTTTATTTTGAATAATTTTAGAGTCATAGAAAAGTTGCACTGATAGTACTTAGGTTTTTCTTCCAGCTTCCACAAAGTTATCATCTACCAAATCACCATGATACATTTGTCAAAACTAAGAAATTAATTGCTAGAAAGTTATTAACTAAGCTGTGTACATTATTTGGATTTGCCAGTTTTTTTTCTGATAGCCTTTTTTTTATGTTCAGAATTTAGTCTAGAATGGAGCCCTGGTGGTACAGTGGTTAAGAGCTCAGGCTGCTAACCAAAAGGTCAGCAGTTCAAATCCACCAGGTGCTCCTTGGATACCGTATGGGGTAGTTCTGCTCTGTCCTATAGGGCCGCTATGAGTCAGAATGGACTCGATGGCCACGGGTTTTGTTCTTGTTTGGTTAATCTAAAATACCACATATACAAGGTTTTTCATGTGTATTCATGTCCTTGTGTCTTTAGTGACACATAATTTGGTAAATTTGCTGAATCTGATTAATCTATAGTACATTTTGACATGCTACCTTTACAATTATAATATTGCCTGTTTAGATGATGGTTTTCCTATTACTCGAAAACCCTCGTTCAGTCATATCGTACAAAATAAAAAATCCTAATGGTTTGTAATAAAGCAGTTATAGATGTGAAAAATGACTCCATATAAAAGCTAAAATGTGTGTTTTCTCTTAATTCTGTCACAAGATACACGAGACATATAGCTCACAAGTGGACTTAATGCGTTCATGTGTAGGCTGGTTGGTTTCCATGCATCGCAATTCAGCCCTGTGCAACAGGAAAAGTCATTCAAATTCAGCTGGAAAATGTTTTAGACTTGATCAAAGCTTATGAGTGACAAAATCTCTGGAAATTCAGGTTTTGATTATTTGTGGTTAAGTTACAGACAAAAAAAAAAAAACTGCTTATTTTGGATTAATGAAAATTATTATTACAGAGTATTAAATGGCCTAAATACTTCTCATTTGAGTAGGACAATCCAATTATCTATTACCTTAAAATAGATCAGTTGTTGTACAGGAGTAGGGGACCATGTGTTCTAATCTGTCAGTTCAGTTCTGGGTGATGCCTGCAGCTGTAGCCTTATCCTGAATAGTGCTCTCTTGAACTTCCAAAGTGTACTACCCTAAAGGATAAGCTATATGGCCGCATTAACCATATGTCATATCATTTTTATGCTACATGTGCCAAATTATAGCATTTTTTTTCACATATAGAGATAGGTGAGATGATTTATTCTTGTAGCCGGGCCTTAAATCTACAGGAGCTGTTCTCAAGTTTTCCATATTGGTGATGTTGTATCTACCTCATTTAAAGACTAATAGGAAATATATTTCAAATGGATTGTAATTTTTAAACTAAATTAATCACCTACACATCAGAATTATCAAAATTTTTAAGAGTGAAATATGCTTTCATATGGTTGCAAGACTAAATGTAACAGTTTATATTTTAAACATGTATTAATTTGTTTTTTGTTTTCCAAAAAATAATTATAATGTGTCTGGCCACTAAGAAAAAAATGGTCAGGAAAGACAAGAAAATTTCCCAGTTTCCTAGAGTTTGTATTCTAGTATTAGAGTGTTTGCTGAATAATTCTAAGTTCCTGATTAAAAATACAACTTTAGCAATATATCAGGTACTTTTATGTTAGATATTATAGACATGAAAATGAATGTCTATCTTTCCTGCTACTGTGAGGCTTAAGAGATTTTGTTTATACAACAATCAATACGAAGAGATACATCCTAAATATTTCTAAACATGCAGAATAACAGTGTAGTGGTGAAAGCATGGAGTGACAAAATAGAAATTAAAAAAAATTATATATATGTGAAAACATATATATATGTGATGGAAGAAGTATATCGGAAAACATATATATATGTATGTAAGTATGATGGAAGAAGTATATCAGAAAACCTCTCAAGAGAACGCTTCATATATGTAGTCAAATCAAAGATGGAAGGAAGGAGATTCTCTTAAGATAAAAGATGTTTAAAAACATGAAATGGCATTGAATTTAGAGGAAACGGCTTGATATGGCAAGAGCTTGGAATATATGAATGGAAATTTAGGAAAATGAAGATAGGAAGTTGGCAGTGACCAGACACTGAAGGACCTGGTATGTCATGCTAAGTAGCCTGGGTGATCAGTTACAGGCTTGATATTAATAAGATTCTAATTCTGTATTATCTCTCTGAAAATATCACCATTGTAGAATGGGAAAAGGTAAGAAAGGTAATTTGCTTACCCAAGGAAAAGAATTCATGAAATGTAAGCAGTTGACCATGGTAAGGGCAACTCCATGACAGCAGTGACCTTACCTGTTTTGTTCTACATGTGTCACTACTAGATAGCCTGGAATACAGTGGGCACTCACTGTGTGCATATCTTGCATAATTGATGTTAATCAAAAAGAAGTAGAATTCCTGGTATATGTGTGTGTGTGTTTCTCAGGTCTGTACATCCCACTATGTGATGAAGATGGCTACTATAAACCAACACAATGCCACGGCAGTGTCGGGCAGTGCTGGTGTGTTGACAGATATGGAAACGAAGTCACAGGATCTAGAACAAATGGTGTTGCAGACTGTGGTAAGGAGAAGGGTTACTTATTTAATAACATCCCAGGCACAGTATTCCAAAACCCATTTCTTTGTTCAAATATTTATTCAGGACCTACTTTATGCAAAGACTCTATAATACACTTAAGAGTGGGCACCATGAAAGACTTTTTTCCGGGCATATTGAAAATTGTATAGATAACAAATGGAATCATATGGTTAGATGTTTTCCTACTTCAAGTACAGAAAAAATTTTAGATACCCCCTTTTTTCCCCTCAGGTTAGGCAGCCCTTTGCTATCCATTTTACTCCAATTCAGCTACACCCAGTAAGGGCCAGGTCCCCATATGACAGCCCCTTTGCTGTATACCTCTGGAGAAAGTGACATAGGAAATATGTAGGCTCACCACCAAACAAAAACAGCAATTTTATAAAGTAAGAGTCTATAAAGGGAAACCTTGGTGGCATAGTAGTTAAGTGCTACAGCTGCTAACCAAAAGGTGGGCAGTTCGAATCCACCAGGGGCTCCTTGGAAGCTCTACGAGACAGTTCCACTCTGTCCTATAGGGTCGCTGTGAATCAGAATCGATTCAGTGGCAATGGGTTTGGTTTGTTGTTTTTTTTATAAATTACAGATATATACCATGTTTTCCTATGTTTGGCTGAGGGCAGTGTAATCTTTCGTTTGAAAGATGATTATACTTAATACTGTATTCTAACTCTTTTTTATGGTCATACATTCTATGGATATACCTAAAAAACAATATTACACCTCACAGACGTTCATTTTACAGTTATAAATGTAGGATCTTGATTTGCTTCATGCAACATTTTTCCACAATACAAGATGCAAACCTGTATTGTGTTTGTGCTGAGGTTTTAGTTGCTGTTGTTTGCTTTAACGACAAATGCCACTTGACTGTATTCACACACATATCCACAAATGTACGGAAACTTGGAATTAACAGATTGAGTTTCAACTGATAAAAAAATGACCAAAATTTAAAATAGATATGCTTACTCAGCCTCGCATTTTAGAAATGGTTTTTTTTCTCCTCAGTGCATTGTGTAAAAAAAATTAAGCTGAGATTATATGGGAAAATACAAGTGGTGAACAATTTAAAATGATCTCATTTAGTGGTATGCTGTATTTATTTATTCCATAACATTTTTTATAGCTTTGTTGTGGTTTTCTGACCTGACTGATATGATTGGATTTAAGTGGAAAGAAGCCATACTCGATAGCTATAGCTGCCAAATATAGCATGACTTAACATGTAGAGAGCATGTCTTAGAAAATGTACGTATATATGTATGTATGTATGTAATTTAGTAGTCCTTGGGTGGCACAAATGTTTAAGCTGAAAGGCTATAGTTTGAACCCACCCAGAGGCACTTTGGAAAAAAGGCCTAGCTGTCTGCTTCCTAAAGGTCACAGACTTGAAAACCCTGTAGAGCAATTCTGCTCTGCGCACATGGGGTCTCAGTGAGTCAGAATCGACTTGATGGCAACCAACAACAACAACAAATACGTAGTTTAAACTGATTTTATTATTAATTATTCCAATGACCAGTGATACCAGTGATAAAGAATTTTATTTTTTGTTATGAATGAAAGTTCTATACAGATGAATTTACTGCATTTTTACATAAATAATGTGCACTTTCTATGTTTGTTTGCCAACTGCTCAAAATAGCATAGCATGCTTACGAAAATACCTCCCGGGGGACGGAGTGGTTGGCAAACAAATGTTGAAGGCATGTGTTATTTCTGTAAAAATAACCTGACAAGTGCCTAGGGGAATTATATTGGGAGCATAAACATTTATGAATTATCTTAGCATGTTTAATTATTAAGAAAAATACATAAAGTTGGAGAATAGAGATAACATTTTGCTTGAATATGTCAGTGTGATTTATTGTGAGATTAATAATTTTATAAACATTGGATTACATGAATGAATTTCTTCTAATCAGCTACCATGGAATTTCAAGACAACTATTAGATAGAGTGGGGAATAAACACATACACACATTTGATGGATGGAAAAGTGAACACAGGTTGAGATAAATGAGTATTGTGGTCTCTATAAATATAAATGGTTTCAAAATATATTTAAAAATATTGACTAGCTGTATCAGTGTTCTACTGATGTAATAAATTACCAAAAACTGACGCAAATTTACTGTTTTATTGATCTGTATGTCAGAGCCCAAGATAGGCCTCACTGTGCTAAAAATAAAGGTGTCAACAGCACCTTATTCTCTCTAGAGACCCTGAAGTTGACTTCATTCCCTGCCTTTTGCTTCTTGTAGAGGCCATGCACATTCCTTGGCTGACACTTTTGGTCCATCTTTTAAGCCTTCAGCATTGCACACCTCTGACAATTCTTCTGTAGTCATGTCTCCCTCCGATACTATTTGGGAAAGATTATCCAATTTAAAGAGGCCATGTAATTATATTCGGTCATCTATTTAACCCAGGATAAACTCCCAATCTAAAGGCTCTTTATTCAATCACGTCTACAAAGTCCCTTTTGCCAGGTTCCAGGGACCAGGAAGTGGACATGTTTGTTAGAAAATTATTCTGCCTACCATACCAGTGTAGGAGTTTTAATCCTTTGTATAATTCAAAACAAAGTCTGAGAGGTTTCTATAAAAATTGGGCTGAGCTCAATATAACTGAACAGGGAATCTTACATATCACATATCAGTGATAATTCTGCTTGTTAGTATACGACATTTTAACAAATGGGAGAGATTCAATATGTGATAAAGTTGTCATGAGAATGGACCTTTCCTTATCTTTGTAAAGTGAGCTAAAAAGCATATTAAAATTTTATTAATTTCATCAAACTTGTATATCTCTCAGTAACTATCCCACTAACTCAACCAATAAAGATAATGTTTACTTTTTTTAGCTATAGATTTTGAGATCTCTGGGGATTTTGCAAGTGGAGATTTCCATGAATGGACTGATGATGAGGATGAAGAAGATGACATTATGAATGAAGAAGACGAAATCGAAGACGATGATGAAGATGAAGGGGATGACGATGATGGTGGTGATGACCATGATGGATATATTTGATTGATGGGATCTGAGATCAATAAATTCTAAGTTTCTAATATTTACAAAGTGATAGCCTATTGAGAATTATCTTCTTGCCCAAAATACAGTGATTCTAAACCTCACATATATTTTGTATAATTATTTCAAATATTGCAGCTAAAGTCATAGAACTTTATGTTTGAATAAGAATCATTTACTTTGAGTTTTTGTTTATGCCTTATAGAAAAAGAAAACACATATTGAGTCTAGTCAGAAAAAAAAAGAAAGTTATGCAGAGCTATTAACAAATTTTCGTAAGAACATTTTTTAGATCTCCCACAAACAATGATAATCCATTTCTTGGACTATATGTGTTATTTTACTGAGATAAATTCTAAGTTAAATTCACATTAACTTATTAGTGACCTGGAGCCCTGGTAGCACAGTGGTTAAGCATTTCACTGCTAACCAAAAGGCTGACTGTTCGAATTCACCAGCCAGTCCTTGGAAACTCTATGGGGCAGTTCTACTCTGTCATGTAGGGTTGCTGTGAGTTGAAATGACTCGACGGCAGCGGGTTTGGTTTCCTGGTGTTAGTGACCTGGGCCCTAAGGGTTTTATAAAATTATGCATGACTTGAATTGCAATTCCAAGGTGGCATCTCCCAAACCTAGAGTGAGTCAAAGGTGAATGAGGAAAATACCACACGGTGGGAAACACGAAGTGACCGTTGTAGAGTCCTCCAGTGTGTTACATTAATGGTGATGCTTTTAATTATAAAATTATTCTGGATATGATAGAGTATTTCACAAAATGGAAAATATGAAAAGCCATGGTTTCTGAAAGTTAAAAACTTAGCTGTCCTTTCAAATTTTTATTTTAATTTGGATGGCAGTCTCATGTAGATTCTGTTTTATTTTTAAGCAGCATGAGTTCTTTACTTTTCTAGCTTTCTTTATCCTTCTGACCAGCAATTTAGGGTGCAGAATTTAAAGTAAGAAGACAAAGGGAAAGATTTATTTTAATCATATTTTCACATACTGGTAAAAGTGTCACTTGCCCCAAGGTTAAGTTTAAAAATCTGAATTCTCCTTTTATTTCCTATTTTAGAGAAAAATTTCATTTACTATTAGAATTACAACATTTTTGTTACTAGTGCTGAAACTTAGAGAAAGTATTGTATGGTGCCTTGCAAAATAGAAATAGAAAGGTTTTAGCATGCATACCAATATAGGATATTAGGCAATATATAAGCACACCTAATTACCAAATTAATGCCAGTATAGGTACTGCTGCTGGAATGAAGAAAATGGACTCTATTTCTTTCTTTTATTTTTCCTATTGTTACATAATTGCCATGTGGACTTGTTTATGATTATTGTGTAGAGTAGCATTTAAGATTTAACTGTAGCAAAAATTGCTTTAATTGTTGTATTTAAGTTAGCATGTTAATTGATTGTGCAGACATTTTGGCACACCATCACTTTTAAGTATATCAGATCTATGGTTTTATGCCCATAATAAAAATGGAAAAACCTGTTGAATGTTACACATTGGTATCTTTAATTTCAACAGTGAGTCAGCTGGTTTCCCAATATACAATTCATTGAAAGCAAAAAGGTGGATTCTTTCCATTTGATTTATACACACTAAATAAAAGCATTAATGTTGACCTTAAGTAATATTTAAAGTATAATGCATTTTCTTTTTTACTGTTTATGTATAGTTTACAAAATAAAGAATCTTGTAACCAACTTAAACTGTTCCTTAATCATTTTCTTGGGTGTGGTGTAACAGATTGCTTTTGTGCGGCCTTTCACACCGTGGTCCTGTAACTTCCAGCCAGGAGTTTGGGTAGGACAGTGCAGAGTAATTGTAGCCCACCGAGGGGATTAGTCAGTTTTGCCATCCTGCTGGGCTTGAAATAAGCCACCCCAGAGGCGGGAAGGAGAGGACTCCATACCACCAATTAAGAACAGCCGGAAGCAGAGTCCTTTGGACCCAGTATCCCCGTGCTGAGAAACTCCTAGAAGCAAGAGACCGAGAGAGAGCAAACTCTAACCCTAAAGACAGAAGCAGTGGCAAGAGAGACTCGCAGGAGATGGTGCAGGGACTTCCCGGCCTACGGAGAGAGAAAGCAAAGTGCCTTTGGGCAGAGACTGGGCCAGGGAGAGGCATGCCTGTGAGCACGGCTGGAAAGAGGCTGTCCTGTTGGAAGAATTGTATCCTAAGCATTCCTCAACCTGAATTGTAACCTGTTACTTCCCTAATAAACCCCATAACTGTGAGTAGAGTCTGCAAGATCTGTGTGGCCATTGCAATGAATTATCGAACCCAACAGGGAAGTAGAGACTGCCATGGGAGGGACGGTTGGTGTCAGAATTGGTAAAGATGGTGGAGAGAGGAGGCACGTCTGACTTTCACCTCATTGGAATCAGCCTTGGGCTATTTGTTGGCCTTGATTCTCCTTTCCCGTTATGAAGTTAGCAGAGGTCAGACACCACCACCATGCCATTTTTACATAGGGTATAGATAATAGCATGATTTCCTGATTTTTAAAATGGTTACTTCACAAACTAAGTAAGGAAATTGTTTTGAAAATTTTGAACTTCAAACTTGGAGCCCCTGGCATCTAAATATTGTTTTTCTAGATATGTTATTAATTTTTTTGTTTGTTGTTTTATTTTGATTTTGGCCATTTGTCATAATATTACAAAGTAGATAATTTTCTTCACTGAGAGTAATATATTCAAACCTGTTTTTGTACTGGCATATTTAACATACCTTATTTAATTTTTATAGCAATAGCATTATTTTTGAAGAGTGGTAGGATAATCTTATCTATTTATCAAATTTATAGGAATCATAAAATATAACTTAGATTGCTTGGCAAAAACAAAACAAAGCAAAAACCAATTCTATATGGAGATTTAGCAAATAAAGTTAAAATAACAAATATAATGGTCTTAAAACTAAGTTACTTTTAAAAAGATGTCAACATTCATACTCCCAAGAAAGCAACCAATTCAACAGCAAATATAAAATTGAAAATACTTTATATAAAGTATCAATTTGTATATAATATATATTTGTGTGTATGTGTATAAATATACTACAGGCAGTCCCCGGGTTATGAATGAGATCCATTCCTAAATCTGTCTTTAAGTCAAATTCGTAGGTAAATCGGAACAGGTACATAGGCTCTTATTTAGCATCAGTTAGTCAAATGTTTGTATTGGTATATAGTATATATTTTATCTTTATATGCATATAAAACATTTAAACACACCCAAACCACAGTGTTTTCATGAGCATCAAAGAGTAGTGTATGTATTCCTTATTACAAACCATTTTATTTAACTCAAAATTTTAATATAATAGGCTTTATAGCGGTCTGTCCTTAGGTATGAGTTGTCCATAAATCTTAAGTTTGTAATCCAGGGAATGCCTGTATATATAATGTGTATTAGCTCCCTTTTTCATCCTTTAATTCATTCTGAATATTTGCATTCAATACAATTTTACTCGTTCATTTATTCTCAAAATATGAACACTGAGAACCTACTACAAACCAGGCTTAGACACTGGAAATTCAGCAGTAAACAAAATAATCTTGGAACTAATATTCTAGTGTAGAAGACATGCAGTAAATAAGAAAATTAATCATAATAGGTAGGATGTTCTGTAGTTATAAATACAAGGAAAAAATAATGTAGAAAAGGGAGATAGTAAGTGTTCTGGGACAGGTTGAAATTTGGAGTGGTTTAGCCCTGGTGCCATGTTAGGAAAAGTCCTTTTGAAGTGAGGGAGCAAGACATGAAGATCTGTGTGGGAAGAACATTCCAGGAAGAAGAAAGAGAAGCCTCTGAAGTGGGGGCAACCCTGCATGTTGAAGGAGCATCTAGGGGACACTAAGTCTGAGATGCTGGAAGTAATACTGATGCAGTGCCTGCTTTTCTATCACTTTTTATTCTCTCTCTCTCTCTCTCCACCCAGCTATAAATCTACTTGTCTTTTATTTCAAAATTTACTACAAAAGCAAGGTAAGCATTAGCTATATACAGTACACACACCATCCTTCCTGGGGCAAGGCAATTTCAAGTAGTCTTTTTAAATAAATAGTATTTTCTCTCCTTAATTGTATATGAATTTCTGCCAGCTTTGTACTGCCTAATGTCTCTTTGACTTATTTTTCTGTAAACCAAACCAAACCTGTTGCCATAGAGTCGATTTCGACTTACAGCGATCCTATAGGACAGAGTAGAACTGCCCCCTAGAGATTCCATGGAATGGCTGGTTCATTTGAACTGCTGACCTTTTGGTTAGCAGAAATGCTCTTAACCACTATACCACCAGGGTTCCAACTTTTCTATATGCCTCATTAAAAGCTTTGCAAGTAAAATTAAAATAAATCAGTAAAATATAGTTTAAAATGGCAAAGTAAACAGTTGTAAGGTTTTTGTAAACATGCACACTCCACCACGTCAGTATTCAATTTTTAAAAGACATCCTTGGGGAATTTATTTTTAATGTACTGTAATTTCCTTTGAACAGTAAACAAATGCATGTATGCATACCTGGCTTTGATGTCTATCTATCCCCCAAACAATATTCTTTTTTTTAATGTAAAGTATCTCAAGTAGGTTAGCACCAGACTTTTACTGAAGTTTACATGCAGACAAAATTGCCTTCTCTTTTTAGAGCTCTATTCACATTCATTAAACAAATGATCCAGTTTATAATACTCTCATGTATTAAACAGGGTTAATTATAGTACTTACTTCATAAGGTTATCGTGAAGATAAAATGCATTAAAATGTGATGACCAGCACGTAGGAAATACCAAAGAAGCACAATTATGATCTTAATGTACAGGGGCATAGCGTACCAAAATCATATTAAAAAAAAAAAATACATGAATTCCACACCCAAATTTCTTATTATATTTGTTTTCCCAAGTATTTCTTCATTTTTGAATAGCTAATTATCAAGGGTATTGTCTTAGTCATCTAGTGCTGCTATAGCAGAAATACCACAAGGGGATGGCTTTAACAAAGAGAATTTATTTTCTAATGGTAAAGTAGGCTATAAGTTCAAATTCAGGGTGTCAGCTCCAGGTGAAGGCTTTCTCTCCCAGTTGGTTTTCTCGTCAATCTTCCCCCAGACTAGGAGCTTCTCTACACAGGGACCCCAAGTCCAAAGGACTCACTCTGCTCCCGGCACTAGTTTCTTGGTTGTATGAGGTCCCCAATTCACTGTTGATTCCCTTTCTTTTTATTTCTTCATAAAAGTTCCCCAGGGAAACTCCCTTTAC
The DNA here is from genome assembly GCF_030014295.1 of Loxodonta africana. Lineage (NCBI taxonomy): Eukaryota > Metazoa > Chordata > Mammalia > Proboscidea > Elephantidae > Loxodonta > Loxodonta africana. The sequence continues at coordinate 21,224,998 of NC_087362.1, forward strand.
ATTGGATCAGGGAGGTGACCTAACTAAGGGTGGTGATACAATGCCATCCTAATCCTCTTTAACATAAAATTATAATCAGAAAATGAAGGACAACCACACAATACTGGGAATCATGGCCTAACCCAGTTGACACATATTTTGGAGGGATGCAATTCAATCCATGACAGGTACTATTAACTAATATCTGTGTACATTTACTATATGTAGCACACATGAAACTTTACATACAATGAATCCATACAATAAACTAGGAGATGGGTATGATTTTTTTTATATTACAAAGTATTAGAGAAAATAGAACTCACCATACCCAGTTCTCCTCTTGGCATAGGGGACATCTTCCTCGTCTTCTTAACAGTCACGTTGGAGCAATGTGACTACTTTGTACAAAGAACTCTGAGTAGAAGTAATGAGTGTGGTGCCTTACAAAGTAGGTGTCAAAACCACCAATTTTAGAGGCTGTTGAAATTGAAAAGTAATATAGCTCATATTGCCTTGACTTCAACCTAAGTCTCCCAATCCCACTGAGAATTTCAATGACAATCCTACTAAAGCATCTAATGCAAAATGCATCACCTGTTATAAATAAAAGAGGGTTGTTGTTGTTAGGTGACATTGAGTCAGTTCTAACTCATAGCAACATTATGTACAACAAAACTAAACACTGGCTGGTCCTGCTCCATCCTCACAATCATTGCTATGTTTGAGCCCGTTGTTGCAGCCACTATGTCAATCCATCTCACTGAGGGTCTTCCTCTTTTTCACTGACCCCCTATCTTAAGAAGCATGATGTCCTTCTTCAGGGACTGGTCCCTCCTGATAACATGTTGAAAGTATGTGAAACAAAGTCTCACCATCCTTACTTCCATGGAGCCTTCGGGCTGTACTTCTTCCAAGACAGATTGGTTTATTCTTCTGGCAGTCCATGGTATATTCAGTATTCTTCGCCAACACCATAATCCAAAGGTATGAATTTCTCTTCAATCTTCCTTATTCATTTTCCAAAATAAAAGTATGACAGTTATTTAAAAAACAAACAAACAAAAACCATAAACACTACAACCTGGCTTCCAGGGTTGAATCTTGGCTCTGTATGACTTGAATCCTGGCTGTGTGACTTTGGGCAAATCACTTAACCTCTCTGTGACTCAGTTTTCTAATCAGTAAAATAGGTGTGATACTAATCCCTACCTAATAGATTTGTGTCAAAGTGGCTAAGCACTCAGCTGCTAACTCAAAAGTCAGCTGCTTAAGCCTACCAGTCACTCCTCAGGAGAAAAATGTGGCAGCCTGCTTCTGTAAAGATTACAGCCTTGGAAACCCTATGTGGCAGTTATACTCTGTCCTATAGGGTTGCTATGAGTCAGAATTGACTCGATAGCAGTGGGTTTTAATAGAGTTGTAGGGGAGGATTACAAGCCTTAAAATGTGTAAAGGCACTTAGAACAACACCGAGCCCTCAGAAAGCACAGAAGTATAGTTTTTATTTAGAGGAGAAGGGGAAAAGTAAAATCGATACATGAGCTACTATTTTTTGACAAGTCACATTTTTGTTTTAAGATGGGAATACAGATACTGTTATTCTTTTGCTCTATCTTAGGAAATCTCTAGCTCAGAAAAATTAAGTGACCTCCAAAAGCCACCCAGGACAGCAGCATAGAGACTAAAGCACCAAGTCAGGCAGCCCCAGCTCAATACCATCCAATACTAACTTGATTTTGATCTCTCCTAATTGTTCTTTCTTAAAAGGCACTTTCTGTTTGAGGGCTAACCTTTTCAAAACATTGGTTATCTGCATTTTAAGATGGCCCATCCAAAAGAGGGGTTATTTACAGAAACTTCTTAATACAGGTTTCCAGAAGTACAATTTTCAAGGAGTCATTTTAATTGATATGCTAAATACTGCCATGTTCCACTGATTTTTAGCCCCTTGGAGTAAGATTTATAAGTGCCAGAGTTCAAATAACCGCAATAATTAAATATTAGAAATCCATTTTAGAACTTAGAGCATAGGTTGGAGTAAAACACTTGAAAAAGTAATTTAGAATTTGTTTGGGGAGGGAAAAGATAATAGTGGAAACTGAGGAGAATAGAGAGCCCAATTTGGCATTTCTCAAATTATCTCAAACAGAGTGTAAATATGTGACATGAATCATTTTACATTTTTCAAAAATTTCAAAATTCTTATTTTCTCATATAAATATTACTGTGAAAATAGGCCACTATTTAATTAGATATTGTTGTTCCTGATCTGACCTGTAAGTTTTTAACACTTTTTGGATTTAGAATAATGTGTTCCAGGTGCTTATCATTAACCCATTCAAAGCAACAGAAACTTTTTCCGAACTAATTTGACCATCTGGAGAAAGATATATACATGATAACAGGAAATGCCATTTTCTGTAAGAAATATTTCTGGGGAAAGTAACACATAAAAAATTCTAAATCAAGCCTCATTTTCTTCTTATAAAATAGAATGACAAAAAGATGAGTCATATATATGTGATATTTGCCAAAACCCCAAATAATCGTATCTCAGGGTTGGTACAGTAAGTCATGTGAAGCATGGACTGCTGAGAATAGTATTTGGTATCAGGAGTAACATCATGAACGCCCATGTAAATGAACAATTTCTTTTATAAGGATCAGCACAAAGCTGGTTCCTATGAAATGGAGGTTAAAGAGGTCCCTAATGCCCAACTTTTCCAGGCTGCTCTATCTCTCCATCAGCTCCGACATCAACTACTCCTTCTCCCCTCAGCACTCTCCCTACCATCTTTGGGTTCCATCATTTGCTGCAACTTCTCACAGTGCTCACAAACTGTATCAAGGAAATGGTTCATGCAGTTGTTTAGGCTGGCAATTCCCAAATCCGCGGGTCAGGCATAGATTTCTTCTGACCCAAATGGCTGCAGGAACTGAGGAGTCCAAAGCGACAGGTCAGAACACAGGCTGCTGGCTTACAAGCTACAGAAGCTGGCAAATCAGGTCAGATGATAGGCTGCCGGCCCATGGGGCTACATTTAAGCTGGCAAATCCCAGAATTGGCAGGTGAGATGGCAGGCCTCTAACTCAAGTCCCAAGAACCAAAGGTCAAACAGTAACGATCCAGATGCAGGATCCAGATGCAGAGAAAGAGAGCCCCGTCAGGCACTACATATATATCTTGGACACAGGCTACACCTCAAAAAAGGACATAACTTGAGTAAGGCTGAGACTTGAGTCATGCCCTCCTGCAAGGCTGTGACTCAAAATATACCCACACAAATCCTGCCTCATTAATATGTAGAGGTTAGGATTTACAACACATTAAATGTAGGACAATCATATAATACTGAAAATCATGGCCTAGCCAAGTTGACACATAACCCCAACCATCACAGATTCCATATACCTTATTTGCATAGTCCCACTCAAGCATTATGTATGAGTCACAAAGACCGTGGCTATAAGGGCTATATTAAGTAATTCATTGCACTGTAGGCCAGTCCCTGGCACTTCTAGCCACTGACCCTTTCATACTTGAAGGATTAACTTCCCCCTTCCAATCATTTTATCTGTCCAAAAGAGTCATTAACAATTATCCTTTAGTAGGGCAAAAGAGTTCCACGGGTGAGATTACTCAGGTACTGGCCATTTAGGTCTGCTGCAAGTATCCATCTGATCTGGTCAGGTTCTCCAAAAGTCATCTCAGCTTCACCCTTTCTGGTATCTGATAGAATTTAACTGGGAGAAGGTTATTCCCTTGCTCTGAGCCTCACGATGTATCAGCACAGCAAAATCTTCAAGGGACTTTAGGTTCTGCCACTGTACTTCAGTCCAGTACAGCCTCCCTCTTAGTCCTATCTTTCATACTTATGTCTTCTACAATTACAGTTTTTACAATCACAATTAACCCTGTGAACAACCAACACTCACAAATGAATCATATAATCCTAAAACAGGAAACAGAGGCCCACCCAAATCTGCAAACAAAGTAACAAGAAATGGGCCAGGGTGCAGAAACAAAGCCATTCCCCAGAACAATGCGGCAAGGTATCAGAAAACAGCCCGCAAACTTCTTTAAAGTTGTCTTACAGAAGTAGCTGGAGAAAACCAGCCCCAGGGACATGTACAGAACTTCCACCTGTGACTGCTATGTGACCTTCCACCAGGGGCAGTGAGGGGCTGTAGCAGCAGCCAAGAGACTGTGCAGGCGTGACACCCCATAATAAGTTCTTCAGGACAGGAGCCATCTTGGAAAGCTGCTGCACGCACCATAGTTAACATATCCCTGCCTATTCCTGTGAATAAACATGAACCTTTTCTCGCCCAAGAACTTTTAAAAACCCAGGCCCGTCTTTTGTTCTGTGAGATGGGGGTATGCGTTGCTTTAGGCCTTCCTAAACTCCACTTGCAAGCATCTTCAATGAAGCTTTGCTCATGTGGAAAATTCTGCGTTCCTTTTTTTTTTTTTACCTGTTCATTCTTGACCAGCGAGAGGCAAGAACCTTATTCCAGTCACAATCCTATCAGCATCTGCCCCACCCTCTCTGCCCCATACCAATCAGGGAAAAAGGAAACTATTTAGTGGGGTTGTCCCTTGGTCCCCTTATTCTGAGTGTAAGCACACCCACAAAAGTGTGTAAGCCATACTTCATGCCTTTATCTCTCCCCATTTTAGATAGCCAATGTTTAAATTGCCTGCCCCTATCAAACCAGTACTCTGAGGAGACAAGCATGTTCTTTGGTCTTGAAGAATCTTCTGTTCCAGTTGGAACTTTGAGAACCTGCATCCATAAGCAAAGTCCAGTCTAGAGCAAGCCATCAAATTGCAGAAATTTATACTAGCTTATGGTTTCAAACATCTTTCCCTTTATTTGGTCGGGTTACGATCAGCTCATCCCCAGCCATCCAAGCTAGGTCACAATGGGTAGCCCCTTCTCTCTCTCTCACCCCTAGCCCCCCTGGGCTAGGTCAACGGGCTCCACCTATGAACTCATGAGTCCACACAACTCTCTGTACTTCTCAGCAGCCAGCCTTCCTTACTCTCTTATCTCTAGCTCCCATGGGCTAGACACCACTGGAACATGTCCAAACCCAGCCCATCTCTTCATTGCTTCTGTTCTGTCACTTCCACACATTGAGTGGATCCAGGTGGTCACCACAAGGGAGCATGTCAGGCTGTCTATTTGCAGGCTCATTTTGACTAACGGTCCTGGAAAGCAATTCCTTCTGACGGGCACTGACTTTTCCTGCCTCAGGGCACCCAAAGGCAAACCCCTTGTTGAAATTCAAAAAGCAAAACAGTCACTGTTTTTTTCCCTGCAGGTCCTTCCTTCAAATGCAAATATTCTGTTCTCTCAGCAGTTCTAGGTGGTTCTGCTTGTCTTTTCAAATGCAAAATTCCTGGGTGGGGCTCAGATTTTCAACCTAAGGCCCCATACGCTACACACATGGCTACTGCGATCAAGCCAACAGCCTGTATTTGTTCTGGGCAAATTCTAGTTCCCTTTTAGCTTATCCAATGAAGTATTGAATAAAGGCAGAGTTATATGCTTTCTGCAATATAAACTAAAAAAGCAAAAACCAAATCCAGTGCCGTTGAGTCGATTCCGACTCATAGCAACCCTATAGGACAGAGTAGAACTGCCCCATAGCGTTTCCAAGGAGCTCCTGGCGGATTTGAACTAATGACCCTTTTGTTACCAGCTGTAGCACTTAACCACTATGCCACCAGAGATTACAATATATAACACCCAATATTCATGCCCGTCATACATTTAGGCCTGCTTTACAACAACAACAGTAGGTAGGAAATATTCAATATCCATAGTACATTCAAATAAACACATGACCCTTTTAAACATTTCATTCTCGTCTTTTCCACCCATTCACTATCTTTCCATTCATGAGCATATGGCTGAAGGCTTCTGGCTGGGTGGAAGGAGAAGACACTGGCCCCCTATCAATCATCTTGCTTGTCTGGATTGGCTTTTTTCAGGCACCACCCCAGATGAGGCTTTTCTCCCCTTAGCTGTGACATAACTTTCCATCTAAGCAAACTATCTAAGAATCAAAAGTTTCACTTCTCAAGCCTGACTTCCTTTAACTTCACAAGGTGGAAGAAGAATCAAGGTCAAAAGCCCAAGGTTCCTTCCTGTGAGGCAAAGGTCCCATATGCCTCCTCTCTTCACCATCTTTACCAATTCTGACACCAACCATCCCTCCCATGGTACTCTCTACTTCTCTGCTGCGTTCTGTAATTTATTTCAATGGCCACATGGAACTCACAGACAATACTCATGATTATGGGGTTTATTAGGAAAATTATAGGTTACAGTTCAGGTTCTGGAATGCTCAGGATATGGTTCTTCCATCAGGACAGCCTCTTCTCAGGTATGCCCACTGACACACCTCTCTCTGGGCTCTTGGCCTCTGACCTGCAGCAAAGGGTTACAAATCTCTTTTAGCTCCGCCAATAAATTTCCCGAGGTAGTCCACTTGGCCAGTAAGCCTCAGGCCAAAGGCATTCAGCTCTGGCTCTATGGGTTGACAAACTTAGCTCCACAAAGTGCCCAGAGGCACCCTGCTCCGCCAGCAAGCTTCCTGCCTGAAAGCACTTAGCTTTCTTGCTCCTTGGGCCAGGAAGCCTACCATGCCACCTCCTACAAGTCTCTCCTGCCACCATTTCTCTGCCACTGTTTCCCACCATCTTCACTGTTACAGCTCTCTCTCAGTCTCCTGGTTCCAGGAGCTTCTCATCACAGGGATCCCGGGTCCAAAAGGTTTGCTCCAGTCTTGGCACTTCCTCTTTAGTGGTGGTAAGATCCTCTCCTTCCCACCTCTGGGATGACTTAGTTTACATCCCTTTGAGAATGAGCATTTTTGATAAAAGATTCTATAAAAAAGATCATGATCCAAAAGAGAAAACCATGACAGAGTTGTATGTAATTCTCCCAGAATCCAGATTTCTGGCTTTCATAGAGGTTGGGGCAACCCAGACAGGCCATCGCCTTTGGGTGTCATTTTGAACCTCAAGTTTGGAAAAAAAAAAAAAAACTGATTCCTGAAGCCACTTTGAGGTAAACAATTATCCAGATAAACTAACAAGACTATTTTTGCTCTGGGCATTGTGCTTTTTTTTTTAAAGAATTCAGTCTGTTTTGAGACACTGACTCCTAAGATCAGTAAATAGAGTTATGTTTAGGGTAAACCAGTAATTGGTTTAATTAGTCTTCAAGACAATGTTGTATAAAATACCTGTCTAATGTTTATAATCAAACTCTCACCCTCTTGCTATACAGAAAATTATGTATCTTAAGAAAACCAGGCTCTCAGAAGAGATCGATCTCATGAGTCAGACTCCATTTTGTCTTAGATTCCACTTCTGCTTCTGAGAAAGTGACCCGTGGCTGTTAATAGGTAAACCAAAGAGGGGTGGCCTGCCCTCAGGGAGTGCACTTAGTATGTTTTAGACATTAACTGGAGACCTCCAACAGGAGGAGTCTATCCTGTATTATCTTGCTAATCATGAATTCTCTAATGAAAACTTAGTTATCATATGTAAGTTTTTCTATATTTCCTGTTTTCTCTGGACAAACTTTGTGTGTTCCTTCTAGATTTTTTATTTATGTGATATAAAAAATAGTCACCTATATATATATATATATATATATATATATATTCACCTATACATGATCCCTTTCCAACTGATTGTGAATTTATGTGGACAATTCCTTGTTTAAATTCTTGATAAACACATAGACAGTACACTTTGGGAACTTTAAGATTATCTTTAGATATCCACAGTAAATATTAGAAAAAAAAAGGTAATGTTAAATTTGTTAAAAAAAAAAAAAAAACATAAGAATCAGAAAAAAAAAAGCCCATTGGTCCAACACTCAGGGTATAGTGGGTAATTTTAATTCCTATTTACAGTATTTTTGAATTGGAGAAATCTTTAAGAAATTTATCAATCACTATGGGACAAATAACAGATGAAGTTGTTAGTGGGATGGAAACACAACAGTGATCTCTGGCCTCATTAAGCCAAGGTGACATGACATGACGTAATAGCCTTAGATTTTTATTTATTGGTCCAAGAAAAGTGTAGCCTGTGCTATAACAAATATGTCTCGTTAAATAACACAAGAAAATAGAACACATAAAATTGGACAACAAGCTACTTGGTTACACACTATAACACCCTTACAAACATCAAATTTATTGGGTTGGTTACTATGAAGAATAAATACATGAGCTAGGTCACTACTGCTGGGGACAGTCCTGATAGTATAAGACATAATAAAATTTATCCTCTATTGTCTTACATACTTAAAAGGCAAAAGAAAAGCCTCGGACTACAATGTTGATGTACATTGAGCCTGCAGTTGGTGAGAACTTTGCTCTTACTTAAGATCCTGGTGAAGAACCAGATGGTATCCAGTGGAAAGCAAACACCATGAGTTTAAAAAGCCTGCAGTGGCTGCCATCCAGGAGCTCAACTAAGTCCAGGTATTGATCATCGATGTGTTCTCTGTCCTTGAGCATAGGGAATGTAACCCAGCTGGAGCTGGGCTCACAAAGACTCACAAAGACACATCAACTGAGCCCTGAGATAAAGACAATAGATGACGCAATCCTGAAAATTATCTTTTAGAGAACTTTTCACAAAAAAAGCCAATTGAACAGAACGAAAAAGACTTTCCACTCTTATCTTTTTTCTATTAAAAAAAAAAATTTTTTTTCTATTAGCATTTAGTAAATAGAAAATTTGTTGGACCAATAAAACCCCCCAAATCCTGACAAATTGCCAGCCAATAGTGCAGTCCCTGGAATTGATCCAGAGTGGGACTACTATTCAAAAGAGGGTGTGAGTAGGCTGAGGCATTATAGAAAGTGCTTACTAAAAGGCCTTAAAACTGGGGTACAAAAACAGAAAAACCTCGCAAAAAATTTATGAAACAATTCAGGAACCTAAAGAAAAGCCCTCTGAGTTTCTTGAAAGAATTTTTCAGGCCTTCCAGAGACACACTGGCATAGATCCTGAAGTTAGTGAAAATTAACAAATGGTTAATATCATCTTCATAGGATAAAGCTGTATAGGTATCAGAAAAAACTCCAGAAATTGGATAGAGGACCAGACTGCAGCTGGTGAGATAGTCAAGCACTTCCAGCAGTAGGGATGGGCGGTAAACAAAGAAAAATACAGGGACCTGGCTTGTCGGTCAAGTACTTGAGTGTTATCTGGTTGGGTAAGAAGGAAGTGGTGCCTGAAGTGGTGATATGGTCCAAGCCTACCCCCACCCAAAAACTGTAAAACAACCACAGATATTTGTCAGGCTCCTAGGATACTGTGCTCCTTTATACCCCATGTAACCCATAGCCTACAGTCCCTATACAGATTAGTGAAGAAAAAGTGAGAATAAAGTAAACAGAAAGTTTGGATGAGAAAGTGACACAGGAGGATAGAAGAAAAGAGAATGAGTGAGAGAGACAAAAAGAGACAAAGGTTAGAGAGAGAGAGCTAGAAGGTGAGACTGGGGAGAGTTCTAGAAAGCAAGAGTGTGAGAGAGAGAGCCCATAAGAAAAGAGAGACAGAGACACAGAGAATGTAAAGAAAAAAACTGTGAAATTGAGAAACAAAAGAAGGGGAGGCCAAGATATTTGGTGGACAGTGTGGGAGGCACTCCCCTCTAGTACCTGGTTTCTACCCTTTTTGGGCCCACCGGTTGCTATACTTCTACTTCTGATTTTTGGGCCTCATCTCCTCAAGCTTCTGGTAAAGTTTGTGTCCTCTAGGTTACAATTCCAAGATGATGTAGGGCTTCCAGCCCATTCCTGAAAGTGAGACCACCATTTCTTACAAAATTTTAGACCAGATAGGGAGAGATTTCTACTCTGCTAGGCAGGCCAACAACCCAGTGTTAGCTTGAAGAAGTTACAGAAGAAGAGACATCCTCATAAAGAATAATGAATATGAAATCTCTCAGGGGGGATTGAGACAGATACGGTTAACTGTGCCAGTGGAACAAAAGAGCTGTTGAAAGATTACTATCTAGAAGTTGGGTAAACAGGAACCACACCACAACAACATGAGATAAGGCTGAAAAAAACCATGAATTACTATCTCCTTTTTAGTGTTTTTCTAGTCCCTTCCCCCTTTACAGGCTCCCGCATGTGCAGAAGAACAAAGTGCGACTGCTGTTTAACCTTCCCTAGCCCTCCAAGGATGGTGATGTAGGACCAAAGATCAGTGTGCTTGTGCAATATAACATAATAAGTGATGCCAAGAGCTGCCAAGAGGACTCCATCTTGAATATCAGCGGGTTCCATCTTGGATTCCAGATGTGTGCGCAACCTAATTAACATGCACTGCCATTCTGAAAAGTACCCACCCCTTGCAAGAAGCTCGCTAAATATTCATTACTCTGTTGTCTCCACCAAACCCATATAAGCCCTAGCCTTGCTTTCCTTTTTGAGTCAGTCTTTTGGAGAGGCTTAGATCCTCACTGACTCCTTTTGCTTGACTCAACCAAAATAAAGCCTGCTGAAGATAAAGTTTGTCTTTTTCTCGTATTCTTACTAGGGATAAGGCAAGGAGCCTTTTTTATCAGATTGGCAATTGGTAACACCTTTGTTAATATTCCATGACCTATTTACATTTTTTCTACTCAATCATTATGTATGAGTCACAAACACCATGGTTAAAAGGGCCACATTAAGTAACTCATTGGATCACACCATGTCACTTTCAGTTTAGTTTCTAAAATTCATGATAATTTGAATAATATTTTGTTTCCATTTCAGTGTGTGTGTTTCTTCTGGTCTTATTTTTTGTTGGGGATTCCTCAATGGGCCACCATTTAAAATGACAATGCAGCCCAGCAATTGAAAGTATAGAGGAGCAGAAGAGAGTTAACGAGGTTAATTTCTACATTAATTACTGTATACCTCTGGCATTTATGCATTTCTTTTGTTATCTTTGTTATTGTTAGGTGCTGTCAAATTGGTTCCGACTAATAGTGACCCCCCACGTGTCTGTCAGTTTGTCTTACTGTGGGGGCTTGCAAGTTGCTGTGATGCTGGAAGCTATGCCGTCGGTATTCAGATACCAGCAGGGTCACCCATGGAGGAAAGGCTTCAGCCGAGCTTCCAGACTAAGACAGACTAGGAAGAAGGACACAGCAGTCTACTTCTGAAAAACATTAGCCAGTGAAAATCTTATGAATAGTAGTGAAATATTGTCTGATATAGTGCTGGAAGGTGAGCCCCCTAGGTTGGAAGGCACTCAAAAGATGACTGGTGAAGAGCAGACTCCTCAAAGTAGAGTAGACCTTAATGATGTGGATGGAGTAAAGCTTTTGGGACCTTCATTTGCTGATGTGGCATGACTCAAAATGAGAAGAAACAGCTGCAAACATCCATTAGTAATTGGAACCTGAAATGTACAAAGTATGAATCTAGGAAAATTGGAAATCATCAAAAATGAAACGGAATGCATAAACATCGATATCCTAGGCATTAGTGAGCTGAAATGGACTGGTATTGGCCATTTTGAATTGGAAAATCATATACTCTACTATGCGGGGAACAACAAAGTGAAGAGGAAAGGTGTTGCATTCATCATCAAAAAGAAAGTTTCAAGATGTATCCTGAAGTACAACGCTGTCAGTGATAGGATAATATCCATACACCTGTAAGGAAGACCAGTTAATACAACTATTATTTAAATTTACACAGCAACCACTAGGGCCAAAAATGAAGAAATAGAAGATTTTTATTAGCTTCTGCAGTCTGAAATTGATTGAATATGCAATCAAGATGCATTGATAATTACTGGCGATTGGAACGCGAAAGTTGGAAACAAAGAAGAAGGATCAGTAGTTGGAAAATATGGCCTTGGTAATAGAAACAATGCCAGAGATCGAATGACAGAATTTTGTAAGACCCACAACTTCTTCATTGCAAATACCTTCTTTCACCAACATGAACAGTGACTGTACACATGGACCTCACCAGATGGAACACACAGAAATCAAATTGACTACATCTGTGGAAAGAGACGATGGAAAAGCTCAATATCATCAGTCAGGACAAGTCCAGGGGCCGACTGCAGAACAGACCATCAATTGCTCGCATGCAAGTTCAAGCTGAAGCTGAAGAAAATCAGAACTATTCCACGAGAGCCGAAATATGACCTTGAGTATATCCTACCTGAATTTAGAAACCATCTGAAGAATAGATTTGATGCACTGAACACCGGTGACCAAAGACCAGACGAGTCGTGGAATGACATCAAGGACATCATCCAAGAAGAAAGCAAGAGGTCATTGAAAAGACAGGAAAGAAAGAAAAGACCAAGACAGATGTCAGATGAAACTCTGAAACTTGCTCTCGAACATCGAGTGGCTAAAGCAAAAGGAAGAACTGATGAAGTAAAAGAACTGAACAGAAGATTTCAAAGGGCAGCTTGAGAGGACAAAGTAAAGTATTATAATGACATGAGCAAAGAGCTGGAGATGAAAACCAAAAGGGAAGAACGTGCTCAATATTTCTCAAGCTGAAAGAACTGAAGAAAAACTTCAAGCCTCAAGTTGGAATAGTGAGCCATTCTATGGGGAAAATATTAAATGACACAGGAAGCATCAAAAGAAGATGGAAGGAATACACAGAGTCATTATACCAAAATGAATTAGTTGATATTCAACAATTTCAAGAAGTGGCATATGATCAGGAACTGATGGCACTGAAGTAAGAAGTCCAAGCTGCTCTGAAGGCATTGGAGAAAAACGAGGCTCCAGGAATTGACAGAATATCAATTGAGATGTTTCAACAAACAGATGCAGCACTGGAGGTGCTTACGCGTCTATGCCAAGAAATATGTAAGACAGCTTCCTGGCCAGCTGACTGGAAGAGATCCATATTTATGCCTATTTCCAAGAAAGGTGATCCAATCGAATGTGGAAATTATACAGCAATATCATTAATATCACACACGAGCAAAATTTTCCTGAAGATCATTCAAAAATGGCTGCAGCAGTATATCGACAGGAAACTGCCAGAAATTCAGGCCAGTTTCAGAAGAGGACGTGGAACCATGGATATCATTGCTGATGTCAGATGGATCCTGGCTGAAAGCAGAGAACACCAGAAGGATGTTTTGTTGTGTTTTATTGACTATGCAAAGGCATTCGACTGTGTGGATCATAACAAATTATGGATAACATTGTGAAGAATGGGAATTCCAGAACACTTAATCGTGCTCATGAGGAACCTTTACATAGATCGAGAGATAGTTGTTCGGACAGAACAAGGTGATAATGATTGGTTTAAAGTCAGGAAAGATGTGTGTAAGGGTTGTATTCTTTCACCATACCTATTTAATCTGTATGCTGAGCAAATAATCTGAGAAGCTGGAGTATATGAAGAAGAACAGGGCATCAGGATTGGAGGAAGGCTTATTAAGAACCTGTGTCATGCAGATGACACAACCTTGCTTGCTGGAAGTGAAGAGGACTTGAAGCACTTACTAATGAAGATCAGAGACCACAGCCTTCAGTATAGATTGCACCTCAACATAAAGAAAACAAAAATCCTCATAACTGGACCAATGAGCAATATCATGATAAGTGGTGAGAAGACTGAAGTTATCAAGGATTTCATCTTACTTGGATCCACAATCAACAGCCATGGAAGCAGCAGTCAAGAAATGAAAAAGATGCATTGCATTGGGTAAATCTGCAAAGGACCTCTTTAAAGCGTTGAAGAGCAAAGATGTCACCTTGAAGACTAAGGTGTGCCTGACACAAGCCATGGTATTTTCAATCGCATCATATACATGTGAAAGCTGGGCAATGCATAAGGAAGACCGAAGAAGAACTGACATCTTTGAATTGTGGTGTTGGCGAAGAATACTGAATATACCATGGACTGCCAAAGGAACGAACAAATCTGTCTTGGAGGAAGTGCAGCCAGAGTGCTCCTTAGAAGCAAGGATGGCGAGACTGCATCTTACATACTTCGGACATGTTGTCAGGAGGGATCAGTCCCTGGAGAAGGACATCATGCTTGGCAAATTACAGGGTCAGCAGAAAAGAGGAATACCCTCAACAAAGTGGATTGACACAGTGGCTGCAACAGCGAGCTCAAGCATAAGAACAATTGTATAAGGATGGCTCAGGACCAGGTAGTGTTTCCTTCTGTTGTGCATATGGTCTGAGTCGGAACCAACTCGATGGCTCCTAACAACAACAACAACAATGTACAACAGTACAAAACACTACCTGGCCCTGCACCATCCTCACAATCGTTGATATGCGTGAGCCCATTGTTGCAGCCACTATGTCAGTCCATCTTGCTGAGGGTCTTCCTTTTTCACTGACTCTCCATTTTACCAAGGTTTCTGTCCTCCAGGGACTGATCCTTCCTGACAACATGTCCAAAGTATATGAGACGTAGTCTTGCCATCCTTGCTTCTAAGGAGCATTCTGGTTATACTTCTTCTGAGACAGATATGTTTGTTCTTTTGGCATTCTGTTGTATATTCAATATTCTTTGCTAACACCACAATTCAAAGGCATCTATTCTTCTTCAATCTCTCCCTTATTCATTGGCTAGCTTTTGCATGCCTATGCGGTGACTGAAAACACCATGGCTTGGGTCAGGCACACCTTAGTCTTCAAAGTGACATCTTACTTTTTAACACTTTAAAGAGGTCTTTTGAAGCAGTTTTTTTTTTTTTTTTCAAATGTATGTATTTAACATTCGCCATTTTAATTATTCCAGGGACATGCAGGCATTTCTAACTTGAGTCGCTCATCACCCTAGACAGATAAGAATAAGCACCTACCTTGGCTTAGTAAGGGAGGGAGGCTAGCCAGTTACCCGGCATCCAATTTCAAGGCAGCTTTGTGACTGTAATGGATTAAAAAAAAAAAAAAAATTTTTTTTTTTAATGGATACCTATCTTTTTCTTGCCAGCAAGCTTATTGTTTTGCAGAAGCACTCTTTAATTTTTTACCAGATAGAGGAATTCTCAATTACGTTTTAATCCCATTTTATGAAGAAAATTGCATGCCTTAAAAAAAAAAAACATAAATTTGCAGTGTTAGGAAAACTTTGACAAATATCCCTCAAGAATGTTGAGAGAGCTTCATATTACTGCCAGTAGTTTCCGGTTGTGTTTATAATTATTCCTAATAGGAAGTGACTTCATGACTAATTTTAGCTGGATAATAACTTGTCCTCTAGAGTGATTATGGGGATAGTTGTGCCAGAATCTGGTCCAGAATCTTACAAGACGAAAACACAATTGATATAACAAGTCAATCATACTTTTCCCTAAGGGCGGCAACCTGAGCCTCTTTAATGCCAGGAAAGACACTGTCATGTCTTATCAGCAAAAACAAGTCCATTCTGCCCATGGATTGCCTCAGGCAAGCTAATTTTAGCCTTGAACTTGATGAGGCTCATTCAAAGATATGTTCATTTAAAATACGGGCTAATTGCTGGGTCATGTGATAGCTCTATTTGTAGTTTTTACAGGACCTGCCACAGGGTTTTACAAAAGGGCTGTATCATTTTGCACTCCAACTGGCAATGGATAAGGGTTCAAATTTCCCCACATCCTTGTCAACATTTGTTATTTTCTGTTTTGTTTTTTAATCTTACCCATCCTAGTGGGAGCGAAATGGTATCTTAACATGGTTTTGATTTGGATTTGGATCTCTCTGATGGCTAACAAGGCTGAGCATCTTTTTATGTGTTTGGTGACCATTTGAATGTGCTCTTTGGTAAAATGTCTGTTCAAGTCCTTTGCCCATTTTATGATTGGTTTGTCTTTTTGTTGCTAAGGTGTTGAAGTTTTATATATATTTTGGCTATTAGGTATATACTCAAAAGACTTGAAAGCAAAGACTCGAAAAAGAGATATTGAATGCATAGCTAATTGCCTCATGAACTGCTGTCTCCATTGCCATGAGCCCAGGAGAACTGGATGATGCCTGGCTATCATTTCTGAACATTTTGATCAAAGATTCCATAGAAGAATCTTGATCATAAGGGGGAAAATACAGAACTGATTTTCAAATTCTCATGGATTCTAGACTTTCTGAAGCCATGAAGGGTGGATGAACCCCTAAAACTATTGCTCTGAGATACTCTTTAAACCTTAAGCCAAAAATATTCCCTGAAGTCATTTTAAAAGCAAACTATTTTAGCTTAACTAGTAAAAAGTTATGCCTTCAGCATTATGATCTTTTAAGGACTATCTATATGGGATCAAATTGACACCACCAACTCAAAAAATTAGATAGGAACCTTAGGGGGCACTCAGTTTATCTTAATGAGGGAGGAACAACTCAGAAAAGGATGGTGAGAATGGTTGTACAATTCCAAGAATGTAATCAAGTCACTAAATTGTACACGTAGAAACTACTGAATTGGTGTATATTTTGCTGTGTATATTCTCAACAACAATAAAATAAATAAAACTTAGAAAAAAAATATGGTCTAAAATATGGTATAAGCAGAGCTGTTAAACACTTATATATGTCACAATCTCTATTAAAATTTTTTCATGCTGAAGGAAAAAATGAAAAATAATAAAGTCCAAAATGAAAATTAAATATATCTATTAAGTGTATTTTTTTATTAGAGTAGCAGCCAGTTGCAAAAAAAAACATCTCTACTAATCCCTTTCAAAGTGTAATTCCTAGGGCATTACTTATACATGCATTATTATTAGTGTGACTTTCCCCTGAGTTTGTAATGTCCTATACAATCTTTGTGCCTCCCATAACTTTTCCTCCTTTTTCTTACTCTTCAGGAGATGAAAAAGGTAAATAAAATCAGTTAAAATTCGTGTCATTCCACTTTACACTTGTCAGTGCCCAAACAAGATGATGTTAGTATTAACTGATATATTAATCTGGGAAAATTATACTGATTTCCATTATCTTCATAATCTCTACAGCTCAACAGTGTATATATTTAAAGGGGTAGGCATTATAAATGGAACTCCCTGTGAAGAATACATGCCATTAAACAACGAGTCTTGGTGGGGAGAAAAACTGCAAGGGTTTCAGGGAATAGTGACATCCCTTAAGGAGAAAGGAAAGTAGACGGAGTCCCTCGGGCCAGAAATAAAGCAACAAAGTAAAGTATTTGTTGAGGTTTGAGTCAGAAAACCACGCTTTCTAGACTTAGCAGGAGCGCTCATGCAGTGCTCGATGGTTAATGAAATTAATAAATACAGTCAATCATGTGATGAAATTACAGTGTTTATGGGCCTTTTATTTTTTTTTCTTTTTCCGCATTAGCCAAAAATATTGCCCTAGCCACCCCCCAGAAAAAAGGTTTCCTGGGTGGCGCAAATGGTTAAGTGTTCAACTACTAACCAAAATGATACTGGTTCATACCCACCCAGAAGTGCCTTGGAAGACAGATCTGGTAATCTGCTTCTGAAAGATCACAGCCTTGAAAACCCTATGGAGCAGTTCTGTTCTGCACATGTAGGGTCACCATAAATCAGGAACTGACTTGAAGACAACTAACAACAACCTTCCAAAAGGGGGAAAAAACTTAAATCACAGAAAAATATCACTTTCTTCCAGTGTGTTTCCTGCCAATAACACATCTCTATCCTGGTGTTTACTCTGTGATACTCTTAATGCCAGTAAGTCAGTATTAATTATGAAAATCTAGTCTTAAATTGGTCACCAATACCTGACTTGCCAATACTACATAGCTAGCAATGTGATGGATGGTTCACAGTTCCTTGGGGTTGCGGGCCACGTGAGGCCTTGACTTTGAAAGTCTCAGTAACTTCAGCTATTCCTTTGCTTTTCATTTCTTTAGCAGGTAAGATTATCCGGCTTCAGATAGTATACATTGTTAAAGGCTCCCCATGGATATTTATACCTGGCAGCAAAACAATTGATTGTTCTATGTCACACTGTCTCAGCTTCTATTGAAAATGCTGATTCAGTCATTTCCTTCAAATTTCAGCTATCTCAGAAATGGCTCAGTGTTGACATGCTTCCCCTCGTTTATACATACTCTCTCTCTTTCCTACTTCTCTTTCTCCTTCTCCTCTTCTTCCAAAGTGTTAGAGAACACAGGTCAGTTCCTAAGCACAAATACACACACACACACACAAATATATACACACATACTGCTTCCTACCTCCACACCACTTGTTGTTGTTGTTGTTAGGTGCCATCGAGTCGGTTCCGACTCACAGTGACCCTATGCACAACAGAACGAAACACTGCCCTGTCCTGAAAAAATGAGCTATCCTTAAATTGCAGTTACGCTTGAGCTCATTGTTGCAGCCACTGTGTCAATCCACCTCGTTAAGGGCCTTCCTCTTTTCTGCTGGCCCTGTTCTCTGCCAAGCATGATGTCCTTCTCCAGGGACTGATCCCTCCTGACAACATGTCCAAAGTATGTAAGACACAGTCTCGCCATCCTTGCTTCTAAGGAGCATTCTGGCTGTACTTCTGCTAAGGCAGATTTATTCGTTCTTTTGGCAGTCCATGGTATATATTCAATATTCTTTGCCAACACCACAATTCAAAGGCGTCAACCTTTCTTCGGTCTTCCTCATTCATCATCCAGCTTTCACATGCATATGATGCAATTGAAAATATCATGGCTTGGGTCAGGCGCACCTTAGTCTTCAGGGTGACATCTTTGCTCGTCAATACTTTGAAGAGGTCCTTTGCAACAGATTTACCCAATGCAATGCGTCTTTTGATTTTTTGACTGCTGCGTCCATGGCTGTTGATCCACACCACTTAAGAGAAAGGAGATATCGAATCAATATTTTTATACAATCAGAAAACTTACTTTTGAAACACTTTTGAGTTTTCATTTTCCTTTTCAAAGCTTGAGTAATGAGCAAATATATAGAATATGGTAACACTTTGAAAGTTGTTTATCAATTGTATCATGTTAAAAACTAATTATGCTCTCTTGTTCTTGTAAAGTACCCTTGAGCAGGTTCTGACTCATAGCGACCCCATGTACAACAGAATGAAACAGTGACCATCCTCACAATTATTGCTAAGTTTGAGCCCATTGTTGCAGCCAGTGTGTCAATCCATCTTACTGAGGATCTTCCTTTTTTTTTGCTGACTCTCTATTTTACCAAGCATGATGTCCTTCTCCAGGGACTGGTCCCTCTTGATAACATACCCACAGTACAGGAGACAAAGTCTCGCGATTCTCTCTTCTAAGGGGCATTCTGGCTGTACTTCTTCCAAGACAGATTCGTTCCTTCTTCTGGTAGTCCATAGTATATTCCATATTCTTCACCAAAACCATAATGCAAAGGCACTGATTTCTTTTTCCGTATTCCTTACTCATCGTCCAGTTTTCTAATGCATATGAGGTGACTGACCATGCCATGGCTTGGGTTAGGCATACCTTAGTCCTCAAACTGACATCTTTGATTTTTTTTTTAATTGTAATTTAGATGAAGGTTTATAGAACACACTAAAAAAAAAAATAGAACACACTAGCTTCTCATTAAACAGTACACATATTGTTTTACGACATTGGTTAACAACCTCACAACATGTCAACACTCTCCCTTCTTGACCTTGGCTTCCCTATTACCAGCTTTCTTGTCCTCTCCTGCCAACTAGTCCTTGCCCCTGGGCTGGTGTGCCCCTTTAGTCTCGTTTTGTTTTATGGGCCTGTCTAATCTTTGGCTGAAGGGTGAGCCTCAAGAGTGACTTCATTACTGAGCTAAAAGGGTGTCCAAAGGGCATATACTCGGGGTTTCTCCAATCCCTGTCAGCCCAGTAAGTCTGGTCTTTTTTTGTGAGTTAGAACTTTGTTCTACATTTTTCTTCAGCTCTGTCCAGGACCCTCTATTGTGATCCCTGTCAGAACAGTCAGTGGTGGTAGCCAGGTACCATCTAGTTGTACAGGACTCTGTTTGGTAGAGGTTGTGGTAGTTGTGGTCCATTAGTTCTTTGGACTAATCTTTCCCTTATATCTTTAGTTTTCTTCATTCTCACCTGCCCCTGAAGGGGTAAGATCAGTGGAGTATCTTAGATGGCCCCTCACAGGCTTTTAAGATCCCGACGCTTCTCACCAAAGTAGAATGTAGGACATTTTCTTTATAAACTATGTTATGCCAAATGAGCTAGATGTTTCCCAAGACCATGGTCCCCACAACACTCAGCCCAGCATTTCTGGCCCTCAGGAAGTTTGGGTGTGTCTGTGGAGCTCTGATAACCTTGTGCTGTACAAGCTGTGCTGGCTTCCCCATTATTGTACTGTCTTACCCTTCACCAAAGTTATTTAGTGTTTTTTCATCCCCACTCCTCCTCTCCCTCGTAACCATCAAAGATTGTTTCTTTTTGTGTGTAAACCTTTTCATAAATATTTATAGTAATCACACAATATTTGTCCTTCTGTGATTGGCTTATTTCACTCAGCATGATGCCCTCCAGATTCAACCATGAGATGCTTCACAGATTCATCATTGTTATTTATCTTTGCATAATAGCTTGCATAATAGCACATTGGATGTATGTACCATAGTTTGTTTATCCATTTATCTGTTGATGGGCATCTAGGTTGTTTTCATTTTTTCATTGCTGTGAACAATGCTGCAGTGAACATAGGTGTGCATATGTCTATTCCTGTGAGGACTCTCATTTCACTAGGATATATTCCTAGGAATAAGATTGCCGGATCATATGGTGTTTCTATTTCTAGCTTTCTGAAGAAGCGCCATATCATTTTCCAAAATGGTTATATCATTTTACATTCCCACTAGCAGTGCATAAGAGTTCCAATCTCTCTGCAGCCTCTCCAACATTTATTATTTCCTGTTTTTGTTTGATTCTTGCCAGTAATGCCACGGTGAGATGGTATATCATTGTGGCTTTGATTTCTATTTCTTTACTGCCTAGTGATTGGGAACATTTCCGCACGTGTCTGTTAGCAGCTTGAATGTCTTCTTTGGTGAAGTGTCTGTTCATTTTCTTTGCCCATTTTTAAATTGCATTATTTGTCTTTTGTTGTTGAGGTGTTGGATTTTCCTGTAGATTTTGGAGATTAGGCCTTTATCGAATTTGTCATAGCCAAATTTTTTCCCCCAGTCTGTAGGTTCTCTATTTACTTTTTGGGTGAAGTCTTTTAACGAGCATGAATGTTTAATTTTTAGAACATCCCAGTTATCTAGCTTATCTTCTGGAGTTTGTGTGTTGTTAGTTACAACTTGTATCCTGTTAATGCCTAGTATTAGGGCCTCTAACATTGATCCTATTTTTTCTTCTATGATCTTTATAGTTTTTGGATTCATATTTAGGTTTTTGTTCCATTTTGAATTAGTTTTTGTGTATGGTGTGAGGTATGGGTCCTGTTTCATTTTTCTGCAGATGGACATTCAATTTTGCCAGCATCATTTGTTGAAAAGACTCTGTTTTCTCCATTTGATGGAATTTGGGCCTTTGTTGAAGATCAGGTGACTGTAGTTGGATGGATTTACAGCTGGGTTCTCAATTCTGTTCCATCAGTCAATATATCTGCTGTTGTACCAGTACCATGTTGTTTTGACTATCGTAGCTGTATAGGAGATTCTGAGGTTTATTCATCTTCAATAGTGCTTTACTCATCTGGGGTTTCTTACCTTTCCATATAAAATTAAGGATTAGTTTTTCCATCTCTTTAAAGAATGTATTTAGATCAGAATTGCATTGTATTTGTAAGTTGCTTTGGGTTTTTTTTTTTTTGGGTAGAATTATCATTTTCACAAGGTTCAGTCTACCTATCCATGAGCATGTTATGTTTTTCCATTTTGTAGATCTCTTTTGGCTTCTTGCAGTAGTGTTTTGTAGTTTTCTTTGTATAAGTCTTTTACATCCCTGGTTAGATTTATTCCTAAGTATATTATTTTTTTAGGGGCTATCATAAATGGTATTGTTTTCCTGATTTCCTTTTCATTCTTCTCTTTATTGGTGGATAGGAATCCAACTGATTTTTTTTATGTTTACTTTGTATCCTGCTCCTCTGCTGAATATTTCTATTAGTTCCAGTAGTTTTCTCTTGGAGTCTTTTAGGTTTTTTTATGTATAGTACCATGTCATACGCAAATAGAGATAGTTTTATTTCTTCATTACCAGTTTGGATGCCCTTTATTTCTTTTTCTTACCTTTTGCTCTGGCTAGGAATTCCAGCACAATGTTGAATAGGAGTGGTGATAAAGGGCATCCTTGTCTTGTTCCTGTTCTCAAGGCTAATGTTTTCAGCCTCTCTTCATTAAGACTGATGTTGGCTGTTAGTTTTGTATAGATGCCCTTTATTATGTTGAGAAATTTTTCTTCTGTACCTATTTTATTGAGAGTTTTTATCAGGAACAGTGTTGGAGTTTGTCGAATGCCTTATCTTCATTGATTGAGATGATCATGTGATTCTTTTATTTATGTGGTGGATTATGTTGATTGATTTTCTAGTGTTGAGCCATCCTTGCATGCCTGGTATGAAGCCTACCTGGTCGTGGTGTATTATTTTTTTGATATGGTGCTGAATTCTATTGGTTAAAATTTTGCTGAGAATTTTTGCATCTATATTCTTGAGAGATATTGGTTTGTAGCTTTATTTTATTGTAGTGTCTTTGCCTGGTTTTGGTATCAGGGTTATGCTGGCTTCAGAGAATGAATTTGGAAGTATTGCTTCCTTTTTTATGTTATGAAATAGTTTGAGTAGTACTGATGTAAGCTTTCTCTGAATGTTTAGTATAATTATCCAGTGAAACCATCTGGGCCAGGGCTTTTTTTTGGGGTGGGGGGAGTTTTTTGTTTTTTTTTTAGTTTTTCAATCCCTTCTCTTGTTATGGGTATGTTCAGATTTTCAACATCATTTTGTGTTAGTTTGGGTAGGTAGTGTGTTTTTAGAAATTTGTCCATTTCCTCTAAGTTTTCAAATTTGTTGGAGTAGAGTTTTTCATAATCGTTTTATTTCATTTCGGTCTGTTGTAATGTCCCCCATCTCATTTCTTATTTGGGTTATTTGCTTCCTCTCCTGTTTTCTTTTTCAATTTGGCTATTTTTTTTTTTTTTTTGCTGATCCTTTTGAAGAGCCAACTTTTGGTTTGTTGATTCTTTCTGTTGTTTTTCTGTTCTCTATTTCATTTATTTCTGCTCTGAATTTATTTTTTCCTTTCTTCTGGTGACTGTGGGCTTCTTTTGCTGTTCTCTATTTGCTTGAGTTGTTTAGCTAATGTTTTGATTTTGTCACTTTCTTCTTTTTTGATGTATGCAACTATTGCTATAAATTGACCTCCAGTTCTGCCTTTGCTCTGTCCCAAAGTTTTGGTATGATGTGTTTTCATTCTTGTTTGATTCTTAGAATTTTCTGATTCCCTCTCTGATTTTTCTATAACCCAGTGGTTTTTAAAAAAAAATTTTTTTTTTTTTAAGCAGGGTATTATTCAGTGTCCATGTAATTGATTTTTTTTTCCCTTGCTCTTCATGTTGTTAATTTCTACTTTGATGGTGTTGTGATCAGAGAAAATGCTTTGCGTTATTTCAGTGTTTTGGATTTTGTTGACAGTTGCTCTGTGGCCTAAGATATGGCCTATACTGGAGAACGTTCCATGTGCACTGGAAAAGAATGTGTTTTTGAAGCTGTTGGATGCAGTGTTCTATATATGTCTATGAGTTCAAGTTGGCTGATTGTGTCCTTCAGATCTTCTGTATCTTTGTTGAGTTTCTTTATCAAGAGTGGTGTCCTGTCCTTTATCAAGAGTGGTGTGTTAAAATCTATTGTTCTTGCAAACCTGTCGATTTCTCTTTTCAGTGCTGGTAGACTTTGTTTTATGTATTTTGGAGCCCTGTCATCAGGTGCATAGATTTTTATTATGGTTATGTCTTCATGATGGATTATCCTTATAATCATCATGTAGTGCCCTTCTTTGTCTTTTATGGTGAATTTTGTTTTAAAATCTATTTCATCTGAGATTAGAATTGTCATACTTGTTTTTTTTTGGTAGTTGCTTGCTTTATATATTTTTTCCATCCTTTGATTTTTAATAAATTTACATCTTTGTTTCTAAGATGAGTCTCCTGTAGACAGCATATAGATGGATCCTATTTTTTAATATATTCTGTCATTCTCTATCTCTTTATGGGTTCATTTAGGCCATTTACATTCAGTGTAATTATTGATAGGTGTGAGTTTATTGCTGTCATTTTGTAGTGCTGTTGTTTTCTTTGTTCCTCTTACTCTCCTGTGTTGAATTCCTTTTTTTGTGTGTGGATTTTTTTTCATTTATTTTGTTTTTGTAGATTTTATTTTTACTGAGACTTTATGTTTTTCTTCATTTTGATGTGTAGGTTTGTTAACTTTCTTTGGGGTTACCTTGAAATTTACCCTTAACTTCCCAGGTTTAAACCACTCTACTATTACTTGGAATCGGCTTGCCTTTCTCTCCATTAGAAAGGTCTATACCTACACTTTTTATTCCCTCTCTTATTGTTCTGATTTTGTTGTCATTTGCAGATTAACCTCTCTGGTTCCCTGTTGTAATTCTTTTGGTTTTGAAGAATACTTGAGCATTCATTTCTTAGGTTGGTATTTGGCTGGTACGATCTTGTACCTAGATTCGGGCTGCGGTCTGATGTTGTTTTTTCTCAAACCGAAATATTCCCTTTAATAATTCTTCTAACTTTGGTTTGGTTTTTACATATTCCCTTAATTTCTGTTTATCTGGAAATGTCCTAATTTCACCATCATATTTGAATGAGAGTTTTGCAGAATATATTATTCTTGGTTGGCAATCTTTTTCTTTCAATGTTTTATATATGTCATCCCATTGCCTTTTTGCCTGCGTGGTTTGTGCCAAATAATCAGAGCTTAGTCTTATTGTTTTCCCTGTGTATGTGACTTTTTGTTTTTCTTGAGCTGCTTTCAGGGTTCTTTCTTTGTCTTTGGTTTTAGAGAGTGTGATTATGATATGCCTTAGTGATTTTCTTTTGGGGTCTATCCTCTATAGGTTTCATTGGAACTTCTTAGATGGTCAGCTTTTCATCTTTCATGATACTAGGGAAGTTTTCTGTGAGTAATTCATCAATGAACCTCTCTGTGTTTTCTGTTTTCTTCCCCTGTTATGTAACTCCGATCACACACAAATTTTTGCTTTTGACTGTATCCCACAAACTTGTCAATTTTCTTTGTTGTTTTTGCTGATTTTTCCTCAAACAAAGTTGTAATCTAGGATTTGTCTTCAATTTCACTGATCTTGTCTTCCATTGTTTCAGGCCTGCTCCTCAAATCTATGACACCAACCATTTCTGAAATCTTGTTGCTTATCTTTTGGATTTCTAATTGTTGTTTTTGTATGATTTCTAGTTGTAAATTTTTTTTGACATTTTGATCCTGTATTATTTTCCTGGATTCTTTCATTGTTTTTCTGTATTTTCCATGAGTTTCTCTGCCTTTTCCATGCATATGTCTATGTTTTCCTCATTTTTTGTCTGCTTTTTGCTTCAACTCTTGGATAGTTCTGAATATTAGAGATTTGAATTCCCTATCAGGTATTTCCAGTGTCTTTTCTTCTACTGGAAAGTCATCTGGTGTTTTATTTTGGACACCTACTAGAAACATCATTTTTTTTTTTTTTTTTTTTAATATGCTTTGATATTGTCTGCTGTCTTTAGGACATTCAGTAGTTATTTTCTTTGTTTACTGATTGCAGATTTGTTTGTTTCATCCTCCTTTTTTGTTTTATTTGGTTATGTCTGAACAGGCTGGCTGTGCTTTTTTGTTGTTTGTCTGTGGACATGATAGTTTTTACCTCCTCATCCAATGGTTAGAGCCAGTCACTCAGGTATGATGCAGCAGGGCAGGTCAAGCTGAAGGGGAGGGGCTGGGATGGGTTAGTTGCCATGTACACTGGGTTGACAGGGTGGGCCAGGGGTCACTGCAGGGCAGGTTCCAGTAGGTCATGGCTGTGCTGCTCAGGGGTGTGATGTTCAGTACACAGTGCAGGCAGGCAGGAGGGAGGTTGTGATGTGTGGAGCTAAGGGGGTATGGGAAAGAAGAGAGAGAGGAGAGAGAAACAGGAGCCAAAAAAACCAAACCAAGCAAAAAGATGCTAAGGGAGCTTGCTGCTGGAGTGGAGAGATAAGAAATCAAGAAACAAAGAAAAAGAGGAAAATAATGAATAAATTAAAAAAAAAAAAAGAAAGAAAGAAAGAACCCCAGGAATCCCACTGGCAACTGGGGAAGCGGTTCCCAGGTCTCGGGACACAGCCTATGTAGAAGGGGCAGAGATGACACACAGTGACAGGTATTCAGGAGACAGGAAAAGAAGGAAAGCAGGGAGAGATGAAAAATGAAGAAAAAGAAAAAGGAAAAGAGAAAATAAAAAAAAAGAAAAAGAAAGGCCACTTGGGATCCCAGTGTAGCAGCTGTGCAGACATGGGACATGACTCCCAAGGCCCACAATACAGCCCAGCTAGAAATGGCTTCCAAGCCCAGAAAATAAAAATAAAACAAACAGACAAAACAAAACACACAATGAAAAAAAGCTACGGGGATCCCACCAGCATGTCGCCTCTGACACGGGAAGCAGTTCCCCAGCCTGTCAAGAAGAAACAAAGATGGCACACAGAGCCAGGTGTTCGAGAAAGGAGGTGGAGGAGGCAGGGAAAAAACCAAATGAAGCCAAAAAAGCAACATCAGCACCAATGAAATGGCACTGAAGGAGCCGGCTGCTGTGGGTGGGGTGAATCCAAGTGGCACAGAGCCGGTGCCTCCCAGGCCATGATCACTTGGCCTGCTGGGAAGCAGTGGAGGCCGAGCAGGGAGAAGAAAGGTGTGAGTGGAAAAGCATATATTGCTAGTTAGTGGGTGCTCTGTCTCCCATTGGGAGCTGCATGGAACTGCTTTCCCATACTCCCTGCTGGCCAATCTCTGCCAGGAGTCCGAGATGGCGAATCCAGGCTGCGTTCGCTGGTAGGAGACCTCTGCTTGTATCTCTCCTTGCTCTCTGTTTTCTGTCTGTTTCTTATTCCATTCAATGCTTGGTTGAGTTCTTTATCTTTTCATTTGATGCTTAGGGTTCCAGGATTGATGTTTCCCTGTTTTACTTAGTTTTTCGAGTCTTTGCTGTGGAGGGACAGCACGGTGCTTCTATCTATGGTGCCATGTTGGCTTTGCCCATGACGTCTTTGACTTTTAATACTTTAAAGAGGTTTTTTTTCCAGGAGATTTGCCAAATGAAATATGTCATTTGATTTTTTTGATTGCTCCTTCCATGAGCATTGATTGTGGATTGAAATAAAATGAAATCCTTGATAACTTCAATCTTTTCTCCATTTATCATGATGTTGCTTATTGGTCCAGTTGTGAGGATTTTTGTTTTCTTTATGTTGAGGTGTAATCCATACTGAAGGCTGCAGTCTTTGATCTTCACCAGTAAGTGCTTCAAGTCCTCTTCACTTTCAACAAGCAAGGTTGTGTCATCCGTGTTAACGAGTTTTCCTCTAAAGCTGATGCCAAATTCTTCTTCATATAGTCCGGCTTCTCGGATTATTTGCTCAGCATACAGATTGAAAAAGTATGATGAAAGGATATAGCCATGACACACACCTTTTCTGACTTGAACCCACAGAAAACGTATCCCTTTTTTCTGTTCTAACAACTGCCTCTTGGTTTGTGTACAGGTTCTTCATGAGCATTCTTAAGTGTTCTGGAAATCCAGTTCATTGCAATGTTATCCATAATTTGTTATGATCCTCACAGCACATTTCGTAGTCAAAAAAACACAGGAAAACACATTTCTGGTATTTTCTAGTTTCAGCTAAGCTCCATCTGTAGTAAGCAATGATATCCCTCATTCCACATTCTCTTCGGAATCTGGTTTGATTTTCTGGCAGTTCCCTGTCCATGTACTGCTGAAACAGTTTTTGAATTTTTCTTCAGCAAAACTTTACTTGCATCCGATGTTAATGACATTGATAATTTCCACAATCTCTTTGATCTCTTCCTCTGGAATGGGAACAAATATGGATCTCTCTCAGTTTGTTGGCCGGGTAGCTGTCTTCCAAATTTCATGCCACAGACTAGTGAGAACTTCCAGAATTGCATTCCTTTATTGAAACATCTTAATTTGTATTCCATCAGTTCCCAGAGGCTTGTTTTTTCACCAATGCAATCTGTGCAGCTTGTATCTCTTCTTTCATTACCATCGATTTCTGATCATATGCTACCTCCTGAAATGGTTGAGCATCAACCAATTCTTTTCGATACAGTGACTCTGTGTAGTCCTTCCAGTTTTGGTGCTTCCTGCCTTGTTCAGTATTTTGCCAGTATAACACCTCAATATCGTCACTCGAGGCTTCAATTTCTTTCTTCAGTTCTTTCAATTTGAGAAATGCCGAGAGTGTGCTTTCCCTTTTGGCTTTCTATCTCCAGGTCTTTGCACAACGCATTATAATACTTTACTTTGTCTTCTCCAACTGCCCTTTGAAATCTTTTGTTCAGTTCTTTTACTTAATCATTTCTTCCATTCACTTTTGCTGCTCTGCTTTCCAGAGCAAGTTTCATAGTATCCTCTGACATCCATTTTGCTCTTTTCTTTCTTTCCTGTGTCTTCAATGACTTTTTGCTTTTTCCATGTCATCCCACAACTTGTTTGGTCTTTGGTCATTAGTGTTCAGTGAGTCAAATCTATTCTTGAGATGGTCTCTAAATTCAAGTAGGATATACTCAAGGTTGCACTTTGCCTCTCATGAACTTTTTAAAATTTTCTTCAGCTTCATCTTGTACTTGCACATGAGCAACCGAAGGTCTGCTCTGCAGACAGCCACTGGCTTTGTTCTGAGTGATGATATTAAGCTTCTTCATCATCTTTTTGCACAGATGTAGTCAATTTGATTCCTGTGTATTCCATCTGGTGAGGTCCAGATGAATAGTTGCCCTTTATGTTGTTGAAAAAAGGTGTTTCCAATGAATAAACACTTGGTTTTGCAAAATTCTATAAAGTGATCTCCAGCATCGTTTCTATCACCAAGGCCATGTTCTGCAACTACTTAATCCTTCTTTGTTTCTAACCTTCTCATTCCAATCACCAAGAATTATCAATGCATCTTGATTATGTGTTTGATCAATTTCAGACTGAAGAAGTTGTTAAAAGTCTTCATCTTCTTTGTCTTCGGTATTAGCAGTTTGTGCATAAATTTGAATAACAGTCTTATAAACTGGTCTTCCTTGTAAGTGTATAGATATTATCCTATCACTAACAGCGATGTACTTTAGGAGAGATCTTGAAATGTGCTTTTTGACAGTGAATGAGATGCCATTCTTTTTCAATTTGTCATTCCCGACATAGTAGTTTATATGATAGTCTTATTCAAAATTGTCAATACCAGTCCATTTCAGCTCACTAATACCTAAGATATTGATATTTATGTGTTCCATTTCATTTTTGAAGACTTCCAATTTTCCTAGATTCATACTTTGTACCTTCCATGTTCTGGTTATTAGTGGATGTTTGTAGCTGTTTCTTTTCACTTTAAGTTGTGCCACATCAGCAAATGAAGGTTCCGAAAGTTTGACTCCATCCACATCATTAAGATCAACTCTACTTTAGGAGGCAGCTCTTTCCAGTTATATTTTGAGTGCTTTCCAACCTGAAGGGCTCATCTTCCTGCACTATCTCAGACAATAATATAAAGTTTATCAGTCATAAAGTTTTCACTGGCCAATTTTTTTTTTAGAAGTAGATCACCAAGTCCTTCTTCTTAGTCTGCTTCGGTCTGTAAACTGTGCTGAAGCCTGTCCACCATGGGTGACCCCGCTGGTATTTGAAATACTGGTGACATAGCTTCAGTATCTCAGCAACATGAAAGTCTTCACAATACGACAGACAGATGAGTGGTGGAAATACGCTCTTACATTCTAGCCAAATTGAGCTGCTGTTGACGGTGTCTTTAATGATGTCTTCCTTGCATGAAGAGGCCATAAACAAGTCACTGCTGCCTTACTAGCACATTAATTTCTGATAGTAAGAGGAAGTTTCTTTCTAGCAGAACTGAGCTTGCAATCCAAGCATTACCACCTGCTTAATTATAAAAACATATGCTGTAATATAACAGAGTTCCAAGTTAACTCCTTTATGAAATTAACGAGCAAGTAAATGATTGAGTATTAAAATAAAATACTCAGTGATTATTTTAATTTCCTATATAAATGTCTGTGAAATAAAACTAATGGTAAATAACCAATCAAATCTACATAACAGTTATTTTAATATAACAATGCGAATTGTCTGAGTTCTATGATACCTTATTGTATAAAGATAAGCAGTTAACTGAAATGCTCAGTGCAGTTAACTATGAAGCTTTAGTGACCATGAAGTATATAAGAGCACCGGGCAAATTTGTGAAAAATAACTTTTAGTCCAATTCGCTAGGAAAAATGGAAGCCTTACATTGGTGCAGGGTAAAAAGAAAAGAAAAACAAATAAAAAAGATGAAGTCTCAGCTCAAGTCTCACGTTCTCTATAAAGGCTTTTGCAAGAACAGCCCATTTTAGACTATTACTCTGTTCCTCTGCCTGTATTCTCACAGTGAAGTATAATGCCCCTCTCTCATGGAACTTGCCATATTGGAATTTAACTACCATTTGTGTACCACACTCTAAACTCCTGTAAGATGTAAGAATATCTTACTTCTCTATGAATCCTCTACAGTAAACATAACCACTGGATCTATTAGAGCTGAAAAATTGTTAAGGAATGAGTTGTTAGTCAGAAAGCCAACAGCCAAAATACAAATGGGACAACATTAAGACAGAGTAAGAGGCAAGTGAGCTAGAGACTAAGATGGCGGGAGGACTAGCAGTTGAATCAATTACAGAAAAGTAAGTCTGATAGCTGCTGGGCTCTGAGATGCTTTTATGGAGAGTTGTGTGAATATGATTTAGCTTGGAGAGTTAGAAAAATGTCACGAGAAACAGAATTTGTTAAATTCCATGTGTTTTAAAAAATGAGGAGTATTAATGGCTCATTCCATCAGTAGAAATTTGGCAACTATGACAGTAGCTATTTACTTCATGGATCACACTAAACCCCAGAGAGAACTGTTTTGGTAAACTCAGATATGTGTCAATGCTAATTCACTGGAAGAATCAATTGTCAGTCCCACATGAATGCTTCAGCATCTGTTGACAGCTATGGTACTTTTCATTCACTACACAAATCAAGGATTAGAATCTGCTCATCAGTTTCAGTTTGATTCCATTACCTTTTGAAACCTAATGAACAAAGATTGGACTAAAACAAATCATTTATTTAAAAGAAGTATTCGGTTTTTGCTTATGATAATCACATATGACTAGTCATCCTAAGGCCAAGAGCGTTTCTGAAAGCATATTCTATTATTTTGAATCTTTATATTGCAAGTGAAAGAACCCCAACTCTAACTACTAATGAACAAAAGGAGAATTTACACATCTTAAATCTAGAGGTTCAGGGTGCACCATCCTGCAGGCTTAATCTAAATATGTAACCATACTTTAGGGCGCCATTTCTCTCCTCTTCCCTTGTTCTGCTTTTCTTATGTTAACCTCACTCTAAGAAGAGGTCATCTTATGTTCTCGCATAGATGGCATCTGCAGTTGCAGGCATATTTAGTGTTAGCTTAATAAACAGCGAAGTAAGAGAAACTCATTTTCTCCCTAATAGTTCTAAGTCTAGAATTAACTCTGATTTGCCCAATTTGAGTACCAGGAGATTTTTGAAACCATCACTTAAGCCAAGGCAATGTGGCATCTTCCTTGACTCTGTGTCTATTATGTGTCCATATGTGTGGACAGAAAGTAGAAGGACTCCCAAAATGGAGAAATGGTTCTGCAATACAAGAAGATTTGCTTGCTGGGGGTGGGAAGGTGTGAGGAGTGGGGCAGTAGATAGTCAAAGGAAGAGATAATTTGTATACACAAAATTTTGGGCTATTTCTATAAACTTCAAGGTTCCAAGGAAATGTATAAGATATTACTGCAGCTAATTCTTACTGGCTTTGTCTTCCTGTCTTCTGTACACACCTCTGTATGCAGCAGCACCTCAAGAGGGTTTTAGACCCTCGAATGTACCTTCTAACAATTGCTCTTTTGGACTCTTTAACATGGCTCTGAATTGCCTACCCTAATGTAAAATTCGATAGAATGCAACATATTTTATTGGTGAGGCAGTGGAGAAACAGACACTTCCATACATTGCTGGTAGGCATGTAAAATGGTACATCCCTTCTGGTGGAAATTTTGCAATGCTTAACAAGCTGATATATACAAACTGTTGGATGCAGCAAATCCCACTTTCTCAAAATCTACCCTGAAGATACCTTTCCAAAAATCCAAATATATTTATATGCCCCAGGTTTCCTGCAATTACAAATATTGGGAAAAAAAAATGCTCAAACAAGACAGAGAGGTTGAATGAACTATGGCACAACCACACAATGGAGTACCATATGGAGATGTAAAGATATATATGGATGTATATGGAATATCTCTTTGCAGTTATATAAAATGATTTCTAGGCTATATTTGTGAGTGAAATAAAGACACCATATCGAAGTATTCACAATATGTTACCCTTCGTACAATAAAAAACTACCGTAAGAAATTAAACATAGATCTGTTCATTTGTGCAAAAGAAATACAGGAAGAATAAACCAGAAGCTATTATGATTGGTTCACTGCAGGGGATGAGTGGGAACAGGGGATGAAAGAGGACATGAGAATAAGATCACAATAATGAGAGGAAGGAAGTACTTTTCTGAATTTACCTCTTTCATGCAGCTCGCTCTTAGAACCATGATAATATTTCAATAATCCCAAATGAATGAATGAACAAGTGGATAAATAAATAAATAAAATAAGGACACGTGAATGATCCAAAAGCAGAAACAAATGATAGCAAATGAATCTAACTTTATGACAAATGAATAACTTCACCACACTGAAAGGGGTTGGAAGAGAAATACCTTACCTAAATCACTTTAGAAAACGATGTGATAAACCCAAAACAATGTGATATATACTATAAATCTGAAAGAACTGAGCACAAATAGTATACGCTAGTTAGTAAATTTGTTTCTCACAGAGTAAGTTGTAGACATTCTAATACTACTTTATGTGTATACTAAGTGTAGAAAAATAAGTAAAAGCATTGTGAATAATGACAGCTAGTTTTTCTCCATCAGAGAAAGATGTTACAAAGAAAATGCGATACTAGAATGACCCCGTGTTACTGGATTGGAATCAGAGGTATCAGGATAAACTCAACATTCTTTGTGTACATAAAATGATAGGTGCAAACATAACTATATTATGGGTATATGTGGTTATGAGGGTTCACATATATGTTTTCCAGCTCTATCCACTGAGGCCATCATTCATCTGTCAGTTTGTCAGACATGTTGCTGTGATGCTGGAAGCTATGGCACCAGTATTTCAAATACCAGCAGGGTCACCCTTGGTGGACAGGTTTCAGTGGAGCTTCCAGACTAAGACAGACTAGGAGGAAGGAGCTGGTGGTCTACTTCTGAAAAAAACTGGCCAATGAAAACCTTGTGAATAGCAGCGGAACATTATTAGGCACAGTGCTAGAAGATGAACCCCTCAGGTTGGAAGGCACTCAAAATATGACTGCGGGAGAGCTACCTCCTCAAAGCAGAGTCGACCTTAATGACATGGATGGAGTCATGCTTTTGGGATCTTCATTTCATGATGTGGCATGACACAAAATGAGAAGAAAAAGCTGCAAACATCCATTAATATTAGGAACATGGGATGTATGAGGTATAAATCTGGGGAAATTGGAAGTCATCAAAAATGAAATGGAAAGCATAAAGATCCATATCCTAGGCATTAGTGAGTAGGTCATGTTCATTTTATAATTATGTGAAAAAATTGCAGACATGTTAGTGATGTTATAAAAAATAATCACATAGGAATAAAAAGTTGATAAACTTCATGTATTTCTCAATAGAGAATATTTTCAATTATAATCATACATCGAATCATGAGACATGGCTTTGAGAGCTCCCTATAACACTTACCGTGATGGTCAAAGTTGTGTGTCAACTTGGCTGGCCATAATTCTCAGTGGTTTGGCAGTTATGATGTAATTTGGCAGTTGTACGTGATGTGATCACTCCTATGATGAGATTTGATATAATGTGATTACCTCCATGATGGGATCTGCTGTGAGCAACCAATCAATTGAAAGGGAGTTTTCCTGGCAGTGTGGTCTGCATTGAATATAAGCCGATGTCTGGCAAGCCTTGTGGGCTTTTGCTAGCTCTGGATCCTGCAGCTGACTCCTGTTTGTCTGAGCTCAGGTTCTTGGGTCTTGAGCTAGCAGCTTACCTGCCATCTTGCCTGCCGATTTTGGGATTCGTCCATCTTTGCAGCCTGTGAGCCAGAGCCCTGCTGTCTGGTCTGCCTATCCTGGATTCACCAGCCCCTGCAGCTACGTGAAATCAGGAGAAGCCTCCAGCTTGACCTATGTTCCAGCCTCTGTAACCACATGAGTCATTTCCTTGATATAAACCCCTCTCTATATACACATTTATTATAAAACGCTTTACTGGTTTTACTTCTCTAGGAAACCCAGCCTAAGACACTTACACATTGTGTATGCCCATTGTGTGATTATTCAGCACATGCTTGGATTATCTGAAAACTAAATTTTCTTTTGTGTAATTTAATGACAGATGAGTTTCTGGCACTTGCAGGCAAGAGTCTTAAGAAATGACGAGAATAACCAAAGTTATTTTAGCAAATAGCAAATAACAGGAAAAGTATGTTAAATGCCCCATAAAGGCACACTTACGAAGGTACTGTTATCCTACCAAGGAGAGAGAAAATCAGTCACGGAAAGGATAGAAGTACAGAAATAATTTTTAAAATATATTAAAAAGACACTCAAAATTATTAGGGTAAAAATCCATTAATCAATAAGTACTGTAATTGGTAAGCCTTCTGGAGAAAAAGAAAGTAAGCTCCATACCTTAACTCATAAAAAAAAAAAAAATCATACTTAACTCATACATACATAAAAATATGTGTGTATGTATTAAATATTTTAAGAATGAAATAAGAAAGGTTACAGTGAGAAGCATAGATGGTTATTTATGTTTCATAGGGACAGACCTTCTAAGCATATTTCTAAAGTCAGAAATTCTACAAGAAAGATTGATAGATATTATATTATTACACTATAACCATATTAATTTTATTTGAATTAAAACAAATTTACACTCAAGAACCAAATTCTGACAAATATTTACAGCTACATGATACACACAGGTCTACTCTGTTAATTAAATGAATATACTTTGATTATATAAATAACAGATATATTTCAGTGATTCCATTTTCAAAGCAAAACACCACACATACACACACACACACCTCTAATAATGATAATAGGATTCACGTGAAGTCATATTCCCATATAGTAAAGGTGGGGTCAAAATAATTGTACAGCCTTTCTGGAGGACAATTTGGCAATCTTTATCTAAAATCTGAAATAGGTATTAAGACAATCGGTATATATATTTGTGAAAGATTTATCTACAATATGATTGACATAATGCCATTTGTAATCCAGATAATAAAAAACCTCAATGCCCTAAAACAAGGAAAGTATTAAATCAGTTATGCTGCATACCAAAAAAAAAAAAAGTACGAGCAATACATAATCATTAAAAAATGGGACTCTAGTAAATTACCTGATGACATGTGTATTTGTTTACAGTATACCAAAAAAAAAAAAAAAAAAAACCCAAAAAACAAACCCACTGCCATCCAGTTGATTTCTACCCCTAGGGACCCTACAGGAGAGAGTAGAACTGCCCCATAGGGTTTCCAAGGAGCTACTGGTCAATTCCAACAGCAGATGTTTTGGTTAGCAGGCGAGCTCTTAACTATGGCGCCACCAGGGCTCCCCATAAATGTCTACACACCCATATATCATTGAAAATATATATACAAGTATATATATATAGATATAAATACATATTATACATATATATATAGACATATGTCTACACATATATGGAAATATACATATATATAAGAATATGTGTGCACATTCATGGAAAAATTGTTTCTTTGTACATAACATATGCACACACACTCA
This sequence comes from Loxodonta africana, assembly GCF_030014295.1. Classification (NCBI taxonomy): domain Eukaryota; kingdom Metazoa; phylum Chordata; class Mammalia; order Proboscidea; family Elephantidae; genus Loxodonta; species Loxodonta africana. Next base: position 21,261,155 of record NC_087362.1, read on the forward strand.
CAGGCTATATGTGTGTGTATGAATATTGAAAACCCTGGAGGCATTGTAGTTAAGAGCTAAGGTTGCTAACCAAAAGATAAGCTGTTTGAATCCACCAGGCGGTTCTTGGAAACCCCATGGGGCAGTTCTACCCTGTCCTTTAAGGGTTGCTGTGAGTCGGAATCGACTCGACAGCAATGGGCTTGGTTTTTTTGATTTGGTATTAGGATTTGTATCTATAAAGAATACTTTTTTATATCTCTTGATATATGTGAACAATTATATGTGTGTTCTCAGTAGTGTCATTTCAAATGATTTTTCTTTACTATTTTATATGTCCTATATATTCTAAATTTCTGTTCTACATATTTTTTAAATTTCCTCCAAAGGTTTCTTTTTTTTTTTAATTTAGACTGGATGAGGAACTGCAGATTCACCTCCTTTATGCCATAGGTTGTTCTAACACATAAGGGAAACAATTTATTTTCTAGTGCTTCTGCTGAATAACGGCAGGTTCTTTTTTTTTTTTTTAACCATATTCTCTTGAACATTTTAATGTCCCAAGTTTCCACTGACATAGAATAGACAGCCAGACACACGGAAGACAGTTTTTCCTTGTAGTTTCTCATGACTTCTCCCCTCTGACTACTGATTTCGCATCACACTGACACATGTGCTCTTAGTTCCCTTCCTTAAATCCAGCTCCCACTTTGGACTTACTTGATTCGGCTTTCTCCGTCTTTGGATCTCAATTTTACTAACTCCTTTTATACTACTTTCTCTTTCATTCCGCCTTGGTGATAACACCCTTGGCTTTTAGCCAGAGGTAGACAAAAGAGAACATTTAAAAAACTGAAAATATTTATTTAAACGCTCCTCTGGAATAGCCTTAAATATATATATTTACTTATCTACTTTCACTTGGTTATAAAAGGTATGCCATGAAAACATTTACCTGAAAGATCTGCAAATTAGCTTAAATAGCACGTTCCGTAGGATAGATGGTATTTCTTATGCCTTCTGTTAGAGTTGATTTTATAATTCTAGTCCCTGATACTAATTTCGTCAGAGATTTTTTATAAACTAACGTTGACAGAACTGAGGATTCAGACAACCTCTTAAATAGAGTTTAGACAGCCGTCTTTTAGTTTGTGAGGTTAGAAAGGAAAGAAGACCTTGAGAAGCTGTTCCCTAACTCAACCCGGTTACAAGGACTTCTAATATGGTGGCCACGTTCATACTTTTCTTCAATATCTGGATGAAAATGTAGCAATTAAATTAGCTAATTATGTACTTCAAACTGCCTCAACCATTATATCCACACATTGTCTGTTGGTGACTACTCCCACATCTTAATTTTTTTGTTGTTTGTCTTTGAAGAATGAGATCATCTAGAAGTGCTGAAAAAGGCAGAGAACTGCCTGAAGAGACTGAGAATAGAAAGTCGCAGCCAGATTTGATTGATTGATTTTAATTTACCAACTCTCTGGGATTAGGTGCTACATAAAGTTTTGTTAGGGTTTCCTGGGGTAACTTCTCTTTTGTTTTATTGCAAATACTCTTAAACATATTCATGAAGATGTATCTCTCCTAACCTTCCTATCCAAGATCCAGCAGGAAGAAAATTAAGACTTCTTTTAGCCACTTCTGTCTCTACCATTTTTCAAGATTATATCCTCTCATTATGAGACGGGCACCATAGGAAACAGGATGTATAGGGTGTATAGTTCTAACATCCTGGGCATTATGGTATTTTTACCCAGCTTGCATTTTTTTTGCATAGTTAACTTTTACATACCCCAGTGATTTTGTGTTTGGAGGCTTCCTTCTCCCCACCCCTTACCTTTTCTATAATCCTATAAAGTTTGAAATTAACCTATGTACCTCTTTGAGAAAACAAGCAATATATCTGGATGATAGAAAGATTAAACAAAGGGCCAGTCTCGTGACTGGAACCAGGATGGTGTCAGAGGGTTTTTGAGAATACTCTCAGAAGGTAAACATGTCCGGGACGCAGTCCTCGTGCCCACGTCAAGGGGGAACTAACAAATTCCTTGAGCTCTTCAGACCGAAAACCCGACCTTATAAAACCCTCTGGTCGGCCTCCAGCAGACAGACAGATTTTGGAGGAGCCTATTTCTCTCTGTCTCTTGTGTACCGGTGTACAATAAAGGCTCTCTTGCTGCTCACCTCACCCCGTCTCAGCATTGGCTTCTGCGGCAGGCAGCTGGAATCTGTGCTTTGCTGTAACCGTTTTTAATCACAGACTAAAATGATATGATGATTATATAGGGCAATTTATAATATAATATGCCACAGAAATGGGCAATGATAGTAATTTGCTATGTAAACAAAGCTATAGTGACCTTTTTTCCTGTGTCGTATTTGTCCTAGCTGAATAAATTTTCCGTATATCATGATTAAGAAATTTGCAATTGTATTAAAAGTAAATTTACTTGGATACCAAAAAACCAAACCCAGCGCCGTCGAGTCGATTCCGGCTCATAGCGGCCCTATAGGACAGAGTAGAACTGCCCCATAGCGTTTCCAAGGAGCGCCTGGCGGATTCGAACTGCTGACCCTTTGGTTAGCAGCCTTAGCACTTGACCACTACGCCACCAGGATTTCCTTACTTGGATCAGGCAGGGCATAAAAACTGAAGTAGCATGAGAAAGGAAGACCTCCCTTTTGGCCATTCTCTCCTCTGTTCACACACTAGCTGCCATGGCTCAGGGCCTAAATACTTCTTACCAAGATTGCTGCAGTTTTCTCCTAACAGAGCAATCTTCTTCCAGACTTTTCTCTCTCCAACTTCTCCTAAAGGCTCTTCCAACACCTGCAGCAGACTCTTACTAAAATCAGTATCTAATTGGGCCTCTCAGATTGAAGTCGTTTAATAATTTATAATAATTTCCCAGTCCCTCAGTGTGCGCCCTCCAATCTGTTCGGCCTATGTCTGCCCACACCCTCCTGTTAAAAGATCAGTTGCCATTGAGTCTATTCTGACTCATGCTGAGCCCGTGTGTGGCAGAGTAGAATCATGCTCCAAAGAGCTTCCGATGGCTGATTTTTCAAAAATAGATTGCCAGGACTTTCTTCTGAGGCACCTGTACATGAACTGGAACTTCCGGCCTTCCGATTAGCAGCTGAGCATGTTAACTGTTTGCACCACCTAGGAAGTTCCATGCTGTCATTTGCCTCTGTATTCTGGCAGTCTTTCTGAATTAGCCCTCTCCCTTCTCCACCTATATAATCCCAATTCATCCTTCAAACCTCTATGCAAGTCAGGATTAGATTCGGTTTACCCCTCTGCGATGTTCCTCCTTGAGTGCCCATCCCTGTGGGAGGATGATATATGTCCAGCCCGCTGAACTCAGGTGAAGTTTTGTGACTTTCTTTGCCTAATGACATGTTTACAGAAATGGCATGAAGCTTAAGAGCCAGCATGCATACTCTGCGTTCCTTTTCCTATACCCCAAGACCAAGAGTCACTCAAACAGAGACTGCTCTATAGCTGTGCACCTGATAGAAGACAATTTGTAGCAGGACTACATGACCAGCAATGGATTGTGGTGCTGAAGCCACTGAGATTTTTGCTGTCTTTTGTTATCACAACATAAACTAACTTTTCTTGACGGGTGCACTATCTCTCTCCACACTGTAATTGCAGGCTTTGCTGTTGATTTGTATTACATCCGTCCCTTTTGAAGTCCTCAAAGAAAGGACGTGCAATTTTCAACTCTTTTCTCCAGCAAATATACAATGCATTACATATAGAGGGGAGGTAATAAATGTTTGTTTCACAGAAGAAATTAGAACGAAAATTTAGTTCTAAAAACGTAAGTCAATTTTCCAACATTATCTTTAGGATACAGATAAAGGCAGGAAATTTTTTTTTTTTTATTACTCATGTATATAATAGTTTATGCCTTTATCTGTATCCTAAAGCTACAGATGAAAAAAAAAAAAAAAGGCTACAACAATGGGCCCAAGTATAACATTGATTGTGAGGATGGCAAAGGACTGGGCAGTGTTACCTTCTATTGTACCTAGGGTCGCTATGAGTTGGAACTGACTCGATGGCACTTAACAACTACATTACCCACTTAAATATAACATTATGATCCTCCGTGACTAGTTAATTTAGATTTGACAGAGAATAGGTGGACAGACGTAAGCACACACCTTTGTTCTCATTTATTTAACGATGACTTATCATGTGCCTCTCATGTGCCAAGCACAAGCTAGGCATTGCAGCACAGAGATATAAACTCTACACTTAAAGAGTGCAGTGGGGGATTCTAGGAAGGAAGGCAGACTAGTATCTAAAAAATATTAAACCATAACCTGATCGCTGCATTGATATAGAATTGCCACAAAAGGTGATGAAAAACAGAACACAAAAATATCAGGTACCAAACCAAACCAAAAACCCGTTGCCGTCGAGGCGATTCTGACTCAGCAACCCTATAGGACAGAGTAGAGCTGCCCTGTAGAGTTTCCAAGGAGCTCCTGGTAGATTCAAGCTGCCTACCTTTTGCTTAACAGCCGTAGCACTTTACCACTACGCCACCAGGGTTTCCATACCAGGTACCAGCTGGTACAAAGAGCAGAACAGGCATCTTAGGTAGCGGAAGCAGGAGGCATAATGGCCCAGTATCAAGGGAAAGTGCGGGTCATGGGGTACAGCAGAATACCTGGTGAGTAGGATGTGAGGTGGTGAGGCTCAGGACAGGACTGTAGGACTAACAAAGCCAGATCATGAGGCACTAACATGGAACCTTAATCAGTTTTACTTTATTCCGAAAGATGTGGGAAAAGCATTGAAAATTTTTAATTAGAGAAGTGACAAGACCAGCTTTTGATATAGGAACAACATTCTACCAGTATGTAGAGAATACATGGGGTGGGGAGGACAATGAGGCTAGACACGTAGCCAAAGATTTATAATTCATGGCCATGTGTAAAAAAAGATAATCAGAGGCCGGCATTTTTTTTTTTCCTTGTGAATTTGGAAAATTAAGGGCACCTACCACTACCCACCTGTCAGTTTGTTAAACTGTGATGGCTTTCATGTTGCTATGTTGCTGGAAGCTATGCTACTGGTATTTCAAATACCAGCAGGGTCACCCTTGGTGGATGGGTTTCAGCAGATCTTCCAGGCTAAGACAGAGCAGGAAGAAAGGCCTGGCAATCTACTTGAGAAAATTAGCCAGTGAAAATCCTATGCATCACAACAGAATATTGTCTGATAAAGTGCTCAGAGATGAGCCTCTAGGTTGGAAAGGTCGGAAGGCACTTAAAATACACAGTGGCTGCCACAATGGACACAAACATACCAACGACGGTGAAGGCTGCCCAGGACCAGGCAGCGTTTCTTTCTGTTGCACATAAGGTCTCCGTGAATTGGAGCTGACTCCACAACAAGAAACAACAACAACGTCAACTTCAGTGAAAGCTTATGCATGATGAGGGGGGGATGGCAAACCAAGCTTCGAGAGATGGACTTTCTGAAGATTGGAGGCAATTACATCTGCAGCAGAAAGAGAAAAACAGTCATGACTTGCAAAGAACAATCCTGGAGTCTGAGGGTGGAGATGTTCACACCTACTGCTTAGTCCCAAGATCTGCCTTGCTTTAGTTCCAGCTCCCATGAGCTCTGCTTCCATCATGGCTTCTCTCTTTGGCTTTAAAAACCATGTCCACATCCTGTATTGTTTCCCATGTGTCCCTGAAAAACCTACCCATTTTGAGACTTGAAAAAGTCTCCTTTCTTTATAAAAAAAGTTCTCAAAACAAACGGTAGCATATAGCCATAAATTTGCAGTAGCTTACGTGCACTTTGTACAAGCCATCATTTTAGAAGGAACAGGCTTCCATATAAACCGTTATGACTCTAGAGCTTGACATGGACGTTGAAATGACCCCAAAAAAGCAGGAATTAAAAAACGAAACAAGACATACATTTTCTAACACAAATATATACTTCGGCAGCTGGAAAATTAATCAATATGTCCCTATTCTCCTGTATCGAGGGAATAATTCAAATTGCACAGCTTGAAAGAGCTCCTTGGGATATTTCCAGATGAAAGATGTTATCTTAATATAAAAGATTGTTTTTCACTGTGTGGTATTATATATTTCTTTTTTAATAAGTTTACCTGCTTCAGGGCAGCAACATTTTTGTTACATGTGGCAAAATGTTTTGATGTATATCAAAATTCCTGTTCACTGTTTTATCTTGCTTGAGATCCCTTTGCACACAGTTATTTTGGGCCTGCAGGAAATGGAATCTTGGGTGACAGAATGACAAATTGAAGTGTTTGACAATCCTCTTGCAGTTTTTGGTCCCACTGGGATTGGATGTCAGTACAAATGTGATCATTCAATTTATGGCGCAGCAGACAATGTATGTAGTACAGCCTCAGTTTACTTGGAAGTGTAGCTGCCAGGCAGTGATATATTAGAAATATTTTTCTATTTACTATGATAACATGGGTTGAAGGATGTGATGAAGGCATGAAGGGTGAAAGGAGGGAATCTTTTCTGCAAAGCTATTTATGATCTAGATCAGGCTCTCAGCAATCACAATGGTTGTCACTCCCAGAGGACAATGTGGTCCAGAGGCTAAGCACTGGCATAGAAATAAAAACATCTGTTCACACACTTGGTGCTATAGGAATCTCATCATTGATTTTTAGATTTTTTTATCTTAAAAAAATTCTTTTTCTTTTTTCAGAAAGTGCTGTGATTGTGAGAGAAGCAAGTGCACGTAATTCTTAAAGTTACTAAATGAAAAAAACATTGTAGTAACTATGCAAGGCTCTGAATTAAAATGGTACCCTATCTTCAAGTTTATTTGATAGGATGATCCAGACCCAGATTAAGAAATATTGGTTATTTCTTCCAGACTTCACTTATCAACATCATGATTCTAAAAACAAATGTAAATATAAAAACTGAAACTCAGCAGCTACTGCTGGATATTCAGTTGTTTTAAAGAGCGCTACCTATAATTTTTTTTTTTAACCTATATATACTTTCTTTTAGGTGATCACAAAAATAAATAGGACATTTTAATTATTATTAATGATATTGATTTTAATTTATCATTTCATTGTAACATGATAAAGAGAAAAATTAAATTCTAGTGGAGACAACTTGTGAATACCTGAAAATACTTGTAGACCGAAGTTAGAACAATCCTGATAATATTTGGAATAGACATTGGCAACATAAGCCTTGGTGACGTTCATTTGATTGTCACACTCTTTAGAATGATAACTCTTTAATTTTAATAAGTTTGCACACAAATTTTGCTGACCTGGAAGAAATTCAGTTTTTTTTTTTATAAAAAGATAATAAATTTGATAAGAAGCTTCCTTTCAAGACTCAAAAAAAAAGTGTTAACAAAACTAGTGCCTAAATTGAAAGTAAGTTTCTGACAAAAAATCAAATGATTAAAAACAAGATCTCAGTTTGTAGTGGCTAGAATGGATGGTATACTTACGCAAAAAAGAAAACACTTTTTAAGTGTAGAGATTTAAAAGAAATTTTAATTTCAGTCATGAAAATTCTATGAGGTTATTATGAGCAAAGGACAAAAAAAATATTTTTTAAAAATTGAATGATGGTCAATTAAGCCACCAAATAATTGTTCACTGAATATGAAAACTTTCTAACAACACTGAAGATCAATCAATTCAAAATTTGAAAAATTTATTTACCAATTAATGAGGTCTTACAATGTGAAACACTACCCAGTTAATAAATTGGTATATTTTGTCTTAAAAGGCTTCCAAATCACAAAGAAATGTAATTTTGAAGACTAAAAAACTAAACTCATAGAGTAGATAGGTTTGCATGCTTTATATATGTCAAGCAATGGTATGAGCTGGAAATGGAAAAAAAAAAAAAAAACTTCCCATCACGATGAATGATGCTCCAGTTATTTTAGACAAACAATCTGGACTTAGCAGAATTCTAAAACAAGAGACAGTATCAAAGTCGAATCACTTCTTCTACAAAAAACGAACCAGCTTTGTCAGTAAGTTTGCAAATAATAAAGGAAAAAAATTATCTGATTTCATTATAAGAAGGAAACCCTGGTGGCATAGTGGTTAAGAGCTATGGCTACTAACCAAAAAGGTCGGCAGTTCGAATCCACCAGGTGCTTCTTGGAAACTCTATGGGGCAATTTAGCTAGAGGGTCACTATGAGTCAGAGTTGACTCCAAGGCGATGGGGTTAGGTTATTATAAGAAAGCTTTTGCATATTTTGGAACAGGTTGTGTACAGAAATCTTATTTTTCAAGTGTAGATATTACGAAATGGGAGAGTATTTCTGAAGAAAAATTATCATCCAGTTGTGATGTGTTGTAAAGTGCAAAATACACACCAGATTTTGAAGTATGAGTGAAAGAAAGGAAAATATTAATAATAATTCTATACTGATTGCATGTTCAAATGATAATATTCTGTAACATATTGTTAAAATTAATCTCTCCTGTTTCTTTTTACTGTTTTTTAAAATGGATACTAGAAAATTTAAAATTACATTTGTGGGTAGATAGCATTGGTCTAGGTGTTTAGAAATTGATACATCAAAGCTTTTGTTGTCAGTATTATTATTTTGTCAAGCTCTTCCCCTAAAATTTAAACCAATGCAGTCTGTGTCATAGATTAGTCTTTCAACATATCCTGTGATGCTTAGCAAAAATTATTTTTTTTAAGTTTATATTTTAAATTAATTTGGAAAAGCAAAATTGTGTTTAAAACGTGCATGTTAGTAAAATTTTCCCCGTAACTAGACAATAAATGGATTAAGACCATCAGTGAAAAAACAAATATTACATATAAGGTAAGAAAAAAGTTAAGTTCCATAACATTGAGCAGCAAATAATTTCTAGTAAACACACCAAAGTTTATCATTTTTATTCCTATGAAGATAACCTGAACTCCAGCCCTTTTTAGGATCCATGCATGCTCCATGTTATCTGAATGTTGGATAAAGTGTTCCTATTTTATATTGAGAAAACCTATATAAAGTACAAAGGAAGCAAATGAATCGTTTCCAGTGATCATTAGGAAGAAGTCAAGAGTGTATTGACATCTGTATCTGCACACTCACAGAAACCACGTTGCGCTTCTATGCTGAGATTTACATGTTTTCCAATTCAAAACGTTTGCTCTACAACACATTAATTTATGTAGCATTTGGATTTTTTAGCAGAAGAACAAGCAAGTTAATTAATCGTTGTTATTTACATATTTTTCCCTTTGGCAGCCTATGGATTTTTTCATTACATGTTTTGCAAATTCTCCTTTTTTTTTTTCTTTCATTTATTCATCAAATTTCTTCCCTACTGTGCATTAATAACAGCATGTTGGAAGCTTGAAATTGTCCATGGTTGGAGTATTTATGCCATAAAAATGGCAAAGGTTAAAATCAGAGCTTTCTTTCTTTCTTTTTTATTTTCACGGAGAACTGGTTATCAATTATTTACCAGTACGTCATGGCAGAATTTTTTTTTTTTTTTCATGGCAAGTCAAGGTGCCAGCCTTTACTGAATACCTACTTTCTTCAAATGCTAGGGATGACTATTCTGGCAAATGAACTAGGCTCAGTGAGTTTTAGGAATTTAAGAATAAACTGCCCAAATCCACTACAAAGTTGTACAATCAAAGTCTCACTTCACATCTCCTTACTCCCTTTTCACACTCCCACTGAATTAAAAAAAAAAAAACGAAATACATGTATAAAGGGATGGGTAGTTGTCCTTGGAAACCAAAGGGCTGAAATACTTTTCACGTACGTTTTAAACTCAGGGAACTCAGGCTACATCCAAATTAGCAAATCGAGAGCCCAGCTCAAAAATAGAAAGGACACAGCTGGAAAGAAGATCTGGCTCTTCGTGTTCAAAGGTAGAAAGTTAGAAAGTGGTCCACATTGAGAAGATTGGCCTTGGCTTAGGAAGGATAGGATCATGAATGGCCCTTGACAAAATCTCCAGCTTTACATCTTACCACTTCCCTCTTCAAAATCTATTTTCTAGCAACATGAGCAATAGAACGTTCTTAGCACATCCATGTCTTACCTCCATGCTGAGACTCATTGCCACAATTGAAATTTGCCCTTATTTTCAGATTTTTCATGGCCCCTGGGTGGCACAAATTGTTTGTGTTTGACTACTAACATAAAAGATGGCAGTTTGAATCCACCCAGCGGCACCAAGGAAAAAAGGCCTGGAAATCTGCTCATATAAAGATTACGGACAAGAAAACTCTATGTAGCATTCTATTCTGTAATGCAAGGGTCACCATGAGTTGGACTCGAAAAAGGGCAGTGGGCTTGGTTTTTTTTTTTTTTTTCTGGCTTTCTAGTTAATTCCTACGCATTCACGGTTCCTAATTCAGCTCAATGAGTCAGAGTGGATCAATGGCTTCTCCTGGCTTCTACAGTGTCCCAGGCTTACCTCTACCATGGCCTTCACCACACCATTCAGAAGGATCTCTTCATTTGTCTGTCTTTCTCATTGGACAACAAGAGTTGGGAGAGGAAAAAGTGTATTTTTCTAATTTTATATTCTCATTGACAAGTGTATTTTGCAGCACAAGTTGTACACTCAGCAAATGTTTGCTGAAATATTAAAATGTCTAATAAGCTTGGATTTGGTCAGTTTGTTTAACCAAATCCTCCTGTATATTATCTTTAGATTCTATGTAAATTCTAATGACTACCTCCATTCCCCAGGCTTCTCTGCCTCAAACCAGTGAAATTATTTTAACCAGTTTTCATCCTTATAAATGTTTGAATAGAGAAAATGCCAAAAAGCACATGGGTTGGCAATCTGACCCAGATTTTGAGATGGATCTCTTACTTCTTGAGGAGAATGGATCTCTAAATACCTTGATTTGAGATCTAAAACCATCCAGTTACAGAATTGGTATATCATATGTTTCTGACAAAGATATAAATCCTCACTCCATAGTACCTAACATTAAAATCTTCAGCACGAAAGATTGTTCACTTCAGAATTAGCTGTATAAAATATTAAAAAATGAGAATCTGACTACAAGAAACGCATTTTCTTCAGGCTCAGGCTCAGCATATACTTGCCTCATCGCTGAAGGTTTTAGGTCTTTGCAATCAGCTCCATCACATTTTTTTTTTGGAGGGGGAGGGGTTTCTTGATTGTATTCTTTTTTTTTTTTCCCCATTTTTTAAAATTGTGATTTAGGTGAAAGTTTACAGAGCAAATTAGTTTATCATTAAACAGTTAACACACAAATCGTTTTGTGACAGTCGTTGCCAATCCTGCTATGTGTCAACACTCTCCCCTTCTCCACCCCAGTTTCTCTGTTTCCATTCATCCAGTTTTCCTGTCCCTTCCTGCCTTCTCATCTTTGCTTTTGGGCTGGTGTGCCCATTAGTCTGTTATACATGATTAAACTATGAAGCACGCCCCTCACTTGTGTTATTGTTGGCCTTATAAACCAAAAATCAAACCTGTTGTTGTCTAGCCAATTCTGACTCATAGCAACCCTCTAGGACAGAGTAGAACTGCCCCATGGGGTTTTCAAGGAGCAGCTGGTGGATTCAAACTGATGACCTTTTGGTTAGCGACTGAGCTCTTAACCACGGCACCACCAGGGCTCCACTGGCCTTATAGTCCAGTCTAATCTTTGGCTGAAGATTGAACCTCAGGAATGATTTCTGCACTGAATTAAAAGGACTAATAGTTCATCACCACATTTTGAAGCATTTTTAAATATGATTATTCCTTTTCAGGGAATCAGTGAATTTCTCCTGCATCCATAAAAGCAATCATTTCTTAACTCCTTGATGGCTTTGAGACAGAGATCCTGCTACTTTGAAAGGCTTTTCACCTGCTTTGCAGTGAGAAATGACAAATTAATTACAGTCTTCTCAGGAGATATTTCCACTAAGCGCTCTACAGATTAAGCTATTTGATCTCTCTGTGTAGCTTTAAGACAGGAGTCAGGCAAATTCCTGTACTCCACAGACATGGCAGAAAGGACTTTTCTTTTTTTTTTTTAATAGGAGTAAGCAAGAGCCTATGTCTTGCTATGGGGAACTTTTCCATGGAAAGGCATCTTTTTGGTAATGTAGACGAGGAAAGAGCTGAGTGTTCACAATAGAATATTATATATAGTGCTGGATTAAGAATCAAGAGACCTAGAATTTAATCAAAGCTTCACCACAAGTTTGTGGGGTTTTCTTCAGATTCCTAAGGTTACAATGGCTCTCAAATTTGGGACATACTTGATATTAGTGTATCTGACAGAACTACACAGATCATCAGGCATGATGATGGCAGTGCCGGCTGGTGCTGATGCACACCACCGCACACCACCACACCTGGTCGCTGGTGTCCACACCCTTCCCTGTGTGTTCACGTCAATGTCTTTAAATTATTTATTTATTAGCAGTGGGAAGCTGTTAAAGTTTTAGTGTGAGGAGATTATCACAAGAACGTATTTATCTTTTAAAAAGACACCATGGCTATGGTTTGGAAAATGGATTGGAGACGGGGTGTGTCCATATGAGGAAACCAAAAAGAGGTGGTTTGTAATCACTTAAGAAAGAAAAGATGACAGCTTGGATGACTGTGGTGACAGTAAAGAAGGAGATAATTTGTTGTATTTTAGTTGTATTTAAAAAATAACATCAAGAATTTATGTTGTATTTTATAGACGGTGAGGGATAAAAAAAAAAAAAGATACCAGGTTGGATAATTTATTAATAGTAATATTGTAAAAAGATTGTGTAATTTTTTCAATGCTAGAAAAAACCTCTTGCTGTCCAGTCAATTCTGACTAATGGTGACATCATGTTTGTGAGATTAGCAATGCCCTATGCAGGGATTTTCAGTGGCTGATTTTTTTTCTAAGTACGTTGCCCAGCCTTTCTTCTGTGGTGCCTGTTAGTGTACTTGAACCTCCAACCTTTAGGATATACCACCCAGCAACCTCTGAATGTTATAAAGATGTTTAATTAACAGCAAAGGCAGAAATATATTCTCCCCAAAAAGTCTTCTAAATAATCTTTTTTCCCCTTTATTTTAAAATATTTTAGGGAAATAGTTTTTTCAGCGCAATCTTGTGAGAAACAATTAGAATCCCTACCTAGTAGTGCATTTGCTGAGCTTGGTGTAGATAATATCCAAAAGATATAAGTAGAAGCAGGGGGAGAGATGGTGATACAAAGGTTGTGGCTTGGCCAATAGAATTAGGATCTTTTAATTTGCAGGAGGAAACGATCATATTGTATTGTTTAAAAATATTGGAAATAGTCTGGAGAAAAGGTTGGGAAACATCAATGGCAAAAATATATTTGAACTTGCTATTTATACAAGTAACATTTGATATTTTATCTAAGTCCCCTTTTCTGTCTATTACAGTCAAATGAAAATTCAATCTAGAAAGAAGGTAATGAAGATGGATTTGAGGATTTATGTGAGCTTATATATGAATGTGTTTTATGAGTTTTAATATGGAGGGTGACTTTGATGAGAGTCAAGGAAATCATTGTTTATTCCTCTTTAGAGAAAGAGGTGCTTTGATTGATGAATTGATAGCCTCTGCATTAATCTCAGCAATGCAGAATGGACACTTTTATTAAGACAAGAGACTTTTATTTAAGAGATGAATAGATTACACAAAAGAATAGCGCATCAGATTTTTGTATTGAGATTTCCACATAGGGATAGAATTTAAATGCACTACCAACTCGACAGCACTGGGTTTGGGTAATCTGAGTTCTCTTACATTTTTTTAGGTAGCAGTTGTGAATAAGCTAAAAGAAAGACAGAATTAGGATCTTCTGCTCATTACTCTTGTACCCAAGGAATCAAAAGAAAGAGGAAAGAAAAAACATGTAAGACCTGTTATTTGACACAAACACGCATATCATTGTTAAGCATGTTTGTCACTGATGAAAGGAGAAGTAATAGTTCCATCAGCAACAGGCTCATGGACACGTGAGGATGTGTCAAAGGCAATTGTCTTTGAATTCTGACACAAAAATGATCTTTAGAGCTTGCTTGGAATTCTTTTTTAATCTACTTATTCCTGACATAGAGGCTGTGAGAGCTGGAAATCAGTTACAGATGTCAGAGCCTCCGCCAATGTTGGAGTCCCCTGTTTGACACCAATACTGTACCATAGGTGTCTCCTATCCCACTTCCCACTACTCCTTGTCCATTGCCAGGCCAGGCAGCTACCTCTCTATACTGTAGGTAATTCTGCCACTGAATTTACTGCAGTCTTCATCTTTGCTTCAACTTGGGAAAACTTCTGGATAACACTACTCTGCCCTTCTTAGCAATTTACAAAGGTAAACTAAAATTTGAAGTGTGTATATGTTTGTGATATATATATATATATATATATGCCAAACCCACTGCCATCAAGTCGATTCTGACTCATAGCGACCCTATAGGAGAGTAGAACTGTTTCAGAGGGTTTCCAAGGAGCACCTGGTGGATTTGAACTGCCAGCCTTTTGGTTAGCAGCTGAACTCTTAACCACTATGCCACCAGGGTTTCCATATATATAGTCGCTATGAGTAGGAATCGACTTGACTGCAAAGGTTTTTTTTAATACGCATAAAATATAAATACATATATACAAAATATGCTTACTACTAAGTGGAGTAGCTAGTTAGAGGGAGAGAACACCAGAAGGTTTCTTTAGCCCCAAATTTTCACTTGTCATATTACCCCACTCCCCATTAACATTGTACAAGGAATTCTGTTATGAATAGGATCAGTACTTTCATTATAGGAACCATACTACTTGGATCACTCATATTATTTAAGCACTTGACACTGTGGACTCTTCTGTAAAATGGTGCTTACCCAATTTCATATACTTTATATCATATCCATCCTGGCTACAGTCATCTCTTATACTCTTACAAATCCCCAGGGCTGATAACATTCTTATTAAAATGGACTATTACCTGCTGAATCAGTTGTCTGCTTCCAAGCACTTCTTGTTTATACATAAGGCATGTCATCTTTCTTTAAATATATGAGGCATGTAATTGGCAGCAGATTTTTTATTACCAGCCATTTAATTCATTTTTTCTTAACTTTAGATTCATTTTACTGTTCCTCAGGCTGAGAGGGAGAAGTCTGAATGACAAATAAATGACTTGGCATTCACTGAGAGACATATCGGGTTCCATCTGGCCAACTTACAGAGAGACAACCTGGATTTATACATATTTATTTATATTTATATTTATATATATAATTTTATTTATTTTTTGTGGTTGAGAACATACACAGCAGAATGTACACCACTTTAACAGTATCTACATGTACCATTTAGTGACCTTGTTTACATTCTTCGAGGTGTGCAGCCATTCTCACCCTCCTTTTCCTAGTTATTCCTCTCCCATTGACATAAACTCAGTGCCCCCTAAGTTACCCATCTAATCTTTCAAGTTGTTATTGTCAGTTTGATCCCAAATAGATAGCTCTTAAAAGAGCATAATGCTCAAGGCAGACATTTTTTACTAGTTAAGCTAAACTATTGTTTGGTTTTAATAAGACCTCAGGGGATATTTTTAGTTTAAGGTTTAAAGGTTCTCTTAAAGTGGATTTTTTTAAAGATTTGAAAAAAAAAACTATATAGTGGTGATTATAAATTCATTCATATAATATTTTTAAGCAAATTCATTTTCCATCTCATTATCCTCAATTAAACATATAAATAATACCACTTTATGGCTATAGGAGAGCCCTGGTGGCAAAGTGGTTGAGAACCCAGGCTGCTAACAAAGAGGTAGGTCATTTGAATCTACCAGCTGCTCCTTGGAAATCCCATGGGGGAGTTCTACTCTGTCCTATAGGGTCACTATGAGTCAGAATCCACTCAACGGCAATGGGTTTGGCTTGGTTGCTTGGTTTATGGTTATAATCAGGAGCTGCTAGTAGCACAAACTTTAAGTGCTAGACTCCTAGCCAAGAGGTTAGCAGTTCGAACTCACCCAGAGGAATCTTGGAAGACAGACCTGGAGGTCTGCTTCTGAAAGATCACAGCCTTGAAAACCCCATGGAGCTTCTACTCTGCACACATGGGGTCACCATGAGTAGGAAATGACTCAACAGCAACTAACAACAACATGGCTATATTCACACAGGACAACACAAAGTGTATTTCAAAAACAAAAAAGCAATAGCTTGTTTAAGCTTTCTATTGCCTTGGAAAAAATCCAATGAAATTTTAGCAAGACAGAGTGTAGGGCAACTAGGTTGAATTATGTTTTATTTTTTCTACCTACCTGGCTTCATGAAGAACCCTGGCGGTGTAGTGATCAAGAGCTTGGCTGCTGAGAAAAGGTTGCTGTTAGCTGCCGTCGAGTTGGTTCTGACTCATAGCGACCTTGCATGTAACAGAACGAAACACTGCCCTGTCTTGCACCATCCTTACAATAGTTGTTACACTTGAGCTCTTCTTTGTAGCCAATGTGTCAATCCACCTTGTTGAGGGTCTTCCTCTTTTCTGCTGACCCTGTGCTTTGCCAAACATGATGTCCTTCTCCAGGGACTGATCCCTCCTGACAACATCTCCAAAGTATGTAAGATGCAGTCTCTCCATCCTTGCTTCAAGGAGCATTCTGGTTGCACTTCTCCCGAGACAGATTTGTCCATTCTTTTGGCAGTCCGGAGTATATTCAACATTCTTTGTCAACACCACGATTCAAAGATGTCAATTCTTTGGTCTTCCTTAATCATTGTCCAGCTTTCTCATGCATATGATGTGATTGAAAATACCGTGGCTTTGGTCAGGTGCACCTTAGTCTTCAAGGTGACACCTTTGCTTTTCAATACTTTAAAGAGGTCCTTTGCAGCAAATTTGCCCGATGCAATGCATTGTTTGATTTCTTGACTGCTGCTTCCATGGCTGTTGATTGTGAATCCAAGTAAGATGAAATTCTTGACAAATTCAAACTTTTCTCCCTTTAACATGACGTTGCTTATCGGTCCAGTTGTGAGGATTTTTGTTTTCTTTATGTTGAGGTGCAATCCGTACTGAAGGCTGTGGTCTTTGATTTTCATTAGTAAGTGCTTCAAGTCCTCTTCACTTTCAGCAAGGAAGGTTGATTCACCTGCATAATGCAGGTAGCTAAAGAGTCTTCCTCCAATTCTGATGCCCCTTTCTTCTGCATATAATCCAGCTTCTCAGATTATTTGCTCAGCATACAGGTTGAATAGGTATGGTGATAGAATACAACCCTGACGCACACCTTTCCTGACTTTAAACCAATCAGTATCCCCTTGTTCTGTCTGAACAACTGCCTCTTGATCTATATAAAGGCTTCTCATGAGCACAATTAAGTATTGTAATCCTAGGCATTAGTGAGCTGAAATGGACTGGTATTGGTCATTTTGAATTGGATGATCATGTAGCCTACTATGCTGGGAATGACAATTTGAAGAGGAATGGTATGGCATTCATCATCAAAAAGAACATTTCAAGATCTATCCTGAAGTACAACGCTGTCAGTGATAGGATGATAGACATACACCTACAAGGAGACCAGTTAATATGACTATTATGCAGATTTACACACCAACCACTGAGGCCAAAGATGAAGAAATAGAAGATTTTTATTAGCTGCTGCAGTCCGAAATTGGTTGAAAATCCAATCAGGATGCTTTGATAATTACTGGTGATGGGAATGCGAAAGCTGGGAACAAAGAAGGATCAGTACTTGGAAAATATGGCCTTGGTGACAGAAACAATGGTGGAGATTGAATGATAGAATTTTGCAAGACCAACAACTTCTTCATTGCAAATACCTTTTTTCACCAACATAAACGGTGAATATACACATGGACCTCACCAGATGGAACACACGGGAATCAAATTGACTACATCTGTGGGAAAAGTCAATGGAAAAGCTCAATATCATCAGTCAGAACAAGGCCAGGGGCTGACTGTGGAACAGACCATCAATTGGTCGTATGCAAGTTCAAGCTAAAACTGAAGAAAATCAGAGCAAGTCCACGAGAGCCAAAATATGACCTTGAGTATATCCCACCTGAATTTAGAGACCATCTCAAGCATATATTTGACGTATTTAACACTAGAGACTGAAGACCAGAAGAGATGTGGAATGACATCAAGGAAATCATACGTGAAGAAAGCGAGAGGTCATTGAAAAGACAGGAAAGAAAGAGGAGACTCTGAAACTTGCTCACGAATGTTGAGTAGCTCAAACAAAAGGAAGAAATGATGAATTAAAAGAACTGAACAGAAGATTTCAAAGGGCTTCTCGAGAAGACAAAGTATTAGAATGACATGCTCAAAAAGCTGGAGATGGAAAACCAAAAGAGAAGAATGTGCTTCACATTTCTCAAGCTGAAAGAACTGAGCAAAAAAATTCAAACCTCAAATTGCAATAGTGAAAGATTCTATGGGGAAGATATTAAATGACGCAGGAAGCATCAAAAGAAGATGGAAGGAATACACAGAGTCATTATATCAAAAAGAATTAGTGAATGTTCAACCATTTCAAGAGGTGGCATATGATCAGGAACCGATGGTACTGAAGGAAGAAGTCCAAGCTGCTCTGAAGGCCTTGGCAAAAGATAAGGCTCCAGGAATTGATGGAATATCAATTGAGATGTTTCAACAAACAGATGCAGTGCTGGAGGTGCTCACTCGTCTATGCCAAGAAATATGGAAGACAGCTCCCTGGCCAACTGACTGGAAGAGATCCATATTTATGACTATTTCCAAGAAAGGTGATCCTACTGAATGTGGAAATTATAGAACAACATCATTAATATCACATGCAAACAAAATTTTGCTGAAGATCATTCAAAAATGGCTGCAGCAGTATATCGACAGGGAACTGCCAGAAATTCAGACTGGTTTCAGAAAAGGGCGTGGAACCAAAAGGTGGGTAGTTCAAATACACCAGCTGCTCCTTTGAAACCCTATTGGGCAGTTCTACTCTGTCCTGTGGGGTTGCTATGAGTTGAAATTGACCCAACAGCAATGTTTTTGTTTTTTTTTTTTGGAGCTCATGATCAAATAAATTTGCCTAGCTATCTGTATATTTTTATGGGCACTTAAATAATAATAGAATCAGAATGGACAAAGTTCCTTGAAGTCATTGTGTGAGACTTCTGTGGCTTTTTAAAAGCTTTTGGTGTTTACTGTGTATGTGTGTACTAGAGAGAGAGATTGGTAGAAAAAATAAGGGAGGGAGAAGACACAATGTATTACTAATGGGGAGAAAAGAGCATAAAATAACAATTATCACACCTGTACTATATGCACAAATTTAGTTGCTTCCGCATGTTCTCTCATTTTACCTCATCAGAAACCTACGTACTGAGTATTATTATCCACATTTTACAGGTGAAGAAACTGAGAGTCATAACTTATCTTTTTTCTAGGTCACAGATTCAGTAGTGGGGCAGGATTTAAATCCACATTTGCCTTTCTGCTTAATTCCAGAATCTATTATTTTTCACTCTGTCATGTCACTAACATTAAAAGACTGAGGCAAGCCACACTTTTATTGCTTTGAAGTGATATCTTCAGTGCAAAAGCTGTTATTCATTGGTAATAATAAAAATTTCATTTCAGATGAGTCTGAATGGAAAAGCAAAGAGATCAATGGACATATTTTCCAGGTTTCTTCAGAGAGAAAAGGCAACTGTGTCTGTCATAAGAAAAAGTGAGTGTGGTTGATAGGTGATTTGGATCCAATTCTTTCCAGCATTTTATTTTTTGAATAAAATGTGGCTTTTAAAAAAATAATTAACACAATTAAAAGAAATTGATTGGAAATGGCAGCTTGTTCCTACATATAAAAATTGAATACACATAGGACCAATGAAAGCAGAAAAGAGAAGGGCTGCCTAGCTTTTAAGGATATTTTAAGCTTGCAAATAATACCCTTTTCAAGAATTAAGGATTGTTATTTTGAAAAAGAACATAATTTCACAGACTCTCAAAGAGAGGTAAATCACAAAAGAAGTCTGAGTAAACTGAGGGCAATAACAAGTTGTTTTCTTTATTGCACACAACTCAAATGTTGAAATATTTTTTCTTTTATTAGCATTTGGACATTTAAACAAACTTAAATTTTTTAAATGTATTTCTGTCATTTGAAGAAGAATATAATCATTCAGACTAGGGCAATGAAAAGCAAGCAAGACTACAGCCTCGAGGGCAATAACTTTGAAGAATACTGCAAATTTAATTTAAAATAATGTTGCTATATTTCTTATTGACATGATTTTATAAGCATTCAAAATAAGCGATCCTTCTCCGAAGTCCTTTGCTGGTCGTTGACCTCTCTTTTTGTTTGTGTGTTTATATCCGTGCTATCATAGAGGACTAAGCCTGTCATGAATTCAGTGAGATATGAAAAAAATTGGCATCCAAAGTGTTAGTGTGTTTCGTAAGAAATGATAAAACATACCAACCCATCAGTGACCTGTGCTTTCCAAACTAATATCCCTGTGAACTATGTAAGAAAGGAACACATTGAGTCACTGGAGAACTATCTCTATATCAGACATAATTTTTTATTTTAACATTTTAACATAGTTTTCTGGGGTTGAAGAAATAAAGAGATTTCTATTTGTGTAGATCATATTAAAAAGCATTCAGGAGACAGAGAACTCAAATCTGAGAGAGAAACCCAAGGCGGAATCAGTTGAATGACTACAGAGTCTGCAAAGACCAGAGTCAAGGTACACACAGTTCTGGTCAGGGTTACAGAGCTGTGTCTTTGGAGTTCAGCCTAGAGAAACCGAAGTGAGGAAAGTTCCCAAGCAGCTGGGGGCTGGGGACCAAGCAGTGGGAGGGATGTGAAGGGCTCACTGGGAAGGCCTTAGATGAGCAAAGGGTTTTGGTTGTATCTTTATTGAACTAAGACCTTGTGATATGTGCTTAGCATGAGGTGAGTTTAAGAGCTGTGGACAAGACAGAAAAGCATTCACATAAATACAATTTTCTTTCAAATGTTGTTTGGAAAGAAAAATGGATTAAGACTTGTGAATGAGAACACACTTCCATTTCAAATCAGAAATGGGTAAGAACTGCAAATACTGAAAAATTTTATAGGAAAATTTGAAGTTCCAGGGATTTAAGAAATTACACTATTACACAGCTATTTCCCACCCTCTTTTTTTTTTTTTTTCTCTATCCTTGTCTTTTTCTTGATGGTTTTACCATTTCTTAAGATTCAGAAAAATCATTTTAGGAATCTGAGGCATGAAAAAGCAAAGAAGTATGAACTTTTTTGGTTTGTTGCTTTGTTTTGTTTTCTTTTGTTGTGTTTTACTTCACACCCCTCTTCCCACCACACTTGCATAAGTTCTTCAGGATATTCTGAACCAAGATTTGTGATGGCTGAAATATCCAAGTGGATTGGAGTTGTTGGACTGCAGAATGGGTGTTCTTTCAAATATCAACATCAAGTCTCAAATTGAAGAGATACAATCATCTTTCACACCAAATAAACTGTTCAGTGGGAATGGTTTACTTATTTTTGATTTTCCAGCTCAAATACCTAGATACATATACCTACAGAAGTTAATGTTCATTTGCAGAGAACAGAGTCCTTAGAAAAAGGATTTATTTTAAAATACTAAAATCTTACAGAATGTTTGAGAGGGCTACAGATACAGACTTTGGGATGAGTTTTCATTAAGACTGCCTGGGTGGATTACCAAAGGAACTGCTGCCTCTTTTATAATCAGAAAGTGTTTTACCAGACTGAGAAGGTGTGGCTTCAGCTACTGGCTTCAGAACCACATCCTATTGCAGTTCAGGAATCCCCTACATTCAGGAAGTTCTGACACTGCTCCCAACTTTTATCCTACACATCAGCAAAATGGGTGCCCCACTATAGGCTTCTGTTAAAACCAAACCCAAAAAAACCTATTAAGACTGCAATAAACCAAAACACCAGTTGCTGATCAGTCAACTTGGAGTCATGGCAAGCCCAGACTCATGGAGATTTCATGTGTTTTAGAGTAGAACTATGCTTGATAGGGTTTTCAGTGGCTGATTTTTCTAAAGTAGATTGCCAGGCCCTTTTTCCCAGGCATCTCTCCACTTTTTCAGTTAGCAGCTGAGGGTATTAACAGTTTACATCACCAGGAACTCCAATACTGCAACAGGATAATCAAACATCTGTGGGACTAGGCTTGCAAGATAAGTAACAGAGCTTTGGGAGCACTCCCTCTGCCTCAGTTCCTTCCTCCACATATTATGTGACTGAATGTGATTGGCTGATAATCTGAGCACAGTGCTGAGTCTAGGCAATGTAATGTTTAGCCACCCCTGTGTTCAGTACTGGAAGGCACACTGAAAGGAGGCTGGAGTAGGTACTGAACTTCAGACCACCATATCCATTACTTTCCCTTTTCTTTTGTTACTGAACAGAAACTTTGTAGCTGATGAAATCCAAGAAAATGTGTCAAAGATCTTAGATCAGTTTTTTTAGTCACTAATGAAATACTCATTTCCAAGGATGTGATTGTGGACAGTAACATTATACCAAGTTTTGGTGAGTCACTCAGCCTCCACGGGCTTTGATTTCAAGTCCCAGGCATTATGTGCAGCCACCTTCTTCAGGGGAACTACTATGTCAAAGCCTGTTTTTTTGTTGTTGTTGTTGTTGTGTGCCAACAAGTCGATTTCTACTCATAGGGGCCCTATAGGACAGAGCAGAACTGCCTCCAAAGTGTTTCCTAGGCTGAAATCTTTACAGGGACAGATTTCCAAGTCCCTCCCCTCACTTCCACCCTCCTGCACCCCCAAAAGAGCTCCTGGTGGGTATGAACCTCTGGTCTTTCAGTTAGCAGGTGAAGGCTTAATCGTTTGCTCCACCAGAGTTCCTTAAATCACAGTCAGACTCCAGTATTTGGAAACTAATCAACTGTCTTCCCAGTCTCTGGGACCATAACTCTCACTGTGAGTTTTTGCCAGACTCATCTCTTAGTTCAAAACACAAAACCCTCCGTTCCCCTTCCTCAGAGACAACTTAACTCAGTCTTCCTGTAAAGACTAAAACTGTTGGGAGCTCCAAGTCATAAAACTAAGAATGTCCTTCAGGTGAAAGAGAAAGTTTACAATTTCACTAACACTCTGATAATTGGAGTGCAGCAAAAAGGCAAGGCAATAATTAATTTTGTAATAGCTCACACTGTTAGAAGTTTATGTGTATTTTGAGGGTGGAGTAGATGGAGGATGGTCCATAGCTTTCTTTGGAACATTGACGGAGTCTGTGAATGCATGATGTTAAAAACACTGCATTAGGCCATTCAATTTTTCTCTTTATGACTCTTTCCTAGCCTACAGGCTCTAATACAAACATCTCATCAAAGACTGGCACCCCTTGTCTCCCATAAACCAAAAATAACCAAACCCATTTCCATCAAGTCGATTCTGAATTGTAGTGAGCCGTTTCTCCTATAGCCTCTGGAATTCATCCTAGACTTAATTTGACAAACTCCCTCTATACTTTTAAAAAAAAACCTGTTGGTTATTGCCTCTTACATACACTTTACTTGTAGTTTAATCTCTTTCTCTGCCTATAGACTTGTATTTTCTTGTTGTGTCCTCTTTATTCGAACTCAGATTCCAGACCTCCTATTTCCCACACATGACAGCTGTGAACTAACTGTACCCATTGCATTCTCAGCCTGAGGCTCTGGAAATCCAGACTTGGCCAACCCCCACCTCCTATTGCTACTGCCCCACTGATTTTCTGCTTACTTGAATGGGAGGTGAAATTTAAGCTGCTACTGATATATACAGAACACTCTGCCACATTTAAAATTATCTACCAAATATTAATATTGTATTAATTATATGAAATTAACTCACCTGATTTATTTTGTACATACGTGTGACATATAATGTTTAAAATGTAATTTAAAAGGATCGTTGTAGTATGTTACTACGTACGATAATCTGTTTTTTAAATTATTGCATTGAGTTATTTGAAGAATGGGTGATATTGCCATACTAGCTATTAGACTAAAGGATAAGTGCAGGTGCAAACGTGTGCCCTTAACTGCCTCAGGACTATGGAAGTGGGAGAGTATGAGGGGTACTAAGTGTTTCCTCGGTATTCACTGTGGTGTTCCCTCTGGATATGGATTAGATGCGATGAGCATTTCCAAAAGAAAAACCTCCTAGACATTAGGATGTCAATACCTGAAACATAGGATATAGGATATGGAAGACGCACGTTATGTTGTTATTTTGTTAGGTGCCATTGAGTCGGTTCTAACTCATAGCGTCCCCATGTTCAACAGAATGAAACAGTGACCAGCTCTGTGCAATCACTGTGTCAATCCATCTCGTGTAGGGTCCTCCTCTTTTTCAGGGACCCTGTACTTTACCAAGCATGATGTCCTCCTCCAGGGACTGATCCCTCCTGATAAAATGTCTGAAGGATGTGAGACGTAGTCTCTCCATCCTTGCTTCTAAGGAACATGCAATAGTTTCATATACTTTTATGTGCTAGAACTCCCTGGGAGAATTGCCAGACTGCCCTGAATTCCTTGAAGTATCTTTTATCAGACAATGGCCTTCGCTGTTCATCTATCATAAAATTGACTTGTCGTATCGTACAGGACGTATTCCAGTGTTTTCTAATACACTGCTCCAGGTGCCTCCCAGCCTTTTGAAAAAGTCACAGATTTATAGAACCCAGGACCTGGTTATCAGTAATAGGTTTATTGGAATATTTACACATGCTAATGACATTGCAGACTGTGAACTCCTTTTCAGGAAGCAGCATATGATCAAGAACAGATGCTATTGAAAGAAGTCCAAGCTGCACTGAATGCATTGGTAAAAAATAAGACTCCTGGAATTGACAGAATACCAGTTGAAATATTTCAACAAGCAGATGCAATGCCGGAAGCACACTTACCCATCTATCTCCCACAATTTGGAAGACAGCTATCTGGCCAACCAACTGGAAGTGGTCCATATTTGTGCCCATTCCAAAGAAAGGTGATCCAACAGAATGTGGAAATTATAGAAAAATATCATTAATATCACATGCAAGTAAAATTTTGCTGAAGATAATTCAAAAACAGTTGCAGCAGTACATCTACAGAGAACTGCCAGAAATTCAGGCCAAGTACAGAAGAAGACAGGGAATGAGGGATGTTCATTGCTGATGTCCTATGGATCTTAGCTGAAAGCAGACAATACCAGAAAGATATTTTCCTGTGTTTTATTGTCTATGCAAAGGCTTTCGAGTCTGTGGGCCATAACAAATTATGGATAACATTGTGAAGAATGGGAACTCCAGAACACTTAATTGTGCTCATATGGAAACTGTACATAGACCAAGAGGCAGTCATTCGAACAGAACAGGGGAATACTGAGTGGTTTAGAACCAAGAAAGGTGTGCTTCAGGGTTGTATCCTTTCACCATGCTTATTCAATCTGGATGCTGAGTAAATAATCTGAGAAGCTGGACTATATGAAGAAGAATGAGGCATCAGGGTTGGAGGAAGATTCATTAAATTTACAACTTGCAATAAGCATATGAAACAACCTTGCTTGCTGAAAGTGAAGAGGACTTGAAGCACTTACTGATGAAGATCAAAGACTGCAGTCTTCAGTATTGACTACATCTCAATCTAAAGAAAACAAAACTCCTCACAACTGGACCAATAAATAACAACCTGATAAACAGAGAAAACATTGAAATTGCAGAGGGTTTCATTTTACTTGGATCCAAAATCAACGCCCATGGAAGCAGCAGTCAAAAAGTCAAACATTATATTGCATTGGGCAAACCTGCTGCAAAAGACTTCTTTAAAGTGTGAAAAAGCAAACATGTCACCTTGAGGACTAAAGTGCACCTGACCCAAGCCATGGTAGTCTCAATCACCTCACATAAGGAAGACTGAAGAAGAATTGATGCCTTTAAATTATTGTGTTGGTGAAGAATATTGAATATACCATGGACTGCCAGGAGAATGAACAAACCTGTCTTGGAAGAAGCACAGCCAGAATGCTCCTTAGAAGTGAAGATGATGAGACTTTGTCTCACATACTTTGGACATGTTATCAAGAGAGACTAATCCCTGGAGAAGGACATTATGCTTCATAAAGTAGAGGTTCATCGAAAATGAGGAAGAACCTCAGTGAGGTGTATTGACACGGTGGCTGCAACAATGGGCTCAAACATAGCAATGATTGTGAGGATGGTGCGAGACTGGGCCGTGTTTCATTCTGTTGTATGGAGTTGCTACGAATAGGAATCAACTTGATGGCACTGAACAACAACGAAGCTTAAGCTGAAGGCTCAAGATTTACTTATATGAGCTCCTTGTAGGTAACTTTATATTTCTATTATTTTATACCTTTTTTTCTCAGTGGGGTCTCCAAAATATATAAGCTTTAAGCCCCCAAAAATGTGGATTAACCATCGATGCCAATGAAAATAAATGTTGACAATGAATCTTACGTTTCTTAACTGAACAAGCCAAGCAGAGTGCTTGCTCTTACCACCAGGACTGACACACTTCCTCCAGGCATTGGGAAAGATTTGGGTAATGCTGAACGTTCTAGTTATCCCATTCTCAAGCCTCATGACCCAGCTGCAGGTCAGCCTGCTCCACTTTCTGGATGGGACAATGCAGCCCTCTGGACTGTCCTTTCAAATGATCTTCCATTTCCTGTTTCTATTTATTTTTAACTGTGTTCTATAAAAATGCCAGTGACTAGACTCATAATTCTTATGATATCCTTATACGATGCTTAGAGGCTGTGATTTTGCATCCACTGTGAACTAAGAGGAAACCTGCCCAAGACTGATCTTCTGCAGGAGAATGTCCCCAAAAATGAGATGGGCTCATGTAAAATTACCTGGAAACTGAGTCCAGCCCAGGGTTGGCAATCAATCATTGTCACTAACAAGAAAGCTGTGATCCAAGGCTTCTCATCATGCCAAGGAATTGCTGATAGATGCTTCCTTGATTATTCAGCTTTAAAGCTTCACAGCCCAAAGTTTGGAATTCCTTTCGCAGGTTCTGATTCCCAGCCAGTCAGATTTCTGTGCATTTCTCAAGGATCCAATAGGCAACAGAAGATGACATATGTTACTACTCACATCTTTGTTAGTATTTCCTAGTGAACTTTGCCAAACAGAACTAATGCCTGGGTTCAATTTGTTTGCATGACAATAACTTTGAGCAAGTTAAACCCAAATCTGATTTTGACTTTTGTAGATCTATAATATGGTGATAATAAGTATATATAGCTCAGAGAATTGATGTAAAGATTAAATGGATTAATACATATAAAAAATAGAACCCTTAAAACAGTTTCTAAGACAAAAAACAAAAGACAAACTCATTGTCATCAAGTTGATTCTGATTCATAGTGACCCTACAGGACAGAGTAGAACTGCCGCATAGGGCTTCCGAGGAGCTGATGGTGGATTTGAACTACTGAGCTTTTGGAGACCAGCCTGAGCTCTTAACCGCTGTGCCACCAGGGCTCCAGTTTCTAAGTGCTAAATAAAGGCAAGGTATTATTTTTTATTAGTGCTATTGTCGATGCAGGATCCCTGGTGCTATTATAACAGAAATACCACATGTGTATAGCTTTAATAAAAATAAATTCATTTGCTCACACATCTGGAGACTGCAAGTCCAAACCAGAGTCTCGCCCATGTCAGTTCCTTCCTTGTTGTTAGTCCTGAGTGTTGGTTGGCTCCTCTCTCCCCCTGTTTGTGTGTCTGTGTCTAAACTACTCTTTTTATAACTCAGAAATGATTAGGTTTAAGACACATGCTATACTGGTATGATCTCATTAATATGACAGGAAACCGTATTTCCAAACAGGGTTATATCCACAAGTAGAGGGATTAGAATGCCAGCACATATTTTGGAGGGACACAATTCAATCCTGACACATACATTGGGTGAATTTCCCATCTACCTTATCATTAAGCTCCATCTATAGATAACAGATCACGCCTCTCATTGTAAAGTGAGAACAAATATTTAGATTAATCCGGAAAATTTGAAAGAAAATCTAATATGAAGGAAGTATTTGAAGTTAAGTATTATTTGAAGTAGGGATTTGAAGATTGTGAGAATAATACATTGAAATTTACTTATCATTGATTGACCTTAGGCAGATCCATCAAGTAAGCTGATTTTCAATTGTTTGGTCAAAGGAGTCATACTCATAGCGACCCTACAAGACAGAGCAGAACTGCCCCATAGAGTTTCCAAGGAGCTCCTGGCGGATTTGAACTGCCGACCTCTTGGTTAGCAGCCGTAGCACTTAACCACT